>NC_135505.1:82635603-83235603 GCF_052857255.1 Amblyomma americanum | reverse complement strand
CTAGCTCCGACGCTGCAGTGCATGCGAGAAGTTCGCATGAGCTAGTCATAGGGATCTGCTTGACTGTTCAACCAGAACCAGGCCAGGATATCGGTGACCTTACGACGAGAAGCGCACCACGCGGGCCAGAGCCATAGCCCGGAAATCTGAAAGAGAACCCCAGGGTCCTCTTCGTGGACGTCTCGCTCCGAAAACGCAGTGACCGTGCCGCGGTGGTGGTTACCACAAAAGACAGGCTGATCGTCAGCGCGTCCCTGAAGACAATTCTGACCCCTCTGTCGCCGAAGAAGCGGCCATGGCCCTCGCACTCGCACAGCCTAGCGTGGACACCGTGTTCACCGACACATAGACAGCCGACAGAAGCTTCTGCATCTCCTCCGCGGCCCGAGACATTCTATCCAAATGCAGGCATCCGGGAAGAGCCATAGAGCTCCTGTCCGCCTCGGCTCACTCGCAGGTAGCAGGCAACATCATCGCCGACTACCATGCCCGAGAAATGCCAATCCGGGCAGAGCACGAGCCGGAAGAACGACCGCACCCGGTCACCAGCTTTCGGGACATTACCCGCATGTACCGCAAGAAAGGGTGTAGACTGCCAAAACCGCACCCCAAACTCACCAGGCAACAACAGACGATCCAGCCTCGAGCGCAGGCGGGATCGCTTGCGTATCCCGTGCCGATGGACCGCATGTACCCTGCGGAACACGATATGCTCTGTCCTTTTTTGCAAAAGAGAAAAGGGCATCTTGCCGCTCGTTTTGGCAGAGTGCACAGAACTCAAGACCCCCTTCCTCTCTTTCCCGCCTACACCCCCAATCCCCAGCCCCCTGAACTATGGAAGACCTTGTCATCTAGCCCCGCTCTACCGATTCAGCTCGCACTGATGGACAAGGGCCAGGAGCTGCTGGCAACATATGGGTCCCGTAACTAGGGAAGCACTCCGTCTTGTGCCTGCCTGCACACACCGATTTATTTCGGGCCCAATAAATGTTGATTCATCATCATCATCGCGCAGCTGTGGGAGGGGGTGAGCAAGCGACGTGTAAATACCGTATGGCATGAGTCATGATGTCGACTACGTCGAAGCGGGCCACGGTCTGATGAAACCAAAGGAATGGGCTGTTCTCCATGAAAGGCAGCAGGCCGACAGCAACAGCTGAGAAGTGTTTGTGGGCCGTAAGCGTCGACGTCGGACCCGAGCTGCGTTCGCGTTCTTTGTATAGAGCAGCTCCTGATAGTGCTCGATAACTATACATCGTCTCAGAATGGACCACAGGGATCTCATCCGATGGTCACCAGCTGTGCAGCGCATGCGAGAACAAGACCAGAAGCAGTTGTCTGCTGGATTGCCGGACAATTTGTTTTAATGGCGTATCATCGAGCCGGCCGGGGCCCAAGGTTTTCTGTCACGCAGCCCGTGTCGTTTCGTCTTCCTCGCGCGCTCCTCTCGTCCAGAGATTGCGCTGCTAGTTCTACACACTTAACAGACAGGAGCAAGAAGAGTGCAAGCTGTCCTCTAGCAAACGCTTTTTTATAATAGGGTGCGCGCTAGAGGTTAGGTCACACTCTTTTTACTACATTTAGGTGTTTTCGCGTTAAGAGTATACAGAAAGTTATTTCGAGTAGCACCATCGCTATCAATTTTGTATTCCACTTGATAGTTATTGGCGATGGATGAATAGATGGAAGGTAGGAGCATCCCCCTTGAAACGGGGCAGTGGTTGTTGCCTCTATGTTCAGTTTTTTCTTTATTTTCTTACTCTGCTGTAAATTGTTAATACAATTCGCAATTTCCTTAAAAAAAACGTCTTCCTACACTTTGAAACTTATGTCACCTCTCTGCTTTTGTACCACTAATCCTCCAATCGCTTTTTGGTAATTTCCATAGCAGATTTATTTGCATGGCTATTGTAATCTCTAAACCCTAAAACATCAGGCAGAATGATTGTGCCTGCATCGACATCGGGATGGATACCATCGCATTTTAGGATGAGGTGATCTATTGTTTTTACAGATTTACCACACACAGCACATGTGTCATCTTCCTCGTTAAATTTTTTTCTGTAGCTGCCCGTTCTAATACACGCTGACCTAGCTTCAAAGAGCAGGGCACTGCCTCTTGAGTTATCATAAAACGTTTCCTTCCTGATATGCCTTTTCCAGCATCGATATAGTTCTACACTGTGCTTTTTTTCCATCGAATCTGTCCAATTTTTACCTTCGACGTTTTTAACCGGTCGTTTAATGCTCTTTCTTTCTCCTTCCTCGTCTCTCGAAAACTTACTGGCCAGCTTTCTAGTTCGTTTCCGCCACTGTGTGTCAACGCTCTTTCTGTACAGGTAATTAAATACCTTAGCTGCCCACCGGTTATCATCCAATTTCCTCAGGCGTTCTTCGTATAGTACTTTACTCTGAGCTTCTCGTGCTTCGAACGTTGTCCAGCCCATATCCCCCTGTAATGCCTCGTTTGTGGTTTTCCCGTGGGCGCCTAGTGCTAATCTTCCGACAGTTCTCTGATTTACTTCTAATCACGACTGAACTTCAGCTTTTAAGCATAGAACCGCATTCCTGGAAGTAAGCACCGGCACCATTATTCCTTTCCAAATACCTCTGAGGACTTCATACCTGTTGTACCCCTCAATGCCCTATGTTTCATTATCCCGGCATCTCTTCGCACTTTTGCTATCAGAGACTGTTCGTGCTTTTCCGTTTACATATGCCCTTTGTTTTCCCATACCCCGAGATATTTGTTTTCGGCCACTCGGGGTATATCATGGCCTTGTATTGTAAGCTCCTGATCAGTTGTCCCGTTGAAAACCATCACACCTGACTTAGTTGCGCTAAAACTGAAACCTAGACTGTCTCTTTCGTCTCCACAGCAACTCACCTAAGTTTGCAAATCTTCCTGGCTATCTGCTAACAGTACAATATCGTCCGCATACATTAAACCTGGTAATATTTGCTCAACAACCTATCCGCCTAATGTGTATGACAGATCACAACCTAAATTGCTTTCTTGTAGCCTTCTTTCCATGCTTATGATATAAAGCATGAACAGCAGCGGTGATAGAGGACAACCTTGCCTTAATCCTTTGTGTATCTGGACAGTTGTTGTACTCTTAATTCCTCCCCATGTTATTTGAATTTCATTTTCTCGATATATTTCCTGTAGAAAATTAATTACCTCATGACTGACACCTTCACCTTTTATTATGTTCCACAGGAGTTCCCTGTTCCCGTTGTCGTATGCACCGCTTAAGTCCAAGAAGGCTAAATAAAGGCGATTTTCATTAAATTAACACCACGCAGCGGCGGCGCCTTGAACTAGTTCAAGAGAGATCCCCGTGCGGTGAATCGCGTTGTTCGCTTCATTGCGTTAATGCGTCTACAATCTCCAGCTTTTTTAGAGTTTGGCTCCAAACTTTTCTTGTAGGAGTGCTGCTCTATGCTGTTTGCAGGCTGAGGGAATCGAAAACCCGCTACATGTCATTACGGGAGTTTCATGGTGCAGCCATAAAGATATTCAGGATGGGAACTGGAACTCTTTGCACTATAATAGAAAGCTTGGCGGTCCCTAAAAGCGTATTTATTTTAAGCTACTTTGCCTCCATTCATAAAAACATGGCTTGCTCATAGACGAAAGACCTATACATAAAAAATGGCACTGCTTGCTTGAAAACCTCGATTATGTTTGGTTTTCCGACACTTTTCATGTGTTACTCGATCGCCTCCTGAATTTCATGCCCTAATACAGCATACGTGATTACTGAATGTGCGCATAGGGGGGATGTAGTCATTCCTTTCAAATTCTGCTCCAATATAGTTATCTTTGCTTGTCGATTGCTGCACGCCGTGGCTCTCACAGGAATTAGTCGGACGCAAAGTCCGATATGACGAATCGAATAGATTCGGACGAAAATACCCAGTCAAAACACACTACAGGATTCTAAGACAGAAAATTTCTGTAGTCTGTAGTCTTGTCGTATTTTGGGCATGTCTTGTGTAGTCTGTCTTGTCTTCTGTAGTCGGTCTTGTCTTTTGTAGTCGGTCCTGTCTTCTGTAGTCTGTCTTGTCTTTTATAGTCTGTCTTGTCTTCTGTAGTGTGTCTGGTGTAGTGCTCGTACACTGTGTAACAGTCGTACGTTACACAGTGTTACTCTGTCACCTGTCAATTAACACAGGATTTGTGTTCTGGAGTATTTGGTTTATGGGGGGTTTAACGTCCCAAAGCGACTCAGGCTATGAGGGACGCCGTAGTGAAGGGCTCCGGAAATTTCGACCACCTGGTGTTCTTTTACGTGCACTGACATCGCACAGCACACGGGCCTCTAGAAGTCCGCCTCCATCGAAATTCGGCCGCCGTGGCCGGAATCGAACCCGCGTCTTTCGGGCCGGCAGCCGAGCGCCATAACCACTCAGCCACCGCGGCGGCTCTGTTCTGGAGTAGGCAATGCACAAAAATGCACAGCGTGTTAATGGTCGTCTGTCAATTAACACAAGCTTTGTGCATTCCAGAGTAATTCGTGCACAAAACCACTAGAATTGAAATGAAAATGATCAATTTTTATTTACAGTTTCGTGCTTTTTTCGAGCTTGCTGATGCATGCTGTCCAGCGTTGTCCTGGCCGCAGGTTCCTAGATACATCGCCCATGAGCCAAGAAAAGTGGTCTTTGTCTTGGCTGAAAAAAAGAAAAAATAGAGATCACCGCTGCTACCTGCACAAAAAAAATGTGAAAGCGTTGACGCCTCCTCGACACTGGTCGCCATTCAAATTTGGTGCCATGGTTGTTTTCTCGTTGACTTGATTGGTTATCAATTAACTCTTCTTTTACCCTCATTTCATCCCAGCAACGATTTCGAGTTTTCAAATTTTCCTCCATGCATCGTTCCTGCCCACTCACTGAATACCCGCTCAGTCTAATTGCCTTCTCATTCATTGCCTTTTGATTCTCGATAATTACCTAATTGCCTCTAATTTATCATTATTTTTGCTATCTTCTGGTTACATATAGGTCACTTATCACTGGTCACGTGATTGCTCATTTCGAGTTGTCAAACTTGGCGCCAAGCTTTGGCTTTGTCCATACTTCCAGTTTTTCAAACTTGGCGCTACGTTGTAGCTCCACCTACTTTCAGCGTTTTCAAATTTCGCGGCACTTTTTCTCTGGCCCAGCCACTTTTTGGACATTTTTGGCTGTAAATAATTATCCGATTACGAAATTTGCTTTTCGCGCAGCATCCGCACATCATCCTCTTCCAATTACACAACCAATCGTATGACGCTAACTCTTCTGAGTTGCCCACAACTGCTGCGGACACGATCCCCGGCAACATAGCCTAGTAAAGTTCTCACTTTATTCAAAATGTTGTAATACTGAACAAGGCTTACGACTGGCCGAGTTAGTACTGACTCACCTTAAAACCAGCCAGAAGACAGAACACACAAGACATGAGCTCAAGAGGCTGGACTAACAAAAATTTCATTGAAGATTTTGATTATTTGATTTGATTTGTGAGGGTTTAACGTCCCAAAGCAACTCAGGCTATGAGGGACGCCGTAGTGGAGGGCTCCAGAATTTTTGACCACCTGGGGTTCTTTAGCGTGCACTGACAACACACAGTACACGAGCCTCTAAAATTTCGCCTCCATTGAAATTCGACTGGCGTGGCCAGGATCGAACCTGCGTCTTTTGGGACAGCAGCCAAGCGCCATAACCACTGAGCCACCACGGCAGCATCATTGAAGGAAAGCCAGAAAAGACCCGCGAAGAGATACGGGCACACAATAACCAAAGCAGTGAAAGGGCGAAGTGCAATCAAAGGTCACTGGCATACTAATGAATCATCTGAAAAAGCAAATTCCTTACGGTGAAGGTTTTCCGATGGCTTAGCCACACGTGTCCTTAGCCTTACCGATGTAGTAAGCCTCAACTATCTACCGACAGATTTATCCCTTCCGTAAACCACTGACGTGTCGTGGAAATTAGGCGTGCAAAGAGTCAGGTCATCCTCAGATTTGCATTCACAAGATTTAGCGTGCAATGCCAGATTAGAATTTGCCTTCCCCCTATAGAGTGAAAGTGCTCCATCAGGTGCAAATTCAGATATCTGCCTGTCTGCCCATATTAGTTGCAGCCATAAGGCAGTGGAACGCAATAAACTCCATTACTTTTGCAAGTGGTGAACCTTTTTTTGTGACACTGTCCATTGTGGACAAGTACCCAGTTTTATCTAGCCTTTTTTTTATGGCGGTGCAAATGCCTCCTCTCATGCACTTCGCTGTTAAGGCAACATCAGCATTGCGCTTTCCCGCGAATTTCTTGAGACTGTGAAATACTGTGGAGTTAAGGTATATCAGCATCATCCGAGTATGTGTTCCTTACCCTCGAGTGAGTGAAAACATACTATGACAGGTTGTTGAGATGGGCAAGTGGGAACCCAGCTGCTTGGAAACCTGCTACAAGAATGCGTCCTCAGTAGTGATGGCATGACTTATGTAAAGCTGATGTCATGCACACAACTGCACACCCATCAAGTGTTTCCATCTTTACTGACCTTAACCAGCGACAAATACACCTCTTCACCATCCTTCCCCAGCAACGAGTGGTCCAACTCGTAGCTAAAAAGAGCCTTCCCCGATCTTTAGCTGTAGCCCTGACAAACATGGTCGTCCAAAAAGCGCAGGTCTGCATCAAGAAACTGCTAACGGTTCTGCTTAGACAATTCTGATGTAAAAGACAGGCCTTGACTGCATGCTTTAAAGACTCCTAAAACATCTTGTGCCAACTTATCTGAGCCTTCAATGTCCAGAAAAATTAGGTAGTCATGAACATAACGAAATGCTACTATGCCAAGGTCTTCCAAACAGGGCTCTAATGCCTTATCGACTTTAGACAAAAAAATGTCGCTGAGCAAAGGTACGACCTGAGTGTAAATACTGCCCTGGTAACTGACAAATGCAGATTTGCAGTAAAAGGACAACGGCCCCATGAAGCCAGCAACCGAAATCACGCAATCATCTGTAAAACCATGTTCATTGTTCACCCTGATGCAGTTTGCACATGCCTCAGAGGTCTATCATGTGACAATGAATAGTACAGGCCCTACATCTCAATGCTCACTGCAGAGCACCTGCCCAGGTTGCTGTCCACAAGAAACTAGAACTCCACAGAACTCCACTTTTGTGAGTTGGCAAGGCAGTATTTACATCAGAAATCAGGCATATGCAGAGGGTCCCAGGTCGCACCGTTCCTCTGCGACATTCTTCTGTCCAGAGTCGATACCGCATCAAAGCCGTTTGGAAGACCTCGGCATAGTAGCATTTCGTTATGTTGATTGCTACCCAATTTTTTTGCACAAGGAGGGCTCATATAAGTTGGCACAAGACGTTTTAAAAATCTTTAGGCATGCGGTCAAAGCCCATCTTTTACGTTTGAATTTCACTAAGCATAACCGTTTGTAGCTTCTTGACTTAGACCAGTGCTTTGCGGACGACCACTTATGTTGGTGCCACAGCCCAAGATCGGGAAGCCTCCTAGCTATGAGTAGAACCACTCGAGGCTGGTGAAGGACAGGCTGGCAATCGCATGCATTACGACCGCTTTATGGAAGTCATGCCATCACTGTGTTTAGAATGCATTCTCGGAGCAGGTTTCCAAGCCAATGGCACCTGGGTTCCCACTTGCCCATCTCGCGCACCTGTCAGAGCGTGTTTTTACTCTTTCGAGGGAACGGAACACCATTCTCATGATGCTGACGTAGTTGAGCAGCACAAAAAGGCGGGCTCTATACCTTACCTCCTCGCCATTTCGCACCGTCCGAAGAAAGTTGCACCAAAGTATGATGTTGCTGTTGTCTTGACAGCTAAAAGTGAGGTAGGAGCCCTTTGCTTCTCCGTTCAAACTAGGCTTGATACAACTACGGGTAATCGTCCGCTATGCACAGTAGCAGATAAAAAATGTCCACTACTTGCAAAAGTAAACGGGTTTTTGCATTCCACTGCCTTGTAGCTGAAACTACTATGGGCAGACAAGCAGATATCTGAATGTGCGCCTAGCTGAGAGCACTTTCACTGTATAGAGAGGAGGCGAATTTTCACCTGACACTGCACGTTCAATCTCGTGAATGCAATCGGAGGACAACCTTTCTCTTTGCACGCCTGATTTCCGCGGCACGTCAGTGGTTTAGGGAAGTGATAAATCTGTCCTGATATAGTTGAGACTTACATCGGTGAGGCTAAAAACGAGCCTGGCTAAACCGTTGGTGTACCTTCACTGTAAGGAATTAGTTTTTTAGATGGTTTACTAGTATGTCAGTGCCTTTCGATTGTTTTTTGCCCTCTCACTGCTTTGGGGTTTTGCGCGCGTGAATCTCTTTGCAGGTCTTCTTTTGCCACTTTTCTTTAATAAAATTTCAGTTGTGAAACCAGCCTCGTCTTGTGCTCATCTTTTCTCCTGTGTTGTGTCTTGTGGCTGGTTTTAAGATGTAATACTGAATGCCGGAAGACAGCCATTTTAGTGTCAAGCGCACTTATAATGGCCCCAGATATAATGAATGTTCATTTATTACAGAAAATAGTGCTTTCTTCATTAATTTATGCATGAAGTATATGACACTGCATCAAAATAAAAAAGGACTAACCCTCATGGCCAAACTGCAGTTACAGAAAACAAGGGGACACCATAAACCTGCCTCACATGCAAAAGCTTGCACTTCAGGCCAATGCAGAAATCAGATCAGATTGCTTCCCAAACTGCATAACACTGCCATGCAAAAAATGTGACAGGCAATAAAGGAGCAACAAAAAAGCGAACTGTAGGTAGCAGCCAATCTCATGCAGACAAGCTACAAGGTCAGGCCAACATTGACGTGGAAGGAGAAATTTGAAAAAAAAGCCACAACAAGCACATAATTTTTAAGGTTTTCACAGCACACTGAGCCCTTCAAATGGCAAATACTTTCCTGAAAAACATAACAGAAGCTGCAATTTTTTTTCGGAAATCAATTTTTTTCATGTACTTCATTGTTCTTGAAGCATGGGCAGGTGTAGAGTAGTCAGTTTAGTGCATGCATCCCTAAGCAATGCCATGCCAAAAACTGTACTTACAGAAAAAGCTTGCCTTACTGAGTGAATACCACTGGCCATCCGCTAATTTCCCAGCCTGCTCCAGGTCCCTGGCACAAATCACATGCAACTTGGTGGCTTGCACAACTTCCATGCAACTCTTGGTCTTTAGCTGGAAAAAAATTGAGGAATCAGCGAGATATGAAATTTTACATGCATTTCTTTGTTTCAATGACCGATTAAGAAAAAAAGAGCAGTTTCTGTGAGCGCAACTATTTTTTCACACTAGCTTTCTACAGTAAACCACGTTTATCGCGACCTAATTCACACTGACTTGCTGCACGGTCCCAGCACTACTGTGTATAGCTCTATGGTTTCAAATGCTTGGTAGCTCTGTGCCCTTGGGCTTGCACTCGTTAATGCAGAAAACCTCGTAAAAGGCAACCAGAGCTTCGAGCATTAAGCCATAGGTATTCAGAAGCTCAGTGGTCTGTGGGAGAACTTTTGGCTGGGTGACACAGTAACAAATGCTGCTCCAGTTACTTTCACTCCATTGCAAAAACTTGCACAGCAGAGACCTGCCCTCTATTTTGCATTGCAGAAACAATCACTGAAATTCAAAGCCCGCATACTAAATGCACACCTGCCTTCCAACACAGCTTCATAACAATGGGATTTATTATTGGAATGAAATACCAGTCAGTACATGTAGTTTTCAATTTATCCAAAAATTATAAGCAACCGACAAAAAATAAACATTAAGAGGAAAATAACCAGAATTGTTTAAAAAATCTGTCAGAAGAATTATGTGACATCCATTACACTCCAGCAGTTCTTCGGATTGTGCACCTTCAAACCACACTTTCTTACAGGCACTTTTGCACAGAAATTGGGTTGAACCTGATCTTTAAGAATCTTTTTTGGTGCAACAGTAGAGAGAAACCAGGTTTTACCCAAAAACGAAGGGTCCTACACATTTGCATCACAAGCCCAGATGGTGCACTTGAGTTGCCTCTTATGCTTATGCAAGAAACAGGAACAGAGATATCTTGACTAAATCTAAAAAAGAGGAAGTGCAATGCAAGTGTAATGCAGAGAATTACTAAAACACTGGGAGGATTCCAAGAGTAGGTGAATGCATGAATGGGTGGCAATCAGATGGCTAAATGAGATTAGGAAATTTGAGGAAAAAGGGTGGTAGCATGTGGCACAGGATACAGTTACCTAAAATGAACTGGAGAGCCATTGTTCTGCACTAATTTTAACAGCACATTCACACGACAGACAAAATCACTAACTCCAGGAACGGACTGCGCATCATGCGACTCAATGTCAATCACCATTGCAAATGGCACCATCACCGCGGACTGCACATGAGGAAAAGTAGACGTATTTTTGCTCTCAACTTTGAGCAGCAGTCAGCTGCGCTTTTAAGAGCAAAGCTCTGAAATATGGCAACATTGGCACTTTGTTTTACTGATATGAGGGTGCTCGTGAGAGTGCAAGTCCCATGATTGTTTTGCACCAAATGCGTTAATTGCGAGGTATGTTTAACTAAAGAGGGGCATCTAACATGGGCATCAGCCCTCCGCTAGGGCAGCTCTTCATTACTTCCCTTCTATATCCCTCTCTTATATCACGGTTCAAGTGTCCACCAAAATGTGAGACAGTTACTGTTACATTTCCTTGAATTTTCCTTCAACTAATTTTAAATTTTTCAAGGATGCAGCTTTAAGAAGGTAGAGGTACAAACTGTGCAGTATAACCATATGCTATGGCAATAAACCAGCAATAAATCTGTGCTGACCGCAGCTTGCCCAGTGCATTGCAAGGATGCTATGCCATACAAGGATTGGTGTCATCGTGCAATGTTACATTACTGACTGACAAATTGTTCTCTGTATCATAAATACTGGTATACCATCATTGTTGAGCACAATGTTTTTAAAGAGATAAATGAACATATAGGTCCTTTTCGAGGACACTTATGCATACCTGGCAACAGGTGTGCAATGTCAAATCACGTATATGTTAACAGCAGCTGCGTCAAGAGCTACGTCAGTGACTATACTTTGTACAAGTCTACAGGTCCGGTATTTATAAGCGGAGGTACTGCTGTGAAGTGCATGTAGAGTTTGCATGCATTTCTAAACCTAGCTGCAAGCCTATGTTGAAAATATGTTTCTAAATAGGCAGCTAAGATATGCATCACTCAAAAAGAATAACTACCATGAACGGATCAGGAAGGATGACACAGCCGAAGGCAGGAAGCACGCATGGCCCAATAGATGCTGGCCGCTGGCAACTGCAAATAAATACATCCAGAGCAACAGCTGTCAGTGGCTGTAGCCATGTCATGAATGACAAGAGAGGAAATCGTCTACTGCTTTAAAAACTATAATTAGATGTAATATAAATAAATAAAAAACCAATGAGCTTGCCCATGACAAAAGAAATGAACAGATTTTATGTAATGCACCCATATACATTCTTTGAGAAGAGTCACAATGACTGTTATAACCACACTGAAAGATGAGCTCGATGAAATACCGCACACCAATATGAATATAAGATGTGCAGGTTTTCATTAATTCCTAACATGGTGCCTTGCACCAATGTCTAGGTATTAAATTGAAAGTTGCAACCAGTTTGCCCTGGTTATTTGAGAAGATAGAATGGAAAAAAGCATGCCTTCAATAGCAAGAAGCTTGATATCTCACAGCACAGCTTAGCAACATAGAAAAATTGCTAGCGCATTTAACAAATCTGCATACAATTAAAAGCTGCACAAATTTGTCGACTGACACTGCAAGTAAGGGCAAGAGAAACAAAAAAATACCAAAGAACACTCGTGAGTGCGGCGAAGGGAGGTCTGTGGGTCGGATCCCGTGCCTGGGAAGAGTTCCGAGCTCGGAGAATCGCCGGCACCACAGCTGATGGCACGCAACCAAGAATAAATAACAAAGTGAAAATAAGTAACAAAAAAACCATCGACAATGGCGAAAGACTTGAATGCGGGCCGCAAAAGCGAGGGATATAGCAAAAAGGTAGAAATCCTAAATAAGTGTGCAGTTGCATCTCCGACAGCTCGCAGTGCTCAGAAGGAGAGGAAGCATCAAAGCTTGCAGCTGAGGAGACGCAAGATTGATTAACTTTGACATAACGCTGCCTAAAATCCTGTTCCATTGGGGAAGCACCGATAAGTTTACAAATGACAAGGCGAGGAATATGCACCAGCCTTTCACATGCGATCACTTTCTCAGAATAATTTAGTATAACGAATATTAAGGCACAAGCAATAATCCGATAAGTACCAACCCTGAGCAAAATAGTGCGGTGTCTGATCGCAGCTGGCCTAGCGCGAGCGCTCCGCCGCGCGGCACTTCTCGCTCATCGTCTTCTACGCAATGCAAATCCATGCTTTTGCACACAGTGTCGAAGCGCTAGCAAGCGAAATAGTAACTCTGTTGTGATATCTGGTGCCATATTTATTTACCACGGCACGCGAATACTGAACGCACATAAAGAAAATGAGAACACACTTGTCATGCAGAATATAGGCCCTGATTTTTGGCGCCGCATTATAGCTGCGGCAACCGCATGCAGACAGCCTCCACTCACATCCCTATATAGCCGCATACAAATAGCGTGTGTGAATACAGATCATTAGCAAAGAAACGCGGAGCGGGACTCACCGGTCATGCGATTCATCAAGGCTTAGTAAAACCACGCAGGAGTCTTCGTTCGCTTTTACAGATGACAAGGCGTCGCAGCACTGTCTTTGTTCTTGGCTTACCCGTTGAAACTCGCCAATGTTGACAGGCTGTAATTCTGGTCGTTGGCTTCCAAAACACACTCCTGCTCACCTTCCTATTGAATGAGTTCTTCACACGTGTCCGCCGTACCAGCACCCAAGCAATGCCTCAAAGAGGCAAATAATACAAAACGCGACGCGTCGTTAGCGCTGCAATGGCGCCGACGGCTGCGTTTTCGCGTCGTTGGAAAATTGCAACCGACAAAAGTTTGATTTTAAACCATGAATAATTAAATTATCTCCATAACAAAGACGTTTAATATTTTTAAAATTATTTTTACATTATTTATGAATATTAAAGCGCTTTTAGTTACTTTTTTGGCATATCGTTTGTAGAAGCTGCGATCCTGTGATCCCCTGAAATGACCCGGATTCCCTAGCAGACGACGGAGCAGGCGACGGAGCAGACGACGCTGTTGACAGAATGTAATTTCGTTTGATGCCAGATAAAATCACTAAGTTGCGACAAAAACAGCGGAGAAAAGCGCCGTATCTCGAGCTGGCGAATATCGTGGATAAGTTGAACGCAATTGGCACGATGGAGAGTAGCTGCGATGCATTAATTTGCGCGACACTGGCACGCTCATCGGAGATCATGAAACTTAACAGCTTAATCTGTGACCAGTACAAGCGGATTGCTTTGATATCAACTGCGTTACGAAACTACGTCGATACTTGCGTCTAGCACTTGCCGCATCCTGATCGCGTGTAGTTTAACAAGCAAGAACCCACTAGCGCATCGAAGCAGCCGTGTTTTCGAGTTCGTATCGTTACGAGAAATACGAGCTGTTTTGGCACGTACTGGAATTGAAGTTCTCAGCCTGTGCGTCACGGACGGTGACGATTGCGTCGCGGACGATCTTAACTAAGACTCGCCGCAACGCAGCCGATAACCCAAGTATATGGGCGTTAAAGGTTGTTCGCCAGTACTGCAAACGTGGGCATGAAGTATCGCTCAGTCGCAGCGCCAGTCGCTCGCTGCTCGATTTTCCAGCCTTCCGAGTGAAGGTCGCAAGCTGTTGAGCCAATCGGTGAGCCAGCCGGAGTGAGCGAGCCGAGCTTTCGGGAACGACGCCGCCCGCGGGCGCGCCGGGCAATGAACTACGCGCTACCCCCTGGCTGCCCTAGTCGTCGCTAAGCCTAGCCGGTTTCATATCGATGCAGCAGTTGAGTGCACTTCGAAACCGGCTAGCGCTGAGGTGCTGCTCTCGTCTTCGTTTTGCTGTGAACCTCGTCTCATAGTAAAACAAAGATATGCTCGGTTTCCGCGACACCTTCAGGAGCGGAGCCAGCTGAGGCCAGGAGAGCCGCGATTGAGGAGCAGCAATTAAAGGCGCCGTGGGAAGACATTTGTTTGCATTTTTGTTATCGCTTCTACCAACGACTCGATATTGGCCAACGATACTCCATCCGACGGCTTAGTATGGACTTGAACAAACATTACTGTCGCATTTTTCTGACGCTGGCGGCCGGTATCCAGCCTGGCATGCCGGCCCCGAGAAGGGCGCCCGTACTTTATCATGGCGCTTAACTGTATGGCTGTGGTGCACATCAAAACCCCCAGACATCCTCCTCTTTGCTCAGGTTGTCATAGCACACAGTCACACTGGGACCAGAGCAGTTTAGAGGACCTAGCGCGGGTGCACAGGAGCTAGACTGTGTCAAAGCAGGCGAAACTCTTGAAAGCGCGCGATTGACGTCAGTCCCAAGACTTTATTCTCATTTCGACCGATAATCAAATCGGTTCAAACTCGCCCGCCGCCGCATTTCACCTTTGGCGTCATGCGCTGTTGTCTATATTTAGCGACATTTTCGTGTCTCCGTCATGAAATTTTCAGTGCAGGCAATGAACGACGTCGTAAAGTATTTTTTGCTATTTTATGATAAGCAGCACGTCACTGCCGCTAAAAAAAATTTCCGCCAACACTGTATCAGTGTTGGACTTAAGAGCGCTAGCTACGAGAGCTTCAAGTGTCTAGATCGGGGTGCTCAACAAACGTGGAGAAGACAAAATACGAACATCTGAGGGCGTTTCGTTTCGAAAACATTCCTTCTAAGATACAAGCAGCGTCATCTACTTCAAAGATTTTGCACCACTATTGCGATCTGCAGCCACCTTTGCTATATCCGGTATGTTTCCTCCTTATATATCAGTTAACGAATTGTATACACGTGTGCATTACAACAAGACGAATTGTTTGACCGCGTCCGGAACCCTCTGCGACAAACGATTAGGCCATATGGCTGTCTGGAAGTACCCGGAATGCACGGTTTGGGGGCGAAAAGGTCGTCGGTGCGAATCGCACACATATTTTGGGCTTCATCTAAATATTTATTTTATCCTCAGGAACATGACAAGTCAAATGACACCACTTCGATCATTATGCTTCAAACGGGCGGCCCCCAAATTTGATGCAAATCGGGGTCCGCGGGGTCCCACTTCGACAGCCGCTGTACTGGCATATGTAAAACGGATCGAAGGTATCTGTGACAACTGAGGCTCTACGCGCCCGCTGTTGCTATGCGATATAGTGTGGTAACTGTCTTGGCCAATTTGACCTTCCCTGCAGACAGACGTGTCCTTGACAGACGTGTCCTTGACAAGTTTTAAGAGCTGACGCTCTTAAAACTGAAACGCGGAAAAATGATATCGGGGTTGCTTTGAACATTTATACAGACAACTGCGTGCATGTACATACATGCTTCCTTTGTGTAGCCGGATGATTATGGCGAGTAATTTTCCCTGATTGACGATTAACGATATTTTCCGCGCCGTGCGTAGAAGTGTCCTTGGCCTTTTCTGCGCATGT
The DNA here is from genome assembly GCF_052857255.1 of Amblyomma americanum. Lineage (NCBI taxonomy): Eukaryota > Metazoa > Arthropoda > Arachnida > Ixodida > Ixodidae > Amblyomma > Amblyomma americanum. The sequence continues at coordinate 83,219,914 of NC_135505.1, read as the reverse complement.
AGTAGTAGCGGTACATTATGTTACATGGCTTGAACCTGTCACAGAAGCCAAGAGGACACTGACTTTCAGTAGCTGCGCATCGACTCGCGCACACCGATTGGTGTGCAGTCGTTGTCGTGGCTGCAGCTACATGCCGCCACCGCAAGCGCGTGTGAATACGCAGGCACCGTTGGCTTCGTCGCTTGTGCATTACAGCTTTTTGGGATTTCAAAGCCGCATTATACTCTTGAGCATGCACTACTTTCGTCACACTGTCATGTGGGAACAGAAGGGAAATAGGTGAGTGCTTGAACAGTGCCTCTCCTCTAAGCCAATTCTCGTTCGGTGAGAGCCAGGTCGCGGGAAGCGAGTTGAAAACTCGATTCGCCAATGTGAATGAGCACTTCATTTCGCTCGGTGCCCGTCACCAACAGACCAGAGCACCTCGCATCCTCTTCGCGACTCGCCACAGTGAACGCGCTTTGAAGCATCTTTGGTCAATGTGATCCCATCGCTGTCACACGACAGCACGACAGTATTTCTAGAATTCTGCAGTAAAAGAATTACCCTCACCAGGAATCTGTCATACGACACATCCCATGATAGGTATCTATCGCACAGCACAAACCACGACAGGTATCTGTCGCGCGGCATATCCCACGACACGCTGTTGTGTCGCGCGACAGGCCGCACGACAGGTACTTTTGTCGCGTGAAAAGAGGCGCACTAGAAGTCTGTCGCGCGATTGAACCCACGACAGGCAACTTTGCTGAGGCACGCAATCTCTGTCGCGCGGCACGACTCCCTCTGTCGCGCGACAGTACCTGCGACAGAAACCTGTCGCGCGACAAATGCTGCGACAGGGACCTTCTTCGCACGACAAAATGCAGGAAAGATGTCTGTCGTGCGGCAGAACCTACTACAAACAACTTTGTCGCGCGAAAGGACCCACGACACGAAGCTTGTCGCACGACACAAGGCACGACAAGACAGCTTGTCTTGCGACACAATATTGTGTCGCGCGACAGATGCGCGACAAAAAATTCTGTCGTGCGTTTTGATCGGGTAACTTCACTAGGCTTCCTTACATTAGATACATGCTTTTCCATCTGCTACTAAGGAACAAATAAAGAACCCAAGGAGTGATGAATTGCAATTCTACTCATACATTGCATAGAAAACATCCACCTCTTTGTTTTCTTTCCGTTGTTATACTAGATTAGGATTTTTTGTTCATTGTTAATGTCATCATCATCATCATCATCAGCCCTACTACACCCACTGCAGGGCAAAGGCCTCTCCCATGTCTCTCCAATTAACCCTATCCTTTGCCAGCTGCATCCACCCTTTGCCTGCAAACTTCTTAATCTCATCCGCCCATCTAACCTTCTGCCGCCCCCGTCTACGCTTACTTTCTCTTGGAACCCACTCTGTTACCCTTAAAGACCAGCGGTTATCTTGCCTTCGCATTACATGCCCTGCCCAAGCCCATTTCTTTTTCTTGATTTCGACTAGGATGTCATTAACCCGTGTTTGTTCCCTCACCCACTCTGCCCGCTTCCGATCTCTTAACGTTACACCTATCATTTTTCTTTCCATGGCTCGCTGCGTTGTCCTTAACTTAAGCTGAACTCTTTTCGTTAGCCTCCACGTTTCTGCCCCGTAGGTGAGTACCGGTAAGATTATGCTGTTGTACACTTTCCTCTTGAGGGAAATTGGCAAACTGCCACTCATGATCTGCGAGAATTTGCCATATGCGCTCCACCCCATTCTTATCCTTCTAGTTATCTCCCTCTCATGATCCGGATCAGCTGTCACTACCTGCCCTAAGTAGACGTATTCCGGCACAATTTCTAGACTCTCGCTGCCAATTGTGAACTGTTGTTCCCTTGCTAGGCTGTTGAACATTACCTTGGTTTTCTGCATGTTAATTTTTAGACCCATCGATCTGCTCTGCCTGTCTAACTCGTTGATCATGATTTGCAGTTCACCTCCTGAGTGACTCAGCGAGGCAATGTCATCAGCAAATCTCAGATTATTTAGGTATTCTCCATTTATTCTTATTCCCAACTGTTCCCAATTCAGGCCTCGAAATACCTCCTGCAAACATGCGGTGAACAGCATTGGCGAGATCGTGTCTCCGTGCCTGACGCCCTTCCTTATTGGAATTTTATTGCTGACTTTATGGAGGACTATAGTAGCTGTGCAGTTGCTGTATATATCTTCCAGTATTTTGACATAAGGCTCTTCTACCCCCTGATTACGCAATGCCTGTATGACTGCTGAGGTTTCCACTGAGTCGAATGCTTTCTCGTAATCAATGAAAGCTATATATAGAGGTTGGTTATATTCTGCGCATTTCTCTATCACCTGATTTATGGTGTGAATATGATCTATTGTAGAATATCCTTTACGAAAGCCTGCCTGATCATTTGGTTGATTAAAGTCTAACGTTGCCCTGACTCTATTAGCGATTTCCTTAGTAAATACTTTGTAGGCAACGGATAGTAAGCTGATCGGCCTGTAATTTTTCAAGTCCTTGGCGTCTCCCTTCTTATGAATTAAGATAATGTTTGCATTCTTCCAAGCTTCTGGTACAGTCGAGGTCATAAGGCATTGCGTATACAGGGTGGCTAGTTTTTCTAGCACGATGTCCCCTCCATCCTTCAACAGATCTGCTGTTACCTGATCCTCCCCAGCTGCTTTTCCCCTTTTCATTGCTTCTAAGGCTTTCTTTACTTCATCTTTCGTTACTGGCGGGATGACGCATTGCTGTGCACTGCTCTCTTTCTCATTAGCGTTCTGATTACATTGGCTACTGTACAGGTCTGTTTAGAGCTCTTCGGCAACTTTAACTATCTTATCCATATTGCTAATGACATTGCCCTGCTTGTCTCTTAATGCATACATCTGGTTTTTACCTATGCCTAGTTTCCTCTTCACTGTTTTTAGGCTACCTCCGTTCTTTAGAGCATGCTCGATTCTCTCCATATTAAACTTCCTTATGTCGGCTACCTTGCGCTTATTTATTAACTTTGATAGCTCCGTTAGTTCTATTCTATCGGTAGTGTTAGATGCCTTCATGTTTTGGCGCTTCTTAATCAGATCTTTCGTCACCTGAGATAGCTTCCCGGTATCTTTTCGAACTGTCCTACCGCCTACTTCTACTGCGCACTCCGTAATTATTGATGTCAGGTTATCGTGCATTGAATGAACATCAAGATCATCTTCCTCAGTTAAAGCCGAGTATCTGTTTTGCAGCGCTATCCTAAACTCCTGTGCTTTCCCTCTTACGGCTAACTCATTAATGGTCTTCTTCTTCGCTAGCTTCTTCCGTTCCCTCTTCAAGTCTAGGCTAATTCTAGATCTTACCATTCTATGGTCGCTGCAACGCACCCTTCCGAGGACGGCCACATCCTGAATGATGCCAGGTTTAGCGCATAGTATGAAGTCTATTTAATTTTTAATCTCACCATTGGGGCTCTTCCAGGTCCACTTCCTGTGTTCTCGTTTGCGGAAGAAGGTATTCATGATCCGTAAATTATTTCTATCCGCGAATTCGACTAATAACTCTCCCCTGCTATTTCTAGAGCCTATCCCATAGTCACCTACCGCGTGGTCGTCAGCCTGCTTCTTGCCCACCTTCGCATTGAAGTCGCCCATCAGTACAGTGTACTGCGATTTTACTCTATTCATTGCTGATTCTACGTCCTCATAGAAGCTTTCAACGGTCTGGTCATCATGGCTGGATGTGGGTGCGTAGGCCTGCACCACTTTCAGCTTGTACCTCCTATTCAGCCTAATTACTATAGCTGCTACCCTCTCGTTAATACTGTAGAACTCCTCTACGTTGCCAGCTATATCCTTATTAATGAGGAAACCCACACCTAGTTCTCGTCTACCCTCTAACCCGCGATAGCACAGTATGTGTCCGTCCTTTAGTACTGTATACGCCTCACCTGTCCTCCTAACTTCGCTAAGCCCTATCACATCCCATTTAATTCCCGCTAGTTCCTCGAACAGCACTGCTAGGCTAGCCTCACTAGCTAAAGTTCTAGCGTTAAACGTTGCCAGGTTCAGATTCCAATGGCGGCCTGTCCGGAGCCAGAGATTCTTAGCACCCTCCGCTGCGTCACAGGTCTGACCGCCGCCGTGGTCAGTTGCTCTGCAGCCGCTGGGGACTGAGGGCCGAGGGTTAATTGGTTTGATCATAGAAGGTTGTGGCCAAGTACTACACCAGGGTGGCCAAATCCTGCTCTGGTGAGAGAGTGCGTTGTCGGTTCTGGTCACCGAGATAAGGCCGCACTCCAGGCCTGGTTATGCAATTCCATCGACACGCGGATTTTTTTTTTTTTAACCCGGTGGAGAATTGCGCGGCACCAGGATTTGAACCCCGGTCCTCTTGCACGCGAGGCGGATGTTCTACCTCTACGCCATCGCTGCTTCATTGTTAATGTACATATCTGGAAAAATTAATTAGGATATGTACATTGTTAATGTACATATCTTAATTAATTTTTCCAGAAAAAAGGAAGCCAAAACAGCGCAGATTTATCAGTTAAATCTCAAGCGACAGAGGATGCCAAAGTTTCGTGGCTTGTGTTCTGGGAAGCAGTATGACTAGTTGAATATATGTGTTTGCTTCCCCAGTGCTGAACGGAAAAAACAATTGTGCTTTGGTTCTGTTATTCACACCTTACACAGAGGGATTTACTGTTTTGGTTACGTAGTTGCTGTTTTTATATATATCTAGAGCATACATCGGGCGTCTACAACTGCGCTTTCACGCCAGACATTTTCAAACGTCACACAATGGCTCTTTCGTAACTCTCGTTTGTCTTTCTACCCCTTAGCGAATAGAAAGAGAGATAGGCGAAGGCCAAGATTTACTATCGACCAGGAAGTGCGAGTTTGCCTTTAAATTTTAAAGCAGCGCGATTTTGCTTACGGTGACGCTGAAAGAAGTTCACCGTAACGCGACCACATTTGTTCAGCTGAGGAGAATCCTGTTATGTCGTAAATATTGCCACTAGGAGTGCTTCCAACGGTTGTCTGATAGACCGCTGCATAGCGGTTAGCATTTCGTAGTGATTCTCGGTCGACGAGCTTGCATCAGTGGGTTACCTGTTCACAACCTTGTTTAACAGACATCTGTGGCTACAGGCGCAGCGTAGCTACAGTCCACGAATCTAGTAAGTGTCATTTCCTGTAAAATATTGGACTCTTGTGATTTGCGCTTTGCTGGTGGTGAATTGAAGGTTGTTTTGCTTGAGTAAATCCAACAATATCGGTAATAATTCGTCTTAGACTTAGTGCTGGTTCTTTTGACTGAATCTACAAAAATTAAAGTCGACCCTATGAAGTGAATGACGGATAACAAAAGCAGGAACGCAATGTTAACGCGTTATACTCGATGCAAAAATTATTTTCCTAAAGCTAGGCGGGCAAGGTAGCTTCGAAGCGCTGGGTGGGAAACATATCCGGAAGATGGGTATTAGAATGCCGTAATAAAAGCGCCACTCAAGGCGCCTGGCTTGACGCCATGGCGCTGTAGGGCCTTCTCATCGCGACCGGTAAGCAATCACCGAGTACTCATTTCGAGGTGGCAGCCTCGTGTTCGAGATTAACTATTTTCATACACCTGGGTGTTAGAAAACTTGGTGTTTTTTTTTTTGTCGTGACTGTTCTTGCACGTCGTACGTGCCAGAGAACTGCGCTGCATGCTGAAATCTGCGTATTGTGAGAGATTTTCTAATAATCCTAGGTCTTCTACTATATGATCTGGCTGGCCTCCCATAGAACGCAATCAGCATTATTCTAGCTGCAAACGGTATTTCGTTTATTGGCAATCAGCACTATCCAAATTTTGTCTTCAGCGCAATGCAGAATACGGAAAGACGTCCTAAGTGCGACTTGCCTCACTGGAAATATTGTGCAGCACATTGGGGACATTCTTTTCCAGTTTCTCAACGACCGTGTTCATTATTCTTGTGCAAAAAATTTGAATAATGATATTTTATGGGGTTCTATTAAGTTAAAAAAGAAGATAATGGTCCAATCCCAAAATATATGCCAAATTCTTTTTCTTGAAGTTTTTCAATCACTTGCATCGAGCAAATTAGACTGCGTTAGAAAACCAATGGGAACGAATCAAACAACAGCAGAAGCGGTAATAGCGAAATAATGCAAGCCAGCCGAGGGGTTTTCTGCTGATATAGTGATTGTTACTTACAAATTATGAAAAATTTGCGTTCATAAACTCTTTTTTTTATTTAAAAACTGTCTTTGTCCTCAATGGCTCGGTATGAAAAAACCGACGTTGTTGATGGCTGTCATAGATCCGTGAGATCGTCTGGGCAGCGAAGTCGAAAATTGATTCGTGAAAGACCTTTTTCTTGTGCTGTTCGGTGCACGAGCGGCGTTCGTTCTATAAACAGGCTTTGTGCCTTAAAGCCCAATAGTTCGCAATTCGTAATCTTGAGCCTCTTTATGTGGATGTTGCCGATACATGGATTTCCGTAGGACATCCTGCTCGAGTGCATGATTTGTCCTTTTTTGCATAAGCAATTACTGTTCCTTCGCCCCCGAAGTGATGTCACACTCGACACGTCTAGAAGAATTTTTTTCGTTTGTATTTTGTGTAATAATTTTGTTGCAAAAAAGCCCTGGAGAAAAATGTGATGCACAAGGCAGGAGCTTAAAGGCCCATTTGGCTTCAAACTTGAAACTGCACAACAAAAACTTTACGTCTAAAAGAAACCATTTGAAATATTTTAGACATTAAAAGTCAGCCAGATGAACTTCAAGCACCAGATGCAGACCCCTACATACTTTCTATATTTGAACCCTGTCTAAATTGGTAGAATAAAAATCAACCGTCGAGGCCTTATGTAATACCCCCTACAGGGGGTATTTAAGGAAATAAAAATGAAATGAAATAAAGTGATCGAATGATTAAAAATCATTCAGCCCTTTATCAACTTACAAGACCAAAAAGCAAGTTGGATAGGTTGCACATATAACGGCCTTTTGTAGCGAAAGGCCCAGTACGATAGGTAAAGCCGGTTTCGACGTGCGTTGCCGATTGACGGTCAAGTGAGTCAGAGGTCAAGTGTGGCTGCAAGTCCTATCGTAAGTTGCCCACCATGTTATTGCACCACTTGACCTTTGACCTTGACTTTTCGAGTCTTTGGGAGAGGGCAGCAGATTAGGCCGCAACGTTCTTTGTGTTACCAAACTCTCGCGATCAACCATTATTTTCCAGGGTGGCAGGGTGGGCGCGCTGCTTATAGAGTGCGCGAAACGCACTCAACGTTACAGATGTCAAGCCGTGTCTGCATGCCCGATACACTACAGCTTTCGCTCCCTAACCACGTTGAGCTGTTTTTAAACCACAGCTATTTTTTGAGAACCCAAGAAGTTTCCACTCTCATCTATTTTTCTCACCTTGGTAGGCATATTTTGGCTTGTAGGTTTGAGAGAATTAAAGTATACAAGATGTGTTACAAAACAGGTGCCCCCTCAGGTATAGTCGCGAATATGTATGTCATAATATCGACTAATTAAAAATCTTTATGCACAACGGTGGCTCCGTGGATATGGAGCTCAGCTGCTGACCCGAAAGACGTGGGTTCGATCCCGGCCGCGGCGGTCGAATATCTATGGAGCCGAAATTTTAGAGGCCTCTGTGCCGTGCGATGTCAGTGCACGTTAAAGAACCTCTGGTGGTAGAAATTTCCTGAGCCCTTCACAACGGCACCCCTCCCAGCCAGGGTTGCTTAGGGATGGTAAAACTTGATGAACCATCACGTTTGGGAGTTTATATACTTTTTAGAGATCTCGTAGCTGTGAAACTAATCTTCATATTTATTTTATGTGTTATGTGAAAAATATGAATATAAGAAAGCTTTCGGTAACACACTGTGGAGGAATGTATTTCGAGAGTTTATTACTCCTTCTACCGCCCTGTTCAAGCATACGAGACTTTAGATATTTTTACATCTGCATGCTCTGCATAAGCTTTGTGTGCAACACCGTTTTGCCTTTCGGGCACAGCCTAGGCTAGGGACGACCTTGTCGGACACTGCGCCGTTCGCACTGTTCCATGTCATGTTGTTATTCAATAGGCATTGTGCTCTGTACTGTGACCCCCTACTCCCGCCACCTTTACTTGCATTGAAGACTCTTTTATCAGGTGTCAAAATGCGTGTCCACGTTTTCGCTTCAGCACTGTTCCAGAATTCACTTTTTCTTAGGCGTTTTTTTTCCTCTGCTGCCACCGAACAATATAAATTGTTCTGTGCATGCAACAATTTTCTGACAGCTATTTTATAGCAGCTGCTGCTTACAATTGGAACAAACGAAGTATATACACTGAAAAAACATCCGTACGTATGACGTAGACTCGGTACGTTTTAAAAATGGAACCATTTCTGCTTCGGATGAAACGTAGGGAATGGCCGCACTTCAGTCCAGTAATGACGGAAAAGTCCGTCTTCCTCTGTAGTCTTTGCAGGGGAAAAAACCTAAGCATTCTATTTTAGGGATAAAAACTTTACACGACACAACGGTTCACCCAATCGGCGTTGTTTGCCACCAAACGGCCTTATACCTTGCTTAAATGCAGCCAAAACAGAAGATGGTTATGATGTGACGTAAGTTTTACACGACGAACTCTTGGCCAGCGGACTACATGCGCTTCATGACGTCCGAGTTTCAGTCTGTCTGGTTTAAACTTAGCCAACAATGTCCGCAAACTAGCATGACGAATGACCGTGAGCATGTCTAATGCCAAGGAGAGCACACAATGATGTGTTTTGTTTGAACATGGCACCACAGTACAATGAGAATCGTTAACCTTGTGCTAACACAAAAGCAAATGAATTTCTGCCCAATTAATGCATTGCTTAAAGTGTAAAATGGGCTACCCAAGCACATATTCAGAAAATAAGCTCAAAATAATAATGACATTTCAGCAGCCGCTCATTTCCCCCCCCCCCCACCCTTTCCCTAAAATAAAATGGAAAAGGGTGCTCTTCAGACGGTACGTTTGAACGATGCAACTGTACTTTTCGCGTCAGTTTAACGACATGTGACATTCAGATATAAATAATTACCGCCAAATGATGCGGTTGAATGCGAGGCGCCAGGGCGCAGGCAAACAGTAATTGTCTTCAAGTATCCACTGGTGGCACGTCCTGAGGGTCGCGGCTCGACGAATACCGCTAATGGCCACGTTCACGACCAACAAGCTTGTAACAAACCTCACACCGGTGTTTATCATGATGCAGCTGCAGCTCATCAGTGCTGCTGGCCAGTGCTGATTTTTTTTGGCGTGATAAACGTAATCATCCACCGAAACGCGCGTCGACTGTTCCTCGCCAGATTTTTGCAGCCCTTCGAGGGAGAGCAGATTTTCCGTCTGCTTCCAGTCTCCCTTTTTGTGCATGGCCACTAACATTTTAACGCACATTCTGCATGATCGTTTCACTATGCATCGATGTCGCACGGGACAGCAAGCGGCTGTACTCTCCATTGGAGTGTTCGGGCCGTACACATACACACACTCTAACGACAATACAACGGGCAGGACGCACGCAGCGAACACGGAAGAAAAAGAAACCAACCCAAAGCACGTGTTCACTTAACTCCACATTGCGCACATGGTTGAATTTCGACAGCGGGCTTCGCTAGAATTCGACTTCGCCATGGCTAGCCATGGCCAAGCTGCACTGGAGCCCTGGTGGTAACAACGTTCAGGCAACGAAACGAAAAGAAAAATATATATATATTAAACCATTCAGGTTGTCAGCTAAAAGACATACTGTAAAATTAAATACATCTTATACGTTTTTGCCGTTGTGCGCCTTTGCGACGTCAGCGACGTGAGCATGGACGCGTATACGCGAATGGCGCTATGAATTTCGGGTGCGGCTGTGTAAATGGCGAATATCGTGGCTGCGCGCCAAACTTGTAGACATGCTTGCGGAGGTGATTTGTGCAGTCGGTGTGAATAAATGGAAGTTTAATCGACTGAAATTGCTCAAGAAAAGTCAGTGGCACTGCATTTTTTTTTCTGTGCATGACGAGTGATTTTGGCGGGAGGCACACGGCAACGTCTCTACTTTGGCGAACTTGTGAGAAGGTGAGTATTTTGTTCTCAAGTTTTGAAAGCGGTTTCTTGTTTGTATTACTACTCTGCGTCTCGTCGCTTGTTATGTTCAAGATAACATCAGTACAACGTGCATGCGCTTCTGTCTCTATTTGAAGTAACATTGGTCGATCAGCGCAAACCTTTGGATTCAATTAGGCACAAACTGTCCATGTTAGTACTGCGTCTAGAATGTGTTTTCAGGTAGTTCTGCGCACGAGAGGGTCTTCTGATAAGTTGCTTACTATCACATATATTCTAGAGATTTGGAACCATTCATGCAGCTGAAACAACGTTGGAAAGTTGTTTTGTGTTCATACATCTGCTGTCCTTATACTTGACTTTTCGGTAAGCATTCGCATGGTTCCTTTGGATCTTGACAATTGGCTACTGTTGCTAGGAGCGCCTGGTAGCAGACCCTCTAGGGACGCCAAGTAGGTCAGGTGTTTGCCTAGGTGCCAAATACTGAATGTACTATTGACTTTTTTCCCAGTCCATCAACCTCATATGGCTTGCAAAGATTGCAGTATGTAATCAGGTGGCTAAAAAATTGGTAACTTCTACATATTTCAGAACATTTCAGAGAAATGTACATGCAGCATCAGTATTTTCTTGGTAGACTTTCAGAGGCCTGGATTCCTTTCTTCTAGGACAGTGGCAAGCAGTAGACCAACTGTAGACAAATTTATTTCTTTGTAGTGCAAAGTACAGAATGCAAACATCATAAGAGAAGTCTCTAATCTGTTTCATTCTCACTGCATTTGATCAAAGCAAAATACGAAATGCTGTATGTCTTATACCCTAGTTTCCTTTACTTTGATCAGTAGATATTGACGATGAACATCAATGCAACTCCACTCGCTGACTATTTTGCCTTCAGCAGCAAAATAGGTAATATTTCAACCCATGTGTTATCTCGACAGGCTCAAAACTTCGCTGGACAGCTGCGTCCACAGCTGGTTTCACCTTTAGGGTGCATGCACTCGTAAGACACATGAGGGTCATTCAGTCTATAAATTCCTGTTATTTGTGCAGTGGATCCTCTTACGTCATTTTTAAGCTACTGAGTCATGGCTCATTTCACTGGGCCGCTCTGGGCCAATACTACAGTGTTTGTCATCATCATCAGCAGCAGCCTGACTACATCCACTGCAGGACAAAGGAATCTCCCATACCTCTCCAGTTAACCCGGTCCTGTGCCAGCTGTGGCCACATTATACCCACAAATTTCTTTATTTTATTCACTTAGTTATCATGCTTTCGGTCAAGATGCACCATACCATGGAAACCTCATGTACAGTGCAGATATTGACTGATATTTAATGTGTTCAGGAACTTCGAAGTGGCAGGGGATAGATTGATGGTAATTACGTGCCACATCTTGCTGAATTCTGTGAGTTATTTCTTAGTACTCTGAAATAGAAGTGCATCGAAGGCTGAGCACAGATTAGAATTGAGCCACCAGTCAGTCCAATGCCAGGGGAAGGGAGCTAGAATAACTTCCTCCCTTTCAACTACTCAAAGTATATACATTAATCCTTTCGGCCGTAGGTAATTTAAGCAGCATTGACTGTAATTGCCTGTTTTTTTGATGGAAAAAAATGAGAAATACAGAGATTTTTTTTGGCCACACATGATACTCTTCATGATGAAATTTCGAACATTTCTCTCAGTCCCAAGGGGATACTGTAGAGCCGCCGCGGAGGCTGAGTGGTTATGGCGCGCGACTGTTGTCCCGAAAGACGCGGGTTCAATCCCGGCCGCGGCGGTCGAATTTCCATGGAGGCGAAATTCTAGAGGCTCGAGTGCTGTGCGTTGTAAGTGCATGTTAAAAACTCCAGGTGTGTCGAAATTTCCGGAGCCCTTCACTACGGCCATCCTCATAGCTAGTAGACAGTCACTGAGGAACGGAGCGAGACCCGAGCCTATACAGACGCCCTCCTTCTGGATAAAGTGGCTGCCGTTGAAAGACACGACTGTCGAGCGCAGATATAGATCTATAAGATCAAGGAGGCTGGCAGCGTCAATTCCGCAGTTGGTTTTGGAATTTGGTGGCACCGTACAGGTCAATCGCTTGACTCACGGCAATGTGCACGGCATCTTGAGGGAGGAAATAGAACATGTCCTTGATGTCAACAAACGAGGCGCTGACATTTTTCAAAGGCTTCTCCTGGAAAAATTCCGACACAGTTGCCGGGCGGCGCACAAGGAAAGGATCATTGATAGTTAGTTCTGAAAAACAGTTTTTAAGGTATGATCCGAGGGCAAGTTGCCAGGTGCCCTTTTCGGTTGCAATAACCCTGAAAGGACATTCCTTCTTGTGGGTTTTGGCTGAAAAGAAGCATTGCAAGCTCGAGCCGGTGCATTTGTTTACATTGGTTGCCAGCTTATCCAAGCCAAGCCTTTCACATCTGAGCAGTGCTTCCTTTTTTGCCTTATTCTGCCGGAATTTTTTCACAAGATGAAAATTTTCGCTTATGGCATCTTGAGCTTTCTTGTGGTAAACAGCCGACGAGAGGACGGCAAAACCACCTTCTTTGTCGGCCAGGACTAGCTTGAGATCGGAATTTTTGAGAGAACTGGTCATCTTGTGTAGATCCAAATGGTTTCTGTTTACCTTTGTGGTGGGAAAGGATTCCACTGAGTCTAAGATGCACCTGGCGGCGTCTGTCTCGTCCTTTGCTCTTCCCGCTGTCTCTCTTGCCATGGCCAGTAGCTCCGGTTTACTTAGTGAGGGTGCTGAGCAGAACTTCGGTCCTTTTTGCAGTATTTTCAGATCGTCTGCGTGGATGTTCGGGTTTCCCACAAGGTGAACGGTCTGTTCCGCTTGTGCCTGTCGCTCTTTTTTTGGGATCGCAGCCCAGACTTGTCGCCACAGCCATTCAGTGCCGAGTGAAGCTGCGCGTAGTTCCTGGCTGAGACCTCGGGAGGCACCACCTGGGGGGTGGGGGGGGCATTCTGCGAGCAGGCAACGCGCAGGCAGTCTTTTAACAGTCGAACATTCCTCCACGCTTCAGTACGCGGAATGCGGCAAACACGTAAGCCATGGCGTAAAGAAGGTGGGAACGGTCCAAGTAGGTAGGAGACAACAGGTGGGAAATAAGTGTTCTTCACCGCGAATGAAAACAGGCGGGCTTTGCAGGTTGCATGGGCTAAGAGGCTTGCACACAGAGTAGGATGCTGAGAGACACACTGAAAAAGGATGCCCGATGTACTAGAAATATACTGCAATAAGGTGTTTGGTTGGGCTAGTCGGTACATGGTACTAAATGAAGGCACAGCGCACGAAAGGCGGGACTGACAAAGAGACAAACACAGCGCTGACTTACGACAGAAAGGCTTTATTGACCGCACGCAATAAATAGGCGAAAAGGAGCACAATCAACAGAAGAACCGCATCAGTTATGATTGTCAAAGAACACAAAAAAAGCACACAATCACAACCTACACAAGCGAACTTACTGTCAAGATAGTCAATTTCTTTTTGTGTTAGCGCGACGGAAGGTTTGCTGACGCAGTTGTCATGTCCTCGGTTATTGCGTGCGAGCAATAAAGCCTTTCAGTCGTAAGTCAGCGCTGTGTTTGTCTCTTTCTCAGTCCCGCCTTTCGTGCGCTGTGCCTTCATTTTGTACCATGTACCGACTAGCCCAGACAAACACCTTATTGCAGTACATTTCTAGTACATCGGGCATCCTTTCTCAGTGTGTCTCTCAGCATCTCAGCATCCCACTCTGTGTGCAAGCCTCTTAGCCCATGCAACCTGCATGTTTTCATTCGCGGTGAAGAACGCTTATTTCCCACTTGTTGTTTACCACCTACTTGGACCGTTCCCACCTTCTTTAGGCCATGTCTTACGTGTTTGCCGCATTGCGCGTACTGAAGCGTGGAGGAATGTTCGACTGTTAAAAGACTGCCTGCGCGTTGCCTGCTCGCAGAATGCCCCCCCCCCCACCCCCCAGGTGGTGCCTCCCGAGGTCTCAGCCAGGAACTACGCGCAGCTTCACTCGGCACTGAATGGCTGTGGCGACAAGTCTGGGCTGCGATCCCAAAGAAAGAGCGACAGGCACAAGCGTAACAGACCGTTCACCTCGTGGGAAACCCGAACATCCACGCAGACGATCTGAAAATACTGCAAAAAGGACCGAAGTTCTGCTCAGCACCCTCACTAAGTAAACCGGAGCTACTGGCCATGGCAAGAAAGACAGCGGGAAGAGCAAAGGACGAGACAGACGCCGCCCGGTGCATCTTAGACTCAGTGGAATCCTTTCCCACAACAAAGGTAAATTGAAACCATTTGGATCTACACAAGCTGACCAGTTCTCTCAAGAATTCCGATCTCAGGCTAGTCCTGGCCGACAAAGAAGGTGGTTTTGCCGTCCTCACGTCGGCTGTTTACCACAAGAATGCTCAAGATGCCATAAGCGAAAATTTTCATCTTGTGAAAAAATTCCGGCAGAATAAGGCAAAAAAGGAAGCACTGCTCAGATGTGAAAGGCTTGGCTTGGACAAGCTGGCAACCAATGTAAACAAAAGCACCGGCTCGAGCTTGCGATGCTTCTTCTCAACCAAAACCCACAAGAAGGAATGTCCTTTCCGGGTTATTGCAACCCAAAAGGGCACTTGGCATCTTGCCCTCGGGTCATACCTTAAAAACTGTTTTTCAGAACTAGCTATCAATGATCCTTTCCTTGTGCGCCGCCCGGCAACTGTGTTGAAATTTTTCCAGGAGAAGCCTTTGAAAAATGTCAGCGCCTTGTTTGTTCACATCAAGGACATGTTCTATTCCCTCCCTCAAGATGCCGTGCACATTGCCGTGAGTCAGCGATTGACCTGTACTGTGCCACCAAATTCCAAAACCACTGCGGAATTGACGTTGCCAGCCTCCTTGATCTACTAGATCTATATCTGCGCTCGGCAGTCGTGTCTTTCAACGGCAGCCATTTTATCCATTAGGAGGTCATCTGTATAGGCTCGGGCCACGCTCCGTTCCTCAGTGACTGTCTACTAGCTTCCTTGGACCAACATTTGCAAAAAGCCTTACGTGGATCTTCAGTGGTACGTGTGTTCCTGCTACGTTGATGACTTTCTGGTGATTTTTAGTTTAAGGAGCGGCCACAGTGTTGCAGATCAAGCCAGTGACATCCTCACATTGTTCAGATCTAATCTAAAACCATTTCAACTAACCATGGAAGTTCCAGATCATGACGGCATTCGATTTCTGGACCTACAGATAATGATGTGCGACGAAGGGGTATGCTGGCGCTACTCACTCCGAGCACAAAAAGGGCTTCTATATTACTCATCCTCTCATTCAAAAATAGTAAAACGAGGCATCGCGACAGCCGCCCTCAAAAATTCTATTTCCAGGTCATGTTCCCATCAAATGCCATCTAGCTTCAGAAGCCAGATCATGAGGCTGAAAAAGGCCGCCTTTCCAGACCACATCCTGCGTGCTGTAGCGGAGAAAATTCTTGCCGCATTCAGAACAAAAACAACGAGTTCGCTTGCAGCAGCAAACCGAAACTACGCGGTCATACCTTATGTGCACAAGGTATCACATAACCTGAAAAGAATTGCAGGAAGAGCCAGTGTCAGAGTGATCTTTTTTGCCCCGAACAAACTGCAGCGCTTGTGTAAAACCGTAAACCGTGAAGGACCTCCCCCTGCCGAATGCGGAAAAAATCACGAATTACCCTATGTGCAGTGCCGTGAAAATGTTGTCTATAAGATAGAGCTATCCTGTGGGCGATTTTATATTGGCCAAACACGGCGCTGCCTTAATGATCGCCTATGTGAGCATAAACGCTCCCTAAAACCACCCCCCAAATGCAATTTGGTTATACATTGGCTATCCTGTAAATGCACTCCTTTTTTCGACCGTACTAAAATACTGTATAAACATAAGGACCAACGTACGCGGGAAATCGTGGAAGCTCTTTTAATTCACCGATGACTTTACAACTGCGTCAGCAAACCTTCCGTCGCGCTAACACAAAAAGAAATTGACTATCTTAACAGTTAAGTTCGTTTGTGTAGGTTGTGATAGTGTGCTTTTTTGTGTTCTTTGACAATCATCACTGATGCGGTTGTTCTGTTGATTGTGCTCCTTTTCGCCTATTTATTGCTTGCGAACAATAAAGCCTTTCAGTCGTAAGTCAGCGCTGTGTTTGTCCCTTTCTCAGTCCCGCCTTTCGTGCGCTGTGCCTTCATTTAGTATCAATTTAAAGCTTACAATGAACTTTTGACAATGTGAGAATATGAAGTGGCCTTTTGTCACACTGAAAATGTGGCGTAATTGTTCCTAACTGCAATGAATTACGTGGCCACAATTATGAAAAAAGTTTGCTCTGGGGAGCTACTTCAAGGGAATACAAAAATAAAAATTACACAAACTATTTCATGAACTGATATGTACATCACTGCTGTATCAGTCCCTTTCATTTTGGTTTGGCACTTCACGTAAGCATGAAAGATTATTAATATTAAAAAAACACACTGCACAGACACATCATCAAAAGAGTACAATGATTATGATCCGCAGGTGAATGCTGACACTGTATATGCAGCACATAAATATAGGCGGTGAAGCAAGCAGTCGTTGGGAGTGCAAATATATACAGCCTGGAATCTCATAAATTCCGAGTACATAACATTATGCGCCATCAACCATTTTAACATAACAAGAACAGGTCTTCTCCACTCTCGAATATACAGAACTATGTATAATAATGCTGCCTATTTGAGCTCGAAAGAATTTTGACATTCAAGGGATGCAGCCAAAGCATACATTGAAAATGGTTCTCAGGTGCTCAAGAAATGGTGGAACAGACACTGCATACCAAGAGCACATGTCTGGTGGTTGCTTGTATACTGAGCGGCAATATTTCTCTTGGCAAAAGCCAAACGAGCTGGAAGCTCCAAATTTCTTTCCAAGCGCCGATTGGAATGGTGCATAATCCACCGTTTAGCGACCTGCATAAGCAAGCACAATCTTGGCTGCTGACACGAGCCGCAGTGCGCGGTAAATTCCATCTTTGAAGGCAATTGTGGAAATGCCCCACAATGGGCCAAACATGCGAGTTGCTTTAGGTAGGTGCAGAAGCTGATGGACATTAATTATCATTGCTCTATCATCACAGAGCCTAGCTACCTGTTGTACAAAAGACAGCAATAACACTTCAGCTGCAGGGATGTTACTCTCACTTATGGTATCTTGCAGCAACAGAAACAGTGCCTTCACGAGGAGCGCGAATTGTACCGTGTATGGTCGAGGCTGAAGATCCGACAAGCATGGGACATGCCCTTCAATAAGCACGCTCCGAGAGGAGTCGTGCAGTCCTCGAGAAAGTGATTGGAGGCTTAATTGTGCACCGTCTACAATCAAAAAGCCTGACATGCCGCCCGAAGTAAAAGGCTAAACCGTAAGTGAAAGCCACAGTTCCACCAGCTGCTTTGTCAGCCCTCAAGTACGCAATGCATGCAATCTGACAGTAGGCCCCATACAAGGTCAAGGCCCTTCAGACGGAGAAGTGGATATGGTCCCTTGAAGCCTTCAAATTTTCCATCCGTTCCCCTCGCTTGCCGCATTGCCTCCAGCACACGTCCATGTGTCCATTCACAGGCTAGCTGTCCATGGTAGAGGTACCTGATTGTGCCTGCAAAAGTTGCATAGTTTGCAGTTCCCTTTCTGTGATAATGTATAGCTTGCAAAACTCAGCCTGAATCTTCCACTTGCATTGGGAATGAAAAGATGTTATGCATACAAGTACCACGTATAAATCTGACAACTTAGCACCAGAAAACACCCAATGCATGTCAAAAACTATAAAATTATTATGCTTTATTAAAAAGTACATTCACGTATATGAATCTTAGGGTCTGCATTGGGCACAGCGTTCAAGCCACTTAAGGTCAGGAAGTAGCCCTATATTCATTTGCCCACTTATATATTTAATTCCTACCTTTAGTTTCGCTCAGCACTCCTTTAGCACCTTCATAATAGCATTTTCAAACCTGAATAACTGTCTCTTCATAGTACTGAGGACCCCTTATGAAACAAACCACCTTAGAAATAGTCACTGAAACTTACCATCAACACATGTGCCTTCCTCAAGGCAACACGTGGGCCCATAATAGCCATTAAATTGCTTTATGTTCAGGATGGATGCCCTTGCCGGTGAGTCCACACAACACACAACTGCATGTACCGCAGACTTCACGATTTTTCCACCATGGAACCACACAATTGTTTCAATATTGTTAACTTCATCAACAAACCTTCGCATTAACATGTGCATTGGCGGATGGTCCTTTGCAAACCACAGCTCTAAGAGTGTCACGTTTCTCCACCGAAGTTCCACGGGCAGTTCGTTCAACATTACTTGTATAGGCCAGATTGAGCTTTTCGACAACTCCAACATAGGTGCTCTATCAGTGTTAAATGTGAGTGCGACATCACTCCATGACATTGAGCTGTAGCCGAATGCTTCGGTAGAGGTCACCAGCAGTCACATCTCTGTAGATTCCTAGCTCTCGTATTGCTGTTGAAGGCCTCTGGAGATTTTCAAAAAGGATGGAGTTGTAATGCTTGATTAAATCCAAAAACTTTTTATTGACGTCGAAAATGACAAAAAAACCTTCCAATTCTTATTAGGCTTTTCACACTTTTCTTAAAGTTCCAGCCGCCACAAGTAACTTCACTGTCGGCAGGAATGTCACGGCTAGTGCCGAAATGCTCATAAAATAGTCACTGAAACTTACTATCAACACATGTACCTTCCTCAAGGCACCAGGCGCACCCATAATAGCCATTAAATTGCTTTATGCTGAGGATGGATGCCTAAAGCTGGCAGAATACGTGCAACCTCAGTGCCTGTTTTTTCTTTTTCCACATCTTCCGCAGCAAGTAGGTAGACTGTTGCACAATTAACTGCTTCTCCAAAAGAGGGCATTAACAAGTGTCAGAAGACCTTTTACGTGTGACCAGGTAAGCCCTGCTGTCATAATGTAAGCCAAAATTAACTGCAGTGCTTGAGCTTTAGTTGTTGACTGATGTGGCAGCGTTTCCTTTGAAAGCTACTCGAGTTACGCTTAGAAGTAATCAGAAACATTATAAAAGTCGTCTGTACTCTCCGTTTCACCTTCCTCAACATCATTGTTTTCTTCTGTGCCTTTATTAGTGCTGCATTCCACACATTAGTGCTGCATTCCACATTCCACATATCTGTGAGAGCTGTCCGTGTTTCGGCCATCACTGGTGGAGTCAGCACTGTCCCCTTCATAAGTAGGAGTCATTTCATGAGTAGCATCATTTTGTGTTGTTATTGCCAAGGTTGAACTTACGCCCTGAATGTAATCAGCACTTCAAGATTCAAATTCGTTTCTTTTGCGCTCGCTTGAGCCTACAGCTGCGTCTTCTGATTGTCCTGAAAATGAAAATAAACATCTTTACAACGATTTAAGACGGACTTAAATAATTGTCTCTTCACTTAGCAAATTCCATTCTTGACAGCAAGCAGCAAGATAGTAAAGTTCTGAACAAAGTATTTTCTTTGAGGCGTGCATAGATTATTTATTTTTTTCTTTATAGCCGTCCACTTTTTCCCCAAACCATATGAACCCGAAAAACGTGTCAAGTGAAGTATATCTAGCCATGCTGGCAGCAAATCCTTCTTATTAGCACCGAGCGATTTCAGCCAGCTCTATATAGCAAAAACACTAACGATATGCAGCAACTTCTGGTGTTGTTTTATTGAATTCAGCAAGAAGTTTAAACACCGAGATGTTCATGGAATAATGCAATCGGTACAAAATGGTTTATGAATTATGGAATAGAGAGCACGGAAGAGCGACGACGATACTCTAATATTTCTGTCGTTCTTCACTGTCTCCCATTCTGTAGCATACCACGGTACCTCTGGGAACGTTATTAGACATGCAATGTGAAAATAATTTTGAGTACATGAACATACCATTAATCTAACATTTTTAAACATTTTCCTGACTACATATATCAGATGAGTCAGTGGTTTGAGTTTGAAAGCACTGCGATCCCGAGTAAGTGGGTGATATTGATTGTACACAAGTGCAGGCTGCCAGTAGTTACATAACACCTAAGAAAACATTTTTGCATGTGCACTGATAGTCCTGGTTACGTTCATGGATTAATTAGTGATGCAAATAATGCAAACCTCTTCCTTGAAACCTATAAGTACCGGGACTACAGAGCTATATTTTGAGTGAGGACAAGAATTAAGTTTGTTTAGTTAATTAGTTATTGTGTTATTCAAATGTTAATGTTCTTTTTGTATGTATTACTTTGATTATGCACTGTTGAAAGTTACATTGGTTAATGCACATAAAACTCACATTGAAATCGACAGCTTTGTAAATATGACGCACGAGGAGTGATCAAGGGCATTAAAACAAGTTTGGGCACAGCCTGTGTCAATTCTGCTGATCATGATCACGAACATAGGTCAGTCAATTGACAACTTTGTTGGGACAACATTTTGCTTAAGTGACAACGAAGCTAATAAGCTCAGCTACACTGTGCTTACAATAATAACGGCCTAGAATCGGAGCATATATGAGTGCAAAAGCACTAATCTTAAGGTTCAGTGCCTGGCAAAATCGTACCTTGTATATGCACCTTGGGAACATAGAAAATGAGGTAGAAAAAGAAATTACGTCAATATTTACGAGTGAAAGTCAAACCCGCCGCGGCGCGAACAATTCTGCAACCGTAATTTTCTGAGAAATCTTAATGGCTGGAGCGACAAAAGGTCGCTGCGTGAGGCCATTACGCTATCCCCGCTTTTTTTAAAGGCGAAAGTCTTTAAAGGGGCTCTGAAACGCCTTCTGAGGAGAGCACATTAACTCACTTAATCACTGCACTGTGTTGCCATGAAAACCAGAGTCAAATAATACTCTTCTACACGCACCAGACGACCCACAATCACGCGTCAAAGTTGGCGAGCCCCTCCCGACGACTTTTTCATGCTTGCGCCCTCCTCCGTCCCCCGCATCTGCGTAGACAAGGCAAGAGGTGGCCATTGGTTAGCTCCTTTCAGACGTCAGGCAGCTACCGTGGCCGCGGCCAATAAGCCGGTTTGATCCGGCGGGTCGGGAAGCTCCGCTCCCAGAGGGGGGTTGGCGAAGGAGCGCCTACCTTCCAGCGTGAAAAAGGTGACAAGAGGAGAGGGAAAGGCGCGAAGACGCTGAAATTCAAACTTTAACTACAGATGACTCAGCTTCTACAAAGTGCATTTAAAAAAACCTTGCTGGACACTACTCGTGAAGCGGCGTGCTTCAATATCCCAGGCATGCCGCAACTTTATTGCAGCCCCCTTCACAGCCCCTTTAATGGCTCATACTCGCAGCCATAGATCTGTCCGGCGTCGTTACATCCAGCAACTAACTAGTTAACTAGTCGTAACTAATGCTAGTCGTTACAAAATAGTCACTTGAAATGATTAAGCAACCAGTAATCAATGGTTAGTAATTACCCGTTAATTTGCAGTCAGTAGTTATTTAATCATTAAGTAGTAGTTAGAAGGCGATTAAACCTTAAATAGTGGACTGTGGTTAAGCACCCATTAATAAGTTGTTAGTCGACCATTTATTAGTGGTTAAAATTTGTGGTTAATAACGATTAATTAGCAGTTAACAAAAGCAGCAACACTAAAAGCCAAAGTCGCACAGAAAGGCTTTCACCTCGCGCACTTTAAATTGCCAAAGTGCCACCGAAATTTTTTTTACTACGCTATTGCCTCAGCCGAAGACGCCTCGTGTTAAACTGCAGCACACAGACGCGCTGTGCATTGCAGAGCGTCGCCTTCAACTTCAATCTGAGGAGCGAACAGTTAATGCGCCTTTCCTTTTGTTAGAACCAGCGCAAGGTTTAAACTCAGTTGATTTTGAGGAGAAAAAGGCGCATAAGTACTCGACTTGGTAAGTGCATGCACACCTCCATCACGCTTTGAGGTATGTGGCAGTGGTGTCCACCTGCGAAAACCGTGATTTCGCAAAAAATTTCGTGCTTTGCAATGCACCTCCACGAGTAATTGTTTTGTCAAAAACCTGATTCAATTACAAGCAGTTCAAAACCGGACTCCTGCATAAGCACTTAATTAAAACACACCTACCTGAGCAACGGCTCAAGTCTTGGCTCTTTTTATTGCATTGGCCACATGCAGTTTGTCTAGGAACTTAAACGCTGGTTCCCTGCTCGAGGTAGCGTCTGCAGCGCTGTCGCGGCTTTCCTGCCATCGCGATATTATGCAGCTGAAGCTACCATGGAATGCCAGCCTCATGAAGTTTGCGTTTCGCGCGCCCTTACCGCAGGTGCAATGAATGTCTCCCCAGAAAAAGCCAAAAAGGGAAAAATATCGAAGCCGAGCGCGTGAGTGGATAAAGATAAGGATTTTGCTGTGCGTCTCGAACGGCTTGAGCGAAATCTGCGAAAAAGTACAGTGGAAACTAGATAGGTAAACTAGTTTAAAATATCGACCAGTATTAGACCAGTATTTTGCGCACAAATTTTTTTTTAAATCCGGCACATGCAAATGTAAGTCCCTGTATTTGGATGGCAGACGCCGGCCGCTTGTACAGTCCGCCGCGAGTGCGATCCATTATAATTAGCGGCATGACGACGTGCGCGTTATATGTCGTAATTAATATGTGCAGTGGTCGCTCGCCGGCGATTCAAGTTTGAACAGTTCCTGACACTGGTACGCGAGCGGCACTAAATTCTTTCACTTTTTATATTTTTGTAAATATTGGGAACATATAGTGCACAATAATCTCCCTATGCCCTTTCTAGCAAGCTCCTCTCAGCACTTCTACTGGATTTCTGTCCTTTATTTGCGCCGCCTGCACCTCCGGTGCTTAAAATATTTTATATGTCCCGTCCACATCTGTGTCGTCCGGGCCTTTCTTGCGTTATGTTTTCAAAAGATATTATGTAGCAGTTGATGCGTCTTTTCCTTTTTATTTCTTTTATAAAACCACTACTGCTATACGCATATTTGGGAGGGTCAAATTTACCAAAGAAAATGGCTGGCAGCACCAGCCACAAACTCTTGATAAGTCTTGTACGAAAGCTTCTGAACTCAATGAAATTCCCGGCCCAGCAGGCCACGTTTCGGTGCAGATTGACTGAAACACGTTCTTTCAAAATTTGCTCCTATTGCTCGAGGCACTAAAGTTGTGCGGCCGTATCCCACCGCTTTGTCAGGCGGACCAGGCATGGCGCTGGTCCGGTCACCGCCGACTGCCGTAAAGCATAGGTTGATCGGGCTTTATATGCCATAAAGTTCCGGAGCTTTGTCCAGAGCGGACAAAGCTCTGCTTTTATTGCTGAAAGATCCATACTGCTGTAAAACTTTGGGTAGCCCAGAGTTGGCTGTGATATAGGTGAGTAGTTTGCATGTAGCACCTCCGGCGTGGCCGCGCGCTTACTCCTGAGCGCGGAGACGATGTACAAAACTAGTGGGATAAATGAGCTGCGCCACGGCCGCCGCTCAATCTCCCTGGCGTACGAGGCATATATGTGAACAAAGTAAGAATATACTGCAGGCCTGTGGCTGTCACGTACGTAGGGGATTATATATGTTGACAGCAATTGGGAGTGTTCAACGTTGCAACTGCAATCTTGTGCAGGCAACGTTTGGTGTGCGCGACGCCAAGCTCTAACCCAGAGGTCCCTTTGCGCCACATGCAGGACCTTAAGGCGAAATTTTATGGAGCTGAATAGAGATGCGGTACCGTTGAATTCTACGTACTGAGCGTATGGCAGGTATCATGGAATGCGTAGCCAGCGCTTAGGACGTACGTCCGTTCTCTTGTTCTACTCAAATCCTAGCTGCTGTGTCAGCATATATGCATATATGTGCTAGCTCGAGCTGCATCAGCGCGTTTTATTTCCTGCTTGAAAACTTTCGAAAGTGGTGTGACAGGGCACGCAAAGAGAAAGACACGAAGGACAAGCGCTTCTTCGTGTCTTTCTCTTTGTGTACCCTGTATCAACTAGCTCAATTGTACTTGTTATTTCCGGCTATACTCCAATTATATACGGCATGGATATATCGACTGAAGCTGTTTGCAAGCAACAGCACAGTGTGTCCGACTACAGCTGCTTGCAAGTTGCCTTCATTTATGTTCTTTCCCATACAAAGAAGTCCTATGGGCGTCTATGGAAAAAGCAATGTCCGTCTATGGCCTTTTATGAACGTCTATAAGCACCTATAGAGGTGCTTATTGCCAGCTATTGAAAAATCTATGCCACTAAAGCTATAGCTTTGGAACCATACAATTGTCTTAAGCTGTCTATAGAAAAATATATCAGCCTGTATAGACAGCTATAAACATAAAAAGGAAAGGTCTATAGCTATTTGGGCCAAAATTCTATAGCCGGCCATAGGACATTTTTGTATGGGTTAGTTGCAATGCAGGGCTTTAATCCCAAAATACGAGCCTTGAACCACATTCGCGCAAACTCTTAAGTATGGGCTCTGACAGAGGCAGACAAAAGCGGGTCGTACTGAGGAATGGGGCTGTGGTCCGGAAATAGAGATCTGAAGCAAAAATCAGTAAATGACTGAGCTGTTCAGCACCTCGCCACGCCAGCAGCCTGGCAGCATGCATTGCCGCAAAGTTAAGTAAGTTTTGGTTAGAGTATCTCAAGGCTATGATGTAATGTCTGGAACAGCGACTTACATCAGAATGCAAATGAACCACCAGCGGACTTGAAACCTATTGGTATGAAAATTGTCAAAAGGAATACGGGCGGTCTGTTTTTAGTTACGCTAACGATGCTAGCGACGTTGGCATGTGACGACTGCTACGGTGTGCCGTTGGTGTTGTTGTCCTCGTGGGATAAATGGCCCATACCGCACGGCGCTCTTTACAATAGCTTTGTCATCGCTGTGGCCTTCACGTATGCACTACGTATGATCACTACTACTCATCACCGTGATAATCACAAAACAAAACATCAGCTGAGTTCATACTTGCTGGTACTGAAATGGTTAAAATAAATAAAATTATCATTTCGTTATAGCTAAGTTGAAGTCACGCTAGTGATGCTAGCGACTGAAACTTGTGTCTAGTGCTGCAGTCTACGCACTGCGAGCCTAACTAGCCTTGATCTCTCCACTATCCCCCAGGCTAACTTGCTGCTCTTCTCTGTTCCTCGATCGTCTTTCTTTGTCGCATACAAGAGCGAAAAATGTTTATCTTAATGGAATACGTTTGCGATTAAATTGCTGTCGTGTTGCAGCACAGCGTTGTACAGAATGTTGATCCGCAGAATGTGGCTAATTTCTATGTCGCCGCTATTTACCAGGCGTACTGGCAAGGCAACGATACAACAGAGGGAGGGTATTACGGCGCGAAGATTCTTCATCTGACCATTAAGTAGCGCAGTATATTTCTTGGTCTGTTACTCTTATGGGTTTGTTGTGTGCAGAATAAATGACCTCAGCTGCTAGCTGTATTTTGGTGCGAAAATTCCTTGATCACGGCTCCGCCACGGTGGCTCAATAGTTAGGATGCTCGACTGCCGAGCCAGATCGTCGGGATGCTTGTTCAGTCTCGGCCGCGGCGGCCGCGTTTCGATGGAGGTGAAGCGCAAGCGCCCCTGTACTGCGTGATGTCAGTACACAATAAATAACCCCTGTACATTACTGTAGTACAATTCTGAGACCTTGGCGAGTGACATTACAAGTCCCCGTTATGACGGTGATAGATTACTGCTTAAATCAGTGCAAATGATATGTCCTGGTTGTTTCAAAAGAAACAGTGCAGATACGGCAATGTTTTGTCATCTCAAACCATTTTTTTCTTGCAGAAACAGGAGAAGAAATGAAAAGCTACACCTCTGAAAAGAGGCGCAGAAGAGCTGTGCTTCCCACCTGCACTAAAAGGAAGGAAAAAGACAAAGAGAAGGTATCGTGACTGCAGCACGTTTACCACAGATGTTTCATATATACCTTTGTACCTCTATGAATTGGCAGGAGGCTTCACTTCAACAGACACTGCATTTCTGGCTGAGAGCAGGGGTGACAGTAGCGCTGTTTTTGCAGTAAAATGTCTATTAAGTGGTTGTGCTTATTCAAACTAGAACACTTGCAGTTGAGTTGTTTTCGAAACACTCCAGCGTAGTCGCCTGGTCCTCGCCAATACCCTTGCTACAAACAAGCTGGTTTCGTCAAGTGCTCGCAGCAACTAGTGGTGGGTTGGCCTCCTCATTATTCTCTTCGTCAGATTCCGGACATTAATACAGTGCATCTACTTTGTACATTGTTTTTCCTCTGTGTTTATTGCTTTCTGACGCTGCTGTCATTCGCTACACCAAAAAAGTCATCCCATAGTAGAGTGGCAAGCTGGGCTAGTTAGTGTTCATGAATGTTCACGTTTGGAATGGGGTAACTGCGCTAAACACGGGTAACAGAAGCAGAAGTGGACAGGACACGCGCAGATTTGCAGCTGAACTTGAGTAGACAAAAGGTGACATATATGCTGTGAACAAAAAACATATGCTCAAGGCTGTCGATTCGCTGCGGGAAACGAACAAGGCAGGCTGATGGCATTTAGGCTTTCGGAGACTGTGGCAGTACTGGGGTATAGAGGTGGCACTAGAACAATGTGATCGGGACGAATAGGCTCGGCGTGCCTAATGCATTCACGGTGGTGCAAAGTGAGTGAGCAGAAAGCCCTTGCTGATGGCTAGTTCGGCGTGGCCACTTTGAACTATACAGGGGATAAAGGGCAGAGGAAGATATCTCCAATCTTCAAGAGACTAAAAGAGAAGACTGTGAAGGTGACTGTACACTTAGGAAAAGAGGCGCAGGTGACAGAAACAAGGGCACAAGAAGAAGGTGGGATAACGGTAGCTAGCACAACGTGACATTTAGCGGGTCCCAGTGGCGAAGCATTCTGGAACAAGCAACAGAAGCGGCTGAGAACACTGGGCCAGAGCTGGTGCGGCCGCAGTCTCTCACAGAGGTGCTGGTTGCGCAGCTAGGATTGAAACCCACGGCCTCCACCAGATGTACTGCGGGATTTGAGATACTGGTAGGCGTCAGAAATGGAGCAGTGGTTTACAGGTTTGGCAACTTGTAGTCTGCCAGGCAGCCAAACTTCTCTTTGTCTACCTCTAGCCATTTGGCGTCTTCACTATATAATAAAGTTCAGCTGTAAGTCCGTGCGCGTCCTGTCCACTTGTGCTTCTTTTCTTGTCTTGTAGCGCAGTTACCCCATCCCCAACAGGAAAACAGAGAACATTTACTAAACTCGAATCTCTGCAAACGTACGGACTTGCGCTAGATAGAAGACGACGATGAGCGGGAAGTGCTTCGGGAGAGAGCGCTTGCGCTAGGCCAGCTTTGAACGGATAATGAACAATTTCGTTTTGGGTTTGTGCCCATTGGATTAGTGCATATGCACTAAATGTCACCCCAAGGCGACACCACGTCTGGCCAGATGTGCATCGATGACACGTTGCCACAAATCCACATGCTTCTGATAACATGGGTGTTCGACAGCGTCTTCCATCATTCCCAGCTCCATAAACCCTGCCTTATGGAAGTAATTCTTGGTGCACTTCTCAGTCAATTTCTTCCGTGTGACCTTTTTTTCTGTAGGTAACAGAAAGATCTGAACCGGGATGCCGGAACTTACTCTGTCAATTACTATCTGCATATGCTGGCGACTCGCTGTCGACGCGCTCCCCATACCACACCTTTAGCGCATGAATTATGTCCATGTAAAGGGGCTGGACTTGCTCATCACATTGGGCGGCTCAAGAGCGCGGTCACTGCACACAGGAAAGGCAACACATGCATCTCCGCATTGTTGTCAGGCACAAGTAGGACGTTCCTATTTTGTTCGCCATGTAATCATCGACTCAACTAGCCACATGATGAATGAGCCGGCTCTCGTCCCCGTACCTTGTCTAAACTTATGCTTAGTAGCTCACTTGTGAAACAAATAAAACAAAAATAAAAAGAGCACCATCCAGGCCTTTGTGTCATGCCTATTGCGTATGAGACCGTAATTTCTAAAGCACTGCTTCTTGCAAGTCTTCCCAATGAAATATGGCATCTGCCGGATAATGCTCAACACAGAATGGCGACATTAAACTTACTGTTCCTTTCTCCAGCGCTAGGTGCTGCCTTTCAAGGCACACATTCGTGACGACCGCATCTGACAAAAATTTTGCCCACACCTCGCTTATTTTTAAAGCTTTCGTAGGTCACCACGTTTGTTTCTTAGAAAGGGGGAGGGGTTGTCACAAATGCTAGGGAGCACTTGTCGCTCTTGGTTCCTGCAAGAAAGGAGGGTTTTTGGCTGCAGGGCTGACTTTGCGTAGCGCTTCTTCATTCGCTTTAACCAAACTGCTGGGGACACTGTTGGTCATTGCATCTTTTGCATGTATGTTGGTGAGGTAGGAATGTGTGTGTTCATTGCAGTTGCTTATAGTATACAGAGTGTTTCACCTAAGACCTTCTGCAGTTATTAAAAAATGCTTTTTTTCTGTTAGAGGAGCGCTTTTGTGAGGTATTTTCGGTGGTGCAGTACATCACAATACAGTTAAGGCTGACTGAATAATCTTGAATATCTAACTTGTTGACAATGACTGTTAGGCTGCTTAATTATCCAGAGGCCTTTAGCCTACTGTAAGTAATATCCGTACCACTTTTTAGAATTTTGGAAACGCGATTATCCTCGGTGCTGTGGTCCAACAGACTTCGGCTACATCGTGCCAAATTACGTGCGCTTTTGAGAAGCTTGCAGGCAGAGCAGACTCTCTACTGCATTTAACTCGTATAGATAGCCAAAATCTGTTATTCCGCAGCGATGAAGGTAACCGTGTTTTCGAAATTCTAAAAAGTGATATGGATGTTGCTTAACACGCCTCTCACTAAATAAGGAACTTAACAGTCATAGTTAAAAAGTTAACTATTGAGCATTAGTTAATCAGCCCGCTAGTTAGCACTTCTTAGTTGTATCCTGATGGACTACACTGGTGGCAATGTTATGCAAAAAAAGCACTGTTTTAACTCAAAAAGCCTATTTTTAAAAACTGCAGAATGCCTTAGGTGTGACACCCCTTAAAATAGTTCTGATATATTACTTTGGTAACGTGTGAATAGATTGCAGCGGCATTTCAGGGTGAAACTATGATTGCATTCAGTAAATGTCACACTACAGGTACCGCAGTGAATAAAGATGATCAGGAGGGAGGTGCAGCAGAGACACGAGGGTGAGCTGTTGCAGAACCTGGAACCTGCAGATGAAGATCTTAAAAAAAACTTGTGCAACATTGCGGGCAAAGCTGCGTGTCATGCAGAAAGAGCTTATTGACCTAAATGAACACATGGCACAAGGAGGTGCCACTGATGTTTGTGGAGACGTGTGGGTGTAAAAAGGATGTTTTTCAACTGAAAAATGAATTATAAGAACTGCGCTCGCTTAATGCAGACTTACAGAGTAGCCTCACGGAAAAAAAATATTGGCATGTGGTGAGTGCATTTTTTGGTTACGTGTTTTCATTACCTGTGTTGGCCATTTTGTAATGTAGTCAGAATGTACCATCGCTAGCAAGCTTAACATGAACGCTTGAGCGCGTGTCTTCCACTGACATTAGCGCCGCTGGGCGTCTTCCGGTGAGTCTCAAACAACTTTAGGGTGGAAGCGAATCATGAGCTGCTCCAACTGTCGAAAACACACCGTGCAGCATGGTCTTGGACTCAGCGCCCAGCGCTCAGGGGCTGTAATATTGTGACGAAGAAGACGACGAACTGTGCAGTGGCGCTGGCAGGAGCGCTCGCGCCAGGCCAGCGGCCAATAAATCACCGCATTGCCATCGATCATCACGTCTCGTCCGCTGGCCGTCATGTAACATTTGGTGGAGGTGCGGGATGTCATAGGCATCCTGGTCCAGGGAGATTGGGCGCCCTGCGTCAGCTATGGTAGTCGGCCGTGAGTTCCTGGCCAGCGCCGCTCGGTCGTGCCGCAGCCTTTCGGACTTACCGACCCTACCGACCCGATACGCCACTTACATCTGAAGACACCGTTCCCCTGCCCAGCCGTTCGGCGCGTCCTGGGGCCACCACCGACGGCTCCTGGCGACCTGCGGCTCGGAAGCTTCATGGACCAGGATTCATCCATCCATCTCATTCAGCGTGGCGACCAGCACCTCACAATTTTCTCGTTCCTGTCCAGCCATCCTCTGAAGCCCGTAACCACTTCATGCGTCTCTTTGTCACCGATCGGGATGATCGCTCGGTGGCCCCGGCTAGGGTGACGAACACGACGAACTGTGCAGTGGCGCGGGCAGAAGCGCTCGCGCCAGGCCAGCGGCCATTAAATCACCGCGTTGCCATCGATTATCACGCCTCTTTCTTCAATTGGCCGTCACGTAACAATATCAGCGCAGGACGCGCAATCGACCGTTCGTGTTAAGCGTGCTGACGGCGGTACATTGTTTCTCAATGCATGCATTTACATAGTAAGCAAATAAGACCACTGTACCGGTGCTTTGACATTCCTTTTTTTTTGGGCACTACTGAATCTACGTGCGGTTCCTTGTGCTGGCCAGATACCTATACTCCCTTGGTGCTTAGGCTATTCGGGATGTAATGAAGTTAGTAAATATGCAGTGCAAGCGTACTGAAGAATGACTTACTGCAACGTTCCCAGCCCTGTTTCTATTTGGTGTCTGCTAAGGATTATGCTGTAGTGGTGGCTTGTTGCAACTTGGGGGAAGATAACAGAGACCGTAAAACTGTCCTTTGTTTTTCTATGAAGTAGTTCTAACTGTTTATGATTTTGTGGTGTTCAACATCATTTTTAGGAGGCTGTTTGTTGTTGCATGCTTGTGGCCTGTTTTCTCATGTTTCAAAAAGCAGAACTATTTGTGCAGCATCGCTTGACGTGCATGTTAATTCGGCAACACAAGCAGCTCCTCAAAGAGAGCAAGGCAAGTGTGCTTTCGTGTAATGTATTCATGATCTCGTTTACTTCATTGAACCTAATTGCATTCAGGCACCTATCGGTAATAGTTAAGAAAAGTAACTATAAGAATGTAGTAAATCAGTTTCTAGTTGGCATGACCCCTGTTATTTGACATCCACCAAAATGTATTACTATGCCGCAGAGAGCTTCTGTTTACCTCAAAAGCACTATTTTTAAAAATTGCTGGTGAGCTTCACTGAAACACTTGGTATATCTATGCCTTATGTACAGCCGCTGTCATGAGTTTCTGTAAAGCTACTTTGCATTGTGACAGATGTAATGGAAAGTATGTAGTCTGCACAGTGTTCGATTGCATATATAAAATTTTAGGTGCAGGCAGAAAGACTAAATTTTTTGTGCTATTATTACATTCCATAAGCTTTTAATTCCAGTGTAATTATTTGTTGGAACCTGAGCAAACATTTATGGGACGAGAGGTGCAGGAAAAACTTATTTTTGGGCAGTCACATAATCTATTCGCGTGAAATGAGATGAGGTATGAAGCGACATGCAGTGCTCTATTCTCCGGTAACAATACCACGCTACTGGGTTGCGAGGCAGAGCTGCAATAAATAATTTTCCAAGAGGAGGCGTCCAATTAACATAAATTGCAATAATACTAGCAAGTGTCAGCTGACTGGGCACAGATATATTGCAGTGGTTCGTGAGATGTGGACAGTAGGAAAGATAATGCTCCTGGAGATGCCTGGAGTGTGTAATTTCTTCTTCGCTGTAGAAGTTTTTTTCCGGTTCTTTTAATGGCAACAAACGTGCATGGCAAGGAACAATTGTACCGATGCAAGTTTCTGTATCAGGACAGTTTTTCATGACTTCTCATTCTTGGTTTCTTTTGTTCTCATTTCCTCCTCTATTCTTTTTAGAATGTTTCATCCCATGCGGCAACAACGTAGCTGTTCCTTAGACAGCTCAAACTGCATGCCTACAACACTTCACTACTGTAAAGCCCATAGTTTAGCCCCTGTATTTCCCACACGGGACCCATGTAGGCCGAAGGCGGGAATACTATCTCTCTGCCCACACAAAACTGCCGTGGCTCCCTCCACGTGCTGTACGGGCAGCCCCAAGAGGGGCTGCCCACACTTCATCATGATAGAGCCCGCACTGTTGCCCACATGTAACTGTGGTGGGACCCAGGTGGGCTGCCCGTTTTTTTAAGCCCATGCGTAGCTGACGAGGGGCCCACTCAGGCATAAATTCGGCAGACCAAACATTTTTTGCCACCGCTGCGCCCACGAGGGACCCATGTAGGTTTATAGCGGGCAGCCACCAGCCCTCATTGCCTATGTCGGACCCGCATTGGCCCGCCACCTTGTGCTACTGGGACACGTGTGAAATTCTCCATGTTTGCGGCAGGTATATGCTGACAGTGGTGTCTGGATGGAGCACAATGCCTGGCAGATGCTGCTGAAGGCACCGACAGACTCAATGTTCTGCCGTAGTGCAACCCAAGTCTACTGGATGCCTGACAAGTTGAAGAGCCGCAGCGTGACCGGCATGCTATCAAACAAGTGCCGATCACTTGGCAGAACCGAAGCAACACCGGCGCTTACATCGCAAAAAGTCTCCTCGTTGAAAGGTGCCAGTGCTTTCTTTTTATTGCGCTGAGAGTCGAGCCCACTTATAAAGAACATGATAGTCACAGAGATCGTGTTCATTGTATCCGAGGTTTGTAGTAACTGGACTTACCTTATTACAGCCAAAAATGCAGTCAGGCAAAAGTAACGTTTAGTTTTTACAAGTTGTGTGATGCCCTTGGGTTTCTTCGTGCAGACCTTATCATGGCACTTTCAAAGATCTCCGGTGTTCATGTGGCTCTCGCTGAGATCCTTTCTGCCAATTACCTGCTTTATGTGCGTATTATAAATAAGTATGAAATGAGGGTTCACAGCAACTAGTGGCAGGTCACCCTATGCATTCTCTAATCTTTGACCAAGTTTAAGGATGCAGCAACGAAGCATTTGCAATCGATGCGTGCGCACAGAATGTATCAATTGCACCACTGCCTGTTGTATGCACATGGCCTCCACGCCACTGCAGCGCAGAAGTTGGGGAACTGATTGGACAGCCAAACTCGGCAGCAATGTTTACCACATGACTAGCATTCAAAGATCTGAGATCGCTGCTAGTGGTTAATCACCAACTGCCTGCAGTAGTTTCACTTTCAAAGTTGCACTGATCTCATGCCCATCGTGCCTCTGCTTCGACTCTGAACAAGCCGGTACACGTGCATACACCTATTGACGTTGTGAACCATTGGTGCACGCTTGTCCAGCATTTCTAATTCCAGCTTTAAGGTTGCTTTTTTGGCATCACCACCTTGTTTTGGCAGAGGGTCCATGAGTGTCGCGGAAGCTGCAAAACGCTTTTCGGTCACCACACTGGTGGTAAGGTCATGTTTTTAAATTGCGGAGCCGAGTTGACAGTGCCTCCTTGCTCGCTCTAACCCAGTTGTGTGGTCATGGTAGTTCGTTGTATCTGAGACGCAGTACCATTGCTGTAACACATGTTGTTGATGGTAGCGCCACCCTCATTCGTAATGCGCGAGCGTCCATTGTAACTGCGGTCATTATAAATGGGCTTGCCTAAATATTTCAGTTAATTGGGCGGACTTTTTGTGGCATGATTGATGCTTTGTACTGCTTCGCGCCAAATGTTAACCAATGCTGTGCAGATATGAAGAAAAAAAACATTGTCTCTAGTAAAATCGCCATCTGCCCACTGCTGCAAAAACGCTTCCTAGGAGTCTCCTTAAGTAAGCCGGGCATGAGGCTGGGAGTGCCTTTACATTGAAAAAAAAAGCACTAGTCTTCTTGCAATTCTAGGATAACAGGCCCATTATCTCCTACACGTGATGAGACTAAGGGGTTGCTGCAGATGGCATTTGCAAAGCGTCATTCTAACATTGCACACTTGAGGAGCTGAGCCCCAGTAGCAGCATTTGAGTGCATAATTGTAAATTGTATATGTGTAATATATATAAATTTTTGTTTAGAAATAGATTTAATGGCAGAGATTGAATGCAGCACTTTACCACATTTCACAGCATGGGAACCTTTTGTACTTTCTGTGGCTGTTGGTACGGACAGCACGAAGCTGGCTACAATTTGGCGGCAATGCCATAGCAAGCAAATGATGAGGCTTGCATGCACTTGACCCTTTGTTTTGGGCATAGCGAGCACCGAGTTTCAGTTGAGCTGCCTGAACTGGTGCTGCACGCTAATCTTAGACGTGCATTTCATTAAATCTTTGCATTTAATGGTGAAAAATTGTTCGTTTTCAACTTCGCTGCTTCATTTACTTCTTTTTGTGAGCGCTAATTCCTAATTTCACTTTTATTTAAGGCTTGCATTTATCACATGCGTCCATTTGCATTCTAGTCCGGTATATACTTTTTTCTGCTGTGCAGCTCTTTTCCATATCTACATGGGAGATATGCCAAAGAAGCGTGCAGAGAAGCTAAAAGCCGTCCGCAAGCACCTTTCCCAGAAGTTGGGAGATATGCAGAGGAGGACAGGTCCACCTCATGAATAGTTTGTTTTATTTATCTTATTCCTTGTTTGTGTGCTATATTTTTGAAAATAGATATCTTTCTGTTAACTATAGGTCGTAATAAAGCTTTTGTTTTCCTTGAAACTGCCGTCAGTACATAAATAGGGCACTATTTCCCCTTTTTGACAGCTAAGAAAGCTTTTTAATAGTAGGTGCTGCCTCTTTGCAACCGCTTGCAGTGAAATAATTAAAAAAGCTAAGTTATTACAATGTGCAGCACACAATTTGAGTTAAGAAAGACGTCATTATGAATTAATTGGTATGCCACTATGCATAGCATCTCTTATTAGGCCTTACATTAACAACCCGATGCTTGCAAGCACGATCCGTCACCAACAGGCCGTCGCCAACAGGCCGTTGCCAACAGGCCGTTTCCAACAGGCTGTCACCAAGATGCCAAAATTACGGGTTCCTTTAGACCAGTAAGCTGTTGGAATTTCTGACAGGGATGGCTTGCCGGAATCAGGAGCGTAGGATGGGAACCGAGAAAAAACGGGTTGGTAATCCTGCCTCAGAGGATGTTAAGAGGAGCCGTAACGGGATAGTTGTCGGCGGGGTCAAAATCCGGAGTTGTGACCGGGTTAAACGCAGCGGTAACACACAAGAGAGGAACCGGAAGCAAGCTGCGCCGGCTTGTAGTTATCATACGAAGGACTGGGCCGTAAGTCCTCGTCGTATGTGGCCGGCGTAGACTGTTAGAAGCGGGACCGGTACTCCTGGGGCAATCACGTTATGTTGCTCGACCGCAGCCCTCGGGGTTCCCGGTGCTCCTCACGAGTCCGCTGTGTTAACGGCGGCTGGCACAGTAGGGCGTGTGGAATACACAGGAGAGAGCGCTGAGGAATTCCGGGCAAGTTCCAGCGACCTGCCCAACTCTTCGCGCAAAATCTGCCGGAATTTGGAAGCCATATCATATGACAATGGGGCGTCTACAGCTGCCACCGCCGTGATCCCGAAGAAAGAAAAAACGTCCAAATTTTGTGTGATGCGACGCATTTCAATGCCGCAAACGTGCGGCAGTTATGGGTGACGTCAGACACAGACTCAAGGCTTTTTTTCCGGTAAAAATTTATATTCGTCCTCGGCAAATCCTTTAAGTAAATGACTAACTTTGTCCACCCCTGACATCACAGGAGATGACCTTGCATAACTTGACCATTTCCTCAATGTTCTTCGTACATGTTTCAACGGGAAGCTAAGCCCTCTCTAGAAGAGCTTGTACAGCCCGCTCCTTCTTTGCGACTTAGTCACCGAAGACTTCTTGAGCCCCTCTACAAAGCAGTTATATTTCGTGAGAGAATCATCGTGGGTGTCATACCACGACAGGGGCGTGTCGGTTAGGGAAAACAAGACGTTGGCAAGCCGGGCGGAGGAGTTCCACTTGTAGCGACTCCACTGTAGGTAGCGGGCGAGCCATTCATCGACGTCGTCGCTGGATGAGCCCACGAACTACCGTGGCTCCCGCGTATCCTGCCACGACCTGCTGGGCACAGACCTCGGAGCGTCGCCGTCCAGGGACATCATGGAAACGGAAGGCGGCAGACCGCGACTGAGGACCAGCTGCGACCACTTGCCGAACATGGGACACATCCACCTTGTTCTCATCATGTTCTGCGTAGTCAGTGATGCCGACAAAATAGATTAGGCATCGCCTCGTCATGGGCGTCACAATAATACACAACACTGGTGCCACACATGAGCCTATACATATAGCTCCATTGCAAGTAAAACCTGTTGTCATATATATGTTATAAACATGCTGTTCAGGTAAACTTCGAGCACTGTCATAAAAATGTGTGCCGTCAACCCTGCTGAGTTTTGAAAGGACACTTCTGCATTTTGCTCAATGCATCTTTTAACTGACGCCAGCAGCTCAGCACGTAGGACCGAGTAAAAAAGGTCCTCTACATGCAGAGAAATCATGTACCCGATAGTTTCCTTCTGTTCCAGGCAGGCTGCGACATCCTTCGAATTTTTGGCAGCGCACGGATCATGTATGTTTAGTTTTTGCAAATGCTTTAGAAGACAGAAGCTGAGCTGGTTGTTGCCAAGAGCCTTTCTTGCTCACTACCGTCCTGAACAGAATATCTGCTTTATGAGTATTTGCTGTGAAGAATACTTGTAACAAGTTCTCTTTGCATTTTTTAATCGCTTTTGCTATCCGCTCCAGGCCTAGTTCAGTGCTCATCTTGGTAGCCCTTGCTTTCACTCTCTTTACTCCCTTCTCAACTTGTTCAAAGTTCTTACCTATTACCTGGCCTGCTTTATCAATCAGCATACTCTCCGAAAGAATCAAAAACCCACCGTCTTTATCACCTGCATAAGTGGTGCCTCATTATTTCAAAAAAAAGTCCAGCACCTTTCCCGTATCTTGAGTCGTTCTAGTCGTCGTTGGCTTGGGAACGGCCTCTGACGAGCTGTCCGCCTCTTCCAAAATGCATCTTGCTTTATTCTGGCTGTCAACCTTCTTGGCGATGCTCCTGTTGATAGCCAGCAGTTCGTGCCCTCACAAGGTGTGTTCTTCGCTGTACTTGGCGCCTTTCTCGAGTACGTGCACTACACTCGCTGGTACTTGAACATCTCCCAGCACTGTCCCGCTCGTCTTTCGTCGACTCCCATTATTCTTCTCTGTCCGCTTCAGCAATTCAGCAATAGAAATATTCCACAACACTTTCTTGTTCTCTGATGAACAACCCATCGACGTACCGTGTTGGTCTCGACCTTCTTTGCGCTTTTCCCACGTCCCACTCCAGCAACATGTGGATCGCTGTCGCAACTGATGATACGACTTGGTACGCCATCACGCGTGATTCGCCTACCAACTGCGCTGCCGATGTTGCCTATTTTTTTCTAACTCCAGCAACAAGGGGATCGCTGTCGCAACTGATTATAGGACTTGGTACGCCATCACGCGTGATTTGCCTACCAACTGCGCTGCCAATATTGCCTATTTTCTTCTCCAAAACGTAATTCTTCACCATGGTGCCCCTCGTCAACTGCTCACCGACAGAGGTCATTATTTTCTGTCCCGAGTGGTTCATGATATTCTTCGTTCGCGTCCTACGCAGCACCAGCTCGCCACAGCTTACCATCTACAAACCAACAGTCTTATGGAACGATTCAGCCGCACGCTCACCGACATATTAGCAATGGAAGTCCCGCCAGACCACCGAGATTGGGACGCAGCCTTGCCCGATTGGACATCTGCGTTTATCTCTTCACAGCATAATATAACAAGCT
The DNA here is from genome assembly GCF_052857255.1 of Amblyomma americanum. NCBI lineage: Eukaryota > Metazoa > Arthropoda > Arachnida > Ixodida > Ixodidae > Amblyomma > Amblyomma americanum. The sequence goes on along the minus strand of NC_135505.1, from coordinate 83,181,954 downwards.
ATTCCCTTGCTACCATTTGATTAGTAGGCACCCCATCTTGCGTTTGGACACACTCATGCCGCCTTCTTCAGTCCCCACCACAACTTACGCTCGGGACGCCGTCGGCCAGGCCACGCTGGTGCGCCAAATAGCCCGTAGTCGGCTCCGTGCCATTCAAGCTTCCCAGAAGTCCGCCTACCACCGCTATCACCGGGCGGTCGACTATGAACCCGGATCACTCGTCCTCCTCTGGACGCCGTCACGCAGCATCGGTCTCTCCGAGAAGCTGCTTTCTCACTACCGTGGCCCTTACCGTGTGGTGCGCCTTGTCACTGACGTGAACTATGAAATTGCTCTCCTTGCGTCCTCGTCATAGTCCTCCGGCCACACCACCGACGTCGTGCACGTATGCGCCTTAAACCTTATCAGAGACGCTCATACGTCACCACCCTAACGCACCCTAACGCTGAGACCGCGTTTCATCAGCCGGGGCTCCTGAAGCGGGTAGACGACGACATTGAACGAGTAAACGAGCGGACGAAGACGAAGACGACAACGAAGTTCTGGCTGTGTTTTCAGTGCCACTCGCAGCTTTTCCCTTCGCTTGTGTAAATAACTGTAATATTTTTTCCCGCAACAATATCCTCAGCAAGCCCTTTTGGCTACTGCGAGAACCACTACTCGTAACCAGTGTTGCAACAGTAGAACCTGCCTCCACAACTCGGATTTGAGTATTCTGCACGCTCTTTTCTAGTGTCCGCTGGAAGGCTTAATCAACCCGAAGAAGGCACCTACCTCTACCGGTGAGTCCCTTTCCTCAAACAGTAGGCGACGGTTCTTGCACGCAGCGTAGTGTCAACAATGTAGCAAACAATGGTTTCCGCTTGAGGGAATAGTGATGAAACACACAACATGCAAGCACAAACAAAAGCGCCTGCTGTATAAAAATATGCTTCTACAAGAGCTGTTGTCGGGCTAATTGGTGATCATCTACAGAAGCCATGTTATATTGCGCTAAAACCAAAACACAAAAGAGAAGAACGCAGGCACAGGACAAGCGCAAATTATCAACTGATTTATTCAGGGGCCCTAACCCCTGAATATAGAGAAGGCCCGCGCATGTTCGCAAGGTACATTCACGACAAGCCCCGATAGCTTGTTTGGGCGGCAGTTATTCGCCATGTACCCTGATGTTCGCCACCTTCATCATCATTACGTACCTCAATCCCGTGACGCATGCGCTTGAACATTCCAACATACCTTGCACCCGGAAGTAAGTTCGTCAGCTTGCCTATATATCTGAATATGCTAAGGTCATTCGACACGTCAGCGGCACCGCGAACAGTGGTTCAGACGCTCCCAGCCTGTGGGTTCCGTCACGGAGCATTATTGGGTTTCCCTTTATCCACCCGGCTCAATGGCACCGAGTCGATGCATTTGCGCGAATGTTCCATATCACTGCAACTCGAGGCAGTCTACATGCAAAGCACCACTCTCATAACGACTGCTTCGTGGGTTTTTCCCTACGATTCGTGCCTGGCCCTTCCGCAAACGGACCTTTGACACTCTGCACAACTTGGCCCACCCTGGAATCCGCGCGACGCAAAATCTCGTGGATTCCCTCTAAGTGTGGCCGCGTATGAACGGTTATATTCGACATTCATCATCATCATCATCATCATCATCATCAGCCTTACTACACCCACTGCAGGGCAAAGGCCTCTCCCATGTCTCTCCAATTAACCCTATCCTTTGCCAGCTGCATCCACCCTTTTCCTGCAAACTTCTTAATCTCCTCCGCCCACCTAACCTTCTGCCGCCCCCTGCTACGCTTACTTTCTCTTGGAACCCACTCCGTTACCCTCAAGGACCAGCGGTTATCTTGCCTTCGCATTACATGCCCTGCCCAAGCCCATTTCTTTCTCTTGATTTCGACTAGGATGTCATTAACCCGTGTTTGTTCCCGCACACACTCTGCCCGCTTCCGATCTCTTAACGTTACACCTATCATTTTTCTTTCCATGGCTCGCTGCGTTGTCCTTAAGCTGAACTCTTTTCGTTAGCCTCCACGTTTCTGCCCCGTCATCAGGTGAACGCATGTATTTTTCACCAACGAGCGAAAGCCCAACGCCAGCCCATGGCACCAGCCAATTCTTTTGTTCCGCCCGTCGTCCACTTTGATACAGTCCAGATCGACCTAGTCGGCTAAATTTCACTTTACGAAGGGGATCAATAATTACTTACCTGCATTGACAAGTACACTCGTTAGCCAGAAGCTTCACAACTTCTCGATATTGCTGCCTCCACCTTAGCGTCTGCTTTCGTTTCTCCCCGGCGGGCCCATTTTGCTTGCCTGTTTAATTTCATCACGCAGCTTGGCAAACCATTTCGGTCGCCTCTTTTCTCTAAGCTTCTTCGTCTTCTCGACACGACTCGCCTGTGCGACAGCGCGTACCACCCCCAAGCATGTGGCCTAGTGGACCGCTTCCATCGCCATCTCAAGACGGCACTCGCTGCCTATGCCACACCAAATGAGTGGGTCCGCGCTTGCCTCTCGTCCTTATAGGCATACGCTGCGCCTTCAAAGAAAATTTCTTCTGTTGAAAGAATGAGCCTGTAAATGACAACTCACTCTCTCAGCCTATTGACATCAAGGTTTCAAGCCCTTCTGTCATGTCCAGTCAGTATTACAACCCCTTCGCGAGATCTTCAAAAACAATTGACCTTATACACCACTGCCTGCGTAACATCATCAAGTTTACATCTCCCCTGATCTCAGGACTACTGCCCATTTTTTTTCTGCGGCAAGACGCTCGCTCCACCCGCCTTCAGCAGCACTACTTCGGGCCGTTTAGTGAACTAGGCCGCCGTCCACCAACATGCACCGTTGGTATCCACAGTTCCACCGATACGGTAGCCTTGAAGCCGCTGAAGCCCGCCTGCATTTTCAACGACTGCGCTTCACGTTCCACTCTTGCTCGTGTGTCTGTGCTATCCGACACCTCGACGGATTCGTTGGAATGCGGATTTTACTGTCACTTGGCGCCCTGTTTCTCGCTTGGGGGATCGGAACCCTGCAGCAGCGCCATCTCCGGACGATGGGACTGCGCGAGGAAGACGAAGCAACACGAGCCGCGTGACAGAAAACCTCATCCACCGGTCCGACTTGAGGAGATCGGTGTAAGATAACGTGCTGTGGAATCCAGCTGACGACCAGTTTGGTTCGGGTCGTGTTTCCACCTGCGCTCTACAGAGCCTTTCTCATACAATTCTGACAATGCGTGTATGTTGCCGAAAAATATATTAGAAATTTATTGTGGTTAGAGACAAGCGCCAGTATAAAAAAAATGAAAATTTGTTTTAGGGGAAAAGAAATAGCGCAGTATCTTCCTCACATCTCGGCGGACACCTGAACCGCGTCGTAAGGGAAGAGGCAAGAGAGGGACTGAAAGAAGAAAGTAAGAAAGAAGTGCCGCAGTGGAGAGCTCCGGAATAAACTTGAGCACCTGACGATCTATAACGTGCACTCACATCGCACAGCACACGGGCGCCTTTGCGTTTCGCCTCAATCGAAACGCTGCCGCTGCGGTCGGGTTCGAACCCGGGTGCTCCGGATTAGTAGCCGAGCGCGCTTACCACTGAGGCACCGCGGCGGGTAACGCTAGTTTACAGATAAATATATGTTGTTTCCCACTGATTATTTGTTCTCATTTGAGGCAGTGACCTCCTCGGCAAGAAAACGCCGGAAGAAACGTCAGTTTCATAAGTGCATGCTTTCATCCCTTACTTTTAAAGCTTAGGTTTAGTAGACTATAAAGCCAATGCACAGCCGCCATTCTTAAATAAGCATATATAAAGGTGAATGGCTAAAACTCTTCGGCCTAAAATTTGAGTTCGAATGGTGAAAAACGGGACGGTAGGTCAATGAGAGCACGTGCCGCGTAGATTTATTGACCATCGCTATGACATTACGTTGGTTCAATTTCAGTGAACAATTTTAATAACGCAGACTACTTCTGTTAACCTTGCTGATAAAAAACAGCTCCAAATTTTATCTTTGGATTACTTTCAATCACCCCTTGCTCATGTTGGTATTGGCTTTCCCGTCGTCGGTGTAACCGCAATCTGCCCTTTGTGCACAAGGGAAAGCTGTTTTTGTATCATACACGGGATAAATGACTCTTAGTTAAATATATAGTTTCAATGACTTATTTTTAGCGACAGGATTTTATGAGCAGATAATCAGCAAGGTTATCAGAAAGAGGACAGAAGAGCTTCTTTTCAATTGCCCTCTGTTAGATAACATGAAAGACAGAGACCTCATTAAGGACTAAGCGCTTTATATCGGCAACAGGTGGTTACGAGCAAAGCACTTTTTATGTTCAATACTTTGCGAAGAGCGACCGGGTATTCTATTCAAACTAGCTAACATTTTTCACTAGTTTTAAATTTAGGCGACATGGCACTTCCACAACATTTTGTAACTGTTAAGATTTATTTCCTATATACGAAGGTTTCAAGTTCTTGTCTCATGACATCATCCACCACTTGCTTTCTCATTGTTCCAATTGTTGTCGAATGCTGCTATGTACTACTGTAAATAAACAGCGCATTTAACCTCGTCTATTCAGTTGTCAGCATAGGATAAAGAACGCACAAGCAAGGCATAAATTTGTCCGTTACCTAAAGGCAATAGATCTGGGGTAAGCAGTACACAGGGAACAATAACATTTTTATGTTTGAACAATGAACGGAATTTCGCGCATGTCTTTTCAAGCAATTTATAGTGCAGTACTCCCATTGTGGACAATGAATCAATAGAAATATTTTGCACATGTGTTGCCTACCTGCACTTGAGTAGAACTGCTTCAAGTTGACCCCAATTCCCTTCCTTAGTATAAATAAAGAATTACCTCCTGTGGAGCAGACTCCACTGCAAAGCAAAATGAAAGTTTCGTTTGTTGCTGGCAGTTGTTTTCTTTGCAGCTCTATGCGCTGGAAGGCAGCCGCAAAAACATGGTAAGGATACAATTTTCGATTGAGCTACACTTTGTATCAATGCTCAAGCTGACTGCGCAGAGTGCGATTTTAACTATATATGTTAAACAGGTATCAGGATGATAGGAACGCTTTGCCGTTTTCGCCGCTGCGCTAACGGTGAAGGTAACTAGCACTCTTTAAATAAATTCCAAACCGCCAAAGAAGGACGGTAGAGAAATTTTGACAGCCAGGAAATCAAACAAAATTGTGCCGTTGCCAGCTTAAAATGGTGGCGGGCAGCAATAGCCTCCCCTAATCTGATCACGAGGAATGGCGCTCGCTGCTACCAAATTAAAAGTGAAGCCGGATAAGAAGTCTATAAAAGGGTAACGGTAACTACTCTGCGTGCATAAACAACCTGTGTTATCGAGAGCAGCCGGCTTTCCCAACGAAGCGAAATCTCTCAAGCGTGCGATGAAATCTTGACACCACGAATTGTAATGTTTGGTAGCAAAGAAACCTGAATTACAAAAGGCTCAGTAAAATCTTTTCGCGTGTGCCATATTGATACTGTTTCTGAAAAAGTCTCGTCGCACGTTTACAAAAAGGAAAGTGAGTGGAGCGTTCAGTCATGAGCACCAATTAATCAATGTACGAGACGTTTATGTCTCCCACCATGAACAAAGTAAGTGAGCCGGTGTCGAATCCAGGCCATCATGACGTTTATTTCGGCCACTGTGCCAATTTTAGATAGGGCAAATCTCCTAGGAAAAGTCTTCTTCGACTGCTGCAGCAGTACTGGAAAGCGTCTTTGTACCGTGCGCTCCAGCGAATACTTCTGAATCGCGGAAGGAAAGGCGGAAACCTATATGCCTCCTGCTTTAGGGCACACTTCTAGGAATTCCTAAAAAAAGTTTTGTTTATTTTTTTAGTAGATAGGAAATTTTTGAAGAAGAACGTCTCAACCATGGCGGATGTCGCGCGTTTTGACAAGCATGCTCACTTGCTCATAAGTAAATAACCACTCACGGCAACTTGTATTTCGGCGGAGTCATGGGATCAATACTAACAGCGCAATTGCAATCAAGGAGAAGAAGATGGCATATCCATCTTTAAAACAAAGTAAAAGTTTTCTAACGTACAACTGCGAAAGGAAATGGGGTGGTGTTTTCTTGGTGCTAATACCCAGCGCATGAGTTAGGCAGTTAGCTCAATCACTATTCTGAATGACGACCCCGTAGTTGGTGACGACTATCAGCGCGTACAATTCTTATAAAGTGCAAGTAGCAGAATAGTAGCGTAGGCAAGTAGTTATTAGTTGTCGCACGCAGCATAGCGCATATCTATGTGGACGCTCCAGTTTCACTGAAGATTTTGTTTTCCTCGCGACCCACTACCAGATGCAGATTGCATATAACTGCGGCGCTTTATTCAAACTAAATTTCTTCGGGTCAAAACTTTATTTAGCCCTTTAATGCGAATCATAATATTACCCTTCCGCAAATAAACTCGGTGTTGACGTCGTTGACAGAAAAAAGTTTCAGAATTCCCAGATGACGTCACCGTGGTATGAAATAGAAGTGAACTATCTTCCTAGGCGGAGGGAGGGGGAGAGTGAATAGAACCGGGGACTTTTACATTGAGAGGCGAGCACGCAGGCCTTAGGCTATGATACCGCGTTGCTCATAGACGAATAAATGCTAGCCTAGTAGATGCGTTGCCTTACCACCCTACGACAATGGGTAAACGTAACGTTAGAAAGAGAAAAGTAAAAACTAAACAAGAAAAAAATATTTAATATGCATTCAAAGAACGTAAGTACATTCAAGTGCCTCGCATGAGATTTTTTTAATCTGCTGAAAACTTCATCGATCAATGACTGCTACTGATGACGCGATATAAAGAACCTTGACTCTGTTCCAAGAAACGAAATTCGAACGACGCATCAGTATAAGCGCTATAGGGTCACAAAGGAACTACGATAAGCGTTCGTTTCCCTACCAAGATCTATATGGAAAAAAAACCTTTCAGAGCTAATAAAGCTTAGAACGTCTTCTGGTAAGCAAGGTTTCTAAGCACCTATAAAATACGTTAACCTTTTGCTTTTTGCTGATCGGTTTCTTACGTGAAATTGCGCTATATTATTGACCTTATTTAGGCCGATTACGGCTCCATCATTATGTGTTGTGCTAATTAGGTGAACGTAAACAATCTGTACTACTCCATACCTCCGGTGGAGCTCTGCATTACTCTAAGAGAGAGCATAGACAGCCATGGAGTTGTCGCCTTTAAAAGTTAGTCTGAGTTATCGCCTTGGGAATGTTTGGATTTACCTTTCTTCTCTGTTGAGGAGTTTAATCATTTATTAATTGTTGATTATCATCATAGCCTGACTGCGCCCATTGGAGTACAAAGGCCTCTCCCATATCTCTCTTTAACTCGGTCCTGTCCAAGCTGCGGCCCAGTTATCCCCGCAAAGTTCTTAATCTCATCCGCCCAGTGAACATTCTGCCACCGCTTGCTACCCTTGCCTTTTCTTGGTATCCATTATGTGAGTTAACTATCAATCGTTACCTTGAGTTCGCATTACATGCTCTGCCCAAGACGGTCGGTTGATTTCGACAAGGATCTTCTTAACCCGAGTTTTTTTCCTGACGCACAGCGCGATTCCCTCTCTTAAATTTAGACCTATCATTTCCTTCTCCTCAGCTCCCTGCGTTGTCCTCAATTTAAACTGGAAGCTTTTTGTTCGCCTCCACGTAGGAAAGAGGAAAAGCGAGCGATCTGCTTTAATTTGTTTATTGCTCCCACTGTAAGGGACCTGTTTTTCTTCTGCGTCACCAAAGATGTGTCTTGCCTCGTTTGCAACACTGTGATCACTAAGTTCTTATGTTCACAGTTAGCTTGTTTTCTTGAAAGCGCTGAATCCTTATTTAAGTGAGTGCATTGAGTACAGTGTTTTCCGGTTTTTGAGGGATGTGCAAAGAGCTAATCCTTAGCCGCAAGGTTAGACGTCACGGTTACTGGTAGTACCTTGATCTCAGCAACACCTTATTGACCCTCCTCTCAAGTGGATCTGTTTCCTATAATGCAAAATGCCGTTCTAAGTTATTTTATTATTTCCAATTGTAATTATTTCCGCACATTCCTAACCTGCCAGGATAGGGAGAGCTTTGAAAATCCTTAGTGGCGCCCTTCAGAAGTTTAGCCCTCACCGGACGAACTTGACTGCCGGGCCCGAAGAGCTGGCTTCCATGACGGACATACTTATGTAAGTTGCTGAAGGCCAAATTAAATAGTTCAAGCATAGGCAAAAACTCCATAGCCTTTGTTAGCGATGGTAACTGAGAACATCCTGGTTTGGCGCATTAAATGCTAAATTTGTCCCATTGATTTCGAAAAACGGCGGGAAAGTTTTCTGTGCCGAAAAAACTGCCAGGAATGTGCAACAGGGTAAAGAACACTAAGAATACACAACACTAAGAAACAACACTGAGAAGGAACACTCCGCGTGGATTGTCGACTACAAACTGGTACTCGATTATTTATCTTTCATATGAAAACGCCACACAGGCCTGCCTGACAGGAAGGCCCCTAAGCGAAAGTTAACGAGAGCACCAGAAACACACGGAGCAGCAATGGCACGTCACAATTCGGTAGCTAGCATGCACTTTGTGCAAAGCGAAAAAAAACGTGATAAAAAAAACTGACCTCTGATTCGCTTCGTTAAACTAAATGTGACTTATGTACGCTAGCACAATATTTGTGTACCCTTCACTGACGTTAATTATAAGGATTCTGCAGACGATGTAAGCGGGAGCTCGCGAGAAGCGGTTTCTACGTTTTCACTTGGCCGCAGGTCCCACGAAACCGGTTTACCTCTTTTCCAGTAGGCTGCAGTCGGAGCGATACCCTCTATTCTATTTGCCTGCAGCTAGCGTGCACGGGGTTCGTCCTTTGCACCAGGCTGCAGCGGCCTGGAAACAGGTTCTACTTCACAAGGACCCAACCAGGCTTGACTAGAATAGATAACTGCGTTTAGTGCGACAAGCACTACTTCTCTAGCAACCCTGAAAACCTGGGATATATGTGAAGCCTCAACAACCATTGACGATGCGTAGCGGCTGGTCACTCACGGAATCGGCACCCTCCTACGTCCCCATGCTACCTGCGCGCGGCTGCCGATTGCAGCTGACAAGATATTGCATACGGTTGCCTTTGAGGCGGCGTTGCCTCAAGTGCTTTCGCACGTCCTACTCTGTTTAGCTTCGTCACCCAGCTTTCTTGTTGCCCGTCATCTACGTCACCCATCTCTCCTCACCCACTTCTGCAACCACACAAAAAAGAAATCGAGGGTTTTTCTCTGTGCACTTTGCCACCCGCAACCTCTCGCCTGTCACCCTCTGTTTTCCCTGCCTCACTTGCGCTTCCCTCTCGGAAAGTGGAGAGGGTTTTCCTGTCCCTCTACTCTGCGACCTGCCAACGTTTGCAGCTGGCAGCTTGCAGGTGGAGACTTCACCTGTACACGTAACGGCTTTTTCGCTTGTGGCCCACCTAGTCCGCAGATTGCACGTGGAAGCTCGACCCGTAGACAGGATGGCTATTTGCTAGCGAGGCATCTGTTGCTGCTGTCCTAAGAGAAAAGCGAAAATGCACCTCTCTTGCTGATCCCATTAGACGGCTGAAGCGGCTGAGCCGGCTGCTTTTTGCTTTGAAAAGGAGAGAAGTGCATAAACATCGCGCGTGCAGCCATCAAGAAAAAAGAAGCCATTTGTCTTTAAAGGCGGGTGCAGTGACGTTTCGTGAACTTTTATTCGTTTTTTAGAGGTAGTCCGGGTGAATAAATGCAAAAAAAGCATAGTTGTGTCATCGCTAATACCAATTTCCCAACACCTTTCTTTTTCTTGCCAGACGGGCTTTCGAATCCTGCCTCCGTTATTTTTATTTACTTTAGACATGCAGTATATTTACATCTCATTTACTTTCTAAAATCAAAACAATGTATTATGTTAGATTTAATTATTTCATTCAAGTGGTCTTTTTCTCACCCCTCTTCCTTGTAAGTCGCGTATCATTCTATAACCCGTACGGCAATCCATAATCTCTTTTCTACCAGCCTCGTATCTCTACTATACATGTAATTTTTCTATTGGCCATCTTAACATATTGCCAACTGAACTTCTCACAAATCATCCTATGCTAAGGTCCGTGTCTGTATGCTTGGCGAGTTTAATTTTGGTAATATTCATTAAGATAACCAGGTGCCACCAACAACTAGCCAGAGGATAGGAAGATAGTTTCTTGATTTTCGCAAAAATTTCAAGCTGGCACAGGTAAAACTAGCAACTGCCTGTGTAATGAAAATAAATACACACCGAATATTTCTAATCCCTTGCTAACCAATAACCATGGCTGCGTTTTTCAATATGCACTTTCCTGATATTAGCTACACCAAAGCGGTTCATTGAACTTTCGAGCGAATGTTCGAGCGAATGAGGCGCGAAAAATGCAAAAAACCATCCATGTTCACAACAAACGCCAGCATGGGAGGACAAATGAAGAAAAAATAGTTTATTGCAAAATTTTGGTGAATTTTAATTGCGAATTATTGATGTAGACTGTATTACTCCAACATAATCTAAACAGTCTATCCTCCACCCCCCAAAATGTTTTGCCGATTTTATACAGAAGCAATGCTATGCTAATACTCGTCGAAGATTGTAACAAAAATAACAAGCTCTAGTTCCGCGAAGAAAACTTTCAGAGGACTCACAGTTAGTAGATAATGCGCCACGCTGCCTATAAATCATGTCTACGTAGTTTCACGAAGCTCAAGATGGCTTTTTTGTTTCATTCAGTCCGACCGATATTGGTCACTAATAGCTCTTGAAATTCCTCACGTAAACGCGCATCATACGCATGCAGTAGCCGTCCACACAGGTAACCAGCTTAATTCTTAGGTGAGAGTTACAACCCTCACTTATGAATTTAACGCGTCATTGGTCACGATGAGTGCGCTCACATGAGTATTAAAGTTTAAAGTCCCTCCTAACACCTCCTTTATATGATAGACCTTGCCATTCCAGCCGCTACACTGTTCTCACGACGTATTTCATCTTTACTGGAAAAGACCAGATTTTCATGTTAATCTTTTGTGATCAGTATTAGAGCAAAACTTCAAAAATTACTTCCTGCACTTTGCCGAACCTTGTGCTTGCAGATTACATAGTCACTCTCATCATGAATACAGCAGGACGATTCGAAATATGGAACGGCAGGTCGGGTCAAGAAATGGGGTAACTAAGGTTAACAACTGCAACACCTTGAAACATACCCAACAATTCTGAACAAAAGCAATTTTTAACGAAAAAGAGTTTATCGATGCAAATATTTCATATATTGTATGATTTCACTGTAACAATTAATACATTCGCAGATCTCCCGTTGACAGTGTTGCATTTTTTTGTAATGAACGTTATTGCTATCGTCAAAAGTATTTCCAATTGGTTTCCCGTGAGGATATCAACTGATCGATGCGAGCGATGGAAACACTAAAAACAAAAATTTTGCTACACATCGAAATAATGGGCCATTACCTTCAATATCTGAATATGACTACGTTGCAGTTTTTTAATATTAAAAATTTTTGTCCCAACAATGTTGCACATGTTTCTCGTGTAAGCGTGCCTTACATGATGGAACACGTCATTTTTATGCATCTCATGAACCTCCTCGAATCGAAGTTTTTTATTCCTCCACCACGGTTTTCGAAAGGATCTCTCTTGTGAAACACAGCTTACCATCTTCATTCATGATCTTCTTGTTAATGTGGATTCTAACGAAAAAATGACGCCTTTTTTCTGGGCTTCCAAATGCGTTTGAGTAGGTAGTACATGCACGGTTACTTCTAATTCTGTCCTAGTTGCATTTTCCTTTCAGTATGCTACAACAAAGAAGTATCGTGGAGCTGCCATAAAAAAACGTAAACCAATAAGCTCCTGCCTGTGCCACTAAGTATAACAGGCTTAACCCAATCGTAATATAAATGAAAAGGCCCGAAGGCAATGTGGTACTTTTGCCAACCGTAGGTGGGAAAATATAAAATGGGGTAATGCTACTAAGCGACCCACAGCCGGGGGAGCGGGCCCGGGGAGACTCCCCTGATCTCCCCTGGGACGTAGCGGAGGGGGTGGGACATATGTTGTGGTAATGGGGCTGAGGGAAGGGTTATGGGTAATGTGATGGGAATGGGGACAGCGAGATATTGACCCTCATTTTATCATTGCTCCACTCCTGTCTGGCCAGGACAGGGAGGGCGTCAATGTTGTCCAATGGTGCGGCTCCACTCACGGGATGCCCGACCACCCAACGACGCAATAGCTCCGACTCGGAGACAGGAAATCCTAACACGGGGCAGCTGCCTCGGGCTCCTCCACGACTTTCAGGGGTCCGGTTTGTATTTGCGAATCGAATCGCTGCCCAGCTACTAACCGTCAAGTGTTTTTCGCGGTTTTTCAGCCTCCGGAAGTATGTGTGGTGGATCCAGCCAATGGAATTAGACTCCCGGGGACCCACCTGTGCTTCCAACCAACCAACCTTGCACTTATTTCCTTCCCTGGCAGTATGCTACAACAGATAAATTATTTCCTAAGAAATTTCTTGCAGTGTTTTAGTGCTACTAACCAAAAATCGATTCCCTTTAAATAGCATCACTTTTTAGCCCCTGTTGAAGGTTCGGCTTTCGGCCCGCTTCTTTTATAATATATAAAATGAATTGCCGACTGAGTTTTATATTAATATTGCATGCTTGGGGACGACTGCGTAGTTCCTCACACATTTGCTAATGCCTGCGACGAAACATACCTTCAAGACTACGTAAACCACAATTTGTAATGGCATCACAATTAGTTACTGGAACTTTAGACTAAAAAATAAGATTACTTGTCCTTGCACCGCCACCGTAGCGAGCCTTAGCTCCCTTGTCTAATACCAGATGTACCTGTGGAGCATGTTAACGAGATAGCTCTAAGGCTCCTGTTCTTCAGAAAATCTGACGTCGTCGTCGGCGTTCTGAGAATAAAATCTCTGCAGAAGCAAGATAGTTAGACGACATAGGTCACATCACCTTGTTGAGGTATTCATAATAACATTGCCAATCATGTGATGATGAAGATGAGCTTTATGGCCGTAAGGGCAGCTTTGGCCAAAGAGCGCGAATTGCGCAATACTTTATTTTTTTTTCAGAATGTTGCTTCAAAGGCCCATCGCCCAAGCATTTCACTCCAGATAAATCAAGCACGAGGCACAGAGAATAATGTACCCACTTCCTCACCAGCGTGTAAACGGTCGCACCGAACATCGAACACTGCACTTCCCGCATGAGAAATCAAGTGCGGAGTAACCCCGCAATGACAGGAATGACATCGTTAGGGCCACATTTGTTACTTGGGAAGTGTAACTATTGTCTGACAAACAATTTTGGATCAATCTGTCGTGTTCACGGAGCGCTGGAATGACGGTTGTCATGGCGCTTTACTCGTCTTTTTTGGTGTGCTACACTGATGCCGCAAATCATGGTGCTGCAGAAAAAGTGTTGTATAGAAATGTCCGCAATAAATTACCTTTGTTGTCTTGGCTCCATGCTATGATCTACTGGAAATTCATACAATTTCTTGACAGCTGCTTGACTAAAAAATCATTTCAAATGTACTGTGGCCATCTGTTCACTGGGTGTCGATGAGATGAAGAACGAGGCAAGGAAAGGCATTTACCTAGCTTACCTGGCTACAGGTGGTGAACAGATGGAAAATTAGACACAGCATGGCGAGCTGGTAGGCCTTTCAGATAAAATAAAAAGGTGAAAGATAGCAAATTCATGCTTTTTTTATCTACGCTCAGTACAATAAATACAGAAAAATATTCTATACAGCCCACAAAAGCGGCTTAACCGTCAATGTTGTGACAAAAAGAAAACTGCTCCAAAATGAAGCAAAGCTTAGAAAATGGATCTACTTTATAGCTGTTCTATTTAATGAACGCGTATAGCATGACATGACATCAAAACCTCGCGATCCGAATTCTATGCATGGTCAACCTCACCTGCGGCAGCCGGGGGGACGGTGGAAGTATCGTTATTTATTTTTGTTCTTAGGTACCTGGTTAGTAAAGCTCTTTCAGGTGGCACTTAGATTTTTGGTTAATGTACAATGCACTGGTGATCCCCTTGGAGCTGCTTCCGTACTGTTTGATTATTTTCTCTTTGTTCTTTTAAAGATCCGAGATGCATGGTATTCCTCCCAACGAGGGGGAATTTACGTTGCCCACGGTGGAAATACATCTACAACCACCACATTAAGAAGTGCGTACCGACATGACGGAATATTGGCCAGCTTTTAAGCAAAGAGCAGTGCGACACAATCTGCCGGAGCTGTGAGTATAGCTTCCTCTTTTTTTTTTGCCCGTGACAGCTCGGGAAGCCCCGCAGTTGACATGCACGATAAAATTATTAAAAGAGAACTTATGAACAGCAGCACATGCACAGTGCAATGTAAGCCAAGATGTTTCGTTATTAAGGAGAGCAAATGCAACTAGATCATTTGTCTTCCGTTTCTTTCGTACAGCTTTACCCACTATGTGTTCATTTCACTGCAATGCGTATTATTAGAAAATGTCGTCCCAGCCTAAAAGGCCAGCAACGTTCATCCCATCCTAGCCCTTTTTTGGTGCGTGATAGCTATGCGATTTTAACTAAGGTTGTTTATGAATTTGAATTGAAATATAGGCTCTTTCTCACCGATGTGCTCATTCCGTTCATGTTATTGAATCATATTCTTTGAGAGTTCATATATGTGGTAGATGCATTACTCTACAGCTATCGAAGACCGCTTCAGTTTGCCAGTCAGATTTTTTAGTGGCAATAGGGCTGCATTTAGTATATCGCAAGCTTCTTTAAAAGCGCTTGTAGAGACACTTTATTGAGCGTTCAAGCAACCTTCAGCTGGTACGCCAAGCGCACGGTCGGTTGCTCCACGGTGCTTCTCAGTGTCCTCTGTGTCATTCGTTATTCTGTATAGCACACCATTGTCATAGACAGGCAGGTCTATTTGCGGCTGTACCACCATATATTTATTAGAATACCAGAGTTGATCGAGTCTGGCGATTACTTCGAAATAAGCGCAGCTTCGTTATAGACCATGTCGACCTTGAGCGAAACTAAAGCGAGCCTACGGACCCACCTACCATTTTGAAGATCGAGGACAACATCGGTTACTTCATATGGCAGGCAATCGACGTCCGTGATCAAGACTTATATTGCTTTTTGTTCGGCAAGACAATAAAACATTGACGCATTTAGTATTTCATTGAAGTAAATCATGATCCAACTGAATTCGGTACAAAAAGGTTTTGGATTTGTTTCTGGTAAGCCTTCGTAAAAAAAAAATGCCTTCTCAGCGCCAGCCATCAATTTCGAAGCCGTCCTCGCAGTCTTCGTTCCCCTCGAAGTAGCAGTGCAACGAGTCCACTGCATCCAGAACCTGCAATGACGTCTGTACGTCGAATTCGCAAGTGTACGACGGTCCATAGTCTTCGCCCCTCTTGTCGCCATTTTCACGAGGCTGCCCGGTTACATCGTGTACCAGGCCGTCGTCCGTTAACTCTGGGATGTTCCGCATCATTACTAATACAGACACAGAACAATTCTCCGTCAAGCACGATGCCAGCATCGCAACGTATTTTCTAAGACGCTGCATCTTCGTCATGAACAGTAATTTCAGCGAGCGAATTTAGTCGTTCCGATGAATCAATACGAAGACCGCTTGTGCTTGCGGGAAATGAAACATGGCAAAAATAGTTTGCGATGGCCTTCACACTAACGTTCGTCCCTGTGGACTGAAGCACCTCAATTGCCGTGTGTAGGTCAAGCGTCATCTCGCGCTTCTGCTCGATGCTCTCCAGGAGCCTGCCAATTAACCGCTTTCTGCAGCCTGCCTTGAATGACGGGATAACACCTTCGTCAAAGTGACTGTATTGCTCCTGCGCAGTTTAGCGGCAAAAAGCGTATTTCTGAATTACGGTATCTGCGTGGTGACAGATGCGGCTGTCTAGAATAAGGCATAAAGCACTTCTTCCAGCTTCTTTTCGTCAGCTGCGCGTTCCAGGCATGGAGCTAGTCCTCAAAAGTATCATGCGTCATCCATGCTTTGAGGTTGAGCAAGAGTTTTATTTTTATTTACTTATATTTATTTCACAATACTGCCAGCCGCCTTTTAGCGGCAAAAGCAGGAATGGGCATAGTGCAGTGTACTAGCAAACTGGCACGCACGTGGTATACATTGGGTTATGACTGAAAATAAGACAGAAGATAAGATACAAGGTACATGAGACGCGAGCCGTGTGTATAGTCCACAAAACTGTTGTGCAATTGCCAGACAAGATAAGGGACCGCCCCGATGTTTTACACGAGAAGAGAACATTACATACACTACAATAACAAGCAGCGATGCGAAGCAAGCAAAATGTTTCAACTGATTCGGATTCAGTAATGTCGGCAGGCGGTCCGTTCCATTCCAGGATGGATCTTGGAAAAAAGAATGGTGATATGAATCTGTTTTGCATTGGGGCATTAAAAGTATGTTGATAAGTTTTCCTCGAGTAAGTCTTGTAGTTTTATACTGCATGTAATCATTGAATCCACTCTGGTGCTCCTATTAGTGATATTTTACAGTAGTGTTACGCGATGCGTTTTGCGACGCTTCTCGAGCTGTGGAAGGCCTGATAGCTTAGGAAGACTGCTCACTGAGATGTGCCTACCGTAGTCATTATAGGTAAATCGGGGAGCTCTACGTTGCACTCCCTCAATATCGTTGATTATTTTAGGGATTGATACGTTACGGTAGCAATTCGAGCCTTCAGTGTGGCGGCGCTGCCACCCTGTGGATGCACCGCCACGCTGTCACGTGATTGATCACATCGCTGCCTGTGGCGCTGCGCCGTAGCTGATCACGTGGTTCGTCACGTGGTTAGTCACGCGACAAAGTTTCACTGGGCCAGTTGTAGCTATCGCGTCACTCCTTGTTTAACCAGAGCAAAACCACAGCCAGTTTTGTTTTAGTATGCGGGTCCCAGACGACGTCGGCACACTCGAGTAGTGGACGTGTGAGGGCTGTGAAAGCAACTAGTTGTGTCTTTGGCGTGCAGTGTTTTAATTTATGTTTTAGCGTCCAGAGTTTGTGAGTGGCGCCTGAGACTACCTTCTTAATTTGAGCGCTCCAACTTAGATTTTGTTCGAGCATAAGTCCTAAATGTTTATAGTGGCAAACACATGTAATTTCGTTATTGTGGGTCTTGTGCCTGAAGGCAAGTGCCTTTTTTGCGCGATGTAGTCAAGTGGATGCATTTAGAAGTATTTAAGCTCGTGTCCAATTTTCGATTCTAGTTAGCGACAGCCGTAAAGTAATCGTTCAGCACGTTTTGATCGCACTTTCCGATACTAAGGTAGGCAGCACAATCGTGTGCAAAGAAATGGCAGCACACAGGAGATTTGAATGACAGATCCTTGAGATAAATAAGGAAAAGCAACGGGCCCGGCACAGATTCTTGTGGGATACCTGATATGACAGCCGCCAGTTTGAATGTGGACCTATCAAGTTTGACGGATTGGTTACGTTCGGAAAAGTAAGAATTAAGCCACTGCGTGATGTTGTTTTTTAACAGGTTTTTTAGCTTCATTTGTAAGTTAGGATGTGAGACAGAATCGGAGGCTTTTCTGAAGACCAGGATAACTGCGTCTATTTGTCCACCTTCATATGCAATTAAGAAATTCATTTTTAGTGTGGATTAACGGCGTGACAATGGGCAAGCCTCGGGGAAGCCATGTTGACTGTTTAAGAAAAAATTGTTATTCTCTAAGAACGAACTGATGTGACTAAATATGAAAGGCTCCAAGACCTTGCTCGAGCTACATACCAAACAAATTGGCCGGTAATTAGTTACGCAGTGCTTATTCCCAGAATTGTAGACCGAAAACATTTTGCCTAATTTTCAGCCCTTCGGAATATTTTCGGCGCGCAGGCTTTTGGAGTAAATTATAAGCAAGTATATAGCACACCATTCTGCATGCCTACTGAGAAAAACATTTGGGATGTCGTCAGTATTACGCGGGAATGTCTTCTGTATGCACTCTCATGCGGATATGGTCATTATTAATTAGGCGTTTACGTCTACTGAAGAGGGTGCCTCTATTCGCGACTCCAATTGGGTGAAATAGCGGCAACGCCCATTTCCACCCTGAAATGCAAACTCTGCCATTCATTGCTCAGACACCACTATTCGCACAATTTTCCTCGTATACAGCATATTCTTCGCACGTGCGTACATATCCTTTATAGGAACATTTTAGCCACGCGCTTTTTTGTTATTTGTAACCTTAACAGCTCTGATAAGTCTAGCTTCAGGTATTCGTTTCCCATCAAGGGAGTGAGAGTTGCTTACGTAAGGAAAAGCATTCTATTATAATTTTTAAATTATGAATACTTCTTATTTTTTGGAAACATAAGATTTACAGTTCAGTATTCTCCTCATGCAAGATAATTTATTTAATTCTGACATTGCCACCACGCAGTTACGTGAACGGAAGTAAAACTGCAGGCATCCAAACTTTGGATTCATTTACAACGGTTGCACATGACACAATTCTGTCCAATATGAACACGTTTTCTCCTTTTGTGAAAACATGGTCGCACTAAATATTTTCATACGCTGAACAAGTGAAATAAATGGTAAAAAGTTTCATACCTCATCATTATCATTATCCTGAGTATGTCTACAGAAAAACAAAGGTCTGTCCCAATCTCCACTAATGCTCTACAACTTCGGATGGCGCGACACACCTTTCTCTACCAACTGTAAAAATACCAAGGCAGACAAAGAACACATTCTTTACTCATCTCACACTGCCAATACCTCTCTTCATTTTCTTTGCCCCCCGCCTCTTTCCTGGATGCATGGCTTCACTCGCGCTCGGTTGATCGTCAGGTGTCCTAAGCGGAATAAGCGCTCTTCTTCACAGGTCCTAGCAGTGGCCTCAAAGTTTTTTCTCTTTCTCCTCCTCCTGCTATACCTCTCCGATCAACCCTGTCCTTTGCCAGTTGCGCCTACCTTATTCCCGCAAAACTTCTTTATCTCATCCGCCCGCCTATCTTTCTTCCACCCCCTGCAACGGTTGACTTCTCTTCGTATCCAGTCAGTTACACTTAATGAACATCGGTTATCCTAAGCATTCTGGGTTTTTTGCGCAAAAGACACGACACAAAAGAAACGAGGTAGACAGGAAAGCGCTTGTCCTGTCTACTACCTCGTTTCTTTTGTGTCGTGTCTTTTGCGCAAAAAACCCAGAATGCTTAGGCACCAACTAGCCTGCAAAAACATACTCGCGGTTATCCTGCCTTCACAATACATGCCCTGCACAATCTCACTTCTTCATTTATACTAGTAAATCATGAATTCATGTTCGTTGCCTGGCCCACTTTGCCCTCTTTCTCAAGCATAACGCTAGTCATACCTTGTCATTTCCCACAGCTTGGCGCGTTGTCACCTATAGATGAAACGATTTTGTTACCCTCCACGTGTTTGCACCACAGGCGAGTTTCAGTACGCAAGAGCTACACTTATCATTTAAAGGATATTCTTTAACTGCCATTTATGATCTGAGATAACCATCCAAATGCGCTCCAGCCCGTTCTTAATCTTCTGGCTATTTCTCTGTGGTGATTCCAATCTGCGGTAACCACCAGCCCTAAATAAATGTATTCCCTTACCCCTTCCAGTGGCTCGTAACGAACTGCAGCCTACGGTTCCGTTGCGAGACTGTTGAACATTTCTTTGATTTCTTGTATAAAAGCTTCAGGCCCACCAATCTTTTCCACCTGTCCAAGTGGCTGATAATGATTTGCAATTAATCACCTAAGTGAAATAGCAAGCATTTTCATCAGCCAATCGCAGGTTGCCAAGGTATTCCTCTTTGTATCTGATCCCCAACTGTTCCAGAACATAAACCTTTGAATACCTGTTGTAAATAGGCGATGAATAGCATTGGCGAGGCCGTGGCTCATTGCCTGACACCCTTCCTTATTAGAATTTTATTGATGACTTTATGAAGGACTATGACGGCTGCGTAGCCGTTATAGATATCTTCCAGTATTTTTACACAAGGATCATCTACACCTTCATTCCATAGTGCCTACAAGACTGCTGAGGTTCTACAGAGTCAAATTCTTTGTGCTAGTCATTCAAGGCTATATACAAGTGGTTTATATTCAATTCAATTCGTTTATTTTTCACAGTGGTACAAACACAAACTCTGAATGGTCCCCTGGATTAAAAGTTGCACTAAGCAACTTGACGACGGCCAGGGGCACCTTACAAGATAGCAGTCGACTCAGATAATTAAACAAAAGAAAGAAAAACGCACTCATCAAAGGTCACATTGAAAATATATGGGCTATAAAGCAGGTCTCTAAAGCGCATATATACACGAAACAAACAGTGAGACAAAAAGGAGAAAATCCTGAGATGATATGAAAACACGTGGTCAAAGGACTATTAGTTTAAAACCAAGGCAAGATACATCAAATCAGGGTGACACGCAAGAGTTAAGTTGAGGTTACAGAAATAATTTTTACATTCTATTCTTCTGTTCTATTCTGTTCTGCACATTACTCTGCCAGGTGATTGTTGGTGTGAATATGGTCTAATGTCGAGTGCCCTATAGGAAAGCCTGCCTGATCACTCGGCTTATTGAAGCCTAAGGTTGTCCTGACACTATTAGCGATGTCCTCACTAAGCACATTTTAGGCAACGGAGATTAAGCTTATCGGTGCCTTGTTTTCAAGTCCTTGACGTCCCTTCTTTTTAGATTAATATGATGTTAGCCTGCACATCAAGCTTGCGTTATGCTTGAGTTCAAGAGGAATTGCGTATACAGAGTGTCTACTTTTTCTAGCACATACGCCCCACCGTCCTTAAAAGATCTGCTGTTACCTGACCATTACCAGATCATTAACCCTCTTGCATTGCTGCCAAGGATTTCTATACTTCATCTTTCGTCGCCTGCGCCGATAATAGCTTCTTACTGTGGACAAGGAGCCTATATCAGCGCTGAAAGATCTGTCCCATCGCGTTAAATTTATTGACTACAGTTTTTGATTTTCCTGAGAAGCTTGAACAATTGAGATTTTCCTACTGTCTCGAGTCTACTGATACCCATAAGATGTATGTTTGCGGTGCCAAATAGAAAAAAAAGTTACAGACTGTCGTGATATATGATGAGAGAAATATGCGAGATCGTTGAGTTTGAGGTTCTCTTTGTCGCAGTAGTTCATAGGGATTTTGGTCTTCGCGTTGGCGCTGGCAGCCACGGCATTCTTGTTACGGTTGCCGAGTGTGACGAACTGCAGTTGCGGAGCAATTGGCTATATCGGACGAGGTGGAAGGGAGGAAGTCGACGAAATTGCGCTCGTACAAACGCATTAAAAGCAGCGGAAAGACTGAACTGCGGCGAGAAGAGAGGCTATGAAGCATGCCACCGCCAGGGCACAGCACGTATTTTTCACGTGCTCGTTCCTCGACATGCTGCAAACAAGTTTTTGAGCTTTACTCAGTGACGCTACTGCACAGGTCATTCGGGGCATTTCCGTTGCGAGTGCCGCGCTAGCCGCTAGGGGCATTGGAGAGGTGAGAGTTACAGACCATAGAATTCGAAGAAAGAGGGCTGTAAACCTGTCGCATTAAGATACTCACTTCAATTTCGCCTTGTGCCATGTTTGGACATTGATATCGGATAAATAGCGAGGACCTTCACAATATTGCTTTTTTCCCGTATGCACTCAATGATTTGAACTTTCGATCACTTGGGATATTGACGACATTAATGCGCCTATCACTGCTGGGCACTGCTTTAATAATTTATCATTTTTCGTTGGAAAGAAGACACAAATATACACAAAGTTATTTTGCATACATAGCCCGTTTTCATTTCTTTTCAGCTGCTGTCTGCTATGCTCCACGACCGTATGGGCTCTGCAGCGGCCGCACCTGGCCCGTCTACTACTTCAGCCAGCACTTCGGCCGCTGTATTGTTGAGCAAAGTTGTTCCTTCCGAGGAAACAATTTTCCAACTTTGGGAGAGTGCCAGCGCACATGTGTGAGAAGGGGTGAGTGGTTGAACTTTTAAAGGAAGTACCAAGCCGAATTTGATGTGTAACTGTGGTTAGATAAACGTCAATAGATGAAGATAACTTAAAAAGGCTAACTGGCGTAACTCGTCAAGGCTTTCTGGAAACTAAGTTCTTCGCATTCCTTAGAATTACTAGTGTTAGAACCTGCAAAGGCGGCAGGCCAGAGATCTTGTTCCTCGGTAAGCGCGTTTGTCCCCATCTCGTAGTGAAAACACTGAAGTACACCTGCCGACCACTGGGAATGCTCGTGAAGACTGTCATTGAATGGACCTGCAGAAAGTGTTGCCTGGGGCGGCAGTGAGACAACAATACCAAATCGTAATATTTTAAGAGATGCCATCCGTTCACGCAGTCAGCTTTCAAAAACCAGGAGTTCCTCGGTTACCTTAGGATTTCCGAGGACAGGTTGGCTTGAGACATTGCAGCAAAAGGTCGGGCAGTCACTCTTTCTGCGTATACAGGGGTCCGGGCACGGGCTGTTCATCAATTTCTATTTTAGTACAAACCACGGCAATGAAAGCGCAGTTTAACTTCATGTTGCGTAAAATCAGCGTACTGAACAAAGAAATATTCCGCTTAACTCGTTTTTGCGAAAACAGCTATATGTACCACTATTTACTCTAACTGAGTCGGATCTGATTTTGTTGTTTCAATGAGACACATTGAGACAATTGCATAGCACAGGCATGCTGGAGAGACAGAGTAAACGAAGCCGCGAGCGCTAAATTTAAAATGAAGACTCAGCCCAGGGCCGATAGAGACACAGAATTGCCCATGCACTCTCTGACTCCCATACAAAAACACATCACACGATTGTTTTGCGACACAAAATATAGGCTTATCAAACGAAAATAATTACGTGAGAATTAAAAATAACGTCGTCAAAGGAGGTGGAAATAGGCACGCGGTTTAAAATACAGAAAATTTCTTAAACAAATCACACTTTTTCCCTTTATGCAAACTTTCATCCATCCGCCGCCGTGACTCAGTGGTTGAGGCGTTCGGCTACTGATCCGGAGTTCCCGGGTTCAAACCCGACCGCGGCGGCTGCATTTTTATGGAGGCAAAACGCTATCACGCCCGTGTGCTGTGCGATGTCAGTGCACGTTAAAGATGCCCAGGTGGTCGAAATTATTCCGGAGCCCTCCACTACGGCACCTCTTTCTTCCTTTCTTCTTTCTATGCACAATTGGCAAAGATTGAAAATATATACCAAGAAGCTACAAAATATTTGAACTATGATTTTTTCAGTCACCTGGTAAAACATTACCAAAAATATGATCTCTGGAGCATGCAGCCTTTCTATTCTCAATGCGTGACATGAACTGGTTTACGCGAACAGGATGGGAGGAGGCCGACAGAAAAAAATGGAGTGCACTCGAGAGCGCGAAATTACCGGGCCTTAGCCAAAAAAAGAGTGGAAGCGCCCAATAATTCCGTTACTGCTTGCCCTGACATGGCGTCGTTACACTTCTATAAACCAATACTTATGTTTATAAAGCAAAGCGTAGAATATAGGTTGCAATAGCAACTAACATAATAAAAACATTGCAGTAAACTCTACAAAAGTGTGCGCCACGTAGTATATAAATATCAACGATCTGAGAAGCGCTCCCTTGTTTGGGAACGGTGATGTTCTTGTTTAGTCCCAAGGGGAGAAAGTTTACCGCGCTTGAATGGCCAAGCTGCACATTGTATTGCCGGATGTTTATTAGGAACGATCCTATTAGCCGGTTGAATTATACTAGACACCAGGCACACTGAATAAGTCGTGGTTACGAGTTATGGCCTCTAACAGTGTTGAGTGCCGAGCGCAGCGTAAGAATGCAATCGAAGTGAGTTGCCCCATATATTCGGTTTATCTTGGTTCGATGACCAGTTCGGGTTGAGTTTTCTTTCAAGTATCAAATTTTTTCTAAAATAAATAGGGTTAGTTTTCATCCCTGTGACCAGGCTTAGCTAAGACACAGGCTTCCGGGAAGGCTAATGAGCAATTATTCTCGTATTTCAACTTTGTGTAACCTCAAGAAAGTGCCCTCAAAATTGAATTTCCCTTTACTTTTTAATGCTCCTAATATAGAACATCTCGCTCCGGTAGCTCTGTAGTTATGGTGTTCGGTTGCTGACCCGAAAGACGCGGGTTCGATCCCGGCAGCATTTGTGGAATTTCGATGGAGGCAAAATTCTAGAGGTCCGTGTACTGTGCGATATCAGTGTACGTTGAAGATCCCAAGGTGGATGAAATTTCTTGAGCCCTTCACTACGGCGTCCGTCATAACTTGTCTCTTCGGGATCTTAAATACATATAAACAATGATCTCTACTTTTATTACCGCTCAAACTAACCCTTCTTCATATTCATTGCTTCAAATCGATATTAATTTGACTTGATTAAAGTCTCTTAATTAGACGGGCAAAACGGTCGCATTTTAGTTCTTGTAAGAACCTAGTGTTTTTGCAGCACTTCGTCAGGAAAAGATAATTTGAGATGAGCAAACAAAAACAAATGTAATCAGAAGTAGATGGTGATTTCGCGAATAAAAATAAAGAACTACAGTGTTCTTGTCTTTTACTGGCAGTGAGTTCTCTGCGGTCTTTTTTCTTTATTATTGCTGTTTGGCAGTAGCAAAATTCACACACAGATCATACTCTCATCTTAAAGTCTCCCGCATTACGGCGGCTGCCGTAACGGTGTGTCGTTCTGTATATCAAAAGGGTGGGAAAATTTTTGCGGATGGCACCGGGAATCAGATTAGTGAAGAGTATCCAGCGCATGCTTCATATGTTGGACCCACCGCATGTCTTCGGGCTGTCACCTCTCGGCTATGTGCGGCGCCTGAGAGGCGTTTCGAAGCAAGAAGCAAGACATACAAAGGCAGCGGTTATTACCCCTCACCCCCTGTTTAACACGCACCCAACCCTGAAAAAAACGGAGGCAGCACAAAAGTACTTGCAGATAATGATCAAGCAACGGAGCCAAGCATGGGTCTTCGTGTTACATGCGTATCATAGTTATGCTCTAAAGTCACCGCATAAGAAGTGTTCGCCTACTTACCACTGCGTCTGAAGCGTTAATGCGATACAGCTCGCACCGTGAAAGAAAACAATAGTCAAGCACAGCGGTTCGCGCGATAATTTACTCACTATAATTTCCGAAGACATTACAGGCCGCTAAAAGGATGTCGCCAGGTAGAAAAGGAAAAAGAAAGTCGCACTGCACAGACGTTAAAAGCCATCCCAGAGGGCCTCAGCATTCTGTGTATGGGAAAAGCCATTGTTCCTTAAATGAAACATGAAAAAAGTGCTTCTAGTCATTTTAAATATGGCTGAATAAATTTTTCATGTTTATTCAAAAAGACACATGTGAATTTTTAAAATTAGTTTTCATCTTTGAAACACTGCTCCAGAGTACAGCCTATCAAATTGTTAAGACTATGGCAAACGATTATTCAGCGTAGAGGTTGCGCTTAGGAGGATCCGGGTCGGGGTTGCCCTCACACCTGCCGTCATTCGGAAGTGGCCTCAGTACCGAGATTTCTTTCCTCGGCCTCGGTGTCCGATATGTAAACGCAAGGACATTTAAGCCGACATTCATCACTTACCCTGGGACTGCCCAGCTCTCAAGCCTACAAGGATCCGGCACCTGAAGGTGGCGCGTCTTTCACCAAGCAACCCGCCTTCATATATTGCCTGGACGCAGCGGCCGACACATCGCTCACTACTGGACTTCATGAAATTAGCTAGCCTTTTTTCATTAATTTAATCATTACATCTTTCATTACATCTTCGCCCATCATTTATGCCCTGAGGAAATAAATCTCGCATAAAAAAGTAACTCTTTTTGAACGCTTGAAGTCCAGTCTAAGCTAGATATTGTGGCAACTCGCCAATGCAGATTCCTTGTTTGATGCCATCTCTCCTCCCCCCTCCACCCCCAAACAAATTCTTTGTTGCGCTTCATGTGCTGAAAATCTCTCTCGCAGTATGTCGCTTACGGCCTGTTACTTGGTTTTCTACAGGAGGACTCCGACCATACCCTTACGGCAATGCAGTTGCTTGGCCGTTCTTCTGAATCACCACTGCATGTTTTTACAACATTTTGATAGAAGAGGAAGTAAGTAGCAGAAAACATGAAAAAAAAATATGCATCATCTTTTGAGTCATACTGAGACTCGTAATCTCGTTACTGGTAATATCTTTGGTGCCACCTGGAGTATGTTTAATCCGATATCATGTTTCCACTGCACTGTACTGTTGAGGAGCGCCGAAGAAGTAGAAGCTGGAGCGTTTTTCAGTCTTCAGGCCCGTTCTCACATCAATCATGAACCATGTTAGAAAGTTTCGCACCATGTTCCGCACGATAATGAACGGCTCAAAAGGGAAATTGTGACTCTAAACCACAGATAACGTCTAACGCTTCTATATTTTGACATGGCAGTTGAAAAAGCTGCCATCGTAGTGAGAGTATTTATGTATAATACTTATTAGGGCTGAATTAGCGAAATATCTACTTATGCCGAAATCCAGCGTTCGAGTACGAAGCGTTTCAAAGGACAAAGTTCGATCAAAATTGCACCCCCTTAAAAAACTGAGAACATCGGGCATGCGTTTAGCTTTCCCTGAGCTTTGCGAAATGATTCTAGCCGCGGGGATCTTCTGTGCGTTCTTCCTTGACGTTTCACCTATTCGTGACCAACTAGCGCTGCTTTTCATTTTTGGTCAATCACAAAGCACATGGAAACAAATTATGCATATACATAATATTAGAGGTGCGACAAACGGAAGAGAGACGAAGAAGACACAGACACCAGCGTCGACTGTATCAGCTGAAATAATTTATTTCAGCAAAAGCAAAAACATAACAGCTGCACGACCACAACATAAAAAAAACTCCCAAAACACTTTCTTGTGGTGTGTTCGATCCGGGTTCGAACCCGACCGCGGCGGCTGCATTTTCATGGAGGTAACACGCTAAGGCGCCTGTGTGCTGTGTGATGTCAGTGCACGTTAAATATCTCCAGGTGGTCGAAATTATTCCGGAGCCCTCCACTATGGCATATCCTTCTTGCTTTCATCTTTCACTCCCTCCTTTATCCTTTTCCTTACGGCGCTGTTCAGGTGTCCAAGGATATATGTGACAGATACTGCGCGATTTGCTTTCCCCAAAAAACCAATTATTATTATTATTATTATGGTATGTTCGTTTAAAGCTCATCGTCTGATAAACAAGATTGCCTAGCACCAATTGTACCGCTTTCTTCCGCACGTTAGAGTCGGTTCGAAAGAATTCAAGAAAATGAACTGTGCGAAAATCACAACTGAGACATGCAGTAGGAGACGCGCACACGTTTTACCAAGAGCGCGGGGTACGTCAAAGCAATAGTTCTATATTTGGATGTTCTCCTTTTCAGTCGCCCTACTGAAGGTGCTGTTCTCCCAACAGAGAGCATCAGGGGCAGTTTCTGACTCTTCATTAAAAAATTCTTGATGTACGTTGTCTTTGTCTCTACGTCCTCGTATTGATGCCGTAAAAAGAAAGTCGTCAAAGTAGGCTAAGAGTCTGCATTCATGTTAGCATGCCATACTCCTCCAGGTGTGATTAAACTCTATCGCGCGAATAAACCTTCCAGCTGAAGCAAGGAACGCTGCAGCACTCTGTCGTAATTTTATCGGTTTCCTTGGAATAATAAAAACAGCAGTTAGGCTCAGAATGATTTGCGTGCTGTAGGAACTACAATACGTCACCAGCGGAAATTTCCTGTTTCGTGCACCTTGGAGCACGCCTCATGACTTCAGCTTCCTTTTCCTGCCGGAAAAACACACATGATTTCCTCGTGTTGCAGGGTTTAAGGGAGCGACTTTTTCGTCCGGTGAAAACATGATATGGCAATCGATTTTTCTATTGCTACGTACCCGCCTTTAAGAATACCCGTCAATGTTTGGTCATTAAAAAGTTAGTTTGTAAACGCTTGTTATGTTGCAGTCCGATTATCGTGATGTTTATCATAACTGACACCTGCCACTGCTAACATTTGTTTCCAAAAAGAAATTTTCTACTGAAAAACAGCACGCACAAAATAGGGATGAAGAAAGGAAACGACAACACGAGCGCTGGCTTACAACTGAATTTATTGAGCAACATGTGCACAATATATAGGGAGGAAGAAAGTAGCAGATGCAATCAGAACCAGTCAACGTCAGGTGTAGATGCTGACTGCTTCTGATTGCACCTGCTACTTCATGTTGCTCATGTTCATGTTGTTTTATAAATTCAGTTGTAAGTCAGCACTCATGTTGTTTTTTTCCTTTCTTGTTGACTGCTTCTGATTGCATCTGCTACTTCATGTTGGCGATGTTCTTGTTGCTCAATAAATTCAGCTGTAAGTCAGCGCTCATGTTGTTGTTTCCTTTCTTCGTCCCTGTTTTGTGCGCGCTGTTTTTTCAGTATGAGTACATACCAACTCGCCCAGTCTTCTACTTCGGCAAATTTCCTACACATAAACACACCCTAATTTTTGATATATTTGGAAGTGCCTGTGACACACCTGGAATACGCCTGAGATTACAAAACAATGAGCAAAAACACTGCAGCAAATCAGGCATTCAAACATGAAGCTTTCAGTAAGAAAACGATAGTGCTAAGTCTTAGGTAATTATTTCTTGCACTACAGAATTTGTAAGAATGGTCTTACGACTGTACAGGAACTGATTTAAAAGAAAAGAGAAAGCAAAACGATACAAGCCTAATCTCACTAAGAAAATCGTAAGTAGATACACACGTGGAAACACTAAAAGGAAGACAAAGCTCAGCAGGCAATAAAATGGGGTACCAGACATTTGCGCTATCTTCTTGATCAGAGAGTAATCAGAGTAGCGTTGTCATTTTGGTCCATTGGAATGTGTTTTTCTGCAAACAAAATTCAAAATACCAACGTACTGCATACATTTTCAGCTGAACGTGCAATCTAAATTAGAAAAAAAATGCTTATGGGTTATGCAAACTACTCTTGAGCAATTGTAGAGAATTGAAAAAAAAAATCAATTCGGTTCAGAAGTTTCGCTGCGGCCCAAACTAGCTATAAATTTTTTAAACCAGTGGTGCCGTGTGGTTAAAACAACCGCATAGATCATAGGAGGCCCAGAGTGGACACCCCCCAACTCCCCAGCGCCGCTGGTGCGGCACTCCGAGCTTTCGGATCTCTACAATCTGTGCCCTGACCTGGAGCTATGCTACTTAGGGGCGAAACTCCAGGCGAATTGGTCTTTGACGCCAATCAGAGCAAAGTAAACCAGCATCTTAGCAGCCATAGTGCAGTATAAATAAATCGGCTTCATCAGGAATCTATTTCGGGCTGTAGATAACACTATGTTTTATTTGTTGAACATTCCTTAGGATAAGACCAATAACGAACTCTCATAACTATAGCTTGCGATAATCAAGGAGGCCAGGTTGATTCAGCAGCACAGTTTTGAAAAAGCTGCCGTACAAAAGTTTGCGCCTTTTCAACGGCTCCTCGTTAACCAAGGTTTTCTTCGCAATTTTTTCCACTGCTTAAAAGAGACCACGCTAGTCAACGTTAAATTTTATTCTAGCCGAAACGCGGCGGGTTATATGCTATAGGTGTCAAGCTAATGCAATAGCTCTTTTAAAGGTAAAGGGGCGCTAAGTAACAAAATGTCGTGGTTTCCTCACTCCTTCCGCAAACCGGCATTTAGACTTCGTCATATGTCAGGCCATATCTGCCCGATTATGCCTCTGCTTAAAGGTATACTGCATTATGTGGCCTAAAGAACACTACAACTAACTCTTACAGTGTTATCGAATTATTGAAGTATAACAGTCAGGGTGATGCCTCAATTCTGTCATTGATATTGAAGATATCTTACATTCGCTTCTTCAGCCGCCGCGGTCGCTGAGTGGTTATGGAGGTCGGCTGCCGGCCCGAAAGATGCGGCTTCGATCCCGGCCTCGGTGGTCGAATTTCGATGGAGGCGAAATTCTAGAGGCCCGTGTACTGTGCGATGTCACTGCACGTTAAAGAACCCCAGGTGGTCGAAATTTCCGAAGCCCTTCACTACGGCGTCTCTCATAGCCTGAGTTGCTTTGGGACGTTAAACCCCTATAAACCAAACCAAAGCAAACATTCGCTTTTTCAGAGTGTCATATGTGATTGTGCAAAGCGGTGTATTGCTAACGATAATGACGTGGTGTCGCTTAATTATTTGTGCTGCTGGTCTGCTAAGCACTTTTTGATGAATATTTCAGTTGGAGCATACACTTCTGGACCGGAACAATGAGACTGTCTGCAAAGCTCCCATGTTTGAATTGTTCGAGATATTTTGATGAACAGGGTTTTTATCAACGCATTGATAAAAACCCACGAGTGACCATCCCCTAAGTTGAAAGACGTTGATGAAAGAGTTGTTTTCTTCTATCACAGCTGACCATATCACAGTGAGCATATTGGGAACATTTTGCGTGCTCAAAGAAAGTCGACGGAGGCTGTTTGAGCCATGAAATCCGCAAACATCACCCAATAGAATCTCTTGATCCTGGATTTTATTTTCGTATGATAATGCATACTGGTATTTTCTAGCATTAATATTTAAACCGATGAGAAAGAAGAATTTGTTTCTGCCCAATGAGTGTATCAGATTTCTTGTAGTTCGACGGAACGCATCCGTCTTCTAACATATTTGAATAGGTATAAGACTACAATGCGCTAGTATAACATAAAACTGTCGCTTCCATGCACGGAGAACTCGGTAAAAATTGGTGCTGATTACAATTTTATAATGTGCGAATTGAATATTCGGCCGTTCGCGCTTGGGATTTAGTGTACACTTCATTTTAGGACCTCTAAGCGTGTCTTTTTTTCGGCACTTTTTATTACTTTTCCTTTGTTACTTTGTCACATTTCTCACGTTCTCAATGCCCCGAACGTAATTTAATAACATCTGTGTTCTCTATCGGCGTGAGACTGACGCAAGTACAACAGAGGTAGCTTATCATGAATAAAAAGAAGGCTTCAAGGCTTTTATTCTGAACGGGCCCTCAGCGGAAAATTCCACTGAAGTCAGCTGCGTGCCACCTTGAAAGAAACACTACTTTAACGGCATTGATTATGAAAAAAAACTTGGTTTAGGTTGAGGGGTATTCATTCCTATTTTACTGCGTAACATCAAATTCAATGATGCGACAAATTTCATTTGCTTCAGAATAAAAACGAACCGCTAAAACCGATCTTGGTATATTCATATTTCAAACAGCATTTTTAAAAATAAGAGCACAATATTTATGGGGTATACAGTGCAGCCCGTCGCTGCTACCTTTTAAAGAAAGCAGGCGAATGAAAGCAGAGCGACAGCTAAGGGAAAGGAGAAATATCATTATCAGAAAGTTCCATGATACCCTGAATGTAGATGAAAAGAGGGAAATAATCGTATCTTAGCATAAATAAAAATTATAGAGTGAAAACCTGGAAACCGAATGAACCTAACCAACTACGCCAGTGAAAGATGTAGATTCAAGTACAGAAGGCCGAAATCGGTAAGCGAGAGAACCGGACTAAATTAACTTATCGTATGTTAGTTGTGTGAAATTTAAATTAAAGCAGCTGGTCATTTTTACAGCGAAACTAGCAACCTCAACTCACTAGCATTTAGCCGCACCAGTGTAGTACCTTGCGAGAACTATTTGCATGATAAAATGGTCCCCTGCTGAAATTAGACCGCTCATACGTCGAAGCAAGTCACAAAGGCTCTAATGAAATTTTTAGTCCTGAATAATGGTCTGTTACGCCCTCAGTCTAGTAAGAGCGCTATTTGGTGTTGAGCGTAGCTGTGTCAACATCAGAGCCTATATATTGGTTTTGCGGTACTATCTTGTTCTAAACCATATTACAAAAGTGGCAGCTATGCATTTGAAAAATATAAATGAAGCTGAAA
Organism: Amblyomma americanum; assembly: GCF_052857255.1. NCBI lineage: Eukaryota > Metazoa > Arthropoda > Arachnida > Ixodida > Ixodidae > Amblyomma > Amblyomma americanum. The sequence goes on along the minus strand of NC_135505.1, from coordinate 83,149,814 downwards.
AATATGAGATATTTTAGTTAACGCGGATATCAGGTCAGAATTGGGTACGCACCTAATACTTTGCAAACAAGAAGCAGAATTTTTTAAGCGAATGCAAACTTTGGTGATAGGTCTATTAATTATAAGGAAACAAATCTACACACTGGTGGTAAGATGCACCATTAAAAAACCTCCTTGATAATTTCATCCCCACCGCAATCATTGCTTTGGACTGACGCCACACAGCACACTGAGATTTTGCAGTTATCCTGCAGTGCAATATGGTCAATGCATCTGAGATCTGTTCCTAAGACTTCGTAGCTAGGACCCGAAAGCAACAGAAGGGGGTATATTCTTATTTTGTACCAGTTGAAGAACTAGCATAGCTGTAGATGGTAACGCCTTTTATATCAGGGTGCGCTAAGCATGGTTACTCGTAATTACCAACGCATCACAAGCAGCACCACAAAGGCTGCTTTATTCGGAGGCGATCTAACACAAAGACGTAAATGATGTTCGGGAGGTCCGAACGGTGCACCGGAAGTGTACGCAAATGACACTCCGATTCAAGAAGCCTAAGGCCTTGCTAGCAGAACACAGCCAGAAATCAATTGTATAAGATGCTTTCCGCAGAAGATCGCCGCAGTTGAAAAAAAAAAAAACCATTACGGTAGTCTCTACTGAACGCGTGGCAAGCTACCAAATATCGTACATTGTTACCTACGGAAACCGCCCTTTAAGACAAGAAATCATCCGGCAGCTGAGTTAAGTTGAGTCAACTGATGTCAAGCGCACCCAGTCCGCACAACTTTTCACGCCTACACAGTAAACGCCTGTTCACTGCATTCGTTGGTGAAATTTGAGACAGTAAAGCTGTTAGCCTCAGCAACGTTTTTAGATAAGGAGAGTTGGAAAACATGCCTCCGAGAATCTGGCCTACTTCCGTTGCCGCTTTCCGCTTTCATCTCAAAGAGGAGGTTTTGACAGTACCACGTTAGTTTTCTTGGTTTTATCTTCGCCGCCGCTAGCCCCATTGGCTGTGCTTGGTTACGCGGAGAGTTTGCTCAATAAGTGATCTTCACTGGCCCGCAACTCGCATCCCGTGTGGCGGGTGCGCGTGCTTCACGTCGCGCTCTTCGACGTATTGCAAAGTTCGCGTGCGCTCTACGCATACGGTACGAGAGGCCAGGATGCTCGGGGTTGAATTTTTGGCTGTATATCTCGGCTGAAACTTAAAGCCCTTCTTTCCGCGGTAGCACGCGGCAAAATCAGAGAACACGACGTGCCGCTTACCATCTCGTAGTTTTGGTTTCTCCCGTGTGTAATATGCGGTTTTGCAAAGTAAACTGTAAACTTCCCTCTTTTGATTAGATAACTAAAAGCTGAGTGCCTGTAAATAAAACCTGGCCAAATCCTAAAGAGGCAGTAAATGATTTTTCTTGATTTTTTCTTGCGGGAATACTCACTTTTAATGTTTTCTTCAGCCACTCTCCCTCTTTTAATGACTCCTGATGAATGTATGGTCGTTCTGGTGGTTGAGGCATTTTTATACGTAAAGTGATTGATATTGGAGCACGGTAGCTTTAATTCTTGGATGAGTATCTAATACGCATGTGAAAAGCTGTTTGCCAACTCGTTTTCAACGTGCCCGGTTAAGGTTATGATTTTAAATGTTACAAAGCCATCTTGTTTCATGAATACAAAAGAGACGAAGGCGCAACTCACGTTTGTATTCATTATCAATACGTTTCTGTCTGCGCGCGAGTCAACGTCAGCTGACACTCTTCGAGCTGGAAGTGAGAGACGACGCGCCCATCCCAAAGCGACCGCGGAGCCACCGCCTAGCCGGCACACGTTTTGGGTCCGCTCTGCGCCAGGCTGCCTTTATCTAAAAACGTTGAGCAACTTTTTTAACCAATGTTGGATAAAACCAGGAAAACTAACATGGTACCGTCAAATCCCTAGAGATGCGCTCGGGTCTCCTTGAGGTGAAAGCGGCAACGGAAGTGGGGCCGGGCCAATTCCCGGGTTCAAGTTATAGGCCAGTTTTCCAACTGTCCTTATCTAAAAATGTTGGCCTCAGGTACACTGAATTGAGTGCAAGCGAAGCTGACGTCACGCTCACCTACTCACATCAAAATCACATGTTAAAATAAATTGCCTTCATTTTTCGAAGAGCAGAACAAGGACTCAACATTTCCTGACCACGATGCTGTTGGCAAGCGCAATGGTGGCTAGATGCTTGCATAGGTAACTACCAACAGTAGCAGGGGCACATGTGATTCTGCCATTTCACGGCGCTTTCTGCCGTTCACTATACTGCCAACACTTCGGCGTGTGTTGTGGTGCAGGCCTACAACAGCTATGGTAGAAACCAGTGGCACCATGAGACTATAACAAACTTTTTAAGCCGTTTTTCTCCATTAAGGGATGCAGTGGCAGGCGTTGCACTATGAGCAGCCTTTATTTAGTGCCATTAGAGGGGGGGGGGGAGGTCAAGCACTGCTCCTCCTAACATTAATTAATGAACTTTCTGTTAGTCCTTTAGCGCAGCGAGATGAAAGGCAACCTATTTATATGCAGTTTCGGAAGAACGGTTGCGGTGTCTGAAGCCTTACGAACGGAAGCTTATTAGCTAGGAGGTCGCTATCTGCAGCAATGATGTCTCATTGAGCGTCTGTTACACCAACCACCAGTCGTTACTGACTTTTCCTGCCGGAAGGAACTTTCAGTAAATTAAGCCCGCAGTATGTCCCTCGAAAGCTGACCTGAATCTGAAACATTTGATTTCTAATATGTCTTGTAGCTCCGCTCCATCCTGAGTTCAGCAATGCTTACAAGTGATGTGATTAATGTATTCAAGCTCATTCATCACAATGAAAGAAATAGCTTTACAGGAATCACTACTGGGACTCAAACTGTTCACCATCATCATCATCAACCTGACTGCACCCACTGCAGGGCAAAGGCCTCTCCCATGTCTCTCCGATTTACCGTGTCCTTTGCCAGTTGTTGCGCCCACCCTATGCCTGCAAACTTCCTAATCTCATCCGCCCACCTAACCTTCTGCTGCCTCCTGCTACGCTTGCCTTCTCTTGGAATCCACTTCGCTACACTTAAGGTGCAGCGGTTATCTTGCCTTCCCAGTACATGCCCTGCCCAAGCCCGTTTATTCCTCTTGATTTCGACTAGGATATAATTAACACGCGTTGGTTCCCTCACCCACTCTACCATCTTCCGGTCTCTTAACGTTACACCTATCATTTTGCTTTCCATGGCTCGCTGTGCTGTCCTTAACTTAAGCTGGACCCTTTTCGTTAGCCTCCTCGTTTCTTCCCCGTAGTTGAGCACAGGTAAGATACAGCTGTTGTACACTTTTCTCTTGAGGGATACTGGTAACCTGCTATTCATGATCTAAGAGAACCTGCCATATGCACACCACCCCGTTGTTATCCTTCTAGTTATTTCCCTCTCATGGTCTTGATCAGCTGTCACTACCTGCCCTAAGTAGAAGTATTCCTTTACCACATCCAGCCCCTCGTGGCCAATTGTGAACTGCTGTTCCCTACCTTACTGCTCTGTCTAACTCATTATTCATGATTTGCAGTTCATCTCCTGAGTGACTCAGCAAGGCAATGCGATCAGCGAATCGCAGAATATTTAGGTAGTCCCCATTAATTCTTATCCCCAACTGTTCCCTATTCAGGCCTCGGAATACCTGCTGTAAACAGGCGGTGAATAGCATTGGCGAGATCGTGTCTCCTTGTCTGATGGCCTTCTTTATTGTAATTTATTGCTGAGTGTATAGATAACTATGGTATCTGTACAGTGCCTTTACATATATATTCCAGGATTTTGACATTATGCTCATCTACAGCTTGATTCCGCAATGCCTGTATGACTGCTGAGGTTTCCACTGAGCCAAATTCTTTCTGGTAATCAATGAAGGCTTTATATAGGGGTTGGTTTTATTCTGCGCATTTCGTTATCATCTGATTGATAGTGTGAATATAATATACTGTAGAAATTTCTTTACGAAAGCCTGTCTGATTATTTATTTGAAAAAAGTCTAAGGTTGACGTGATTCTATTAACGATTACCTTAGTAAATACCTTCTAGAAAAAGGACAATAAGCTGATAGGTCGGTAATTTTTCCAGTCCTAGGCATCTTCTTTATTGTTAATTAAGATTATATATGCGTTTTTCCAAGCTTCTGGTGCGGACGAGCTCCTAAAGCATTGCGTATAGAGGGTGGCTAGTTTTTCTAGCATATTCTTCTCTCCTTCTTTTAACAGATCTGCTGTTACCTGGTAGTCTCCAGGTGCTTTTCCCCTTTCTATTGCTCCTAAGGCTTTCTTTACTTCCTCTTTCTTTACTGGCGGGATGATGCATTGCTTTGCGCTACTGTCTCTATCATTAACATTCTGAATACATTGGCTACTCTATAGATTTGTGTAGAACTCTTCGGCACTTTAACTATCTTTTCTATATTGCTAATGAAACTGCCCTTCTTGTTTCTTAACGCATACATTTGGCTTTTACCTATGCCTAGTTTACTCTTCACCGCTTTTAGGCTACATTCGTTCATTAGAGCATGCTCAATTCTCTCCATATTAAAGTGCCCTATGTCGGCTTTCTTGCGCTTATTCATTAACTTCGAAAGCTCTGATAGTGCTATTCTCTCAGTACAGTTAGACGTCCTCATGCTTCGAAATTTTTTAATGAGATTATTCGTCTATTGAGATAGCTCGCCGGTTTCCTGTAGAACCATCCTACCACCTACTTCTACTGCGCACTCCGCAATGATAGCTGTCCGATTATCGTTCATTGTATCAACATTGAGATTGTCTTTTTCAGTTAAAGCTTAATATCTGCTCCGCAGCGATATCCTGAATTCCTCCATTTTCCCTCAACCGCCAGCTCGGTAATGGACTTCCTCTTCACTACTTTCTTCGGTTCCCTCTTTGATTCTAAGCTGATCCGAGACCTTACCATTCTGTGGTCGCTACAACGCACCTTTCCGTGGACCTACACAACTTGCACGATACCGGGGTGAGCGCAGTGTATGAAGTGAATTTCATTTTAGTGTCCCCATTAGGGCCCATTGCATGAAAGTAAGATTAAACTTCAGACAGCCGTATTTGCCCGTGCGACGCACAAGCGTAAAATAACAAGCTTAGAGGATGCCGCGTACATATGTCCAGGAGGGCAGGTTGCGCAGTCTATAATATGCGTGCCTATGGTTTTGATTGTGATAGGCTTACGAAATTGGAAAAAGACTGAAATGCTTACTATCTGTTGAACAGATTTAACTACTAACACCATGGTGCGTGATAAAAAATACTGAATCCAATGTTTTCAACTATATTTAGCCTAGCCGGAAATATACGGTTTTGATCAAACCTGTGCCGACAGCTGTTACACAATGCAATAAGTGAGATATTGCAGTAGGCTGGCGCAGCATGACTTTAGATCGGCAAATTAAAGCACCGAAATACTGACAAAAAACACTTAAATAGAATTGAATAGGGGGAAAGCTTGAATCGCAAAAGGAGTAATTGGGTCTGTAAAGAACAACTCGGAGTCTCTTTCGTCCCAAGATAGAAAAATTCAGATGGGATAGAATAAAGCTTGTGTGCTCTTAGTTTTAAGCTACAAATTTTTCTGCTGGGTCAAGCATTGCGGATGTACGAAATGATGAAGAGGCGTGGTAAGCTACACTTTTCGTCTGACATGGAAGTATCGGAGCTAACGCAAGGAATAACTACCTGTTGTATCGTAGTAATGATAATTAGCAATGAAACAGTACACGTAGCATACGGTCGAGCCGATCTGTATTCTCCTACTTCGTTGTCTTCTCTCCCCCCATGCGCGCGAGTCCGTGCAGCGCACTTGCCACACTTCATCTTTATCACATTTCCGCCGCACTTAAAAAAAAAAACAAAGTGTCTAGCGGATGTCATAGTCTTTGAACCATGCAGGCCGCTTCTTTTTGCGAGTACTTCGGCGAGGCGGCGCAGGAGGTGAAGCCGCAGTTGCCGCTGTGGATTTACTACACGAGGGTTGAGGAGCGGCTGCCGATTCCGGAGCGGGCGGAACGGCTGGCATCATATGGATTGAATGCGCGTCCGAAGAAGGACCCTGGACCACGGTTCCGGACTGTGGACTGGGCGGCGGCATTCGGTTGCCGTCGATAGGCGGCGAAATATCAGCGAAAAGGGCCGCTGGAGCTGAGGAGAACAGTTGCTGCTGAACTACTTCTGGGTGAACCGCAGAAAACGTGGACGAGTGCCACACTCGCCCATCATCCAGCAGATAAGATGCAGGTCCACGCTGCTCCACAACCTTCCAAGGCTCCGAAAACCGGGCTGACAGTTTGCCTCGCACATTTGGTTTGCGGACACGCACGTACTGGCCAATCTGAAAGTCACGACACTGGGCGCCAATCCGCTGGTACGCATAAAGCTTGTATTGCGCTTGTTTCTCGTCAAGCCTCTGCCGCAAAAGCGTAAGCGCTTTTGTCGGATCTATTGAGAAGGACTGATCCGGCAGTCCTACGACGTTAAGTCTTGTGCGGGGCAACCGGCCATGAAGTAGGACAGCTGGTGCAATTCCTGTCGTGGCATGGGGCGTACAGCGGTAGACACCGAGGTGGTCCACAATCGCTGTACGTAGGTCGCGTCGCTCGCACAGAGCTAGCTGAATGTACGACTTAAGCACTCGATTGAATCGTTCAACGAGTCCATTAGCTTGGGGATGGTACACTGAAGAGTAGTAATGGCGTATCCCCCGTTCGCGGAGGAAAGTTTTCATGGCCATCGATGAAAATTGAGGTCCGTGGTCAGAGACAATCTCTTTAGGGTAACCCTCACGAGCGAAGAGGCCAAGCAGGAATTCTTGAACGGTTTGAGTTGTGATGGCATCAGCGGAGACAACTTCTGGCCACTTACTGTAATAATCCATGAGAGTAATCGCGAAGCGGCAGCCACTGGGAGCTTGGTCGAAAGGCCCCACGATATCAATGGCAACCTTATCCCAAGGTTTCTCTGGGAAGGCGACAGGTTGCAGAGGAGCTGCCACCGGACGAGCCGATTTGTCACAGGACTGGCACACGACGCATGTCCGTACCATTTCTTCGACGTGCTCGTCCATTCGCGGCCACCAGTAGAGCTCTCGCAGTCGACGTTTCGTGCGGCTGATACCGGGGTGTGACTCGTGCGCGATGTCCATGAGGCGTCGTCGCAAACTTTCGGGAACGACGAGCCTGTCACCTCGGTACAAGACGCCTTGCACGACGGACAGCTCCGAGCGCAGGAGATAGTATGGCCTAAGGTTCTCCGGTAGGGATTTCTCGTCCGGCCATGTCGCCGATGTAAACTGAATGGCTTGAGCAACTGCCGCGTCGCTGATGGTTGCCTCTTGAAGCTCTTGTAGAGTCACGGCTGGCGATAGCAGGCAGACGAAGTCGTCGTCACTGGCGTCGAACTCACTGGGCTCACTGCACGATATGGTCGGTAAGGGAAGGCGAGACAGAGCATCCGCAACAGAGTTGTCATTGCCTTTGCGGTACTCTACAGTGTAGTTGTAGCACAACAGGCGAACCGACCAACGTGAAATTCGCAACGGCCGATGGCCCGTTCCTTTCGTCGACAGCAAAATGACAAGTGCACTGTGGTCGGTGCGTAGAACAAAAGGCCGGCCCCACAAATACACGTGCCACCGTTCGCACGCCCAAACGCAAGCTAGGGCCTCACGTTCACCAACAGAGTACTTTCTTTCTTGGGGTGTCAAGGTACGGGAGGCAAACGCAACAGTTTGCAGGGAATGGCCGTTGTCTTGCTGAAGCACTGCCCCAAGGCCATATCCGGAAGCGTCAGTCGTTACGACCACGGAAAGGGCAGGATAAAAAAAATGCAACACGTCACATGACGTCAACATGGACTTCAGTAGTTTGAAGCTTGAATCCGCAGCAGCAGTCCAAGTGAAGGCGGAGTCGCTGCCTCGAAGTAGGGCGCGCACAGGCTCAACGACGTCGGAGTAATGCGGGATAAACTTGGAGTAGAAACCCGCAAGTCCAAGGAGGGAGCGAAGCTCGCTGATGTTAGATGGAGTCGGAGCCTTCGTAATCGCCTCGATGGCAGAAGAAAGCGGAAACAGTCCTTCACCGCTGACAACATGCCCCAGGAAAGTGAGCTTCGGAACAGCGAAGACACATTTGTGGTTGAGCTCGAGTCCGGCTTGGGACAGGCGCTCGAGAACAGCACGAAGGTTGGTCAGGTGCTCCTGTCGGGAGGTGCCATGGACTATGATGTCGCCGATGTAGAAGAGGACACCTTTGCACCCTTTTAAAATTAAGTGCATCATCTTCTGAAAAGCCGAAAGCGCCGAAGCAAGCCGAAACACACTCGTTTGAAGCGGAAGAGGCCATCATGGGTAATGAATGTGGTCAATTCCCGACTCTCAGGGCTCAGTGGTACTTGATGGTAAGCCGAGGCAAGGTCCAACTTCGAAAAACGCTGTGATTCGGCCAAGCTATGTAGAAGTTCTTCCGTTTGAGGCAAAGGAAAACTGTCGACCACAATAGCCTTGTTCGGCTCTCGCAAATCGACGCACATTCGGATGGAGCCATCTTTTTTCCGAGCCACGACTATGGGTGAAATCCACTTGGAAGCGTCGACCCGTTCAATGATGTCTTGAGCTTCAAGCTTCTGGAGTTCCTCGGACACCTGCTGACGAATGGCAAACGGCAGCCGTCGGAGCTTGCAAGCAACAGGAGAAACGGAATCCTGCACTCTGACTTTGTGCACGTAGCCACGAGCAACTCCGAGTTCCTTGGAGAAGAGATGTTCGAAGTGTGGACGTAGCTCAGGAGGCAACAGAGGCGTATCAGGTGTCATGGAAAGACATTCCAACGATGCACCTTTGATCTTCATTTGTAGAGCGGCAATGGAATCCAGGCCCAGCATGCGTTGTGCCTCCCGAGACAACGTACAACAGGATGCAGGCGGCACGGTCGTGGAACTTTGCGGTGGCAACAAAACACCCGTGGACTATAATCCGAGACTTGGAATAGTCCAATAGTTGAACTGCAGTTGATTTAAGCGGGAAACATTTAGCGAAGAATCGGTGGTATAGATCTTCAGAAATAATTGACACAGATGAGCCGGTGTCAATCAGGAAGCGGATGAACTTGCCTTCAATCAGGACTGAGGCGAAAATTCCGTTTTTTTTGCTTTCAACATTGAGAATAGACGCACTGCTGGAGCCATCCGGCATTGACGATGTGTCAGCAGTATCTGCAACTTGCTGAACTTGAACAGGACGGTCGGACGACTTGCAGAGAAAGTCGAAATGGCCCACCTTGCCGCACCGACGACACTTGCGGTTGCGGGCTCGGCATGCAGGGTTGTTCGCTAGGTGAGTTGTAGAACCGCAGCGGTAGCACATGCGCTCTGGTATTGCAGCAGCAGGTTGTGATGGTTGACTTTGGCACTTGCAGCAATGGGCCTGAGGTGGTGTTTGTCTCGATCCGCGCTCGCATCTCACACGATGTACTGGAGCGTCCTCCTCAGCCAATTCCCTGGCTTCCCGGAAAGCTTGCTCACACTGTCGAGCAAGGAGCATGGCGCGCGACAGTCAAGGAGGAGCCTTCCATGAGTAGGCGCTCACGCAGATGGCAACTCGAGGTCATCTCCACCAGCTGGTCCCTGACCATATCGTCCGCCATGGTCCCATACCCGCAGTCGCCGACAAGGCTGCGAAGGACAGCGACGTACTCATCGGTTGTCTCTCCTGGAGCCTGAACTCGATGGCGAAAGCGATGACGTGCGGCGATTACATTCACGGACGATTTGTAATGCTCCGACAGGATGGATATCGCCGCATCAAATTCGTCAAGGCGGGGCGCCTCGTCACCGGAGTGCGAAGCCGCAGCTGTAGGCGCTGGAGTGGACGACGGCGGCGCCAATGTATAAAAAATGCGCTGACCTTCCAGTCCGAGGCAATTCAGCAGGATGGCCTTCCGCCTGTCCGCGCCCAGAGTAGAGGCACCAGAGGCCAGCATGTAATTCCGGAACGCCAGCTCCCATTGCTCCCATGGAAGGGCAGGACGACCAGGAGTCGGCAGGAAGGGTGGTGGTGGCTGAAGCCAAGAAAAGCTCATGACGGATGGTGAGCAGGCCACGTGAAGGTCCCGAATCAAAACAGCATCCTCGTCGCCAAAATATGTTGTATCGTAGTAATGATAATTAGCAATGAAACAGTACACGTAGCATACGGTCGAGCCAATCTGTATTCTCCTACTTCGTCGTCTTCTCTCCCCCCCATGCGCGCGAGTCCGTGCAGCGCACTTGCCACACTTCATCTTTATCACACTGCCCCCGAAAACGCTGGGCTTTGAACTGAGCTTTTTATTACGCTCCACGTGCTGTGGGGCCTAGTGCCAACTTCTTCATTGACCGACGCCGCACATGGTGCGTGTTCTGGCTTGCGACCAGAGCGCGACGCGATCGCCGCGGCAAGGCTCTCTCAGCATAGTAGACGCCATAGGATGTGCCCGGTGGACAAGTTTTGATGAGACCGCACAGAAGGACGGCAGGTTTGGAGCGATAGTGAATGGAGGGACTGGGCGGAGGACAGGCAACATACCCGGATTTCAGTCTGCCTGGAGACAGAAAGTTTTCACTTCCTTTAATGTCTAGAGATGAACACCGTAGTAGTAAGATGGAGCACGATTTATGGTCCATCGTAGGCCGCTGTTAATAGTGCACGGATGAGGGCACAGCGGACGAAGACATGGCTGCAGGTGTCCACATCCTAGTTGAAAAACGCAGGACGACGGTGACAGTCAGTAAGGCCAACAGGAGTAATGTGTCGAACTTCTTTCGCAGGTTCCGCAGGTATTTAAAAGCATTATGGATTAACGAAGTGGACAAAGGCGACAATAATTCACCAGGGTGACGAGGAGGAAGGCCGTACACTAATTCACAAGAACAGGAGCCAAGGCCAGCCTTTAGTGATGAGCGCATGTCCAGAAGGACAAGAAGGTGGTCGATCTAGAGTTCCCTTGGCTGATAAGTGGTAAGGTCAGCCTTCAGTTGGCAATGAAGACGTTCCCCATGCCAATCGTCGAAGGATTGTAGACGATCGTTTGGATGCGCCGGACGCACAGTAAGTTAGCGAGAGAGGAGAGCAGCGCCGATTTCAAATGGTGGCCTCCATCGGTGGTGACGAGAAAGGGGCAGCTGAAACAGGACACCCAGCAGGCCATGAAGACCGTTGCAGTCAACGTTCTAAGGGAGTTTCAGTTTCACAGCTTACTATAACTGCCGCAGGCTGTCGTGCATATCGTGAACGTTGCTGGTACTAAAGGCGTAGCAGTAGGGCTTTACTGCATATCTCGTGAGTCGGCTTCTATACCTTTGCAAAGACTGCCGGCACCGCTCCTCTACCTGCAGGAAAAATAAAAAAAAATATGGTCCAGTTAGTGTTGGTACCTGGTGAAAATACTACAATGCTTGCATGGAACAATGATACACACATTGAGGTTGAGAAGAAGTGCTGCCTTCAGTGCCAGGACATTTCTTTCTTTTACCTCGAGTAAGCTGTCTGCAATCAAGACTTTCCCACATCATCGCGTGTAGACGAAGATTTGAATTTACTCCTACACTTATATTCGACAAATTTATTTGTCACCTGTGTATTCGGCGTTGCCGTTATTGCGCCAAAGACAATATTAAATTGAGTTTACTTGAGCTGAGCTGTCGAATGCTACAGCTGTGTTCAGCCTTGCTTACTCTGCCGGCAATTTCTCCACTGTAGCGTCACTTCTATGCTAATAATGTCCTAAAACCTGTCGGATCTACCCCGCTATGCACACAGTCACTTATAATAGCACATATTACACTCCCGTAGTCACTCTCTATGCACACATTCGCTCCACACAAGCCACACAACAGTCTACTCCAGAAGTCACCATCTATGCACATATTCAGTCACAGTAGAACATAGTCCGTTCCTGCTGTCACTATTTACAAAAGAGATCAGTGTCCAGGAGAAATCTTAAATGAAGACGTGCAGCCTCCCTTCTGCGTGTCTGGTTTCCACTCGAGTAGACAACGTCCTGAACTGTACTGCGACGGGTTCCTGTCTTCTTGAAGGAAGCGAACATCACATACCTTTCCGTGTTGTATTCTGGGCAGTACATAATATAATGTTCTATATCCCCGCACACACCAGATAAAGAACATAGCGGAGACAATGCAATGCCCGTCTTACACATCCAGGGAAGAGTGCGAGCGGAGGCCGTGCGAATTCAATGCAGTAGAGGCTCTTGGGACCTTCTCAGTCCCTTGGTCACTCATGGCTTATGAAGCGCACTCCACAGGGTACTTAAATGATCGAACACCGTTTTCCTGTAGAGACGTTTTTCTTCTTGAGGTACTTCTTTTGATTGATTCCTTGACAGAGCTTAATGGGCGAGAGTGTCTTACACCTCATTGCCTCTGACTTTATGAGCGAGGGCTCCCATTGGAAATATTGAGCAAAGCCTCTGCTGTGCAGGTTCTGCACTAAGCGTAGAGAGCTTGTAGACAAGGCATCAGTAGGGTTTCCGCGGTCTAACCTCTGAAGGGCACACTGAAACAAGATGTCATCAGGTTCAGCCGGACAAGGCCCTAACTTCCGTAAAGCCGCCTGAAAAGCAACACCTTCGGCCGTTGTGGTGGATACGACAGCAGAAAATCGCACAGACCGCTTACAGTCCAAACATGGAACGCAAAAATCCGCTGGGTTAGCTTAATTGACCTTGTCCACAGAACCATCCGTGAAAATTTGAAGATAGCGGGCATACTCTGTTTCCAAAATTTCAAGCACGAGCGAACGCGTTGCTGCCAAAGGAGAGCTGCGCTTTGCGCTCACATGGGGAATGGTGACCTTACAGTCGTGGGTCAGAAAGGACCAGGAGGGTTTATACCGTTTCGTTTGCGTTCGGACATTAAGGCCTGAAAAGTAAGAGTGTTAAGTGCCAAGTAGGCGTTCCACTCATATACATATACATATATATATTATACATACTATGGTCATCAACTACCTTGAAGATCATAACATTATCTTCGATCATCAGCACGGTTTTCGCAAGGGCTACTCATGCGACACCCAACTTGCCGGTTTTATTAACGATATTCATGCACTGATTGACGCTGGTTTCCAAGTTGACGCAATATTTTTAGATTTTTCTAAAGCATTTGATCGCGTTCCACACCAAAGGTTGTTGCTTAAACTTTCCTAACTGAACACTCACCCTAATATTATTGCATGGATAGCAGATTTTCTCTCATCTAGAATTCAGTTCACATCAGTTAATAACTCTAACTCATGTTACGCTAATGTTACGTCTGGAGTTCCACAAGGCAGTGTACTGGGGCCTTTACTTTTCCTTATCTATATTAATGACTTACCCAATTGCGTGACGTCCAGAATCAGACTATTTGCTGACGATTGTGTGCTTTATCGACGTATAACCTGTAACACTGACAGCCAGCCACTGCAGTCTGATCTTGAAGCGATAAGCACATGGTGTTCTAATTGGTTAATGCCTTTAAATCTTTCCAAAACTAAGCTCATGTCTTTCACTAACAAGCCACGTATTCCTACCGCCTACTTTCTTGATAACAATAGTGTAGAATTCACCACAAGTTACAAGTATCTTGGCATTAACCTACAATCCGACTTTTCATAGAATCATCATATTAATCTCACTCTTGCCTCCGCTAACCGTACTTTCGGACTTCTCAAACATAATTTAAAAGAGGCCGCGACACATGTAAAAAAACTAGCGTACACCACATTAATCCGTCCGAAACTCGAATACGCGTCTGCCATTTGGGATCCTCATCAGAATTATATCATCAGTAACATCGAAGCCCTGCAAAACCGTGCTGCGCGATTCATCTTTTCTGATTATTCATGTTACACCAGCGTCACCTCGTTGAAGACTAAAGCCGAGTTAGATAACTTAGCACTGCGCCGAAAAATTTCCCGTCTGTCACTTTTCCACAAGCTTTATCACCATCCTTCCCTTCATGATGAATTCTTTCAGCCACCGCCATTTATCTTCCCACGTCGCGATCATCCTTACAAAGTTAAACGCATTAACTGCCAGTCATTCCATTATGCCTATTCTTTTTTACCACGCACAATAACCGAATGGAACGCTTTGCCATCAGAAATTGCCACTGAATCTGATCTAAATAAATTCCAACATCTTATGCACTCATGTTTCAACAACTAAAAAGGTATTTTTTGAGCGTTCTTTTCTTCCGCCTTGTCTTCTATTTATTTATTTTTTTTGTACTTCAGCGCACCTTCTCCAGTGTTGTCTTTTTCTTTTTCTAGCGGTGCTGTTATTTATGCTCAAATTTTGCTGTTATGTGCATTGTTGCGACCCTTTCTGTGAATGCCTATTTATGATTAATATTTTGTGATTTCTATTTTATTTTAGTGCAATATCTTTAACCTTATAACAATGCTTTGTACTTACTCCCCCCCCCCCCCCCCATGTAATACCCTGAAATGAGGGCCTTTGGGGGTATTTTGAATAAATAAATAAATAAATCTCTTGCAAAGCCGCTGGAGAAGGGATCGCCCAGCTACCGTCTCTCCTAAGCGGCCAAGATGCATTAGTAGTCTCTGAGAAGCGACAAAGCTGAGTTTTCGATAGAGACTCATGAAGTACAGCCTTGTTCGCAGGCGCTTGAGGAACACCAATGGATCACTTAGTAATACACGTTGCGGGGCTAGTTGGTTATGCATATTCTTTCGTTAAAATTTAAGCAGCGCTAACTTTTAGGACGAATACACAGAAGACATGACAGGACGGGCGCTGACATGACAGGACGGGCCCGTCCTGTCATGTCTTCTGTGTATTCGTCCTAAAAGTTAGCGCTGCTTAAATTTTAACGAAAGAACACCAATGGATCTTAGGCAATTTCAGCGGACAACTTTGAAAAATTCAAGTTGTGATGCCGAGGGGGAATTTAAAGGTAATTGATACATTATTGGACTGACCACCAGCGCTTCCTGAAGTTTGACCATTGAAGAAGGATGGTTTACCCATTGCTCACTTGCAGTTCTACGGATCACATTCAGACGCGAAGATAGAGATGAAACAATCGCGTCGACAGCTCTTCGCCACTGTAGACGGGAGGCAATAATGATGCCTAGGAAACGTGTGCGGTTGAATTGGCGGATGCAAGAATGAGCAAGGTCTAACTTCAACCGCGCTTGACGTCTTCCTACACCTGGAGAGAGAACAAAGCCGGATGTTTTCACTAATGAAGACGATCGCACACCTCGAAAGTAAGCTTGCACCGAAAGTAGAGCCTGTCGAGCTATCAGGGCTAATCGCTTGTGTTGGTAGCCAGTAATCCAAATAGAGATGTCGTCAGCATATATTGAAGTAAACACTTCCCTGCATTTTTGTTTGCCATGAATCGCGAAGCCCAGCCACTACGACGTTAAGAGCGCGGGGGGGAGGGGGGGGGGGAATGACACTTCCTAGAGGCACACCTCGTTATAGAACCATTTCGATACTTAAGGTACTCCCTAACCGTACACGAACCGCACTATCACTTATAAATATGTAAATGGATCTTTCCATATGGCCCTGTATGCCCATGCCCTGCAAACGGCTCAGAATTGAGCTCTGAAGCACGTTGTCATAAGCTTTCGCAACGTCATGAAAAATGGCTATGGTTGAAAGGCCGAAAGCTCTCTGGTGTTCAATTAGACTCACCAGGTCTAAGGCGCCGTATTGGGCACTAAGACCTCGGCGGAATCATTTCATGTATGTTGGCAGCGCCTTGCTGTCCTCAAGCCACCACGATAAGCGTTAATTTACCAGCTTCTCCATCAACATACCTACACAGGAGGTAAATGACACAGGGCGATACGAGGCAAGGTCTATTATGTCCTTGCCAGGCTTCTGTACTGGATATATATGTGCCACCTACAATGACGGAGAAACATCACCAGTCTCCCAAACTCGATTGATGAAGTTGAGGAGCTCTTTCCTGAGTTCCAGAGGCAGAATATACCGCACCTCGTTGGTGATGCTGTCGAGACCTGGTGCACACCGGCGCAGCAGGCCACTGAGCGCAGTCTGAAGCTCACGAAGCGTGAAATGAATGTCCATGATAGACGTGGAGAAAGCTGGTGGTGTGTATATATCTATTCCAGAATTAGCACATAAAAGTGCGTCTGCAAAATCCTCTGCCAAGCACGCAATAGGTTTTTCCTTGCGCATTTCAAAAGGTTCGAATGGCATCGAAGGGCGAGATTCTCCAGCAAAGCTGCCAATAACTCGCCATATTCTTGTCATCAGTGAGAACACAGTCAAAAAAGCACAAAATTAGGCTCATTGCGATCTGTACAGCTTGTTCGTGTGCCGTCGAATGGCAGAATTTATCCTACTGAAGGTCGCCTTCAAGTCCCTGTCGACGCTGTAAGCGCTGCGGTGGCGACCACGAGTTTAAAACCTTTAAATATTAAATTGACTTGCCTTATGCCTATTAGAGTTTCGTCTTCGTGCCATATGTATTTACTTCAGCCCGTCTCTGAACAATAAACAATATTTTGTGAAGGGTCGGTATTCCATTAGAAACAACACTTGATTTCTCATACTGAATAATGTCATTACCCGGCCAATATTTTTGCAATCAGATGGGGTGCGAGGCAAGCGTGTACATATCTTTTTTATGTCCGATCTTTATTACTCAGTTGCTTAAAACTTGCATCTCTTCTGTATAGTTGCGTGCTGCTAAGATCGTCATTTAACACGAAATTACTGAAGCGCCTACGTTTATTTGTTACTGGTATATAAACATGCCTCCCTATTTAGGAGCAATGCGGCTCGTGTATTTATGTACAATGAGATGTGTGTTTTGCAGCTTTTGCTTACTAAGTCTCCGCGGTAAATATTCTAAATGCCTCGAATTTTAATTTTCAATTTATAGGTCGCTCAACACGCAGACCATGTCTTGCGTTATTAGAGTGTCATGCTCCCAAGGCTGTTGTTAATAAGAGGACACCCTGAGCTAGAAAATCTGACACTAAACTTTCTTAACGGTATATTCAGGTTAGGGTAACAAACTGCAACTCATTAGATCAAAGATATTTACAATATACTCGTCAGTCAGGGACGACAGTTTTTAGACACCACGACATTTCAGTAAGTTCACGAATATTTGAGGACAATTAATTTTTTTAACTGCAACCGTGCCAGTTGCACCACAGCAACCAATGACAATCGCTTAAAACCCGTCCTTAAACATCAGAGAAAGGTATACACCATTTATTTCCTTCAGAATGTCTACCATCATGCCAACATAATATTTCAGTTCATATCTCGCCACTCGCATCTTTCTTTTCTCGTAGGCAACATCGACAGGTAATATGTCGTCACTGCAGCACTCTTATTTTTATTCGATCTTAATACGAACTTCAGCTGGATCAAATCGCTAACTGAAGATATGCAATTTGCTCACTCTATGCTTCACAGTTGATCGCTAGTTTTAGTGCTTTCATAACGTCGTTCAAATTACCTTCCTGTTTAGGCGTTCGTCGTCTCTCACTTTAATGCTTCATGCCAGTCAGCCAAGGTCAATATCGAAGATAAATGCATTAAGATGCTCTCTTTCGATACATTTTCATTTATCTATATCAGGTATCACTTGGCAAGAATTAAAGTACCTGATTACCCGTATTGACAATACATCTATTAAGTATACTGCGTTTTAACGACACTCGACACTTAAAAATAGCGACAATCGAAAGAAAACATTAACTGCATAGAACTAAACAGCTTTCACTCTGGAGTTAAAAATACTGGAAAGCTCAAGGCGCTGTTCTTCCCGTTCCTCTTGAAATCAGCAGGGTCCCAACGAGACATTTTGCTTGTTTTTGCCGAACTGATTGAAGCCACGCAGACTCGTTCTTCCGCGGCTCACAAGTGGAGGGGTATTAGCTCACCTCTTGAAGGGCGCCAAGCTGGTAATGTTTCTTTTTTTTTTTGCGCCATGGTCGGTCCGCTTCACGTAGGAGGCATTTTCGCTTGGAAGGGAGATGATCAAGCGTAGTTGCTTTTAGGTGAAAGTGTCTTCGCGCTATAAGAAAGCTGGCTTTTACACATCGTGGCTTCCAGCCCAATCTAAAACACATCTGTAATCAATGCAACACTATTTATTTGTTGCTGCATGTGTGGGTGTCAGATCATCAATATAAATGCCATCGAAAAGCATCACAAATAAAATTTTACTCTTATTAGAACAGAAAAGAGCCGAATTGAAGAAAACATCGAAGCATTATATTTAATGCCGCTGTTTCACTATCGTGTAAACCCAAATTTTCATCTCCACTGCACTTAGTTTTAAGCAGGGCTTTGACGGTCTTTATCTTGCCCAACGCAGATGTCTTGACGTCCACCCCAATGCAAATGGGAGAGAACGATTTGTGCTTGTGGTGGTTCACAAACACTGCTAGTGCAGCTGGGGGTTTATATCCACAACGGAATTGGGCGTTGCAGGTTGGCGCTGAGCGCCCGGAATAATCCGCGGCTTTGTGTACAGCTAAATGAAATTAAATGCAACTATGCATGAATAAAAGAAGCGATCCGCGAAAGATTGAGACAGCTCCAAAACGAGCTACGCAAGGTTCTTTTCATTTCGGCCACACACGTCCCGGAAAAGTGCAAAAGCCCCACTGCGCTGAAAACACATTCTCGCACTTCACACACGTGTTACACCTTAAGAACTCTGAGAACGCCTGCTAAGTATGCGTCAACAATTTCGATAGGCAGAAAGCAGAAGAGAAGCACGCGCCGAGGTGCTTGTCCAGCCATGCCTGCTAGTCAAGAGAATGCGCAGTTCAATGTCTCTCTTTGTAAACGCAGTCACTCATTCTGACCATACGCCTAGGAAAAACGTTCCAGAGCTTGTGCCGCCAGCTTCATAGTAATAATTTGTGCGAGAGGAAAGACATGCTAGTGGATAAATTAGTTAAAAAAACACAGTGGGGATAAAAGATAAATTATATAAAATAAGAAAGGAGGAACAAGATGGCGACTGCCTGCAAGCGTGCGTGTCTAAAAATATTTATTATTTGCTATACTAATGAAGTGGTTAAATAATGGAAATAAAACCTATTCTTTTTATCGAAATTTAACATTCTTTGATGAAGAAATGAAAGCTACAATTTCAACAGGCGGTAACGTACTGAAGCTTAGTAGAGTAGACGTTGTAGCTTTATGGATTAGGATTTTTACCGAAAAGAAGCAGCCGAACCACGTCGTCTGACGTAACCTGGCAGTAGGTGAGCGCGTGAAACACGAGTCGTCACAGTTGAAACAAAATTTTAACGTGCTCACATAATCCGAAATAACACAAAGTTAAAAAATGTGGGGCATGTATAAGCAGTAATTATATATCTTTCTCTTTGATTTGCATTCACTTATTTTTTGTTACGCAAATACCGCTCATTTCTTACATATGTTCTGGTTGCTTTACGTTCACAAAAAAACCTACAAAGAGCCAAGCCTTTTCAAAATTATTTTTAGAACTGCAATTCAGTTTTTATTATATATTTTGAACAGCGTCAAATTCTTGCTCTTTGTAAGGAACTGGCGCCACACTGCGGTAGGCGAAGACGCTCGAGAAGAAAAAGCGGAAGTCGAACGCGGCAAAGAGCGCATGGGAGGGAGAATAGGTGGAACGCGGTCGGCGATGGACGTGTTGGAGATCTGCTGGCAGCCCAAATTTACAGGCTTGGTCATCAGCCGCAGACGTCCGGGCTACCAGACCTGGACAGCCGTCGTCGAGAGCCTGAGCCACCAGACCCATACTGGTAAACAAGAATGAACGCAGATGGGAGTTTAAATGTTTGGTGCCACCCTGTATACTCCATATGCGGAAACATTTACTCCTTCAAAATGGAGTGAAAATTCTCTTAATGACCTATTTTAATCCCTGCGCTAGATAACGGGCTATAAAGGAAGGTTCTCCTCCTTATAAGTCCCGTTTTTAAATGGAGTTTCTTGGCCTCAACACGCCCCACGTCCCTAAAGGGGGAAAAAAAAACACCATTTTGCGCCATCTGCCCCGCCACCTAGCGTGTCGTCTGGTTGTGGTCAGTCGTCTGATAATTGCGGTGAGCAAAGACCCCCTGGTTACCGTCGTCGCTGGATCTCTGCTCACTTCTGCTTCTTCACGGGCGCCTGCCGCGGTACAAGATATCGGCTTGTCGCCGTTTACCGCCACAGTAAGCTGCATAATTGAACTTATCTTGTCAAGCATACAGTGCTCTAATCATACCGGACCTTTCTTTGTTACTGTCGCCACCCCGTTAGAGCCCCTTCTTAGGCCTAATTCTCAAAACTTTTTCAATGTGGTTCTTGCGGTGTGTTGCAGCAGATTATAGTGAGTTGCATAACATGGAACTCTGATAGAATATGTTTCTACGTTGAGGTCTTGATTGAGCTGATGAGGCTACATTTTCCTCAGTCATATTGAAATGCCAAGCCTCAAAGAAATGAATATGGAGCCAAATACTGCGATACCAAACTACCTTGAGGGGTGTTTTCATTTTGAACTTATTCTGCTCTGGTATTTAGTCAAATATAGTGTTATGCATCAACGTGGAAACTACTACGCGACTCCTTTTCAGTTTTGAACTATTTTTTCTACGATCGTAGCCAAACAAACAAGCTTGCACAGCAAAAGCAGACGACAAGCAGAAGCCTCCTGCTGCCTTCGCCTACTGCGCTGCCTGGCTTGCAGAGAGGCGAAAAGAACGCTCGACGCGGGGTCACATTAGAGCAGCGCAGTTTTCGAAGTTGGATTGCCGGCGGCCCCCGCAGCTACTGCCGGTTTCCGCCGCGGGCACTGCTGTAAGAATGAGCCTGAATGAGGTTAAATAAACACCATGCCATTATTGGGCTCCATTTCTGTGGGTAGTAAAAAACTCCCTTGCATTCCTAAATACCTCCCTTGTTTAAAGGAGTAAATCGAATACTCCAAATATATTGAGTAAATAAAACCTCTCTTTGGGTGTGCACTAGAGAACAATCTATTTACTCCCATTTGGGCGTATTTTTGTTAACAGTGCAGGCGCCGCTGTTCTCTTTCTGTTCGGTAGCCTCAGTGCACGGGCCGCCTCTGTCTCCAGCGCTGCTTGCCCGGACTACCTGACCTGGGAGCCGCGCCTCTGTTCTATGAGGGCATCGACCGAAGCCCATAGACTGCGCCGACGCCCCGCCACACCTCCTCGCCCAAAGGACCATCTACCAAGCTCACACGTCGAACGCTGGATATTTCGCCGAACATTGAACGCTGAGTTAACCGGTACTTTTTTCCCCCGAAATCTCCTTGGTATTTCGCCCGTGTTGTCTTTGATTGTTTTCCTCTTCATGTGTTAGTGAATTCTTTCCTCTTAAGGCTTACAATAGAGTTCTTTTTTCCCGCATGCCGCCTGGTCTATTTCTTCGACCGTTTACGATGCGGTTATCTGAACCTGCAGTCTTCCCCCACAGATTTTGCGTCCGCTACGACAGGATCAGGCGGTTTTTTCCTTTGACAAGGGAAATTATCTCTACAGTATGAGCGCGTCATAGCTGATCGCCTCAGATGAGCGCATGGGCTTGCGTGCTGCCGAGTTACGAGCGTGGGAGGAGGAAGAGTTCCGTAAAGTGCGCTTAGAGAGAGCTGCCGAGCGTGAAGATACCACGGAGCGCAGGGCGCTAAAGGCTCAGATTACTCAGAATTTACTGATACGAGTGAGGCTTATGGAGGGCGGGGAGCGAATTGCAGATGCTGAACCTAGTGTCGCCACGACCGAATCGTCTTGGCGCATCAACCCTCATGGGCTCATTCCCGTTTTCAACAAAGATCGCGTTGATCTTGACGCGTACCTCAAGCGATTTGAGCACGTGGCTACTGGTCAAGGTTGGCCAAGAGACAAGTGGGCCACGGCGTTGAGGCTATGCTTGGGAGGAGAAGCTCTTCGTGTGTTCGGATGGTTATCGCCAGAAGACTGTGTAGACTACACAAAAGCTAAGCTAGCGCTCCTTCAACGGGTCCGTTTCACGGCGGCGGGGTACAGCGAAAAATTTCGCCACAGTAAGCCCCACGACGGTGAGACCAATAGGCAGTACACCACAAGACTAGTTTTTTGATCGTTGGGTTGAAATGAGGGGACGAGGCAAAACGTTCGAAGAGTTTCGCAACATGATTCTCGCCGAAGAAGTATTGAACAACTGCCACGCGAGGCTTGCCATATTCAGTCGCGAGCATGAATGTAAGACAGTCAGCGAGATCGTGGCAGCCGCGGATAATTTTCTGGAGGCCCAGCGGCAAACTAACTTGCCCATTTTCGAAGATACGTTGGAACCAAACAGTCCAAAGGCGAAAGACAGTACTCCGGTATCCAAATCACAGGTGCGCTGCATTCTGTGCGATAAGGCGGGCCACAAAGACTCGGACTGCAGGACGCGGCCAAAACAACCGTACTGCATGGTTTGCCGCACTTAAGAGCACGATGCACAGTTTTTCAGGCGCAAGAAGCCAGGAGACCACGAGGAGTTAGCCTGTTGTATGCATCCTGCCAGTCATCTGGTTGAAGTGCGGTCTGATCTCACCAGTGCAAATGCGGGTTACCGGCCAGGGGGCTCCAGTGTTGGTATGCCTGTGCATGCAGGCGAGCTGTTTGGGCAGCTTGTTTCTGTTTTGCGAGATACCGGTACCAACAGTATCGTGGGGCGTAGGGACCTGGTTCCCGAAGCAGCTCTTACAGGAGATAGAGCTACTCTGCTCCTGGCGGATGGCAGTAGTTTGGAATTCCCAGAGGCGGAGCTTCTGATCTCGTCGCCACATTTTTCGGGCAAGTCCATCGCTCGGTGCTTGAAGACTCCACTGTACGACGCCATAATTGGAAAAGTGCCAGGGGACATGGAGCCATTTTATATCAACCGGACGGTGTCACCGAAACATCTTACTGTCCCAGATGGGACTGGAGCGACTCAAGGCTCAGCCATGCTGGGGACGGCGAAGGTTCCTATGGCGTGCAAGGACGCGTCCATCAACTCGATGAAGGTGTCCAGACCCACTTTCCGAAAAAAACAAGAGGAAGACGCAACATTGAATATGTGTCGGCGAGACTTATCCAGGCAAGAACAAGACCGCCTATGCGTTTCATTTCGAAGGCGGAATTCAATTCGGATCGTTCCAGTGCTGTCCAGAAAAAATGATACAGCTGGCCGTGGTACCGAAAACCTTGCGTAATCAAGTGCTTGCCCTTGCGCATGAAAGTGGTCTCTCCGGCCATCAGGGCCTAAGAAAAACTATAGCTAGGGTACTCACTCATTTTTATTGGCCCGGGGACTAGGCTGATATCAAAATATCTGTCAGGTCTTGTGATGTCTGCCAACGCACCATGTCGAAGGGGAAGCTGAGCATCGCTCCACTGGGCCGAAAACCTTTCGCTTCTACCCCACTTGAGCAAATGGCGGTCGACATTATCGGGCGTTCATCACTATCCATCCTAGTGTAAAGGGAAGCGCTACCGGAAGGGGACCAGGAGGGAAATGAAACCGTATTTTTCTCTATGTACAAACTTTCAAGATCCAAACCGACCATCAGTCGCTCAAGCATTAGTCTCAGGCCAAGCATGCGAACAACTGCGGGTTCCGATGGAGCCTCGTGCTCCAGAAATACTTGTGCCCTGTAGAGCATAGTAAGGGATTCAAAAAAATGTTCGCATGGATTATTTGAGCCAGCTTTGAGCTTGAAGGTGTTACTTTAGGCACAACTCTATTGTTTGTGACATTGTGGAAAAGATCTTACTCTTTTCGCCCGCCTGCTTTGTCGACTGATTTGTTCACTGCTTTTGTATGTATACTGTGTGTGAAGCGCTTGTGGTGTGAACCGAGGACCAGTGTGAGCCAGCGAGCGATGCGTGCTGTATGCGTGTGGTGGTGTGGTGTGTTTGGTGGGGTGTGCCTTGTGCTGTGAAAAGACTCCAGCACGTCAGCGACTCATCAACTATCAAGAGTGTGCCGCCGTCCGTATAAAGTTTTTTCCCCTGGAAAAAACATTTAGCGGGAGGGCTTCTGTAAGGAACTGGCGCTATACTGCGGCTGGCGAAGACGCTCGAGAAGAAAAAGCGGAAGTGGACCGTGGCAAAGAGCGTGTGGGAGTGAGAACAGGTGGAACGCGGTCGGCGACGGCAGTGTTGGAGATCTGCTGGCAGCCCGAATTTCCAGGCTTGGGCCTCAGCCGCAGACGTCCAAGCTACTAGACCAGGACAGCCGTCGTCGAGAGCCTGAGCCACCAGACCCAGGTGCCGCTGCTCCCTACGTGTTCGGCAGCCTAAGAGCACGGGCCGCCTCTGTCTCCACCGCTGCTTGCCCGGGGTACCTGACCTGGTGGCCCCGCCTCTGTTCCATCAGGGCATCAACCGGAGCCCATAGACTGCGCCGATGACCCGCCACACCTCCTCGCCCGACGGACGATCTACCAAGCTGACACGTCGAACGCTGGAGATTTCGCCGAACATTGAACGCTGAGTAAACTTCTCATTTTTTTTTTCGCCCGAGCTCTCCTTTGTCTTTCGCGAGAGCTGTCTTTGCTTGCTTTCCTGTTCCCGTGTTTGTGAATCCTTTCATCTTAAGGCTTACAATGGTTTTTTTTTTTGCACATGCCGCCTGGTCTATTTCTTCGACAGTTTAAGATGCGTTAATCTGAACCTGCAGTCTTCCCCTTACATTCTTGTCATGAGAAATATAAATGAACGGTTTTTTTCTCGCAGGTGGTCAAACAGTACTTGCCTTTCCAGTTGGTGGCGGCGCCTCACAGCCATGAAGTCGCTGAACTTTGCTTGCCTCGTCACATTCGATGTGCTTGCAGCACGAAGACTTGTAGCAGTTTCGTATGCTGAGACAGCTTTGTCACCGGCGTCCTTTGAGCTCGTCCGTACATTTACTATGTCAAAATGTTTTGTTCGTTGAAACTGCACTCGAAGCCTATTTTAGAACATTACCGGCACACACCATGTGTGACGGGCTCGAATTCTTTTATTTCATAGCATACAGAGCCTTATTCGCTCCAGGGGAAAACCACAATATCCGTCACTGCGCAGCAACTGCACATCTTCCAGGAAAGCAACTTTGTCTTCCTTTCGAGCATTGACCCTTGGTGCAACCAATAGAATGTGCATTGTCTAGACTTCAAGGTGAATCTGTAGCGGCGCTGGTATCGCCATCGGCGCTGATGAAGATGAAGTTGGCGCGACCTGCCTCGCGCAAAACCAGAAGCTCTCGCTCGTGCAACAGGGAACGATGTCGGCAACTGGCCTAGCCAGCAACGTCAACAGCCCACTCCATCGTCTCAGCCGCCGCGGCTTCCGGGAAGTCAAATAAATGTGGACTTCCTACCACATCTGTTGACCCGGACGTTAGGAAGTCAACATTTATGTGACGTCCCGGTAGCCGCGGCGGCTGAGACGGTGGAGCGGGCTGGAGGTCTGCAGCGTGTGTTTCGGGCTGCCGTGTAGGAACATGGTCGAAGTGGTCGAAGAGGCGGAGCGGCCTTATGCAAAACCGAGCTCACTGTGGCAGTGGGACGGGTGGCTGGAGGCACAAGAAGCAAGTCCGTGGCGTAGTTGTCAGAATGGCAAGCATACGGTAGGGCTGTCTCGCTTGTCGCGGAGGCACAGGCACTGGTGAAGGCGCCAGGAAGACAGGGAAGTGTGGCAGGCGTTTCGGGTGGCGCGTGAGGTGCAACAAGGTCCTCGGATGGCGTGCATGCGGGCCTCGCGATAAGAATGACAGTTGTGCTCACTGTGGTCGGGCTTGAGGGAGCAGGCGAACGTGGGACTAGAAGAGAGTACGGGCCCGGATCGAGAGAGGGTGCTGCTGGTGGTGGCCGAAGGGTAGGCGCCACAGTTGGGAAGCAGGGCTGGGCAGCGGGCACCGTGGGACGGGATATCAGAGGTGGATGGCCGTCCATAGGGACCGGTGAATCAGACTTCAGAGAGATCGGGGTGTAGTTTGAGGCAGCTGGTTGAGAAGGTTGGCAAGAGACTGGCGCGTCCTCGCGTGGTACTTGCCGAACCGTGAGTGGGGGCTCATTCGGTGGCGGCAATAGTGGACACACCGGTGTGGGGAGCGACTCCGGTGCATAAGCTGGCGGAGGGAAAACCGAAGCAGCTTGGGTCGAGAATGCGGCGAGGGGCGGTGAGTCGAGTGACACCGCAGTTTCCGAGTCCAGAACAGGAGCGCAGAGAGTCGGGTGGAGCTCAAAGCCAAAATATGCCGCAAAGCCCTTCGGGAAATCGGCGTATATGTCGGGACCGGGAGGCGGCAACCGCAGCTGTGCCAGGAGACCGGGTGGTAGTTCGCGGCTGGCGTGCTGATAGCGTAGCAGCTCGCTGAACACATTGTGGACATGAAAGTGCGAGTCCAGCAACGCCAGGCACAAAACAGGGTCCCTGGCATAAAACGCGGGCAGGCCGGGCAGCCGAAGAAGGAAGGGGCGTTGATATAGCTGAAGGAGCTATCCGGATGTGATGGGAGGTGCCTACATGGCGATGGAAAGCTGCCGAAAGCCGGGCGCGAACAGTGGGCGAGCAGAGGCAAGGACAAGTGGAGGGACAGGACGGGCAGGAGCGCAGAGCCGGTGGAAGCGGCGTTGCGTGCGTCGGGGCTGTTGTCCGGTGTCACCAGGTGTGGAGGGTGAACCACATTTATTTGACGTCCAAGTAGCCGCGGCGGCTGAGACGTGGAGTGGGCTGTTGACGTTGCTGGCTAGGCCAGTTGCCGACATCGTTCCCTGTTGCACGAGCGAGAGCTTCTGGTTTTGCGCGAGGAAGGTCGCGCCAACTTCATCTTCATCAGCGCCGCTGGCGATGCCAACGCCGCTACAAAGCTTCCTGCTTTCAGGATAACTGCGACTAACTCTCGTAATATAAAATCATAGCATCACGCGAAAGCCGAAGACCACATCTAATGCAGGCCGCCTTAAGGCAAAAGCCTTTAATAGTTCTTGCTCGCGTCCGTCCGTCCGTCCTCCCACCCGTCCGTTACACTCTTCAAACGCAATAAGAAAAAATGTTTGTGCACGATGGGTTCGAGCCACCACCCTTCCGTTCCGCAGACAAGCGTGCTAACAGTTACGCTACTTCCTGCCAACGCATGTGTAGTTCTGCTTGCCTAGCACGCTGAAGAGTGTTTGCGAAAAGGCGTCCAATCAGATGGATACCTCCAAAACTTCCTCCAGCGTCTCCAGCATTTAAGATTCACAAACAATTATGCACTTAATTAACATCTTCACCACACATCAGTGACACAAGCAGCAACACCGCGCTAAAGGCTTTCTCGTCACTGCACTTTAGGTCAACAAAGCGCCCGCCCCCCAAATTATTGGAGGTAATTAAGGATTGCTTTAACCGCAGGATGGAGCAACTTCTGTAGCTAAAACCTAGTGCCAACGACAAAACGGTTGCTGCTCCTCTTCATCCTATTCCAAGTGGTAATGGCTGCCAACAGCAAAGGAGGACAGACGCCATCGTGCAGAAGAGCTTGAGAACTGGCGGTTGTCGACTTATTCAGCCCGACTACGGTTACGCATCCTTCCATATACGCATCAATGAGGTCTTCTTCCGTAGCGGGATTAAACGCATCAACTGAAGCATTCTTCGTGTTTGGAGTAACCAGTGCACCAAGAAGCCTTAGGTCTCAAGGGGCGCTAGTGAGGCGTGTGCTTCTTAGAGAGACAGACAGGCCGGCAGACAGACAGACAGGCAGACAGACAGACAGACAGACAGACAGACAGACAGACAGACAGACAGACAGACAGACAGACAGACAGACAGACAGACATATAAAGATAGATAGATAGATAGATAGATAGATAGATAGATAGATAGATAGATAGATAGATAGATAGATAGATAGATAGATAGATAGATAGATAGATAGATAGATAGATAGATAGATAGATAGATAGATAGATAGATAGATAGATAGATAGATAGATAGATAGATAGATAGATAGATAGATAGATAGATAGATAGATAGATAGATAGATAGATAGATAGATAGATAGATAGATAGATAGATAGATAGATAGATAGATAGATAGATAGATAGATAGATAGATAAATAAATAAATAAATAGCAATTTATTCATGTCAATTTTTATACACCATAAATCAGGCCTACCAAATCCTCAAAGGGCTTGAGTGGCATTGCATGGCAGTCGGCGAACAATAACTACCTCCAAGACCATGGAGTGGATGTGGCCATGCTTGACTAGTTTTCCGTTGGTAACAAGCGCCTTCAAGAAAAACAACACGGGGACGTGCTCATCTACTAATGTTGAAGGGCTGCTTTCATTTGCTTCGTTTATAGCACTGCCGAATCGCGGGGCTCTTACCGACCGGCGGTTTGAGCAAATACGGTTGCCTAAGGTATTTCAGTAAAGGTAGCATGGTTACTAAATATATTAGTAAGATCTTTTAATTCCTGATTTTGTTTCTGTTTTCATATAACTCTTGATTATACTTCCCCTACTAAATATTTTCAGTCTTCTAATTGTTGTTGCCTTCTTCCTAGTTTTATATGCAGAACGTTCAGTTTAAAACGACTGATATGCCCACTGCCGAATGTAACTTACCGGCTTTCTTAAACCGGAAGCTTGCGGCTTTCTGCAGAGCAGTAATGGAGAGAGAAATATTTATGTGTACTTCCGCTCTATAAATCCGGCAACAAGTAACTTCTTTCTAACTATAGGCCCATCTGTTTATTAGCCTGTGCATGCAAGATCCTGGAGAACTTCATCTATGAATAGATTATAAAGTTTCTTGAAATAACTAATCTAGTTACTAATGCTGAATGTCAATTTCATAGGGAATTTAGAACAGCGACTCAGTTAACTGATATTGCACAAGCAATTTTAAAAAAAAGACGACGGCAACCGAATTGTTGATATATTCATCGACTTCTCAAAATTTTTCTTATTGTCTATTATTCAAATATTGTGATGCAAAGCTAACGTCACTCTCAATAATTCTGAACTCATTAAATGAATTACCCATTCGCTGTCACACCGCTCCTGTTCTGTTCTTTTAATTCTTTTGGTTGTCATGCAGCTGACGCAATTTAGCGAGTTGTTCACGGCTTTGCCCTTGGCAATTTGCTTTCTTTAGTCTACATTAACGCGTCGCCTGACAGTGTATCCTCTAATATCTGTTTACACGCTGGTGACTATCGTGTACTGCACATTCAACACTGCCGATGATGACCTTACTCTGAATGAGTCTTTTCACACGTTCTGTATATCCTCACCATCACCATCACCTTATCATTTCGACGACTCATCATTTCAGATAGCAGTGCAATAAAAATATCTTGGCGTCACTTTTACTGGCAATATGCCCCGACCAAGATACATCGAGTGCATTACAGCATGAACTACTCAAAAGTACGGTTAGTTGAGGCGCACTGTAAGGGCAGCTCCTGAAGATTAACGATGATGATTAAATTATGGCCTTCATGATTAGGAGAAAGCATTTCACATAGTGAAAATCTCAGAAGCCAGCCGTGCGGAATCTTTGTGTAGAAGAGACATATTTGAAAATAATGGAAGATATCTACAACACATAACAGGGACCATAGTCCTCCATAAAGTCAGGACTAAAATTTCAATAAGGAAGGACATCAGGCAAGCTCCCACAAGTTCGCCATTGTCATTCACCTCTAGATTACAGGAGGTATTCCGAGGCCTGAATTTGGAACAGTGGGGGATAAGACTTAATGGAGACTACTTGAATAATCTGCGAGTAGCTGATGAAATTGCCATGATGAGCCATTCAGGAGATGAACTGCAAATCGTGATTAATGAGTTAGACAGGCAGAGCAGAAAGCTGCGTCTAAAAGTTAGCATGCAGAAAACTAAAGCAACGATCAACAGTCTAACAAGGGGACAGCAGTTCACAATAGGTATCCAGATGCTGGAAGTGGTAAAATAGTGCGTCTACTTAGGGGAAGTAGGGAAAGCAGATCGGGATCACGAGAGGGAAATAACTAGAAGAATACAAATGCGAAGAAGTGCATATCGCAGGTTCTCTGAGATCATGAATGGCAGTTTACCTTTATCCCTCAAGAGGAAAGTGTACAGGAGCTCTATCTTATCGGCGCTCACCTAGAGGGCAGACTCTTGGTGGCGAACGAAAAGGGTTCAGTTAGGTTAAGGACAACACAGCGAGCTATGGAAAGAAAAGTGATACGTGTAACGTTAAGGGAACAGAAGCGGGCAGATTGGGTAAGGGAACAAGCACGAGTTAATGACAGCCTAGTCGAAATCAAGAGGAAGAAATGGGCTTTCGCAGGATATGTAATCCGAAGTCAAGATAACCACTGGTCCTTAAGGGTTAGGGATTGGATTCAAAGAGAAGGCAAGCGTAGCATGGGGCGGCAGAAAGTTGGGTGGGCGGAAGAATTTAAGAAGTTGGAGGGCATACGGTGGGCGCAGCTGGAAAAGGACACGGTTAATTGCAGAGACATGGTAGAGGCTTTTGCCTTGCTGTGGGTATAGTTGGGATGCTAATGATGATGATGATGATGAATTTATGGCGCTAGGGCATTTGTAGCCGAAGAGCGCCGTGACACAAGTATCTTCCTTCTACTCAAGGTGCGGTCATATGCCCATTTCATAGGCAGTTCACCCTAAAAAAGCCGAGCGCCAAGCAGGCGAAACCTTAAGGAGCTGCGGGCACCTCCTAAAGGGTAAAAATTGCTCACGTACAAAGCTAATTTGTCCCGTTCTTGAATATGGTTCAAAAATCTGCAATCGATCTATGCAATTCATATATGCATTCTGAATATATCATAAGTGATCTGTACAACGAAAATATGTACGCTATGTTTGCTGCCTCTATGACTGATTTTTCATCCCCGTCTGCCATGTTCTCCATTAGCCTAAGTCCACTTTAAATCCGCTAAAAAGTGTTTCCTTAAAGGTTTTCCACAGTATTGTGTTTTCTGGTATCTGTCTTTCAGATGGTAACCATAAACACCTTTCAAAATTATGTGCAACTGGGGGCCATAAACTTTATTCAACCCCTTTTTGCACTGCAAACGCTATAAATTTAAGCCGATGTCGGCGTACTGTGTAGACCTGTAGCTCTTTACATAGGAACATTGGATCATTATCACTTTCTCATTTCGTCTCCGCAACTGATTCGTTATTACATGCGGCGGCACTGTGTTCATCATTTATTCTTTGCTTGTTATTTTGCTGCTTGAAATTGTACACTCTAATATATTTCGTGTACCTCACTTCTGCTATAGTTCCTGCATAGAGAAGCGCTATTTTAAAATAAATAAATAAAGATTTAAAAGAACCTTGAAGGCGCTTTAAAGCTTTTACGATTGCAGTTGAGTACTCGCGAAAAAGTTCGCGGAGATACGTCAGCTTAAAAAATGATTTAGGTAGTCTACTGAAAACGACCCTCATTATCCGTCCGTTCTTGCCTTCTTAATATGGCGTCAGTCCGATGCTTTAGATTTAACGAATCCAGGCGCAAACGCGGTGCACACTGAAAAAAAAATCTCTCTTTAAATTCGTACACCCACCCTGGCTTATGCCCTATAAAACATAGTTTGCTATATTGAACGCAGTATAAATTCTTGAATTCACGGAGAAATTAACGTAAAGATGATCGCTGTATGCTTTCTTGTTTTGGATTTTCTGTGATTCAAACAGCAGATTAGCGTCTATCTTTATCAGACAGTATTACTGATTACTGATATTGCTAATTACTTATAGTACTGATTATTACTACGGCTTACTCAATACTGATTACTAAAACTAATTTTTGCTAATTCATTGCTTAGAGGTATGTCTGAAGTTCCAGTCTCTCATTATATTGGTTCGAGTACCACAGATATGTCCTTTAGGAATGTGTAATTCATTTCTGTGTTGTAAAATTTGTACCCTTAATGATAAAAATGTTTAGCCTCGCTCAGTAAACTAAGTAACGTACAGGACAGTGAAAACGGTCGATTCAAATTCGCAGTTGTCGCTTTAAATTGACCGTGAGGATTCCTATCCTCAACTGGCACCTGGGAATACGCAGTTTTTGGCTGTCAATATATGTTGCCATTACCGTTGACACGCAGTTGACACTACTTGATAATATCTAGGCACGACTGCCCCCGATGAAATGAGGCGCAGCCTTCAAGATATGCGAGTGTCTGCACTTGAGTAAACTGAATTTACTTTTCATTGCCTATACTCTGGAAACAGCAAACGTGTTCTAGCTGCTGAAGCAGCACGCAATCGTTTTTTTACGACGTTTTTGCACGACGACTATACTAATTCTTGCTTTTGCTCGCTTCTCCTAGTCATCTTAAAGACTATCACCTGAAAGCAAGAGTCCGTTGGGGAGTGGACACCATCGTCGCAGATAAACATCATTTAGTCAATGGACGCCTTATAAGAGCAACTCTGGTGGTGCCATCAGGAGGGCGATTGCGGGAGCGCCAAGTGCGATAGGCCTTAAGCTTCTTCGTGGAAAACAACAGCTGGGGAGTCATACAGATTGCAAGTACGATTTGCTGTAAAAATCTTGCGAATATGGTCGGGCCGCCAGAAAAGCGTTCTTGGCGATATACTGTAGGCGTTGTTGCATCACCATGCTATGACGCACATGAGGAACACTATACTAAAGTTTTCGAATTTTGTAATGCTTTCGGTGCGTCTAGAGGGGAATATCAAAGGGTTTTTTCTATTCACAACGGCATCCGGACAATACTTCTGGCTTGTGATATCGACTTGTCAGCCGAGAAACAAATGCGCCATTGTATTTTTTACTGTGTTGAATTGCAGTCTGGCGGAAATTCTGCCAAAGAAGAAGTTTGTTCGTTCGTACGCAGCTAAGTCGCAGAAATACTTTTCTGCTTCTGGAAAAGCAGAAATGCATGGAGTGCAGCTTAGGTAAAAGTCTAGAGCCATGTGCAGTATTTCTTTTCTTGCTACAGAAAAGTGGCGTAGCACATTTCATTTCAAAATACTGTTCTTTTGCCTGGAATTTATAGCGGTAGAACTCGCACCGCTACAAGTAATACGTCCACGGGCACTCTAATGCAGAACCTATGCAAGTGCCAGCTTTTTCGGTGGTATTTGCAAAGCTGCTTCAGTAGCTCCCATACTGTGTGACATATTTCTTTGTTTTATTGATGAGCCATCAAGATTGCACTAAATGTGCTTCTTGTTAAAAGAATTTTTATATATGTCGATAATTACGTGGTGATCCTTGACAACTCGCGTACTTCATGCCTTGACGACGCAGCCGCAGAAATTGTCCAGGCTTTGAAAGCCGCAGCAAGAGGTTGAAAATCCACACGAACTTCCCTTCGCATACAGCAGACAGTTTTTAGATGTCCGAACTTCATTCAGAACCAATCACACCATTTTGAAAAAGAAGCCAAGATCAAAAGGGCCCTTCTTCATATAACTGCGCTCATTATAAGGTGATAAAACGTGGGTTTGCCATGAACTGTATGAACGCTGCCATAAAAAAAACTTACCCTCATCAAGTTACCGATATGGTCATTCAGCAAGTCGAGCGGCTACACATTTTTTGGTTTCCCTGATGATTGTGTTTCATCTGTTTGTGAGAGCCTAATGCAGAAAAGAAACAGAACTAAAGAAGCCGGTGACAAAGACAAGATATAGAAAAACACTCTGGTAATACCGTACCTACATAAAGTATCCCACAACCTGAAAAAAATTGCCGGCCGATACAACGTTAACGCTGTATTTTCAACAAGACACAAGTTGTAAAAACGTTTGTCAATGATAACGAGAAAGAAGAAGGCGCCATGTAATATTAAGCACGCCACAAAGTTTACAGACTGCGTAGCAAAGGTCGTTTGTAGCATTAACCATACGTGTAAGAGTATGTACATCGGCCAAACAGTCTGTTGTTTTAATGAAAGAGCGCTA
Organism: Amblyomma americanum; assembly: GCF_052857255.1. Classification (NCBI taxonomy): domain Eukaryota; kingdom Metazoa; phylum Arthropoda; class Arachnida; order Ixodida; family Ixodidae; genus Amblyomma; species Amblyomma americanum. Next base: position 83,115,782 of record NC_135505.1, on the reverse strand, counting down.
TAACACTATAGTCTTGTAAACGATGGTGTCTGCAGCGGCTATCTTGCAGTACACCACCGGACTTGCAATTGCAAATTTATGTTTTTCAAGGCGCAATTTCTGGGTCAGACAAGGATAAGCTTCAGTGTGAAATGATCGAAGCCTGTTTTGCTAAGAAAGCTGGTGACAATAGTGTCAACACGCCTTTGCTGTCATTGCTGGAGAAAGAAATGGCATTTTTAGATGAATGTGTTTAGGTTTCACGTCATTATATCTGTATATAATTAAACGTCAAGGTTTTTCAAATAAAATAATTTGGAAGTGCCGCACAGTCCTGTCTTGTTCGTTCTGTTCTCTGTGCGTTCTATTTATGCTGCGAATCTTGTCTGGATTGGTGGAAGGGAAGTGTGGTGCGCTGGTAGCATGTCGGATGCAAGTTACCCCGTTCGGGTGTCAAAATTTCTTAGTCTCAAACTAGACGAATTTAGGGCCGTTGTCACTCACGATTACCTTTGGAATGCCAAATGGGCAATCATGGACGCAGCACTTTGATGACAGTGGCTGTAATTAACGTTCGCACGTGGCAAATTTCAAGCCATTTTATGGCTCCATCACTGAAGACGAGGTAATAGTCCTTGTCGACCGGGCCTGGAATGTCAATTGGAATAACAGACCAGAGTTTGTGCTCTAGTGCATGTGAGTTCATTTTGTATCGAGATCGTAACCAAAAATTCTAAACAAATGCATTTTCGAGATGGAGACCGTTTGTGAACGTACTTTTTTCATGTAATGTGTAAAGATGCAAATCACGGAATAAATGTGGACGGCCACAAGCTTTGCTTGTACACGAAACCTGATTTTCCGCTTGGAGGGATAGTGACCGGCGGAGCATAGAAGAGACCGAACGGTGGCGAGGAGACGGCAACCGGGGGGTTCGGTGGTAGGAGTTGGAGCGATACGTAAAGGGAGTATGGAACAGGAGAAGAGACAGGTGCGGAGGGCGCGGGAACATCGTAGGGACGTCGGCGCTCGCCCTTAGACCGGAGGACGGGATCCGCGCGTTCGGCACCAACGGGCCACATGACCAGCGAGACCGCAAGTATGGCAAGTCGGGCGGTTATCTTGCGTGCGCCATGGATTCATAGGGCGTGGAGCGGTGCGAGGCAAAGGCTGGTGAGTGAGTGGCAGTGTAGACGTAGCACAAGCAAGCACAATGCTGGACACTCAAAATATATTGCGCTGATCGCTCGAATTGTTCTCTGTTCACCCACAATATCTACATCCTGGAACAGCGTTTGATGAATGCACATGCAATTGTGCTGAACAAGGTAGCAGTACTTTTTAAAAACGTCTGGTTTTCTGCAAATTATCTGGCTTCAAATACTAAGCCCTTGAGATTCAGCGCTCTGGCCGCTGAATGTGACGTATCTGCTGGTGTACAAATCCGTTTCCTGCGCTAGCAGCTACGAACAGGCACGCATTGTGCGGCTGATTTCTATGAAGACTTTGCGAGCAGTAATTTTAATTTGATAAAAGAACCATAATGTCTATGCTAATCTAGCTGACAACGAGTGGCATTGACCTATTCTGGGCTTCCCCTCAATCATTTAAAATGGATAGTGATGATTGATAGGGTTGGTCACAGTTTGGTTCAGTCCAAACGCTGCAGAATGAAATGTGGTTAGAACTCTGAGTATGGTCCTTTTATAAATGCTATGTAAAAATTCTCAAACATTCTTACGGTGAGCTCAAGGGGGACTGCTGTTAACGACAGTGATATATTTAGCAAACATTCCTCGAAGTGGATATTTCGAACTGCCCAGGAACAACTGAAGATCTCACAGCATGTTCAAAAATAAATTGCGTAAACAGCAGGTTTCATGGGGGCTGCACCACCAATTATTGAGTGGCAGAGTTTTATGACAAAGTGTCTGTGATGTATTGCTTTTATTGTCCAGGTGTTATCGACGACAAAGCCATTGATTCAATGTACAAAGGATTAAAGGGCGCTTTTAATCGTTCACTCAAACCGTGAGTTAATACTGCTTTGGTGTCTCTGTTGGCAACAATTCAAAATCCTTAGATAAAGCTTATGTAACTATAGTTGCAGTCATAGTGTGACTACGTGGAAATAGCTTGAACCACAATATAGTCACCCTTACTACCATGGCTCACAGCTGACCGTATTAAAAAAGTTAAAACAAACGCTGTAAGCGCATATATAAGCGCGTATAACAAAAAAGTCGCTTCTATATTAATCCATTGAGCAGTATGTTTAGTGTACGGCTGGCATGATGAAGGGCATAGCACTTAACTAAGCGCCCCTAGGGCCAGCGTCTACCTTAGAAAAGACGAAGCCTCGATCCTGCGAAATCTTAGGTTCAGAGTCTACTAAATACAATGTCGTGTTTTGCGTTGCATACAATTATATCTCCTATTAATTCAATGATCAGGCGACCTGAGCTTGATTTTAAATTTTGTGCCACGTTAAATCAACTGCCACAAAGTTTTTCCCAGATTTCTATGAGTGTAACATAATGCCTTTATCTGTAATGTCCACAAAGTGTCCACTTTCGTGCACTACATCTTTTTGCTACCTACTATGATAGGTAAAGGAGAAACGAAAAAAATAAGAACGTTGGCGAGAATGGAGCAGAATAGAAGTTCGGCGAAACGCGACATTTTGTTTATATGTGCCCCTGCTTTTGAAAGGCTCACACATACAGTATTAAGGGGAAGTAAAACATGTAAGGTATTCCCAGAGAAGGGTGCACTAGTAATACCGAACTAATAAGCCGCTTTTTTTCAGAAACTGCCTCATGGACAAGCCGTCCCTCGCGATTTAACACGCCTTGGTCTGAGACGGAGGGCGGGTTTCTTGGTATATGAAAGAGGAGAATTTTGCGCTTCAGGTCTACTTGCATACTGAAACCGTTTGAGCAGAAATACGTGGGCTAAATTGACACCTTTGTGCGCAACTTTTTTTCAGTATGCATATCAACCAACTAGCCCAAATATCTGTCCTTGTAGGTAGCAAGCAACCTGCCCACTGTCTGTCCACATACCATGGCAGGCTGCCCACCACCGGGTGGCAGGCCACCAGTCTGCCAAAAAATCGGTTTTAGACGAGCAGACAAGCAGAGAATGAGTAGATGACCACAAAAACTGTTAAACCACTATTACAGGCAGTGGGATTTGAAGAAGCCTTGTATGGATTTGCAGGCATGCATTAGCGCCCCTGTTAACATAAAAATTGTCTCCGCGATGACATTTATAAGCGTGCCTCATGGTGTGTCATTTCCGTCAATATGGTGTTCTGTTCTCTTCGCCTAAGCCGACAAAGAGAAAAGCACCCGAAACTGCAGCCTTAAAAAATGTGCAAGACATTCTTGAAACGGTTTTACGTCAGAAGATCTGCGGGCATTATAAGGGTGCTTAATACAAGCACGGTTCTTAGTTGTGCTAAGTTATCAGAACCACAGTGGTTTTTCGGCGAAGGCACAATTCACTTCTGAAGGCGTATTATTTTGCGCTATACGCAGACTTTTATTCTGCTCTGAGCTGGAATCGCTTCTGAAAGTGAGGCTTAGCAACAGCACACTTTTAGAGGCGTTTTTTTATGCAAATTTCTTCGGACCTTTGTCTTCATTAGAACAGCTTCGTGGAAAAGGCCGCTTGCCTTGCTATGTCAACACTTCTCATTTCTCTGCGAAGATATTTTTTATTCTCTTGGGCCTTGTTAGAAATTGGTCGTCCTTGAATGGAAGTGGCTACTTTTACCCTGCTAATGCCAGAGAACAACGGCAATGCGCTCTTCAAGAAGATTACAAGTATGTTATTACAACGTCTGAGGGGTGAAATGAAACAATTGGTTTGTATGTTGGTGCTAGGTATTTAAAAAAATTATTAGATGCTCTGTGGGCAAGTTGACAATCTTCATAAAAACCTATGCAGCACAATACTCGACACTGAAAATATATTGCGCTGATCGCTCGAATAGTTCTCTGTTCACCCACTATACCTACATCCTGAAACAGCGGTTTATGAATGTCTATTCAATAGTGCTGAACAAGGTAACAGTACTTTTTAAAAACGTCTGGAGTTCTGCAAATTATCTGGCTTCAACTACTAAGTCCATGATATTAAGCCATCTTGCCGCTGAATCTGTTGAATCTGCGTAAAAGTCCGTTTTCTCCGCTAGCAGCTGCAATCAGGAACGCATTGTGCCGCTGATTTCTATGAAGACTTTGGGAGCAGTAATATTACTTTGATAAAGAACCCGTAATGTTTATGCTAATCTAGCTAACAACGCGTGGCTTTGACCTATTCTGGGCTTCTCCTCAATCGTTTAAAATGGATAGTGATGATTGACACGGTCGGTCACAGTTTGGTTCAGTCTAAACGCTGGAGAATGAAATGCGGTTATAACCCTCAGTGTGCTGCTTTTATAAATGCTGTGTAAAACTTCTCACACATTCTTCCTGTGAGTTCAAGTGGGACAGCTGTTAGCGACATTGATATCTTTAGCAAACATTCCAAGAAGTTGATGTTCCGCGCTGCCCAGGAACAACTGAACATTTCACAGCATGCACGAAAATAAACGGCGTAAACAGCAGGTTTCTTGGGAGCCACATCACGCATATATGGGTGGTAAAATTTTATGTCAACGTACCAGTGATGTATTACTTTTAATGTCCAGGAGTTATTGAGGACACAATTTCCTTCACTTATTCAGACTAGAATACTATAGACAGAAGTGCAGCTCTAAGTATGTAGACCCGTGTAAAATAAACCAAAGAATACAGACATTATAGTGCACGTTCTGTTCGTTTTAATAAAAATTATAAAAGAACATCTGCTGAAATAATAGAAAACTGCTTAATGTCTTAGGAACCAAGCTGGCACTTTGTGAAAGCCATTGATGCAATGTACAGAGGATTAAAAGGCGCTTTTATTCTTTTACTCACCGCAGGCAGCACAAGCAATTGGCCCAACATTGGAACTGTATTGGCAAAGCTGGCCCTACAAAGGACCAGGATGGGACCATCCTGTTGCAATACTGGGCCGATGACCTGTGCTGCTTGGGATCGTGAGTTAATACTGCTTTGGTGCGTATGTTGCCAACAATTCAAAATTCTTACATATAGCTTACGTACCTATAGTTGCACTTATAGTTTTCGTAACGTGGAAATAGGTTGAAGCACAAGATAGTCACCCTTATTACCATGGCTCGCCTCTGACCATTTTAACAAAGTTAAAACAAACGCTGTAAGCGCATATATTAGCGCGTATAACAAAAAGTCGCTTCTATAGTAGTCCCTTGTGCAGTATGTTTAGTGTACGGCTGGCATGATGAAGGGCATAGCACTTAACTAAGCAACTTTAGGGCAGCGTCTCCCATGAAAAAGACGAAGCGTAGATAATGCGAAATCTTAGGGTCAGAACCTCCTAAACAGAATGTCGTGTTTTGCGTCGCATGCATTAGTCAACTGCCACAGAGCTTTCCGCAGAGTTCTATAAGTGTAACGCAAAGCCTTTGTCTCTAATGTCAACTAAGTGTCGTCGTTCATGCACAACATCGTTTTCTGTTACCTACTATCATAGGTAGAGCGGAAACGAAAAAAAAAATCAGGACGTTGGCGAGATTTGAGCAGAACAGGAGATCGGCGGAATGCGACATTTTGTTTATATGCGCCCCTGATATCAAAAGGCTCACACATGCAGTATTATGGCCAGGTGCAAAATGTAAGGTGGTCTCAGAGAAGGGCGCACTAGTAGTACCGGACTAACAACTCGCTTTTTATAGAAACTGCCTCAGGAACAATCTGTTCCTCACAATTATAGAAGCCTCCGCCTGAGACGTAGGGCAGGCTTCTTGGCATATGAAAGAGCAGAAAGTTGGGCTTTTTGGTTTACGTGCATAATGAAAAATTTGAGCAGGAAACGTGGACTAAACCGACAGCTTTGTCCACAAATTTTTTTGTATGCATATCAACCAACTAGCCCAACTATCTGCCATTGTAAATACCAAGCAACCTGCCCACCGTTTGTCCATATACCATGGCCGGCTGCCCACTACCGGGTGGCAGGCGAACAGTCTGCCACAAAACCGGTTTTCGACAAGCAGACACAACGGCTAAACGAGTGGATGGCCACTATAACTGTTAAACCACTATTAGCGGCAGTGGGATTTGAAAAAGCTTCGTAAGAATCTGTAGACATGCATTCGCGCACCTGTAAACCTCAAGATAGTCTCAGCGATGACATTTTTAAGAGTGCCTCACGGTGCGTCATTTCCGACAATGTTGTGTTCAGTTCTCTTCGCCTAAGCCGACAGAAAGAAAAGCACCCGCAACTAAATCCTCAAAGGATGTGCAACACATGCTTGAAAGGGTTTGACGTCAGTGGATCTGCGCATATTGCAACTGTGCTTATTACATGCACGGCTCTTAGGTTTGCAAAGTTGGAATCACTGTGGATTTTCTGCAAGGCACATTTCATTTCTGATTGGGTATTGTTATACGCTACCCGCCGAGTTTTATTCCACTCTGAGCTGGAATGGCTTCTGAACGCGAGGCTGAGCAACAGCACACATCTGGAAACGTGTTTTTTATACAAGTTTAAATGGACCTTTGTTTCCGATAGAAAGGCTTCGTAGACAGGACCGCTTATCTTACTGAGTGACTACCTCTCATTTCTCTACGAAGGCTTTTTTAATCTCTACGACCTAGGTAGTAATTGGTCGTCCGTGAACGGAAGCTGCTACTTTGACTCTGCTAATGTCAGAGAACAACGGCAATGCGCTCTGCAAGAAGATTACAAGTATATTATTACAACGACTTAGTGGTAAAAGTCTGAGTGGTGGGTGCAGCTGGCAAAGGACAGGGTTAATTGGAGAGACATGGTAGAGGCTTTTGCCTTGCTGCGCGTGCATTTTGTTTGCTGCTGCTGCTACTGCTGCTGCTGATGATGATGATGATTAATTTATGGCGCTAGGGAGCCTAGAACCGAAGAGCGTCATGACACAAGTATTTGTGTTCTACGCAAGGTGCGGTCATAAGCCCATTTCCCAAGCAGATCACCCTAAAGATGCCGAGCACCAAGCAGGCGAATCCTTAAGTAGCTGCGGGCAGCTCCTAATTTGTAGAAACTGCTCACGTACAAAGCTAATTCGTCCTATTCTTGAATATGGTTCAAATCTCTGTAATTCATCTATGCAATTCATATATGCATTCTGAAAGTAATAAAAGTGATCTGTACAACGAAAATGTGTACGCTATGTTTGCTGTCGCTATGACTGATTTTTCAACCCCGCCTGCCATGTCCTCCATAAGCTTAAGACCACTTTAAACCCGCTGAAAAATTGCTTCCTTAAAGGTTCCCCACTGTATTGTGTATTCTGCTAGTTGTCTTTGAAATGGTAACCATAAACACCTTTCAAAACTATCTGCAACTGGGGGCCATCATAAACTTTACCCAACCACTTTGTCCACTACTACCGCTATCAAATGAAGCCTATTTTGGCGTACTTTGTAGAGCTGGAGCTCTTTACATGCAACGTTCGATCATTATCTCTTTCTGATTTCATCTCCGCAACTGTTTCGTCATTACATGAGGCCGTATTGTGTTATTATTTTATTCTTGCATGTTCTTTTGCTGCTTGAAATTGTGCACTGTAATATATATCATGGTCCCCACTTCTGCTATAGTTCGTTCATAAAATAAATAAATAAAGAAAGAACTAGAAGAACCTCAAAGGCACTTTAAAGCTTTTACGATTGTAGTTGAGAGGTCGCAAAAAAGTTCGCGGCGATACGTCAGCCTAAAAAATTATTTTGATAGTCTACTGAATATGGTCCTCATTTTCTTTCCAATTTTGTTTTCTTTATTATGTGGCGTCAGTCCAATGCTTTAGATTAAATGAATCCAGGCGCAACTGCCGTGCACATTGAATAAATTTGTTTGTTTTTTAATTCGTATATCCGCCCTGGTTTATGCTCTTTAAAACATAGTTTCCTATATTGAACGCAGTGTAAATTATTGAATTCATGGAGAAATCAACGTAAAGATGATCGCTGTATGCTTTCTTGTTTTGGATTTTCTGTGATTCAAACAGCAAATTCGCGGCTATTTCTATCAGACAGAACTACTGATTACTGATAGAGCTGATTAATGATAGTGCTGATCACTACTACTGCTTGCACAATACTGATTTCTAAAACTAGTTTTTGCTAATTCATTCCCTTGAGGTATGTTAGATGTGCCAGTCTCTTTATATTTGTACGCGTACGACGAATCTGTCCTTAAGGAATGTGTAATTCATTTCTGTGTTGTAAAATTCCTACCCTTAGGGATAAAAAAAGTTTAGTCTCGCGCAGCAGACTAAGTAACGTACAGGACTGTGAAAACGGTCGATACAAATTCGCAGTTGTAGCCTTAAATTGACCGCGAGGATCCTTATCCTCAACTGGCACCCGGAAATACGCAGTTTTTGGCGGTCAATATAGGTTGCCATTACCGTCGACGCGCAGTAGACATGACATGATAATATCAAGGCACGATTGAATACCGATGAAATGAGGCGCAGCCTTCTAGATATGCGAGTGTGTACTCTTGGGTAAACTAATTTTACTTTTCATTGCCTGTACTCTCGAAACAGTAAACATGTTTGTTTTTGCTGAAGCAGCACGCAATCGTATTTTACGACGTGTTTGCACGACGACTGCACTAATTCATGCTTTTCAGCGCTTCTCATTGTCTTCTAAAGGCTATCACCTGAAAGCAAGAGTCCGTTGGGGAGTGGACACCACCGTAGCAGATGAAACATCATTTAGTCAATGGACGCCTAATAGGAGCAACTCTGATGGTGCCAGCCGGAGGGCGATTGCGGGAGCGCAAAGTGCAATAGGCCTTAAGCTTGTTTCATTGCAAACAACAGCTGTGGTGCATACGGATTGTAAGTACGAGCTCCCGTAAAAATCCTCCGAACAGGTCGTGCCGCCATAATAGCGTTCTTAGCGATATTTCGCAGGCGTAGTTGCATCATTATGCTATGACGCACATGAGGAGCACTATACGAATGTTTTCGAATTTTGTAATGCTTTCGGTGCGCATAGAGGGAAATATAAAAGCGTTTTTCCTATTCACAACGGCATCCGGACCATACTTCTGGCTTGTGAGATCGACTTGTCATCCGGGAAACAAATGCGCCATTGTCTTTTTTACTGTGTTGAATTGCAGTCCGGCGGAAATTCTGCCAAGGAAGAAGCTGGTTCGTTCGTGCGGATCTAAGTTTCAGAAATGCTTTCAGGCTTCTGGAAAGGCAGAAATGCATTCAGGGCAGCTTACGTAAAAGTATAGAGCCTTGTGCAGCTCTTGTTTTCTTACTAGAGAAAAGTTGTGTAGCACATTTCATTCCAAAATACTGTTCTTGTGTCTGGAATTTATAGCTCTAGAACTCGCACCGCTACAAGTAATAAGTCCATGGGCGCTACAATGAAGAACCTATAGAAGTGACAGCTTTTCCGGTGGTATTTGCATAGCTTCTTCTGTAGATCCCATGCTGTGTGACATATTTCTTTGTTTTGTTGATTCGCGCATCAAGATTGCACTAAAGGTGCTTTATGTTAAAGAAATTTTTATATATGTCGATAATTACGTGGTGATTCCTGACAACTCGCGTATTTCATGCCTTGACTACGCAGCTGCAGAAATTATCCAGGCTTTGAAAGCCGCAGCAAGAGGTTGAAAATCCGCACGAACTTCCCTTCGCATACAGCAGACAGTTTTTAGATGTCCGAACTTTATTCAGAACCAATGACACCATTTTGAAAAACAAGCCAAGATCAAAAGGGCCCTTCTCCATATAACTGCGCTCATTCTAAGGTGATAAAACGTGGGTTTGCCATGAACTGTATGAACGCTGCCCTGAAAAAAACTTACCCTCATCAAATTACCGATATGGTCATTCAGCAAGTCAAGCGGCTACACCTGTTTGGTTTTCCTGATGATTGTGTTTCATCTGTTTGTGAGAGCCTAATGCAGAAAAAAAAAGCAAAAGTAAAGAAGCCGGTGAAAAAGACAAGAAATAGAAAAAGACTGAAATAGTACCGTACCTACATAAAGCATCCCATAACTCGAAGAAAATAGCCTGCCGATACAACGTTAACGGTGTATTTTCACCAATACGCAAATTGTCAAAAATTTTCTTAACCATAACAAGAAAGAAGAAGGTGCCGTGTAATATTAAGCACTTCACAAAGTTTACAACTTGCGTTACAAAGGTCGTTTATAGCATTTTCCTTACTTGTAAAAATATGTACAATGCCCAAACAGTGTGTTGTTTTAATGAAAGAGCGCTATAACACTTTAATCTTGTAAACGATGGTATCTGCAGCGGCCACCTTGCTCTACACCGCCGGACTTGCAAGTGCAAACCTGTGTTTAACAAGGACCAGTTTCTGGGTCAGCCAAGGATAATCTTCAGCGTGAAATTATCCAAGGCTTTCTTGATAAGAAAGCTGGTGACAATTGTGTCAACACGCCTTCACTGTCACTGCACGAGAATGAGATGGCTTTTTTTTGAATGAGTGTGATTAGGTTTCATGTCAAGATATAATATATTTAAATTTAAACGTCAAGGTCTTTCAAATAAAATCAGTCGTAAGTACAGGACAGTCCTGTCTTGTTTGCCCCAAGTCTTCTGTGTGCGTTTTATTTATGCTGCGAATCTTGTCTGCATTGATGTAAGGGAGGTGAGGCTGGCTTGAGACATGTCGGATGCATGTTATCCTATTCGGGTGCCAAAATTTTTTACTCTCGAACTACGCGAAATTAAAGCCGTCGTCATTGATGATTATGTTTGGAAAGCCAAATGGGCAACCATGGAATGCTGCCCTTTGATGACAGTGGTTGAAATTAACGTTCGCACTTGGCAAATTTCAAGCCATTTTATGGATCCATCAGTCACGAAGAGGTAACAGTCCCGGTCGACCGGGCCTGGAATGTCAAGTTGAAGAACTGACGAGAGTTCGCGCTTTAGTGCATGTGAGTTCATTTTGTATCGAGATCGTACCCAAAAATTCTAAACAAATGCATTTTCGGGATGGAGACCGTTTGTGAACGTACTTTTGTCATGTAATGTGTAAAGATGCAAATCACGGAATAAATGTGGACGGCCACAATCTTTGTTAGTACACGAAACCTAGTTTTCCGCTTGGAGGGATGGTGACCGGCGGAGCATAGAAGAGACCGAACGGTGGCGAGGAGACGGCAACCGGAAGATTCGGTGGTAGGAGTTGGAGCGATACGTAAAGGGAGTATGGAACAGAGGAGAAGAGACAGGTGCGGAGGGCACGGGAACATCGTAGGGACGTCGGCGCTCGCCCTTAGTCCGGAAGACGGGATCCACGCGTGCGGTACTAAGGGGAAACATGACCAGCTAGACCGCAAGTATGGCAAATCTTGCGGTTTTCTTGCGTGCGCCATGAATCCATAGGGCGTGAAGCGGTGCGAGGCAAAGGCTAGTGAGTGAGTGGCAGTGTAGGATCGAGCGGCGGCTGAGGGAAGACGGTGCCAGGTAGCGGATAAGACGGAACAACCGGCTCAGGTCGTGGCCGGACGACAGTTTCAGCATAGGTCAGCGGTGCAGTGACCACAGGCGGTGGATTATCAGCCGAGAGGACCTCTGCAACGTGCTCCTACATGACACGCTGAATGGAAGGCGACAGCGTTGGCGTTGGAGCGGGCGACCTCCTCCTGCACAAACTGCTGGATCTGCTGAAGATGAGTCGACTGATTGTGAGCAGGACCACGGGCAGCCATGCTCGAAGTGTCACATATATTAAGGAGCCTAATTTAGTTTTAAAGGAAAGAGGTTTGAAGAAGACGAAGTGGATTAACCGAAGAATAAAGAAGGCGAATTAGAAGCATTAGATGAGGTGGAGAGAGGTGATTGGTGGAGAAGAGAAGAAGACGACGATAGAGCTTACGTGGACTAACACCGAGGCTATAAAAGGGGCAGTGAGAGCGAGGCACAAAGGGGAACAGCAGGAAAGCGGAGGCTCCGGCGGGTGAGGGACACATCGGCTGGAAGAGAGCAATGCTGGCTACTGCTCCGGTGAGCTCGCGTTCTACGACATCGTATCGTAGAATGCCTGCCGTGCCTGAGCCCGTTCCGGGTAGTCGACGGAGGGCGCTACCACCTGATACGGCCAGGGGTGTCTCCAGCGCTGTTGCCACCTATCCGGGTGGTGCCCCCAACGCCAACACCGGCACCACCTCCACGGGCGCATGGACCGGGAGCTTGTACGACGCAGCCAGCGACGTCAGCCAAAGCGCGTCGAACGCCGCCAGCGAGGCCAGCCCAAGCACGGCGAACGCCGCCTCGACGCCGCCTACTGGATCCATACAACGCCGCGGCCACACCGAACCAACCTTGAGCACGAGCGCCGACCGCTCATAGTAGAACACTAGTAGTAGACGCTAGTAGCAGTGTGCCCTGGTCGTGTGTATTTATAGTCTTTGTGTTTTGTGTTAGTTTTGTTAGTTTTGTGTTCTAGTGTGTGTGCCACGTAGGTTGTATTAAATGTGCGTTTGTGTGGGTACACCCGTCGCCTAGTCCATTTTTTTGGTCCGGTGAGAGTTTTTTCATGAAAAACTGCTCACGCCATCCTCATCTTCAAGCCATCCAGCCATCCGAATATCTTCTTTGGCGATTCTGGACCCAGCACACAACACACCGCAGATGTCCCGCACACACCATGAGCACACCAAACGGCGTTTTCAGAACACTAACACACCACTGCCGTTGTCTGTACAGATTCCTTAATAAGCATGTTCGTGTCCACAACACGCACCCTTGTATGATCACATAACACCAACAACAGCTGCAACAACTAGATAAATCTCAGATACATTTACACAGCAGCAACAAGATACATCTCAGAGATAATTAATAGCTGTTCAGTTGGCTCTACTCATGAAGTCCGCTCCAAGGTTATCTCTTGCTTTAATATATTCCACCTGAAATGAGTATTCTTGCAAGGCCAAACTCCATCTCATAACTTTACTATTGTTCATTTTGGTCTTGGTTAAGTATTCAAGCGGCTGATGATCTGTTTGAATCATGAAATGTCTCCCATAAAGACAAATGTGGAATTTCTTTACCGCCCACTGCACCGCCAAACATTAATTTTCAACTCTGAAGTTGTTGCGTCCACTAGCCGATAATGTCTTGCTTGCAAAAAATACCGGATGTAGCACGCGATTCTCTTCTTGCAGGAGTACGGGTGCTAAAGCTGGGTCTGATGCATCAGTGCAAAGCACAAACTCTTTACCCAGATTCGGAGCAAGCAGAACAGGCGGTTTTGCCATATAACCTTTTAACATCACAAATGCATTTTCATGTTCAGGAGTCCAATTCAGCTTATTGCTTGCCCCCTTCTTAGTGAGTTCGACAAGCGGGTCGGCTATGTTGGCGTAATCGGGAATAAAGTCCCTGTAGTATCCCGTTAACCCCAGGAACGACTGTACCTCCTTCTTGGTCGTCGGTGTCTGGGCCTGCAGTATTTTGTCCAAGATGTCGTCTTTCGTCGTGATGCGGCCCATCCCCAGCTTGTGTCCGAGAAAAAAAATGGCTTCAAACCCCACCTCACATTTTGCCGGTTTTATGGTCAACCTGGCTTGCTGAATTCTATCAAATAGTTTTTCCAGCGTAATTACATGCTCTTCCCACGTATCTGTTGACACCAGGATGTCATCAATATAATGTTCTACATTTTGGAGCCCATCCAAAACCTTCCTCATGAGCTTCGGGAATATTGCAGATGCTGTCTTGCAACCTGAAGGCATGGATTTAAACTGGAATAATCCAGCCGAGCACGAAAAGCCAGTCTTCTCTTTAGACGAATCTTCCATTGGTATTTGCCAATACCCTTTAGCTAAGTGAAGTTTAGAAAAAAACCTTTTGTGAGCCACCTTAGCGAACACCACGTCCGATCATGGTATGGGTTCTGCATCGGGTACTATTATGTCATTTAGCCGACGAAAATCTACACAGAGTCTGTTAGTACCCTCGGGTTTTTTCACAACTACGAGAGGCGCATTGTATGCTGACCACGACCTCTCAATCACACCAAGCTCCAACATATCCCGCACCTCCTTTTCTATTGATTCTTGAACTGCTAAAGGTACATACCAATCACGCTGATTGGTCTGTCTGTCGAGAGATCTAGTGTGCCACATATGACATTCGTTTTGCCCGGCACATCCGAAAACACATACCCTTTGCTTTGGAGTAGGGCCTTTATCTGCGAACTTCGGTATTCATTCAAATTAGGGTTTATTAGCACCTTATCCCAACCTACAGTTTTCTTCCCACGGCATGTGGGCATCTCGACAACATCATCTGTCTCCTCGGCTACTACCGAGCATGCTACCTTGGGGGCACACTGTACGGGTACTCTTTCTTCGTACTTTTTCAACATGTTTGAATGAAAAACATCTTTGCTGTTGTTTATCAGTAACTCATAATCCATGTCATTTTTTCTTTTCCGTCACAAGGTAAGGGCCCTTCCACTGCATGAGTAACTTATTATGATCCGTGGGTAGCAAGATGAGAACCTTGTCGCCTGGATTCAGATTCCTGTGAGTGGCTTTCTTGTCATAGTAGCCCTTATAGCGTTCGCGCACCTGTTCCAGACCTTGATGTGCAAGCCTGCATGTTTCTTCCAACTTGTCCCGCAACTCAAAAACGTATGTGTATGTTGTCTTGAAATCTGATGCAATCTCATTATTAGCCCACAGCTCCTTGAGTATTTATTGTAAGTGGACCTCAAACGGTTCTCCCATACAACATCTCAAAGGGCGAGTAACCAAGACTCGTTTGTGGTACTTCGCGGTAAGCGAACAAAAGAGCTGGGAGATATCTATCCCAATCAGTAGGTCTCTGCTGACACATTTTCTTGATCACATTTTTGAGGGTGCCGTTGAACCGCTCTACAAGCTCATTGCACATGGGATGGTAAGGCGTTGTCAGTAATTGCCGCACTGACAAAAGTCGGTTAACCTCCTTCATTAGTTCTGATGTGAAGTTCGAGCCCCGGTCACTCACAACTTCCCTCGGGAACCCATAACGCGAAACCATTTCCACAAGACCCTCCGCCACTTGGATACTGTCAATAGTTCTCAGTGGAATAGCGTCAGGATAACGAGTGGCCACGTCAAGTAGAGTAAGCACAAATCTATTGCCTTTGGCGGATACTGGACAAATTGGCCCCACAATGTCAATAGCCACTCTCTGAAACGGTAGGTCGATGGCTGGCATCTTGCCCAGAGGTACGGGATCAACCCTTCCTTTCGGAACTGTGCTGGGACACATCACATGAGCGAACAAAACGCTTAACGTCACTCTGAACACCCGGCCAAAAGAACTCCTTGGTTATCCTAGACCTAGACACCGTTTCTTGAACACCCTGGTGTCCGGCCGTAATGGCGTCATGTCCTAAGCGCAGCACTGTCTCTCGCATATTTCTCGGTAACACCAGCTGTTGGACGCGCCTTCCTGAACTAAATATGCACTCCCTGTGCAGAAGACCATTTACCAATTGATATTCGAAGGACGTGCGACTCTTCTTTCTTTACACATTTTCCCCGACTCTTTCGAAGCAGGTCTTCAGGCTCGGGTCTTCATTTTACCTAATTGCAATTTCGCCCGGTGTTATGCTCAGGCACATCGCAACAGGAGTAGAGCGGACGCTGCGTTGCTCGGGCTGTCGCTTGAGCTCTTGTCTCCACTGCCGACGAGGAACTTACTGCACCCGTCTGAGCTGTCGCAGGCCTTTCCTCCTTTAGATATTCTTCACCATCGAGCATCCTCCACTAGGGATCGGGGTCTCCGACACTTCTTGCACCCGTAATGTTTCCCAAGATGATATCGTATGTGGGTTGGTCTACGCATTTTGCCATACCTGTCCAGTACAATATGGCGCGGACACTATAATCCTTGCTTCAGGCAGGTGCTATCTACAAGAGTGACGGCCGACGCTTCCCCTGTAAGATCCTCGTCTTTCACCAGGCTTCTCCGAACCAAGACTGTGTTGGCTCTCCGAACCAAGACTGTGTTGGCTTCGCTGTCTCTAAGCACCAATATAGGACGGTCTCCTATTTGCCCAATCACCACTGGCATTGCTGCTTTCGACTTGGGTGTTCCACTCACTGCCTCATTTTCCAGCGGCGTTTGCTCTCCTTTCAGCTGTGGAACTTCGGATGGCGTGATAAGTTCTACCCTAGAGTCGACAACCCATGCAGCTCGGTCCTGCGTTCTGTATCGGCACTCATCCAGAGTATGACCCCTCCTCTTACAACCTTGACACACAACCTGTGTTTTTTGTTCAGCACTACTAGTCCGACAGTCAGCTGCACGGTGCCCCACCTTGCCGCAGAGAAAACACCTTACTAGCGCCTTAGATGCACCGCCATAAGCTCTTGGTTTTGCCGCATCTGTCTCTAGGACCTTTTGGGGTTCCTCCTTTGCCTTACTCAAATTTCTTATCCCTTGAGCCTCGAGGAATTGGTCTACAGTGTCGGCGAACACAATTTTCATTCTTTCAGGAATAGCGCTAGCTTTGAGCTGCAGCACGCTAAAAATTGCTCTGTGACCAGCTTGTCACACACCACTTGAACACTCTTTTCCGTGTTTGACATATCAAGCCACGTCTCAAAATAGTTGGCCAGCCTGCAGGAAAACTGCTTAGCGGTTTCTGAATCCTCAGGTTTCGCGGTGCGAAATCTCACGAAAGCCCTCTGCCGTAAGCCTGAATCTTTGGAGGAGTGCCTTTTTGACTTTCTCGTAGTCCATGGAATCAGCAGCAGGCATCCTTCCAAAAACATTCAGCGCCTCCCCGACTAAACACATGCTCAATGCCGTGGCCAATTCACTGCGCTCCCAGCCTTGCCCCAAAGCTATCCGCTCGAATCGTTGCAGATATGCATCCAAATCACCTCTCTTGTCATCGAAAGGAGCCATAAGCTTTCTTGGACAAACTCTGGCCGGTCTAGGAGATTCTGTACCCGCTAAGGAGCGCCGATCATTGTCCGTGATATCGTTATATCCCCCCGCGACATGCGCCTGTTTCCACAAAATAAACTCCTTCTGTTCTATCCTTCTTTTCTCCTGTTCCTCTGCCTCGCGGGCTCTTCTAGCTTCTCGCTCTTCTGCCTCGCGCTCTTCTGCTTCGCGAGCTCTTTTCGCCTCGCGCTCTTCTGCTTCACAAACTCTTTTCTGTTCCCGCTCTTCTGCCTCGCGCGTGTCTGCGTGTGCTTGCGCCCTTTCCTCTCTCTGCCTCTTTCCCTCCTCCTCATAGAGATGCATCGCCTCTTCCTTGCTTAACCCTAGTTTGAGCGCCAGTTCTAACGCTCTTGCCAAATCCATCCTTTGTGCCGTCGAGAGATCGGAGAGATCCGAGACAAAGCAAAAAGAAAAAAGGAAATGAATCCTGGCACCGGCTCGCCACTTATCTTTGTCACCGATCTCTCCAGAGAACACTCGGACCGAAAGAATAGACTAGGCGACGGGTGTACTCACACAAACCCACATTTAATACACCCTACGTGGCACACACACTATAACACAAAATTAACAAAACTAACACAAAACACAAAGACTGTAAATACACACGACCCGGGCAAATTGCTACTAGCGTCTAATACTAGTGTTCTACTATTTGCGGTCAGCGTTCGTGCTCACGGTTGGTTGGGTGTGGCTGCGGCGTTGTATGGATCCAGTAGGCGGCGTCGAGGCGGCGTTCGCCGTGCTTGGGCTAGCGTCGCTGGCGGCGTTCGACGCGCTTGGGCTAGCGTCGCTGGCTGCGTCGTACAAGCTCCAGGTCCAAGCGCCCGTGGAGGTAATGGCGGTGTTGTTTGCGTTGAGGGCACCACCCGGATAGGTGGCAACAGCGCTGGAGACACCCCTGGCAGTAGCAGGTGGTAGCGCCCTCCGTCGACTCCCCGGAACGGGCTCAGGCAGGGCAGGAAGTCCACGATGCGATGTCGTGGAACGCGAGCTCACCGGAGCAGTAGCCAGCGTCGCTCTCTTCCAGCCGATGTGTCCCTGACCCGCCGGAGCCTCCGCTTCCCTGCTGTTCCCCCTGTGCCTTGCTCTCACTGCCCCTTTTATAGCCTCGCTGTTAGCCCACGTAAGCCTTGTCGTCGTCTTCTCTTCTCCACCAATCATCTCTCTCCACCTCAGCGAATGCTTCTCCACCAATCACCTCTCTCCACCTCACCGAATGCTTCTTCTTGCTCTTCTTTATTCTTCGGTTAATCCACTTCGTCTTCTTCACACCTCTTTCCTTTAAAATTTAATTTAGGCTCCTTAATATATGTGACAAAGAGGTGTCATCCGGGCAAATGGTACAGCGTGTGACAAGACTCAGCTTCTGGAGCTCGTCATAGCTCTGACATAAAGAAGCGGCGTCGGAGATGGTCTGAGGATCTTCGGACACTAAACCCTCGAATTTGTCGTCCTCAATTGGTTTAAGAATGTGTTTGATTTTGTCCGCGTCGCAAACAGATGGATTCAGGCGCTTGCATAAATCGACGACATTCTCTATATAGCTTTCGAAATTCTCGGCGCCCTGCTATGTCCGACTGCGCAAACGTTGTTCAGCACGAAGTTTTCGAATAGCAAGGCTGCCGAAGACATCGGTCAGGCTGGATTTGAGCGTCGCCCAGGTAGAAAAATTGGCATTTTGATTGCGAAACGAAAAGTTGGCTACAAGTTGGTAAGATAAACGATGACGTTCGTTAGCTTACAACGTCATCGCATTTGTTGTAAGCGCTCACTCGTTGGTAGGAGGCGAGCCAGGCTTCTGCTTAGGTATCGCGTCCCGCTGAAGATTGCAAGGTCGCGCTGACGAACGGGACCGGAACAGACGAAAGCGGCGGAATCAGTTTGGCCAGGCTGGGTCGGGTGTCAGTCATCGTGGTAGAGCCCGGTTAAGGGGCGTAGGTCTTCACGTCCGTAGCTGCAGGGTTTGAACAGGCGGCGCCTCCACCAAGTTTAAAGAAGCAACTCAAGGAATAAATGTGGACGGCCACAATATTTGTTAGTGCGTCGCTGCTCGGTGGTAAAGCGTACTTTGTTGTTGTTGTTGACCTCACACCTTAAACGCCAAAGTGAACTTCGTCAGCTTCGTCTTCCTACTGCGCCTTCGGCGGCTCTGGCTGCTGGGGCATCAAGCTCCAATTCTCAGTCTTAAAAATAAAATATTTAGGAAGAACAATCAATTTAGCGGAGATTGAGCGCCCTTGGTCTTCTATTTTTATATTAACTTATTTGCTGTTGCTAAAAGCGTTCCTCATTGGTTTTCAATGGAAGTCATAACTTTTCGATGTGATGGACGGAAACATGTTAAAATAAAGATGTTACTTTACGTTGCAAGAATGGAACATTGCCTTCAGTATTTCCATATCAGTGTCTTACAATGTTTCAATTTTCAAAATTTTTTTCCGTGAATGTTGGACATAAATAAAATGGCGACATACACGTAGTTAACGTCGTGCCACGTGACCTTCCAGGCATTGACCCGGCTGTGGATGCCTTAGTTTGTCTCGACACCGCCTTCGCAGTTTGCAGCGCCATGAAGCTCCACCCGACTTTGAAACCCCAGTGTTCCTTGGCGTGTCGTCAGTGTACTCAGTGAATAAGGTCTACAGACGTCATTTTGTTTCATGAGAAAATGCCTGCTGCTCTACTTGTTGGACATTCTGACGCCCTTTGTTAAGTGTTTTGCGTTGTGAAATGCAGGCCCTTTCGATGTGCCCTTTCCTCTGGCTGTACTTTCCCCTCACATCCTGACGACAATAAGAAACGGCGTGCGTGGAGAAACACCGGAAATAGAAGGGAACACGATGCGGCTAACCAGCGTCATTTTGTGCTCGCTTCACATCGTCGTTGTGTGTCACCAAAACCTCCGCCAAATTTGCTGACGCCATTCGCATATCGGTCTTATGCTGTAGCACTGACTGCTAAAAAAGGTAAGTGCAAGGCCCTTTGCAAAGTGATCTACTTTTCGCCAAGGGCACGCTGCTGTTGAGCTGTGTCCTGGATACCGCACACCAGTCTGCCACAAAGCATCACTTCGAGTGGCAGCATTCCTCACGTGGTCATCAACAGAATCCTAGGGGCGGAAGTTTGTGTAGAAGTAGAAGTAGATGTAAATGCAGAAGTAAAGGTAGATGTATAATTACAAGTAGAAAGCTGGCATCAAAATTACACCACCTTATCGATACTCATTTCGCTCACATCATGCGAAACGGTCCCTGAGGGCAGTTGATCGCGTTTGTATAACCTGGCGTGTCCGACGAGCTCCGACGGCTTGGAATCCCTGTGCTTGGTGAGCAGACAAACCAGCGCTTCCTAACCCACCTCAGCCAGGCGCTGGAGCAAAAATGAGTAGCGAGATGGTGCTCTATGTGAGCTCGCCGTTTTGGTTTAGGAGGGGCGGCCCCTTCTTCACAAGTGCAGGACATCGTTAGGCGCGAAATGATTTTGAGACGTTCAAACCTCGGCGTCCAGTCACACCATTCTTCGAACTTCTTGATCCGGGCCACGACCATGAGGCTGGAAGACTTGCGAGGTCGTTTGCCTCGCGGCCAGTGCTGTATAGACCGGGGAGATACCGAGACAGGGCTTTTTGAGAACATTGGGGCTGTTTCGCACTGCCGGCAAGTGCCGTGCGAGTACACCGAACACGGCTCGAATATACTCTGTCATTGTCACTAGGTGCCAAGAGTTCCATCTGGCAGAATACAGCAGGAATCCTCCTGTGGCAGCTACCAGTTTCTCAAAGTGGTTGGTCTAACTATTCAGCATACTGCATCAGGTGCCGATTGCACATGATTGTGGCTTCAGCACATCTGGTCTCTCTCAGATTGCTGAGAGCAACGAGACCGCATCATCCCGCTAACGTAGTCGCAGTTAGAACGCGTCCGCTGCTCCTGCTAATGGAGTTTGAGGTGCAGCACGTCCACCCCCGCCCGATAACGGCTCATGCGTGCAACACGTCTTCCTCCTCCGGCTAACGATGCCGCAAATGCAACACCTACGCCCCTCCTGCTATTCGACTTGTCGGTGCAACCAGTCTTCCTCCGGCATCCTACCAACGCTAAGCGGAGGCAAGCGTACCGTACACGTCTCTTATGTCCTGTCACAATTTCGAGTCCACTCGCACAAGAGACCGCAAGGAGCATGCCACTTCGGTCGTCACACATCGTGCAGCCAAGAAGCAGAGCCGCAGTCAAATGCCGGGAAATCTGAGACTGGGACTACCTGGAGGTCCCAATTAAATTGGAGACGTCTGTTCGATAATCACCTCCTATACCGCCTGGATCACAACGGAAAGAATTCCAAAAGCTTCTTGAACGTCGTGCCGTCTGCGTTGAAATTTCAGGAATTTCGCCTTGATAACGCACCACTCGTTACGGCGAGAAATGCCGGAATGGAAGTGCCCGCTCTTCACACACAGGCTGTACTGTTTCTCTTTTCAGCCATCTCGTCAAAAACGCCTGAGAGATAAATTATTGATGGTTGCAAAGCATAAACACAAATATTCGCAACGCATCAACTGACCCAGTCTACTAAACGTAAGTAGCATATGTACCGGTTATTATGATTCGGCGAAATGTAAGACTGTGCTTCTGGCACCTTGGCGAACTATCCTTCGCAGGGATCTTTGGTCCTAACTTCATAGCTAAGGCATGAATTCGGGTCTGTCCCCATTCAGGCATCTATCAATACGGCGTGATTGCAGAACCAACAAAGGTCATGACTAAGTCACCGGACCCACAATCAAATCGGCTAGCCACAAAACACTTCTCGCTCATCGCGTTATTCTTAATAAAATACGCAAGAAAGTACACCGTAGACTAATACGAATGTACGGGCCACATGCGGCTTCTCCTCTTCTCTGTCTGCGATTTATTTAGGCGCCCATTAGGAACAATGCCGAGCAATCTCATTACCGAATGCGTCCTTAGCAGTAATCACGAAAGGATGTGGTATTCCAACGATTTGGAAGTCGTTCACAGGGTCGCAGTGGAAAGGGCAAAAATGGGGGTGGTATTTAAGCCATTTGCAATAATGTTCATCGAGGCTCGTGGAAATCCTAACGTGCTGACTCAATGATTGACACCGGCTGTACCCTCCTGACACCTTTTAACCGATGCCTCTAAGCGTCAACGGGCGAAAACTTCGGCACAGAGTTCTCAACTAAGTGTCGACGACGAATGCAGTGAGACCTTCCAAAATGTCCTAAGTGTTTCTCATTCCTCATGCGCCTAAAAAAGAGGGCACACTACAGATGTGTCTCGATTATCATTGAAGGTATTGGTGAGCGCTACAAAAATACGGAAAGGGACGAACACAGAAGACAGGCGCTTTCTAACATCTGTTTATTATCTGAAGAAGCATGCCTATATACACATATTAACGTCAAATCATACACAGAATAGGGAAGAGCACACGACGCTGACAAGAGCGATATGAAGGAAAAATATATAATAATAAAATATCAACACGTGCCTTTACAACAGCCGAAGATTGCTATTCCTGAGGTAGTTTAATTCGGTTCTCCCTATCATCATTGAAGGGGAGCTGATACATTGGTTATCTGGAGCAACGTGCATAGCGAAAGCTTCGATAATTTCGCGTTCCCTTCTGTTTCTGGCCCGACCTATTACCTTGGTGTTTTTAGCATTGGGGTGCATTTGCACTGTGCGCAATGTGGTGCCAGATTTCCTGATTTTGCTACTTGCTCGCATAATCTTTCGTGCTCTCTGAGCCTCTTGTTCAGGCATCTACCCGTTTGCCCTACGTAGGTTCGTTGACAGCTAAGTGGAATGCTGTAAATGACGTTTTCTTCACACTCTCGATAGGTGATATCGTGTTTGACGTTGCACCCAGGTTTCATTTTGTGGTCTTCATTCTCGTTGACCTTTTTGCACATTCGAATGAGCTTATTGGGAGCTGAAAAAACCACCTCAACTCCGTACTTGTTCGCTGTCTTCCTTATTCTGTGGGAGATGTTATGAATGTATGGCATCACAACGGGGCGTCCCTCATAGCTCGGTTTCTTATTCTTATCGGACCCAGTAACTTCCCTTAGTAAGCATTCTGCAATGCCGCCAAGTAACTGCTCCGGATAGCCACAAACCCTCAATCGGGAAACCTGTTCAACAATTATGTGACTAATCGAGTGGGGGCATGATTTTATTATAGCTAGTTTTAGGCAAGAAGTTGCTACAGCTCGTTTACCAATATTGGAATGACCAGAATCAAATCGCAAGAGTGGTTTTTCTGCCCTGGGCTTATAAGCCCAGCAAGTGTGGTTGTCGCTGCAAGTCACCAGCAGTTCTAGGAATCTAATCTGGCTGCCCTGTGGGGTTTCAGGTGTGAACTCAAGGCCGGGAAAAACACTCTTCCATTCATTAAGAATACCTTCCACGTTTATGGAGTCGGTTAGGCTGTTGGGAAGGCAGAGCAGGTAATCATCAACGTACCTAAAGCAAGCTAAAATATTGTGCGTATTTAGTATGCTCGATATCTTCCGATTGCCCTGTGCCAAAAAAAAAATGCCGGACAGCACAGGTGCGAAACAAGATCCAATACTTATGCCTCCTTTTTGCAGAAACAATTCGCCTTGAAATTCCACGTATAAAGAGCACAGGTAGCATTCAACCAATTCAAGAAAGCAGTTAACACTCATTTCACTCTGGTTTTGAAACCTAGCAGTTCCGAAGTGTTCATTGCATTCTTCTACAGCTCTCAAGGCGGCGCTCCATGGAATGCTATAATACATGTCAACCACATCAATTGATAGGCACACCACCGGGGGCTTGATCTTAAAAACATTTACTCCTCAGATACTTTAACCATGAATGGGTCCCGAATCGGAAGGATCTAAAGATGGGCTCTTAAACATTGAGACAAGCAGCGTTGCCAGGTCCCTCGGTCTTCAACAATGAACCTGAAAGGCATGCCTTCTTTTTGCGTCTTGATTGTGAAGAAAGGCTTTAGACAGGTCGCCTTGCACTCTGTGATCTGTTTCTGCAGCTTTTCATTTCTGGAGGAGCCGCATTTCAAAGCCACACTGCTCCGAATTTTGGCAAAATTCCTTTTGCAAATTTTTGCGGGATCGAAGTTCTTTCTTAGTCCTTCCAAAGTCATGCTTCGATACACGCCTCTGTCAATGACCACGAACCGACCTGTCTTGTCCGATGTCATCAGGCTGATTCTGTTGTCTGTCAGAAAGGTGATAGTATCCTTTGTCGTGTTGTCTCGTGGCTTCAGCTGGTTAACCTGTCTGATGGTTCGCACTGCTTCAATAATGCATGCGGCTCTTTCCTTGTCGGGCAATCTGTCTGCTATTTCATAAATCCTCGCGAGGTTATTGAAGCAGTGCGAACCATCAGTGTGTGTGTGTGTGTGTGTGTGTGTGTGTGTGTGTGTGTGTGTGTGTGTGTGTGTGTGTGTGTGTGTGTGTGTGTGTGTGCGTGCGTGCGTGCGTGCGTGCGTGTGTGTGTGTGTGTGTGCGTGCGTGCGTGCGTGCGTGCGTGCGTGTGTGTGTGTGTGTGTGTGTGTGTGTGTGTGTGTGTGTGTGTGTGTGTGTGTGTGTGTGTGTGTGTGTGTGTGTGTGTGTGTGTGTGTGTGTGTGTGTGTGTGTGTGTGTGTGTGTGTGTGTGTGTGTGTGTGTGTGTGTGTGTGTGTGTGTGTGTGTGTGTGTGTGTGTGTGTGTGTGTGTGTGTGTGTGTGTGTGTGTGTGTGTGTGTGTGTGTGTGTGTGTGTGTGTGTGTGTGTGTGTGTGTGTGTGTGTGTGTGTGTGTGTGTGTGTGTGTGTGTGTGTGTGTGTGTGTGTGTGTGTGTGTGTGTGTGTGTGTGTGTGTGTGTGTGTGTGTGTGTGTGTGTGTGTGTGTGTGTGTGTGTGTGTGTGTGTGTGTGTGTGTGTGTGTGTGTGTGTGTGTGTGTGTGTGTGTGTGTGTGTGTGTGTGTGTGTGTGTGTGTGTGTGTGTGTGTGTGTGTGTGTGTGTGTGTGTGTGTGTGTGTGTGTGTGTGTGTGTGTGTGTGTGTGTGTGTGTGTGTGTGTGTGTGTGTGTGTGTGTGTGTGTGTGTGTGTGTGTGTGTGTGTGTGTGTGTGTGTGTGTGTGTGTGTGTGTGTGTGTGTGTGTGTGTGTGTGTGTGTGTGTGTGTGTGTGTGTGTGTGTGTGTGTGTGTGTGTGTGTGTGTGTGTGTGTGTGTGTGTGTGTGTGTGTGTGTGTGTGTGTGTGTGTGTGTGTGTGTGTGTGTGTGTGTGTGTGTGTGTGTGTGTGTGTGTGTGTGTGTGTGTGTGTGTGTGTGTGTGTGTGTGTGTGTGTGTGTGTGTGTGTGTGTGTGTGTGTGTGTGTGTGTGTGTGTGTGTGTGTGTGTGTGTGTGTGTGTGTGTGTGTGTGTGTGTGTGTGTGTGTGTGTGTGTGTGTGTGTGTGTGTGTGTGTGTGTGTGTGTGTGTGTGTGTGTGTGTGTGTGTGTGTGTGTGTGTGTGTGTGTGTGTGTGTGTGTGTGTGTGTGTGTGTGTGTGTGTGTGTGTGTGTGTGTGTGTGTGTGTGTGTGTGTGTGTGTGTGTGTGTGTGTGTGTGTGTGTGTGTGTGTGTGTGTGTGGGTGATTCTGGCCAGCGACATGACGGATTCGTACATTAGATCATCTAAGGCGGATCCCCACATGCTCGTTGTCAGCGGTCACTTGTCGAAATGAGTAGACTTCCAATCATTGCGGAAGCTATATTTAATGGGCTGCTCTAGGATTTTTAAGATCTTTATAACTGCCCGGTCTGAACCCTGAAGTAGGCCAGAGCGAACTTTAACGTCGCCAGCCTAGGCCACTGCAAGCAATACAACATAAGAAGGCGGTACCTGAAGGTCTCGGTCGAGGACGAAGTGCTCCTTTGCCCGCATCCATTTAGTGAAGCCGCAAAATGATTGGCAGCCTCCCTTCCTTCGCTATGGAACGAACACTACGTGGTAACAAAGCGTGCGTCTCGGCTGCCGTAACGACTTTGCAATGCGCAGGGTGGTAAAGAAACCGGGCCTGCCAACGTGGCCGATGTGTGAACGTACCACGGTCGTCCACGGACCATGCAGGCGCAGATGGCCCACAAGGCGGATAGCACGATCGTACTGGAACAAAAACGGCGCCTAACATGGTCACCCTGACCATCATCTGGTCGGGGTTTCCCAAAGCCGTTGGTCAGCTGCAATCGTTTACTTTGCCAACCGCAGCGCATCACAGTTTTCTGTGGTCCTTTTGTCACTCATTTTCCTCCGTTATCTTACGCTTCGAGAAGTGTCCCACCTTTTGAAAGTGGAGAAGAGCAGGAGGGATCTACTAGCTCTTTTTGACCATTTAAACTGCACGCTTTCCCTTCTATTCATCTGGTTACCTGAAAGTGCAGTGCAACTGCACATGATCGAACTGCTGCTCGCGAGTTGTGGCATGTCCTCACTGCGGTGACAATTGAAAAAGAGAGCGAAAGCAGCACTGGAGGCATATGGCGTAATGGGTGTTCGTT
Source organism: Amblyomma americanum (assembly GCF_052857255.1). Lineage (NCBI taxonomy): Eukaryota > Metazoa > Arthropoda > Arachnida > Ixodida > Ixodidae > Amblyomma > Amblyomma americanum. The sequence goes on along the minus strand of NC_135505.1, from coordinate 83,089,204 downwards.
TGCGGGCACGCTTTCTGTGGCCAGCGGAAGCCGTCGGAATTTACACGGATGGCAGGCCGAAGCTGTACTACTCAGAAGGCAGTAGATTGAAGTGGCAACTCTGAAAAGTGATTGGCTGTTTGGCATGAGTGGCTGCTGTACGAGCAGTCAGGTGTCATGTACTCCTTCGACCTCTTACCTGTGCTCCTTGGTCTCAATCGCGTCTCAGCGCGTTTTTGTTCGGCAGCACTAAGATGCTAGCGCACGTTTTGATGTAACTATAAAATTTCGTTCTCGAGAGGTTGCTCTACTGCGCGGCTACTTTCAATTCTGAGCTCCTTTGTAAGCATTAGCATGTTCCGGAACGAAGCGGTCTCTTTTATACTGACTGTGTGTGTCTCACAGGTCATGAGAGAGCATGGCTTGCGCACCTCGTTCCCTGGAAGGTGAGGCCTTCATATTTGTGCTGTATATAGACAGACCTATAACTTTATGCTACTTTACATTGTACTATACGATGCGTGAGTGCGAACAGCATTACCAAAGCTAGGAGTTTAATATTTGAAAATATATCGAGCGATTGCATTGCCTTCGAATATCTTTGCACGAGTTCTAGCAAATGCCAGAAGAGGCGTTAGCCATAAACACAACTATGGTGTAACTTCCGACCATTTGAACTGCTAAGCAACAAGGCGGGATGAATGTGGATCGCAATAATGAAATGATGGTTGACTGCTGACGAAACGCACGCTGAAGGCAGGAGACGTACTAAATAATAAAATTGACCAAAATACTAGAAATGAATGACATTTTACACCGCCCCCAAATTGGCCGCTTAAATATTATCCGATTATATATATATATATATATATATATATATATATATATATATATATATATATATATATATATACATATGCAAAGTAGATAAGTAGCCTTGCGGGTGGATGAAGGACGAAACCTGAACATGAAGAAAGCACGAGCCACGAGCCTCGCACTTCTCCCTCTGAAATCTTCGTTTCTCTCTTCAGCGCTGGAGGCATTAACCCCTGCCGTTCAGTAAGCATTGTCCCGATGCTAACGAGTGCCTGCCGTGAGACAAGATAAGTGCGTGCTAGTGTGGTAAGGTTTGCGGCAGACCACGTGTACCGTTTCGGTGCACTTGTGTCATCCGGGTTCTGGCGTCTCATGAGGGACAACCTCATTGTTGTGCTCGCTGACACGATGGACGACTCTAAAGGGACCTGCGGTGCAGGAATTTTCCCTCAATCTACGGCGCCGGATGGGGTGCAAAATCCAGACAAGGTCACCTGCCAGAAATTCGGCATATCGCTGGCGCTGGTTGTACTGCCGCGCATCCCCGTCTTGCTGCTCTCGGATACACACCCAGGCCAGCTGGCGAGTACCGTCGATGCTTTGTAGAAAAACGGCAACGTAATCATTTGTGTGGTCGTCTAAATAGGGATGCATAGCATCTAGTCTTGTTATTACCGTAGGTCTATAATCTAAAGAGAATGGTGCCATATTGGTGGTTTCCTGGCCGGCGGTATAGTACGCCAACGTGACATACGGTAAGACGTCGTCCCACGCTCTGTGCTCTACGTTCACGTTGATGGACAGCATGTCAGCAAGTGTGTGTGTTGAGACGTTCCATTAGTCCATTTTTCTGAGGGTGGTATGCGGTCGTCCTGTGGTGCTGTGTGGGGTTCAGAATGAGAATGTGCTGCATTAACTCAGCAGAGAAGACAGGATATTGGTCCGTAATCAGAACTTCTAGTGCGCATTGCCGGAAGACAATTTGATGAACGCAGAGTTCGGCGATCTCGATGGCAGGGCCACTGGGCAGAGCTGCCGTTTCCGCGTAGCGAGTCAGCTACTCGCTACTCTATTTCTTGAGCTTCACGTAGGGAACAGTCCAAGAAAGTCTATACCTGTTCCTTGGACTAGGCTGGACGGAGTGGGATGGGCTTGAAAATGCCAGCACGCTTGAGAGGAGGAATCTTGCGCCGCTAGCAGTCCCGGCAGGCTCGTACATAATGCGTCAGGGCAGCGGATAGGCCAGGCTAGAATCACCTTTCATGAATTCTGACGTGGGTTCGAGTGACTCCGAGGTGGCCAGAGGAGGGATCGTCGTGACAGGCATGCAAAATTTCGTCACGTAGGGTTACTGGCTGAACAAGTGAGTACTAGCACGGTTCGGGGCAAAATACTTGACAAGAACGCCGTCGTGGTGGCAGAGATAAGGCAATGAGCGTCTGAAGGCCTTAGGTAGCGTAGCGCGTGCACCTTGTGATAGAGGCGATTTTTTAGGCTAAACTTTTTTAATATTTCTTGGGTCACCCAGGGTTTAATAGTCCTTCGTGCCTTCTGTGAAGTTTTGGCAGTAAATGAAGTGTTATGTTTTGGTAAAATTACTTCTAGGATTTTATCTTATGCCTCGTCGGGGTTATGTGCATGATAAACTTGCTTCCATGAAACGTTCTCAATATTGTACCTAAACTGATCTAAGCTTCTCTGGGATATGTTTTGGAAAACATGTTTTTTTCCTTTTTATTTATTCCGCTTACAAGCATATAGACCGTCAGGCGGTCAGATATCGGTCGCTATGATGTACGCCATAATAAGCGATACTGGGTGGTTCTTTATAAAGAAGCCTAGAAGTGTGGCAGATGTCTGTTATCCTTGTGGCACTGGTACAAATTGCGTCGAACCTCTTTATATTCGCAAGTGAGTACTTTTGAGATTGTTTTGCACCCGTTCCGAGCTGGTCGACATTTAAATCATCTCCTACAACATGCTTAATGGCGTTTTCAATTGCAAAAATAAACATGCGTTCAAAATATTCACATAAGGCATTTGAATAGCCATTAGATAGTCTACACAATCCCAGGCTCTGGGCACTGTCGGCAAGTCTTATCCAGTCGCTCGACGCTAAGAACTTTTAAAATTTGACTGCTTAATCTTTCTTAGTAATGTAATAAGTTTCTTCAAATTGCCAGTAATGCCGCTTGTTTTAGTTTCCCAAACTTCAAGTTCCATCTTTCCTCAGCCCGAAGGCTCGGACTATGAGGGTAAAGGCTTCAAGTCAAGATTACTGCATGGTAATTGGCAGTAATTGGAATTGGTGGCCTGGGGAAAAAAAACTCTAATTTAAGCTTTGACAGGAAAAAGTTCACGAACACATAAAGGGGAAAGCAAGCAGTAGAAACGAAACTCGCGGAAGGCAGACGAGAGCTTAAGAAAAAAAAAGGAAAGCTTTACTGAGCGTTCAACGTTCGGCTAAAGATTCAGCGTTCTACGTATGAGTCTGGTAGATGGTGCGTCGGGCGAAGAGGCGTTGCGCGGCGTCGTCGCAGTCAGTGGGCTCCGGTCTATGCCCTGATAGAAGCGCATGGTAGATGGCAGTCCCCACGGCGGGCCTCAACGCTGCCGCCGGAACCCGTCACACCTGTGGAACACGGGCGCGGTGCCCAGGACAGGTGGACGGGGAAAGCAGCGGGGCGATGGAGGCGGCCCCTGTTCAGACTGCCGGCCACGGGAACAGCAGGAATAGAGCAAAGTTTTCTGCGTGTGCTGACTCAGGCTGACTACGACGGGCTGTCCGGGTCTGGTAGCCCGGACTTCTGCGGCTGAGGCCCAAGACTGGAAACTCGACGAGCCAGCAGCTTTCGTCCACATCCGTCGCCGACCGCGTTCTTCCTGTTCTCTCCATAGACGCTCTGCGCCACATTTTCCTTCTCCTCTTCTTCTCTTCCTCTCGAGCGTCTTCGCCAGCCGCGGTGTGGCGCCTGTACCTTACACGGACGCGCTACCCAATGGAGCGCGGGTTCAAGGTAGCCCCTGCCCCACGAAAACTGGTGGCGTCGTTGGGATCGGAATCGACTAGTGTCCACGGTCGGCCAGCGAGAGAGCAGCTGTCTCGGGAGATCATCACAAGTGTGGGTGAGTGCTTGCGTTTCCTCTGATGTGGACCAGATTCTAAAAAAGGGTTAAAATTCAGAATTGTCAGAGATCTGCGCTCAAATCCTGGAGTATTGGTTTTTGCTTTGTGTTTTGGAAGTAGCCTTATTGAGAATTATCCTAGACCTACTGAAGCTCCAGAAAGCGGACCGGTTGCTGTTGTGTGAGGAATCAGGGATCGATAAAAAGGGTTTGGCACGAAAACCCGAGATTATACAGGCAATCACTGGTTTGGGGGATGATAATGAAGAGCTCAGTGAAGCGTGGAGTCTCATAAAAAAAAAGAAAGAGTAGCTCAGCCAACAGAAAAGGCGTGATCGTGAAACTTAGAAAAGAGAGAAAAAACTGGAGCTGGAGATAGAGCTCTGTAAGTTAGAAATGGAGTTGAGCAAGAGGTCCGGGAATTGTCCAGAGCTAGTGGCACCTCTTGTCAATACGGAGGCAGAGTTCAAGATGTCTAGGTACACGCAGCCATAATAGCACCAGGCTAAATCGGTCTGTATCTAGCAAATTTTGAACGAACTTGCGAGAAATTCTTCAGTTGAGACACTCGTTCTCAAATGCAACTGACGGTTCTGCCCTGCGAGGCAGCGGAGGTTATCGCGCGACTCAGCCAGGAGGTCGCGGACAACTAGCAGAAGATGAAGGCCTGCCTTTGGCGAAAGTATAGACAGGGCCGAAGTGTTCATGCAAAGATTTCGGGGAGCTAAGATATAACGCGACGAAAGCTTTCCCGAGTTGTGCAAGTTGAAAGTGAAGTTGGTCGAATGGATAAAGAGCATTGAGTCCTACAGTGACCGGGACGCTGTAGTTGAGACAATTTTGAGACGATGCAGGAATGGCGTAGAGGTGGAGCATCCGCCTCGCGTGCAAGAGTACTGGGGTTTGAATCACGATGTCGCGCAATTCCCCACCACGTATGAAAAAACACACTCCGCGTGTAGACGGAATTGAATAAGCAGTCCTGTGGTGCGGCCTGGTCTCGGCGACCAGAACCGACAACGCACTCCCTCACCAGAACACGATTTCGCAACCCTGGTGTGGTACTTTGCAATAACCTTCTATGAACAAACCAATTAACCCTCGGCCCTCAGTCCCGAGCGGCTGCGGAGCGCTAACAGAGGTGGCGGTCAGACCTGTGGCGTAGAGGAGGGTGCTAAGAATCTCTGGCTCCGGGCAGGCCACCATGTAAATCTTAACCTGGCAACGTTTAACGCTGGAATCTTATCTAGTGAGGCTGGCCTAGCAGTGCTGTTCGAGAAACTAGCGGGCATTAAATGGAATGCCATACGGCCTAGAGATGTTGGGAGGAAAGGCGAGGCATATACAGTGCTAAATAACGCGCACATACTTTGCTATCGCGGATTAGAGGAGACACGAGAATTAGGTGAGGGATTACTTATTAATTGGGATACATTTGGAAACGCCGATGAGTTCTATGCTATTAAGGAAAGGGTGGCAGCTATCGTAATTAAGCTTAATTAGAGGTACAAAGTGAAGCTGGTGCAGGCATACGCACCTACATCCAGTCATGATGATCAGACTGTTGAAAGCTGCTATGAAGAGGTGGAATCGGCAATGAACAAAGTAAAAGCACAGCACATTCTACTGAAGGGCGACTTCAATGCGATGGTGAGCAAGAAGAAGGATGGCGACCAGGCGCTAGGCGACTATGGGCTAGGTTCTAGGAAGAGCGGGGGAGAACTATAAGTAGAGTGCGCAGATAAAAAAATGATTTACGGATCATGAATACCTTGTTCCGCAAACAAAAGAATGGGAAGTGGACCTGGAAGAGCCCCAATGGTTAAACTAAAAATTCAATCGCCTTCGTACTATGCGCTCAACCTGGCATAGTTTAGGATGTGGACGTCCTCAGAAAGGTGTGTTGTATCGACTACACAATGGTAAGTTCTCAAATTAGCCTAGACTTGAAGAGGGAACGGAAGACGCTAGTGAAGAGGAAGTGCATTAACGAGATAGCGGTAAGAAGGAAAATAGAGGAATTCAGGATATCGCTGCAGAACAGATATTCAGCTTTAACTGAGGTAGACCATCTTAATGCTAATACAAGAAACGATAATCTGACAACTATACTTGTGCAGTGCCGAGTAGAAGTACGCGGTAGGACGGTTTGACAGGTTACCGGAAAGCTATCTCAGGAGACGAGTGATCTGATTAAGAAACGCCAAAGTAAGAAGGCGTCTAACACTATCGACAGAATAGAACTGGCAGAGCTATAGAAGTTAATAAATAAACACAAGGTAGCCGACATTAGGAAGTTTAATTTGGCGAGAATTGGGAACGCTCTAAGGAACGGGGGTATCCTAACAGCGGTGAAGAATCTAGGCATAGGTAAAAACCAGATGTATGCGTTAAGAGGCAAAAAGGGCAATGTCATTAGCATTAAAGATAAGATAGTTAAAGTGGCCGAAGAGTTCTACATAAATCTGTACAGTAGCCAATGTAATCAGAATGTTAAGGATAGAGAGAGTAGCGCACAGCAATGTGTCATCCCGATAACAGAGTAAAGAATTGTTTAGTAGCAATGGAAAGGGAAAACAGCTGGTGAGGATCAGGTAACAGCAGATCTCTTGAAGGACGGAGCGGTGATTGTGCTAGAAAAAATAGCCACCCTGTATAGGCAATGCCTTATGACATCGACCGTACCAGAAGCTTGGAAGATTTCCTACATTATCTTAATTCTTAAGAAAGGAGGCGCCAAGAAATTGAGAAATTATAGACCGTCAGCTTCCTGTCTGTTGCGTACAAGCAATTTATTAAGGTAATCGCTGATAGAGTCAGGGCAACCTTAGATGCTAATCAAGCAAGCGATCATGCAGGCTTTCGTAAAGGGTATTGAACAATATATCATACTCACATCGTTAATGAGGTGATAGGGAAACGCGGAAAATATAATCAACCAATATATGTTGCTTTCTTCGATTGCGAGAAAGCATTTGACTCAGTTTCAGGTATATGGAGATGTTGAGACTAAAAGTTTCTGGTGGAGAAATTTCTCTGACAACTTTCTTTCAAAGATTCTGCTTTTATTCTCACAGTGAGGGCTACCTAAATAATGCTCGTGCTTGTCGTATAGTATAGGCGATGAGTAAGCACCGCGGGCTATTTAATGAGAGGTGACCTCCTCGGCAAAAGCGGATTATGGATGTGGTTTCAATGGCTCTGATCCTCTGTTTATCAGATCTGTGCACTACAGGATAAATATAAATGAAAGATTATGGTTAAAATCCTGTTGATATGTTCATAAAGACTTGCTAGTTGTGGTCCCTATTGCAGTTAAAATTTAATAACGGTTCGTACCTGGACGATACTTTCCGCATCAGTCAATACCAGTACCTTACTTTAAGTGTGGTGCACCTCAACATCGGTGCAAGAGAGACAAGCAGCTGACCCCTGACCTGTTTTATAGGACATTATGAATGCAGAATTACAGAAAAATGTGTCTATTGCAATATATATGGGGTTAAAATTTATACGTTGCTCTTGATGCCATGGCGTTGAGAGCTCGGGGTTATTTTCACTATCTATAATTCCAAAATTTGTTGGCACCAAACAATGCAGTGGGAAACAAGGAAGCAACATATGGAAGCAATATTTATGTGGCATGTGCAGACTGCGACATATGGAAGTGAAGTTGACAGAACTGCAGCGCTGCTAGTTGCTGTTACATATCGGTAAATTTTTCAATCAGTGTGATAAACACCGCCGAATTAATAAAGGAAAGAAGGGGCGGAGGAGAGTTCTGATCATTTAATACCAAACAATGGAACTCAGAAAAACATCGCATAGATAACATTAAAATTTTATTCTTTATTTTGTGCACCTATCATTGTTTTAGCACACATTTTCTGCAAACATAAATAAAGCAGTGCTGGTACTATCACTGAATTCACCCCTATATCTCCCTGTCCTAATTTTATCAAGATCGCCCATCCAAATTTTCATTCCCACCGCAGCCTCACTTTTCACACAGGCTTTCCATTTGGGCACCAGTAACACTTTTAAGTGATAACGTTTTTTTGCCTTATGGGTGCCGCGGACGGAATTTGTAGACGGGAGTTGTCTGCACGAACTGTCAACCATAAGTTATTTTGTAATTAAAGTAAAATGTAAAAGTTAATTAGGCAGCTGTTGATAAGCAACATATATGTAATTAAAGCTGCCGATAGCGATCTCGGTATGAATAGTGATAGCGATGACAGCGATATTGATAATGATAGCTACTGATACTGATGGTGGTAATGATAGGTAGTGACAGTGATTGTGTTAGAGATAGTGTTAGTGATGATGGCAGTGGTTATTAAACCCATATTGATAGTTGGTTATAGTGGTGATGTTGATAGTGATGATTGCCGCTATACTGTTTGTATAGCAATGGTGATGGTAGTAGGGGTGAAAGAGCAATAAAGAAAACATAAATATAAGAAGAAATAGGTTTTATAAAATAAAAGGTAATAAAAACAAACGAACTAAAGACATAATACAATAAAAATAAAAAATAACAATATAAATATTCCTATTGTTAATAAATAAAAATTAGAAATGAAAAACCGAAAGAAAAGGAGGAAATGAAAAGGCTTTCGCATCTCTGCTCTTAAGCATACGTAAGTGCAATCCTCTACTTGTTTGGTGGGCGATTCATAATGAAAGAAACCACCTTACCCCAAGAACTGCTCAAAGTACCAGTAGATTCGATTCCTGCCACCTGCTTCTAATGGGCCACTGAAAACTGTGAAAAAAAACTATGTGACAGCTATCCATGATTAACACTTCACACGCCAGACACAAATAAGCACTTACTTCGAACTCTATACCTCGCTCCGCAAGCAATATAGAGCTAAGGGCATATGGTACACTGATGGAATATTGAATTTTTGGGAGTGCTGAGTCGGGCTGGTTGGTTCATGTTGATGGGTAATAAAAAAAACAGCGCTGACGAACGGGAATAAAGAGTCGCATATGTCAAGCTCATGTGTCTCTCTCCACTTCCGCCCCGTCCGTGAGCGCTGTTTTGTTTTACCGTTCGACATGAACCAACAAGCCTGAAAGAGAGAGCAAGCCTTTATTGAGGAAATAAAGAGGGTGAGCCGGCGCAGTTTGTGGATGCCGACACCTCGATCCGCGTCCCTATTTCGGGATGCCGTAAGATCCCGCCGCCTCGCGAGCCGGGCGTGTGAGGTCAGCTTGTGCCATCGCACTCAAGAGGCAGTGCCTTCCTCTTTGAAGCTAGGTCAGGGTGTTTTAGAACGCGCAGCTACAGAAAAAAATTTAACGAAGAAGATGACACATATCCTGTATGTGGTAAATCTGAAGAAACAATAGAACACCTCATTTTAAAAAGCGATGGTATCCATCCCGATGTTGATGCAGGCACAGTCAGTCTTCCTGAGGCCTTAGGGTTTAGAGATAACAATAGTCGTGTAATCAAATCTGCGGTGGAAATTAGCAAAAAGCGACTGGAGGAGTGGTGGCTGAAAAGCAGAGAGGTGAGATAATATTTAAAGTGTAGGAAGACGTATTTTTTAAAAAAGTGGCGAATTTTATTAACAACTTACAACAGAGTTAAACAAAAATAAAAGAAAAAACTGAGCATGGTGACAACTATCACTGCCCCGTTTCAGAGGGGACGCTCCTACCTTCCGTCGATACATCCTCGAGCTCTCGAGGACCAAGAGGAGCAAGGTCTCCCAAGCCTCTTTATTAGGGGTTGGCTGTGGAGGGCAAATCGAACTGTGTTAGCACGCCCACACTATGTGGGATAGAGACAAGAGCTCGTCACCGTGTGGGCACAAAGGATTGCCTTTCGGGTAAGAGCCAGCCGCCATGGCGGGATACCAGTAGGCGATCGTGTGTAGCTGTCGCAAAATGCGTTCGTTTGCCTTCGACAGCCCCTTTGCAGGTGGAGGGATGTGCCCATGCCTGTTCTAGTAATAGGCTATTTCTCGTGCATCGGGCACTTTTCTTTCCGCCTCTTGACTCCGCTCATCTCTTGTCTCTGTCAACCTACTGGCTACAGCTATGTGTCGGGCACGTCTTTCACGTTCTTATTGAAGAATTCGTTTCTACCTCCGGATATTCTTAGTTTATTAGGAGGTCTCTTCTCTTTGGAAGGCCATGCCAAGGGAACGTGCCGCATCTTGTGCTCCGAGATGTGGAAGCAAGCGAGGTTCTACACCGAGTGCCTGAGCATTGCGTGCAGAAGAAACGTTCCTCCGGAACTATGGAAGAGAAGCTTCCATCAAGGCCTTCGCGCAGCTTCGAAACCGGCAGAATTCATGTGGCCACAGGTTCTTCCCTGGCTCCCTCGCCGAAGAGCTCCTCCTGCCTCCCCGAACATTATGTTGTCGTGCTGGGGAACACAAGTGTCCCATCGAAGGTAAATAACCTGCTCGTGCTGAACCCAAAATACTGTAAGCATCCGCGACTCGACAAACGCAACTCCTCTCTCTTCTTAGGACCGCTTCCAGAAGAGCAGGAACAGAAGAAGCTGGCAGATACCTCAAGGAAGCCGTGGAATTCTTTCCCCAAGAAAGGAAGCACGCGCCGTTTCACTGCTGCAGTATCGGCCTTCAAAGACGCAGGCGTCAAGCTCCTTCAGTCAGACAAAAAGCGTTGTTTTGTCGTCGTGGCAAAGGACCTCCACAATGACAAGGCTGAAGCTGCGATAGCAGCCAACTTTAGACAAGCGAAAACCGTGAAGCCGTTCAAAAGTGCAAGAGCAGGCAGTACAGCTTTCTGAACGCGCTGCCCTTTCAAGACTAGCCTCATCTGCCAAGGCTGCTAAGGCATCTAGCCCAAACATATTTCTTCAGTGCCAAGACACATAAAGCAACCTACCCTTCCCGTGCTATTGTGTCCGAACGAGGAACATGGCATCGCGAGGTAGCGGCGATCTTGCAGAAGTGCCTGTTGTACCTCAAGGTTGAAGATCTTTTGCTCATCAGAGAGCCTGAGACCCATCGTATGTGTCTGTCGCCTCTTCGGTCCCATCTGTCAGCGCTGCTTTGTCTTACCGTTCAACAGATTAGTGCACAGTCTCAGAATTTTTGTGTTGTCAAATTAGTACTTCCAACACGAGTTTAAAGGTCTGATCGTTGAGTTACATAGGCAAAATTCGGAAAAGGTCTGTTACCACTTTTGTTCCGAAGTTCAAATTCAGTGTTCACGCATGGCAGTTCTTGTATTGATCAAGGTTTAATGTTCATATATGTGGAATTAGTCATTCTCTCCATTCTTAGATCCCAGGGTCTCTCCCTACGGCTCCTTGTGCAGTGGCGCGGCGGCTCATTGGTGGGCCACTGCTCTTCGATGGTAAGTGCAGTCACTGGTGCCAGTTGGGTTCGGTTGCGACCCATGTTGACCTTTCCGACCTGCCTCTCATGATTAAATGAGCTGCCGCCTGCGAAGGTAGACAGGTTGCTATAGGTATGTATGTAGTACATATTTCGTACATACCTAGGCAGGCTGCCCGGCACCCGGTGACAGGAGAGGACCCTACCGCAAAACCGGTTACATCCATACAGAGAGACAAAAACACAAAAGACACAAACGCAAACAAACAATGGCCAAATGCGGTAAACGGACACTGTGAATGCTAGCACATTAATTCGACAGGACAAACAAAATTAATCTGCCTAAACATGATTCTGTGTGACCATACAACCAGTAAATCAGCACAAGAATTTGTGAGAAAGCACCTGTAATATTGTTTTACATTTAATGTGCTGTTATTGCCTATATGTTTTCTTTTATTTCTGTACTCATGAATACTCTAGACCAAAATATAGTTCGAATTATAGACCCGTGCAAAATAAATCAAAATGTTGAATTATATAATATATTGCATGCTTTGTTGCTTTCAATAAGAGTAAAAGAAATAGAATATTTAGTGAAATAAATGCGTCACAGTTCGTCGTTCTCGGACACTAACTGGTACTTGGTAAATGGCACTGATCTAACGTAAACAGCAACAAAATTAGGCCTATTCGTTCACTCGCAACATGACTTAGGGCTGCTTTGGTGTGTATGTTGTCAACAATTTAAAATTTTTTCCCAATGTGAGCCACGCGCCGGAATCTGTTCACTAGGGTGGGAGCTTGATTTTGTTATGACACTTCAAAAAAGCTCTGCATGAAATTTGCCACATTCCGCCTGCCCATTTATAGGGCAGAAGTGGGGTGTAAACGGCTGAAAATTTCATAAATACGCAAAATCAGAAGACACGCCAGTAAATTATAGCAAGGAAACTTTCGATCTCAAACCTATTTATTTTCTTTGGCTTTCAGACGTTTTTATCTTAATGTAAGACAAGCAAGCAGTGCGTTGGAGTCAGTGAGCATAATTTACGTCCAGTGATCATCGATTTTTGTTGCTGGTGACAGTTTCTCATTTAAAATATTTACTCGATTGTAGTCAAGCTTGGTCCCGATACGACTTTTTCGTCGGTGCAGCATTAACACAATCTGGCGCCCTAATTATAATGCGCTTTACGTCACCTTTGTTCAAGAAAAAAACATACTGTTTGTTTCAATTACGAGATAGTTGCCATTACTGGCATGGCTCGCATCTAAACATATTACCAAAGTTGAAAAAGCTGTAAGCGCATTTGTTAGTGCGCATAACAAAGGCTCGCTTCTATACTAAGCCTTGAGCAGTGTATTTAGTATACGGCGAGCAGGATAACGAACATAAGAATTAGAATAAGCGCCTCTAGGCCCAGCGTCAGGAAGAGAAAAGACGACGCACGTATCCTTCGGAAACTTCGGGTCAGAACATCCTAAACACTATGGCGCCTTATTTCTCGCATGCATTAGTATCTTCCCATTTAGTCAAGGGACAGGCGAGCCGACCTTTATTTAAGTTTCTTTGCCAAATTAAGTCAACTGCCACTGAACTTTCCCAGGGTTCTATGAGTGGAACACTACACCTTTGTCTTTAATGTCCACAAAGTGACGCCGTTCGTTCACTAAATTTTTTGTTACCTATTATCACAGCTTGAGTGGAAACGTAAAAGAAATTTCAAAACGCTGGCGAGATTTGAGAAAAATGGAAATTCAGCGAAATGCGACATTTTGTTTATATGGGCCCCTGATTTTAACATGCTCACACATACCGTATTATGGGCAGGTATTATGGGCACACTGGCAATACGGCACTAAACACTACTTTTTTTTCAGGAACTACCTGAGGAAAGAACTGCTCCTCACGAATAAATAAGTATCCGTCTGAGAAGGTGGGCAGGTTGCATGGTATATGAAAGAGCAGAAAGTTGGGCTTGTTGGTCTACGTGCATACTGAACAAATTTGTGCAGAAATATGTGGGCTTAACTAACAACTTTGTGCGCAAACTTTTTCAGTATGCATATCAAACAACTAGCCCAACTATCTGTCCTTTTAAATATCAAGCAACCTGCCCACCGACTGGCCAGATACCATGACAGGCTGCCCACCACCGGGTGGCAGGCGAACAGTCTGCAACAAAACCGGTTTTAGACAAGCAGACACAACGGCTAAATGAGCAGATGGCCACTATAACTGTTAAAACACTATTAGAAGCAGTGGCAATTGCAAAAACCATTGTAAAGATTTGCACACCTCCCTTCGGTTACCTTTAAACCTGAAACTAGACTCCGCGAAGAAATTTATAAGATTATTTCGCGAGATGTCATTCCCGACAATGAGGTGTTCTTTTCCATTCGCCTATGCCGACAGAAAGAAAAGCGCCCGCAACTGGAGCCTTAGAGGACGTGCAACACATGCTTGAAAGGGTTTGACGTCAGTGCATTTGCGCATAATATAAGGTTGCTTAATACAAGCACCGTTTTCAGCTGTGCAAAGTTCTCAGAACCACTGTTGATTTTCGGCGAAGGCACATTTTATTTCTGCTAGGGTATTGTTATACGCTATATGGAGAGTTTTATTCCACTCTGAGCTGGGATCTCTTCTGAAAGTGACGCTGAGCGACCGCACATGTTTGGAAACGTGTTTTTGTACAAGTTTAAATGGTCCTTTGTTTCCGATAGACAGTCTTCGTGGAAAGGACCGCTAGGCTTACTGAGTCACTACGGCTCATATCTCAGCGAACACTTTTTTATTTTCTTCGACCCAGGTAGTAATTGATCGTCCTTGAACGGAAGCGGCTTTTTTGTCTCTGCTAATGTACGAGAACAATGGCAGTGCGCTGTGCAAGAAGGTTACAAGCATATTATTACAACGTCTTAGTGGGGAAACCAAATAAATAGTTTGTATGGTGGTGCTAAGCACTTCAAAAAGGAATTTATTAGATGCTCTCTGGCCCAGTCAAGAATCTTCATAATATCCCTATGCAGCACAATGCTGGACACTGAAAGTATATTGCGCTGAACGCTCGAATCGTTCTCTGTTCACCCACAATATCTACATTCTGGCACAGCGTTTGATGAACGCCCATGCAATAGTGCTTGAAAATATAACTGTACTTTTTAAAAAACATCGGGGATTCTGCAAATTAACTGGTTTCAAATACTAAGCCCATGGAATTCAGCCCTCTTGCCGTTGAATCTAATGCATCTGTTGACGTAAAAATTAATTTCCTCCGCTAGCAGCTATGATCAGGCACGCATTGTACTTCTATTTTTATGAAGATTTTGCGGAACAGTAATTTTACATTGATAAAGAAACCATTATGCCTATGCTAATCTATCAGACAACGCGTGGCTTTGACCCATTCTGGGCTTCCCCTCATGCGTTTGAAATGTGTAATGATGATTGAAAGGGTTGGTAAAAGTTTGGCTCAGTCTTAACGCTGCAGAATGAACTGTGGTTAAAACTCTCAGTATGGTGCTTTTATAAATGCTGCGAAAATCTTTTAAAACATTCTTAGGGTGAGTTCAAGGGGTAATGCTGTTAACGACATTGGTATCTTTAGGAAACATTTCACGAAGTGGATGTTCCTCACTGCCCAGGAACAACTCAAGATCTCACATCAGGCACGAAAATAAACTGCGTAAACAGCAAGTTTTATGAGGGCCGCACCACCACTATACAGGTGGCAAAATTTTATGACAAAGTGCCTGTGATATTGTATTACATTTATTATCTAAATGTTACCGCCGATACAATTTCTTTCATATATTTAGAATAGGATACTATAGACAGAACTATAGTTCTAACTATGGAGACACGTGTGAAATAAAGCAAAAGGATTCAGACATTAAAGTGCACGTTCTTTTGGTTATAATAAAAAAATTAAAAGAACATCCGACGAAATAAAGGAAAACATCTTATAGTTTTAGGAATCGAGCTAGCACTTGGTGACAGCCTCTGATGTTATGTACAGAGGATTAAAAGGCACCTTTTCTCGTTCACTCACAACGTGAGTAAATACTTCTTTGGTGGGTATGTTTCCAGGAATTCAAAATTCTGGCATATAGCTTACGTAACATAGTTGTAGTTATAGTTTAACTACATGGAGTTTGGCTGAACCACAAGATAGTCACAATAACTACCAATGCTCGCATCTGATCATATTATCAAAGTAAATACAAACGTTGTTAGCGCATTTATTAGCGCGCATAACAAAAAGTCTCTTATATACTAGTCCCTTGTGCAGTGTGTTTAGAGTACATCTAGCATGATGAAGGGCTTAGCACTAACTAAGCGCCTCTAGGGCCAGCGTCTCCTATGGTAAAGACGAAGTGTAGATCCTGCAAAATCTTTGGCTCAGAACCTAATAAATACAATGTCGTGATTTGCGCAGCATTCGTTAGTATCTCCTATGTAGTCAAGGATCAGGCGATCTGAGCTTTATTATAAATATTTTTCCACGTTAAGTCAACTGCCACAGAGCTTTCCTCAGGCTTCTATGAGTGTGACACAATGCCTTTGCCTCTAATGTCCACAAAGTGTCGTCGTTCATACATTACATTTTTTTCTTTTACCTACTATCATAGGTAGAGCGGAAACGAAAAAAAAATTCAGAACGTTAACGAGATTTGAGCAGAATAGAAGTTCGACGGAAAGCGAAATGTTTTTATGTGCCCCTGATTTTAAAAGGCTCATACATACAGTATAATGCGCAGGTGCGACATGTAAGGTAGTCTCAGAGAAGGACGCACTAGTAATACCGGACAAATAACTTGTTTGTTTTTCAGAAACTGCCTCAGGACCAAACTGTCCCTCACAATTAAATAAGCCTCCGTCTGAGACGGAATGCAGGTTACTTGGTGTATGGAAAACCAAAAATTTGGGCTTGTTGGTTTACGTGCATACAGAAAAAATGTGAGCAGAAATATGTGGGCTAAACCGACAGCTTTGCCCGCAAATTTTTTTAGTATGCATATCAACTAACTAGCCCAACTTTCTGCTCTTGCGTATACCAAGAAACCTGCCCATCATCTGCTCGCATACCTGGGCAGGCTGCTCACCACCGTGTGGCAGGTGAATAGTCTCCCACAAAACCGGCTTTACACACTTAGACACAATTGCTAAATTCGGGTAATGGCCACTTTAGGAATTAAACCAGAATTAAAAGCAGCGGTGTTTGAAATAACCATTGTAAAGATTTGCACAACTCCCTTCGGTCACCTTTAAACCTGAAACTAGACTCCGCGATGACATTTATATGAGTTCTTCACGAGGTGTCATTTCCAACAATGAGGTGTTATTTTCCCTTCGCCTAAGCCGACAGAGAGAAAAAGACCCGCAACTGGAGCCTTAGAGGACGTGCAACACATGCTTGAAAGGGTTTGACGTCAGTGCATTTGCGAATAATATAAGGTTGCTTAATACAAGCACCGTTTTCAGCTGTGCAAAGTTCTCAGAACCACTATTGATTTTCGGCGAAGGCACATTTTATTTCTGCTAGGGCATTGTTATGCGCTATATGGAGAGTTTATTCCACTCTGAGCTGGAATCGCTTCTGAAAGTGACGCTGAGCGACCGCACATGTTTGGAAACGTGTTTTTGTACAAGTTTAAATGGTCCTTTGTCTCCGATAGACAGGCTTCTTGGAAAGGACCGCTAGGCTTACTGAGTCACTACGTCTCATATCTCAGCGAACACTTTTTTTGTATTTTCTTCGACCCAGGCAGTATTTGGTCGTGCTTGTGCGGAAGCGGCTCCTTTGTCTCTGCTAATGTACGAGAACAACGGCAGTGCGCTGTGCAAGAAGATTTCAAGCATATTATTACAACGCCTAAGTTGTGAAACCAAATAAATAGTCTGTATGGTGGTGCTAGGTACTTCAAAAAGGAATTTATTACATGCTCTCTGGGCCAGTCGGCAATCTTCATAATATACCTATGGAGCAGAATGCTGGACACTGAAAATATATTAACCACGGTGCCAACGCTGCGGGTACTTATCCAGTGTGCGGAACGTACTCAACGTTACAGACGCCAAGCCGCTGCCACCTGTCACTGTGGCAGGGTAGTAGTAGTAAGTGGTTTTATTAAAACAATAATAAAAAGGAAGGAAAAAATTTTTGCTCGCCCCGGCATCTGCCATCGATACTGAAGCACCTGAGCTGGGGCAGCGGAAATAAATGATAGCAGGCATAATGGCGAAATTAAATGAAAGAGGTGAGCGGACAGAAAGAAAGGATAGAGAGAGAGGTAGTATACACAATCTATTTAGACAATAAGAAATGTGTACAGGTTGTGCGCGTGATTAGTTCAGGGTGGGCGCTCTGCCTATTCAGTTTGCGGAACTCGCTCTACAAAACACGCCAAGCCACGTCTACTTGCCCGATACCCTGCAGTTTTCCCTCTCTAACCAGGCCTAGCAGTATTTATCCGCAGCTAATATTTTCTATAGAATATAGCAAACGAACTGTCGCTTTCTTCGCTTTTTTTCGTGGCTTTCAGAGACTATATATCTGCGGTGCTTTAATCTTTGGGTATTTTTGGTAGTGGGAGTGTTTTATCTAGTATCTATGCATCATTTTTGTCACGCATGGTGCTCACACGACCTTATTGTAGGTTCAGCGATAACACAATCTGGCTGCCGACATACAATGCACTACACACAACGTTGGTTCGAGAACAACGTATAGTTTGGATAGCTTCAGCGACGAGACAGTAACCCTTACAGCCAAGACTCCTTAACGACTTTCCTAAAACCGTATTTCGCACCCTGCCATACTGATTACATCGAGAAAGCGCCTTAACCGTACTGTTACTGATACTGTTATGTCTTTTCCGATCCACTTTGTAAACGCGCTGGAACTTGTCTTGGTCGAAATTCACACGTGCTGTAGGAAATGATATTGGGAGTTTGCTACCGTTGGCCGTCTACTTCCCCCGCCTTTGTCTACGAACTTCATGATGTCATTCTTATGGTTACAGTATGCTATCCGAGAAGTCCCTTTATTTTAGTGAGCGATTTTAATTTCCCCAACATAATGTTGTCAAATGACAGTTCTTATTGTGATCCTTTTTTAAGTGAATGCGACTTGTTCTTGAATTTGTGCAGTGATTTTCATTTATTACAGCCTGTAATGCAGGCCATACTATGTGAACTTGGGGTGCCAATTCCTGGCAATTTATGCATGCCAGGTTATTCTTTCCGTTCGTACCAAATGATAACCTGTGGAGGCTTCGAACGGATCGAGTCAAGATCCTTCTGATCATCGTGATCTGCGCTTTTCGAAGGTCCGCATGCGGAGGCAGATGAATCCATCTTTTATCCTGATAAACTTCGTTTTGTCATTTACGTGGTCAGAGCTTCACCCAGGGGCTACGAATCTATGGGGCTGATCTCACGGTTCCTGAGAGGTCAGGCTGCACGATCTGCCTCCTCGTTCCCTGAATTCCCTGAATTAGCTTGGACTTATACCAATCCTATTAAATGTGGAGTGCAACCCCGCAAAATACGGGCGGCCGTCTTGCCTACCGCGCCCTTACAAAAATACGTAATGGCCCGACTCCAAGCGGAGAATCTGCCAAGGCATCCTCTTAGGCTTCTTCAACTGAGGCTGTTTTAAGCAGGGCCATATTATTTATTCTTCCTTTGCCGCTCACTGCATAGACTGTGAATTTCTGGTAGGTTTACTTTGATCCACCTACGTATATTGAGCTAGAGTCCAGAGAGGCGGTAGGCGCCGCGGCGGACGTGACTGCTAAGCGTTCAGCCATGGCGTCGATGAAGAAAATCGAGGCATCCGCCACGCACGATTTTGCGCATGCGCCGCGCATCCCGTTGGAGGTCAAATCCAAAACCCAGATCATCTTCAAGCTCTGCATGGGATGATTAGAGGTTTTCGCTGTAAGACAATTTTCGTTCTAATATTGCGACTCAGCCTTCCGTCGTGCACACTTGCGCGTAGTGTTATGCATTTTGTGCCTTCATAGAGCATACGCTTTTAAGTCAGATTCAGGGCTCAGATCGCCACAGGTATTAGAACCGAGTGTCCGAATTTTTACTCGGAGCTTTGTAGATTCAGTTTGTGGAATGATGAGCGTAGGGAAGCGTGTCTCCGGTTCAATTCTCTGTGCGAAACTGGCGTAGAGGTCGAACGCTTACATTGGCACTCCTAAGATTTTGTCTTCACAGCACGTGAGGCCTTAAAAGCTCAATAATTTTTTGTATTGTTTTTTGGGGCCTATGGTTAGGAAAAGAAAGGGAGATAATTTGCAAATTTGGGCAGCACTGGGTTATATCTCTCTTAAGTCTCGAGCGGCCGCTCCATCCGACAGTCATTGTTGGAGACACAAAGCCAGAGCCCCGTTCGCGCTCTCTGGAAAAAAGAATTGAAAGAAAACTCTAAACAACGCTAAAATTTGTCACCAACTTATATGTACGTAGCATTGACACGGGTGTTATAGCGGAAGCTTGCAATGTGTTTTCTATAGCCAGAAACTTCCATCACAAAAATTCTTATGCATTTGATATCGCCACATTGCCACATTTCTATACCGTGGGACTCTGAGATACCCGTAGTTTTTTTTAATTTCTTCTTATATTGGCTGTTCTATGTCTGAATCAACAATTGCGCGCATTTGCAAGCTGTCTTGGCGCACAGGCTTTCTGAAACTCAGAATCCATTTCGTAGCGTGTCTTAGTCTTCGGGCTGAAGAAAGATTCAAGCTTGAAGTTTTGGAAAGCGAAAACAAGTGGGCGTAGTGGCACTTTTGCGAAACCCACTTCTATACTGAAGAAATAGCAGCGTCAAAATATAAGAGTTCATGCGTCGATCGTCAAGCGTCTGGTTGAGCCTTGTCGCCACATGAGTCATGACAAAACACTTTCTTCTCACTTCATACAACGGCATCTTTTGTGTGTAGTGCACAGTGCTCGTAAAAAAAACCAACAAAATACGCATATTAACAAGACATCGTCGGAGATCTGCGCAGCCATGTTATACTTCTAGTCTGCCATTCGTAAGAAGTAGCGCTCCCAGATTAAAGAGAGTAGATTGCCACATCAGATATGAAATAGGAGTGGCAATTCGCTGTACGCAAGAAAGAAGTTGTTTTAAAACCAAGGTAAAAGGTTTCAATAAGAAATCCGTTTCGTAGTTTTGAGAACTGCAAAAAATGCATTCAGCGGAGGATGTAAGCCCCAGTGTCCGACGTCTGTAGCATACAATGCCATGTACGTATAGCACATTTGTACAGCCGATCGCGTTCCTCGTTTCGTGTGCGGCCAAAGTATGGAAACCCTGGAAACCCTGCTACAATGTTTATGTAAATCCATCGAGTAGGTTGCGCAATTGCTGAAAATGTGTACTTCTCTAGAAAGAGTTTGCTCTAAAATAATATGCTTCTTACGCACTACCTTGCTATCGCTGTAACTGAAATGAGCCTCACCATGCGAATCCTTGAATTGCGGGTAATAATTGATGGTAATAATTCAGGGAAATAATAGTTCTGTTCTCTCAGAGATAAAGTACTTTACAAAGCGGAGATTATGCCTCCGGCGCATTTCACTGAAAATGCGTAGAAGAAAGCTCCATCCTTCTCTCGAAGGCTATAGGGCACAGTATTTTTCAGAAAAAAACACACATTTGTATTGAGGGTAATAATTGAGGGTAATAATAATTCCGTTCTCTCAGAGATATAATACTTTGCGTAGCGGAGATTATGCCTAAGGCGAGTTTCACTGAAAATGCGTAGAAGCACCATCCTTCTCACAAAGACTATAGGGCGCGGCATTTATGAGAAAAAAACACATAGGACTTGCACAATACGCATACATCTGGGGCCGTATTCCGAGTCTGTGTCAAAATAAAAAGCGTCATATTCTGTCGCAGCAGCAACACCGGATTGATCGAAACACCAGCAGCGGATGTCGGTTGCGTTGCGACTTTGATCGGCGGCGGGGTTTCAATGCGTTGCGGTTGTCGCAGCCGAACGTCCACCGTCAATATTGCGCTTTGCCGAGAAATTGAATGCGACTAACGCGACAGAAGAAAATATCAGCACAACTTTAGTTTCGCATCACGTTCCACTGTAAAGAGGTGAAATCAAAGCTCCTTTATTTTCGCAATGGACTTCAATAGATAATGACCATAGCTCAGGTCCCCTTTACTACACCGCCAAGGCTAGAGGTGTAATTAAAGAATATAATACTGTATTCAAGTACGCATGGCTTTGCAGTGTCATAAGGCGGCCGCTGCAGCCATCGGTCATCTGTGGTAAATAAAAGCTTGTTCGCATAATGCGGTGTTTTACGTTTATCTTTAGGGTAAAATAGAACGGAAAGGAACATTTGCATCATGCACTCTCTCGCTGCACAACGTGATCTCCTTGCCGTGCTGAACCAAGACGCCGTGACCAATTGCCGTCTACAACATCGCTGAACGTAAGTAAGCGCTGTTATCGGGCGGTTTTGAAGACTATAATTTACGTTTTTTCATTCCTTTTACACAGGCACTGCAAGAACAGCGAGATGCGGCTGATGAGTTTTGAAGTATTATGCGTCAAATAAATAAAATGGATGAGCTGAAAAAACCTTGCTGTGTTTCTATTCGCAGACTTCGCAGACGAAGTTTTCGTAGGTTTGCCATGAAACGAAGCGCAGGAACGCCCACACAAATGCCTGAAGACTTACTTGCAAGCTAATTGGCGGGCTGAATGCACAGCCACACAACCGCTGCTACCAAGAACCGTAAGGGGCGTCGAGAAACCAGCTGTTGCATTTGAGACATCTCTAGTAGTAGCGCATCGCTGGCGACTGACCATCCGTTCACGAGACAGGTTTCATGCTGCCTCAGATACACACGATCATGGTGCAGGGAGCTTCAAAAGGTAACAGAGAGTTCTATAATAGGAAACGCTCGTTTGCGCGCAGTAAATTGAAGCAATTTGCAGGACTTTATGCTTTATGCTACATCATTCAGTGTATGCAGACGAGATAACTCCGCTGATAGTGGTGATCCGATTTGAATGAAGAGAAAAATTTCGAGAACAATGTGGCCTTCGCGATCGGTTCCGGCAGCGCCCCGGAGGCCACAACAAACCGGTACTCGTTAGTGCTAGGAGTGACGAAATCGTCCAATGAAATAAAAAAGAACAGGCCAAATTTACCATCCATCTAATCTGGTATAGGCAAGAAAAGACGAAACGAAAGCCCCTTACCCAGCTTATAGCTAGCTCACGTGTCCAAAAACGCAGTAGCTTCGACGAGTTCACTTCGATGCGAGAAGCTCCGCTTCCAAGCGCGCCGCCATGTTGGCTGCCCTTGAGCATCTGCCAGGTGTTTGACATTCACGACGTCAGTTCCTTCGACCCTTTTTGCTGCATCCGAACCACCACACCCGCTTCCGGCAATTCAACCAATCAGGTTTGGCCGGTGCGGCAAATTCTGACGCTTTTGATTACGACACAAACTCGGAATACGACTCCTGCTTTTTACGTATGCCTAGCTTCCTCTTCGCCGCATTTACGCTGCCTCCGATTTTTAGGGCATGCTCGATTTTCTCCATGTTAAACTTCGTTATGTCTGCTACCTTGAGCTTATTTGTTAACTTCGATAGCTCTGCTAGTTCTATTTTGCCTCTAGGGCTGGACGCCGTCATGCTTTGCCGTTTTTTAATCAGATTATTTGTCTCATGAGAGAGCTTGCCGGTATTCTGGCGAATCATCCCACCACTTACTTCTCCGACCAACTCCGTAATATTTACAGTGAGATTATCATTCACTGCTTGAGCACTAAAATCGTCTTCGTCGCTTAAAGCCGAATATCTATCCTGCAGCAAAATCGTGAATTCGTCGTCTCTCCGTCTTGCCGCTGACTCGCTAATGGGCTTCCGGTTCACTACTTTCTTCCGTTCCCTCTTCAAATTCATCGCCTTACAATTCTGTGGTTGCTACACCGCACATTTACCGGCTACCTCCACATCCTCCAGAATGCAGGGTGAACGAATAGTATGAAGACTATTTCATTTTTAGACTCACCTTTGGGGCTGTTTCAGGTCCACTTTCTGTCGTTTCGTTTGCGAAAGAAGGCATTTATGTTCCGTAAATTATTTCCACCTGCGAACTCTACTAATATCTCTCCCCTACTTTTCTTAGAGCCTATCCCATAGTCGCCTACCACCTTGTCGCCAGCTTGCTTCTTGCCCACCCTCGCATTGAAGTCGCCCATTAGTAGACTCTACAGTGATTTTACTTTCTTCATTGCCGATTCCACGTCACCATAGAAGCATTCAATGATCTGGTGATCATGGCTGCATGTAGGCGCGTAGGCCTGCATCACCTTCAGCTTTTATTTCCTATTTAGCGTAATTACAATAGCTGCCACCCTCTAGTAATAATATAGAGCCTCTCTATATTGCCAACTATATCCTAATTGATGACAAATCCCACACCTAATTGTCGTCTATCCGCTAATCCGATATAGCACAGTATGTGCCCGCCCTTTAGTACAATAAACGCCTCACCTGTCCTCGTAGCTTCACTGTGTCCTATGTCTTCCCATTTAATGTTCGCTAGTTGCTCGAGCGGCACTGCTAGGTTATCCTCACTGGATAAGTTTCTAGCGTTAAACGTTGCCTGGTTCAGATTTTAATGGCGTCCTGTGAGGAGCCAGTGATTCTTAACATCCTCCGCTACGTCGCAGATCTGTCCGCCGCCTTGATCAGTTGCTCCGCAGCCACTGGTGAGTGATGGGCGATGGTTAGGTGGTTTTCTGATAGAAAGTTGTGGCCAAGTACTATACCAGGGTGGCCAAATCCTGATCTGGTGAGGGAGTGCGCTGTCGGTTCTGGTCACCGAGATTACGCCGCACCCCAGCCCTGGAAATGCCACTCCATCGACACGCGGAGTTTTTTTTTCAAACCCGGTGTAGAATTGCCTGGCTCCAGGATTCGAACCCCGGTCATCTTGCACGTGAGGCAGATGCTCGACCACTTCGCCATCGCTGCATCCCCAATGCCTCTATGCTCTATGTAGGCCGCCTCTATATAGAAGAAAATGAACCAACAATTGAAATTAGAAGAACCGCTCTTACTTGAGCATAATATACTTAAAGTGACGCCTCTTATGTACACATCTACTTTTCAGAAGTGCCGAAGCGGCCTCCTAGAATATTTTCGAAAATGTAACCCTAAGTTGCCATGGCAAGGGTCTTGCAAGTTGAAAATATGTGCGAGAATCTCGACCTACTGGAAACATTACCTTCCAAGACAAGGTCCGCTACATCCATGGTACAGCCTTCCTGGAACCTGAGATTTAACTCATACACAGTTCTGCAGAAAACAAACTCTACATCATTTCATAAAAGAAGTTCTTGAGCTCAAGGAACAGTACAGGAACTGTACAGTAGCTTCACGAACTGTTATGCCGACGATTTAAAGCCAGACGTTTAGGTTGGAAGCGAATTGGTACGAGCGGATTGGGAAGAAACAGTAAGCCTTCCAAAGTGTGCTTCTGTCCTCACTGTATAATCTTACGGAGTGGGTGTGGCCGTAGACCAAATAAGCGAGAGCCTGACATTCAGTATTACATACACAAAATGGTTAATCCTACTTAGACCTCTTCGCTTTAGAAATGCAATTACTATTACTCCGCTATTTGGTGACATCACACAACGTGTAACAATGGCCGCACGTCAAGTAGAAAACATGAAACTGTGCCGGGTTGTGTGTCTGGTCCGAATAAACAGAGCGAGAGAGCAGAATTTTGCGATGCCCAAGCTCATATCGAGTAGCAGAATAATAAAATATTCCCTTTAAAGGAACTGAAGACTGATCAAAGCGAGTCATGAGATTATTACGGAACTTAAAAGATCACGGCTCAAACTGTAAGAATTGACGCTCCCATTTCAAAGAAACTACCACTTAAAATTTTGATTCGGCATTGAAAACTGCATTAAAAGCTATCTTAATTGGCGAAACTCGCTAGTATAAGTGACTCCACCAGATGACCAAGTCTTGGTGAAATATCACTTAGTTGTTTTGTGTGCAACGTGTTTTCTTCTTTAGGGTTGTTCATATTCCTTATTATACTTTACAATCCCTAGAATGCGCACTACGATGGATGAAATATGGAGCACCCTTCGCATCGTCCGCCATGCGCCATTAGCTTTTCTAACTCTATGGCACCACAGTGTCTTGACTAACAAGGGCAAAAAAAAAGCGCTAAATTTAACTCAAAGCACACAAAACGGCGGACAGGCTCTTTCCGTCTTTCTGTGTGGTTTGTATTAAATTTAGCTCTGCTTTTACGCTTGTTAGACAATGCTACATTAACCAGCACAGCAAGAGGTACTGTTAAAAAGCATTTTGAATTTCTTGGAGAGATCTGCAACTACAGCCTTCTAAAACTTTGGTCAAGAAGCCGTAAATTACTATTCCGCAATAGCTGTGGGTGTGGAG
The DNA here is from genome assembly GCF_052857255.1 of Amblyomma americanum. Taxonomy (NCBI): domain Eukaryota; kingdom Metazoa; phylum Arthropoda; class Arachnida; order Ixodida; family Ixodidae; genus Amblyomma; species Amblyomma americanum. Next base: position 83,063,448 of record NC_135505.1, on the reverse strand, counting down.
ACTGCTATGGGCGGTACTCTATATCCTACAATTATCTTATTACTGTCTCGAGGGTAAAATTTGCATTAAGTTTAGCCACAGCTAGGAATTTCGTCAAAGTAAAATCGCCATCGCGTCCGCTCAAAACTGTTTCCAGCATCGGCATTCATAAAGACGGCCGCATGCACTTATTTTAAAATTCTTGGTAAAAATTTCAAACAGCGTTTTCTGGAAAAACCATTGCGGAATACAATACCTTGGACAGAACGCTTCCCGTTGTGCCCAAAAAAACCGCGGCCTGAAAAATCAGTGTGCTGGCCTTGCTGTCCAGTTGCTAGTCACCGCTTGTCCATATTTCTTGTCCGTCGTCGCGGCGCGGTTATTAGTTCCTCAATTATGAACCAGCTCGCCAACTTTTCGGTTCTCCTGGACTTAAGGATTTAATTTATTTAGTACAGCATAAAACAGGAAAAAACAATTGCAGCCTGCTTCAAACCAGAAAGTCAATGGAACAGTAAAGCTGGTAAAGCTTGTTTTAAGTCAATGGAACTTTTGCACACACTTGAACGTTTCAGGAAATGGATTTTCTGACTTTTTTGCATAGGTACACACACTTCAAACATACCTTCGTAATAAAAACAAGACAAGCCGTATTGTGAATCATGACGAGGTGGGCTAACAGTAATCCATGTTTTAATTTCGTGGTGCGAGAAACGGAACACTAAGAAAAAAAATTTTGCTGCGTTTTACAATGAACATATAACATTTCATCCAGCATTGCTCTTAGCGAAAATGGTCCTCTTGGTTTGTCATGTATTTTTAGGTTTTCAAAAGATGCAAACGTGATAAAGTATCAATAGAAATCTAAAAGTAAAGTAAATCAACAAAAAAAATTTTCAGCACATCTTTCGCGCTTGATAGCCTGAGTTATGTAGCGATTAACATCGCGGCACAGCATCTCTCACGCCAGCGAGCGCGAGCTTTGAACACTGCGCTCTGGCGAGCGCGACATCGAATGCCAGAGAGGTCTCGAGGTCGGCAAGCAGCTCGGACGCTTCGACCTTCAGCTGGCTAGGCCTCGCTTCATCGCTTCCTGTCGTCCAGCGAAATAAATGAGGCCGCTTCCGCGCCCACAAAGTGTCATGCTCGGAGGTGGCATTAGAAAAACCACTAATTAATGGCGAAGTGTGTGGGTGGCATATACGTTGGAAAACTCGTTGTAGATGTGTAGTCCGACGTGAGAGGCCACGGTGAAATGGGCGTCTGGGAGGACTGGGGACGCAGTCGAAGTGCCTTGGCTTGCAACAGACTGTGCGATGGCGGCCTCTGGAGGCGCGCTTGGCTCTAAGAAGCGCGGGTGAGTTGGCTCATATCAAGCGCAGGAGTGGTCGTGACAGGTAGCGGCACTGCGGAGGAAGTGCCTGAAAGGGGGGGGGGGGGGGCACAGGATCACAGCTGGCAAGGTGCGGCAAGAGGTCAGGGCAACAGGTGGGGAAAAGTCGATAGTTGCCGGAAATCCGACGACGTTGGACGAAGAAGTCGGCCCTTGGACAACTCGGGGCAGTTGCAGAAAGTTCAGCTTTGTGAGCTGATAAGGGTCGACGGGGGCTTTGGAGGGCGGTGCACCACAGTAACGGAGGACCACCTCTCGCAGCTGGTCGTACGGGCGATCACCGTGTATTGCACTGCAAAGCCGGTCCAGGCAGTCATGTGGCAGCGTTGCTTTTAAGAGAGTGTAGCGTTTGCCCTTGACGAACACGTTGTTTATGAAGAAACGAGCCTCGACTTTCGCAAGATGCGCGGGCATCGTAATGGGGAGGTGTCGGGCTGAGGTCAGTACCGGAAAACCTTGAGGCGGCGAGCGCAGGAGCTGTTCCGAGCAATGCGGCTCTGATGGCATGACTTCAGGGAACGGATGTGAGGGGAACACCAGCGTGACGCCGTAAAAGCGGAGTGCGGCACCTTTGAGAGCGTGGTAGTTGAGTTCCGCTGCTGGCGGAAGGGCTAGACGAGGGAATCCTCCCGGCGGTAAGGCCTCACGGATAAGGAGGGCCTGTGCTGCCGGTGATGCGACGCCGTCAAGGTTGAAAGTCGCTTCCGCTTGGTAGAACCAGACGGCTGGATGGGCTTCGTAGAACGGCGGAAGACCTACCATTGACTGGCTAGTTCATCATTCGCTGCCAAAGCTATGGTGTGGCGTACGTGCGGGAATCTAGGAGCGGCGAAAGGCTGGAATTTGGGAACGGTCGCCTGGGCCACTTGGGAGGATTCGGTGGCTGTCCGTGGCCACAAGAAATGTGGGCGCGGAGGCAGCCATATTTATTTCGCTGGGCGACGGGAACCGATGCAGCGAGGCCTAGCCAGCTGAGGAACGAAGCATCTGAGCTGCTTGCTGACCTCGAGAGCTCACGCCCGCCAGAGCCCAGCGTTCATAGCTCGCGCTCGCTGGCGCGAGAGGCGCGATGCCGCTGTAATGATCGCTACAGTTACTTGAGTGCCATAAAACTCAACACAACACAATTTCATGTCGAGCCATTTTGGACAAAAGTTTTGCAAATTGCAAAATTTTAAGATACTTTTACGATGATATTGAAGGTAATGGTCCATTCTTCTGATATGTCGCAAAATCTTTCTTTTAAACTGTTTCCATCGGTCGCATCGAACAATTAAGCGACGCCCGTTGTGAACAAAAAATCTGGATTGATCGATAAGGTGGCTACGTCACACGTGAAGCAGTGATCTTGAAAACTGATGAAAACTTTAGAAAACTGGTTATTAGAAGGCGGGCATCACAAAATTCCCATAGAAAACCAGGGGAACGTTTTTGACGATAGCAGAAACGTTAATATAAAAAGAAAATTCACGACTTCGATTGTGTTATCTCTACATATTTTATTGTTATAGGGAAATCATACATTACATAAAAATATTGTGTTCATAAATGGTTTACCGCTTAAAAGTGCTTTTGTCCAGAATTGGTCGGTATGGTAACAATTAAATACGCTCAACTTTATCTTTCGATCGTTGCCACACTTTCGATACGAGCTGATAACACTTCACATACGATCTCAATCATTGGCTACCTCGCTATTAGTGCCATATTAAACCACTAAATTTCTCTCATAACTGTAACGCCTCCTCTTTAACACCATATGCCAGCCTTTACTCACGCACGAGTCGCGACGTGACACCGAGCTGCTAAACCTTATAGACTATCCTGCATGCCTATGGCTCACGAGGAAGTTTTAGCCGCACAATTTCCAGAGATATCAAACAGTTCCACGTCTCTAGGTTCATTTGCGTAGCATTGTGGTGCTCGGCAAGCTGCGCAGCACATTACAAGTGTGCATGATGAAACAAGAATTGCAATGTGCTTAAGGGAACGGCACAGCATAGCCACCGGGACGCCGCATGGTGTGGAAGGAAACAAAACGCAAGCTCAGTGAACGGGCATAGCACTTGTTGACGAAGCACGCAAAATATTGCGTCGTCTTGGCAATAAAACGCTCAACTCTACGTACAATAACTGGAAGGAACCTGTGATACGGTGTAGCTAAGAGCAAGGCTGGCTTGAAATTCCATGCAACAGCCTGGTAGCTATAAGATGTTAGTGCGAAATTGGTTCGCGCCCCCGTTTTACTAGGTACTCGTTAAAAAATTGACATTGACAAAGCGTTACACCATGATGTCTTTTTCGCTAACTTAAACGATTGCTATTACGCTGTGCAACGTGTAACGGGCGTGAACTGAGTGTTACTTCGCTTCCATCCTCTTTTTGTGCTCAGATGGAATCATCCGAGATGAAGCGTCGGGCTCGAGACAGTGAACGTGGCGCTAAGGTACCGTAACGCAGGCTAGTATACCCAAACCAGTGTCGTATCGTTAAGCAGAAAAACCGGTTTGGAAGCCGGCAACTCGCCGATTCCACTAATTTATTGCTTTGCCCGACTATGATGAAACGCGAAGAAGGCAACTGAAATGGCACGAGAAGAACGACAGATTTGTGTAGGGGAAAAAAATAAGCAAAACAGATTTATTGTTCGACGGAGCAAAAATCGCTTCACAGAATTTTGAAGCGATTCCCCCTTATGTAATGCCCCATTTGGGCCTTTAAGGGAAAATAAATGATGATGATGATGATGATGATGATGATGATGATGATGATGATGATGATGATGATGATGAATTGTTCCACAGGCTTGAATTCTTCGCATAGGTCTCTATAGTTTTCTTCTGTTGTTTTTCCGTCGTAAGTTTCTGGTTGCGCTTCGCTTGAAGCTGACAGTGGATTCCACGTACGTGAAGGGTTAAGGGTGCAGCCGAGAGTTTCCTGCTCTGCATGAAGCCGACATTATCGTTGATATTTCCGATAGACTTGATAGGCTTCTTGGGATTTTTGTCCAACGTGGTTGCATATCAACACCCTTCTGGGGAAAAGTGTAACTCCGCACCTAACATGGATGTATAATGAATGTTGCAGGATATCCCGCCACGTAATATAAAGAAAGTTTTCGAGGTTAAATGCAGTATGCTTGGGACACACTAAAACCGGTCTGGGCCGACGTCTGAAAACAGGTAAAAAATATCAGCTGTTAAAGTTGTTGCCATATTTATAATATTCACACAGGAGTGCCTTTTGAAATTAGAGACATGTTTTGACAGGTAGTAAGCGCCATATCTGTTTTTAAAATTTAAAAGACACGGTAACCTTTGGCGCTGTGATCCTAATATTTTGGCCATTTTTCGCGCATTTAAAAAATAGTGCGCCTACTCTGCGCATACAGCGCTCCATAAAATCGCGCCCGGCCGCGGAGCACGTTACACGTGACCTTCACCTCAGTGCCTCGGTAGGAGAATTAAGAAAAATCGTGCGGCGTGGGTAGCGCGGGGAAAACAGAGAAGTCCACGTGGCATTACAGGAGCGATGTGGCACGATTTGCGGGACGTCGCTCTCCGTGCCGAGTCAGCGCGAGATTTTAAAGCTACAACGTTAAGGACCTCGTATCGCAGAAAAGCTGGTGTCGGCGTTGTAACACGGGAACTTCAAAAAATAAAATATTGTGGGGATACAGGAAATCGGACCGTTTTCTTTCAGATGGCGAGTTGAGCTTGCGCAGAACGCGCTACGAAGCCTCCTATTTTTCTCAATTGCATGAAAATTGTGCCGAAAAGAAATCTAAGCATGCTTACACCCCAAAAAACTAGGCCACAATACCCATCCAGGACCCCACCTTCCAAAACATCGAAAGTCAGGGAGACACATACATGCATTCAGACAGGGGAGCGACCTTGTATATACTTCCCGCAGCATATACTACCCGCACTAGTGCACATTGCTCACGAAACAAAGATTTCGGCGTCCGTGGGGTTTCGGCGTGGCGGCCATTTATGCGGCTTTTCGAGAGACTGAATAGTCCCAGCAACACAAAAAGGCCATATGGCAAAACGCAGTTTTTCTCCACTGGCTAGAAACGGACACTGTAGGGTGTGATGTCAATGAACTTCTTAATTGTTCATTGTAGTATGTCCCAGAAGATCATACCATCAGTGCACAGAATAAAACAATGGTCAATTGTCTCTGGTGTATATCACAGGCGGCAATTCATTGCCCATGGCGCAAGCATCTCCTTAGCATGAAGCCATGCCTTCACAGGCAGCGTGGATGTGTACACTTTAAAGCAGAACGTTTATGCACCAGAAGAAATGCACATTCGCCTAACACGTTTTTAAACACTGCTGTCAAGAAACTCGAGGAAAGGTTGCCGATACAACGGTACAGGAAACACCATGTATGTTCCTGAGTCATTTGTCTTCTGGAGAGGCTACGCTAGTAGTCTAAAGAAAAGTGCACAGTTAGGAACTTGAAAGTGTCAGCAACTTCCTTAAAAGGAATCTCCATAAAGGCCCTCACACGCACTGACACGCCTATTAAGCGCAGGTAATAAAAAAGGGTGTATTGCCGATTTAAAAAAAACGCGAAAGAACACGATGCACGAATAAGTAAACAAGGCCTATTACAAGACAGTAGAGAAAGACGCATGGTTTTCATTGGGAAAACCATACGAATGTTCCAGATATATTGTATATCTGCGGCACTTTGTTCTTTGCACAGTGGAGCACCTGCAGCACATAGGGAAGTTTTGGTAATAAAAAATGTTGCAGACTTGAGCTTGAGCAAACACTGACAAGTCCCTACCCATCCAAGCCTGGGTTTGTCGCAACATGGAGATTATGTGTGAATCCCAGCAGGCTCCACTGCTCCGAATTTCGCGAAGAGGAACCCCTAGGTACTGATGGGTCCCGCAGTTCAGCTCATGCCACCAAAATGACTTGGCGTTGTGCCCCAATGACCCAACCAAAAGCCTTTGAATTTTTCTAAATTAAGAGCCGCAATTAATACCTCAAGAAACCATTTAGCCAAATGTAATGCCCTAAGCACATTCTTGTTTGCCTAGGCTAAAATCATAAATTCACATTGTGCCAGGGAGAAGGCACGCATAGTTGCGTTGTTAATATTGCTTAGGCAAACGGGCTCAAGTATTAGGGCAAACAACAAAGGCAATAATGGAGAGCCTTGGCGAAAAACAATTTCAAAGGAATAGGTTTGGTTAGCTCTTCGTTAAAAATTATCCTTGTATAGAACTCCATATAGCACAGTCTGATGCCCCTAAGCAAAACATCTCCAACATTTGTATGGTCTAAGACCGCAAAAAAAATCGTGACGAAGTTTAATTAATACCTTTGCAAGGTCAGTCTGAATTAGAGCTATTTTCCTGGTCTCATCTCATCCTGTCTCCAATACTGAACGTGCGATGTGAATATTGATTTGGATGCTGCAGCCTCTGATACCACCGACCTGATGCGTGCCTATTAAGTCAGCGACAACAAGGTGCAGACGATTCAAAAGAGAGAGAGAGAGAGAAAGAAAGACGGAAAGGCAGGGAGGCTAACTAGGCAGCGCCCGGTGTTGCTAATGGGTTGCAAGCCCCAAGGGTAGCGTTGGCCTGGCGGCCTGGGGCAAAGCTGGAAACATCCGAAGGTCCCGGCAAAGGATGAGTCGACTGGCAACAGAACAACTTGTTTATTCTGGCATCGCAAAAGAGCAGCCGGTCAGGGCGACCACGTTACTCGCAGGAAGAAATCGAAGTCCCTCTTTGGCGTCCGGGGCAGCTCTCTTTATATACCCTCGGAGTCGAGGGCAAGAAGGAGCGGCTTGGGATGAGTCGCACAAGACGGCGACGCATGAACATGTTCAGGCGTGACGGGCGCGTCCGCCAGGCCGGCGCCGGTCAGACCTCCTCGCCTCCCAGTTGGGGAGCTCCTCTCCCCGGCTGCCGCGCTTTGACAAGCGTGGGCAAAACATGCACACACACACACACACACGCACGCACGACGACACGTGGCACTGAAACCTGCCTGGACGCGCTTGGCGGGAGGCGTTGCGGCCGCGATGAACGAAGCCGCGGCGTCCGTTGCATCCGCGCCGGCTATACCGCGCGTCGAAGGCGAGACGTAACAGACCGCCCCGCCGGGAGAAGGAGATCCCGATGGTCAGGGGACTGCATCCGCTGTCCAGAGGGATGTCGCTCGATGATGCTCGTAATCGAAACCGATCGTCCCTCGACGTTGCTTGAGCGCAGCGCACAGAGAAGGCCTCGTTCTCGGGTTCAGGATCACATAGGACACTGCAAAGTCACTTCGGGAGAGTTGCCATTTTTGTGCTCGTTCCCAGCAAGCGTTAGAACTACGCCGAAACGCAACCGCTCAGTCAGCAAGCACGAGACAACCCTCACTAAGCTCTGCCAGGCTCTTTCCCCTTTTATACTACTGCCTAGTTCCTTACAGTAGTCAAGCAGCACTCAGAACGCGTCCACAAATTGGAAAATTGCACTAGAAAGCACATAATCACTTTGAAACACTAAACAAAAGCAATATGTTAAAAATCCTGCCTCAGGAAGAAAACATCAGTAACCAACAACTTTGAGGCGGATTCCTACGTTAGGGGCTTCGACTTAAGCCATCGGCGTTACCGTTGAGACTCCCCTTTTTGTAACGCACCTCAAAGGAATATTGTTGCAAAGCGAGGCTCCAGCGCAGGAGGCGGCCATTTTTGGGAGATATGGTCTGCAGCCATTGGAGAGGGCAGTGATCCGTCTCAATGATAAACCTCGAGCCTGCTAGGTAGCATGACAATTTCTGAACGGCCCACACGAGACACGCACACTCTTTCTCGGTGGCGCTGTACGCCTGCTCACGACAGGTCAGCTTACGACTAGCATACAGGACGGGGTGTTCCACTTCTCCATTGTCCCTTTGGCACAGTACAACGCCCATGCCTCGCTCACTAGCATCGCACTGAACAACGAACCCTTTGGTATAGTCTGGCGATCGTAGCACAGGCTGGCTTGTTAGGGCGCTCTTTAGGGCGCTAAAAGCTCTCTCCTTTGTCTCGCTCCAGACGACTGTTTGGGGCTCTGTTTTTCTTAGAGCATCCGTCAGGGGAGCCGCGATATCGGAGTACCTGGGGATGTACCTCTGATAGTAACCGGCGACACCCAAGAACGACCGAATATCGGTCTTCGTGCGCGGTTGCGGGAAGTCTCGCACAGCGGCCACCTTTATTTCAGAGGGGCGGCGACGACCCTGTCCAATCACGTGACCGAGGTAGACAACCTCGGCCTGTGCTAATTGGCACTTGGGAGCCTTGACTGTCAAGCCCGCTTCGCGCAGGCGGGTTAGCACTGCCCGCAAGTGTGCCATATGCTCAGACCAGGATGCGGAGAATATCGCTACGTCGTCTAAATACGGTAAAGCAAATTCTTCCTGTCCCCGCAACACTTTGTCCATGAGGCTTGAAAAGCAGTATGGCGCGTTCTTCAAACCAAAACTCAAAACTTTAGGACGGAATGTTCCCATTGGTGAAATGAACGCCGCATACCTACTAGCCTCCTCTGTAAGTGGAACCTGCCAATAACCCCTGACAAGATCTAGGGTGGAAATAAACTGAGCGCTACTAACTTTCTCAAGGCGCTCCTCGATGTTAGGGATCGGATAAATTTGATCCTTAGTGATAGAATTAAGCCTGCGGTAGTCGACGCAAGGACGAGGTTCCTTGCCCGGTACCTCAACTAAAGCCAAAGGGGAGGTATAATCACTCTCACCCGCCTCAATAACACCGAGCTGTAGCATTTTCTTTACCTCAGCCTCCATAATATCGCGCTGGCGGGGTGACACCCGGTACGCCTTGGATCGTACTGGCTCTGGGGAGGTAAGTTCTATATTATGAGTAAGGACAGAAGTCCTACCAGGCCTCTCAGAGAACTGACGTTGAAACTCTTGTAAGAGTTGGTGTAGTTCGGTTTTCTGCTCAGGCGACAGCGGTGCTTTACTGAGTAAGTCACTAATGACCTGATCAGTGTCTTCCCTGTTCGTCACTGAGCTTAGTCCCGGAAGCTCGACCGGAAGCTCTTCTAACTTTCCCTTGTCGGGCATTTCCTCTCCAGTACCTGGTGCCTTCAACGCTACAGGCTCAATTTTATTCAGTTCGGACGTGCTCTGAATATCAGCTTGCTGCGCCTCCGACCCTTTCTCATTGTTCGACAACGTCGGCCCCGCAACTACCGCCTTTGCAGCGAGCTCCCGAACTCTCGGTCTGGTTAAGGCCTGAACGCTAGCCTCACCAAACAAAAGCCCCTTCTCGCGCAGGAGGTGATCGGACCTGTTCGAAAATAGGTACGGGTACTGGGGGGGCAGCCTAGATGACACTACGGCCTCAGTCTCAAGTGCTCCGAAAGGTCCTTCAATAAGCACTTTTGCTACGGGCAGACACACGCTATGAGCTTCCACGGCTTGCTTGATCCATGCGCACTCGCCCGTGAACATATCGGGTTCTACGTAAGAGGGGTGAACTACATCCATTGTAGCTGCGGAATCACGAAGCACTCGGCACTCTTTCCCGTTCACGAGGAAGTCTCGCATGTAAGGCTCGAGAAGCTTCATGTTCTCGTCAGTGCTACATAATGACAAACACACGACTTCTCTTTTTGTTTCTGGACACTGCGCCGAAAAGTGACCCGGCTTCTGGCACGTATAACACACGCGCGCTTGCCTCGCCTCGAACCGCTTTCTGCGTTCGGCTTCGGCTGCCGCCGTCTCCTTACGTTCGGTCGGACTGCTTTCACTCGCATCCGCACTACGCGTGTCCCCCCTTGCTCTCATGGGTGTGAACTTCGGCCTGTCAGACTTGGAGCCAAATTCACCCTTTTGACCGTCCTTAGCTCCGCGAGCCCGACGCGTCACAAACTCCTCGGCTAGCTCGGCGGCTTTAGCCACTGTACTAACGTCTGGCCTATCCAAGACCCAATACCGCACGTTCTCAGGTAACCGACTATAAAACTGTTCCAGCCCGAAACACTGCAGAATTTTCTCGTGGTCACCAAACGCTTTCTCTTCTTTGAGCCACTCCTGCATGTTTGACATAAGCCTATAGGCAAACTCTGTATATGACTCATTTCTGCCTTTTTCATTTTCCCGAAACTTCCGACGGAACGCCTCCGCTGACAGCCTGTACTTTTTTAGCAGACTCGATTTCACTTGGTCGAAATCCTCTGCCTCCTCTCTCTTCAAGCGAGCGACTACGTCGGCCGCCTCGGCGGGTAACAAAGTGAGCAAGCGCTGTGGCCACGTTTCCCGAGAGAACCCCTGCTTCTCGCACGTTCGCTCAAAGTTAACCAGGAACAAACCAATGTCCTCTCCAAGCTTAAACGGCCGCATCAGGTCAGTCATTTTGAACGACACCCGTTCTCCTGCACCGTGTGCCTGACTTCCATTACGAGCGCGTTCCATCTCTACCTCGAGACGCTTCATTTCCAAAGCGCGCTCATCTTTCTCTTTATCTTTTTGATCTTTACGTTCGCGCTCGTCTTTCTCTTTTTGCTCTTTACGCTCGCGCTCCTCTTTTTGCTCTTTACGTTCGCGCTCGTCTTTCTCTTTTTGCTCCCTCTCCTCAATGGTCTCAAGGCATTCCGACAGCTCGTCATCCTCAGCCTCCAACTCAAGAATAGCCCTTAGCAGTTCTGGTTTTCTGAGTTTGTCTGAGACATCCAGACCCAACTCTCTTGCAAGCTCCAGCAATTTCGGTTTGCGCAACGACTTCAAATCCATGGCTGCTCCGAATGCTGCTTTCTCTACTGCCTACTATTGTCTTGCCGCAAACTAACCCGGCAGCAACGACAACACAATTACCAGCTCTGTTTCTGACACTAACAAAAGCCTGGCAAAACTCAGAAGAAGAAAGTCCCGCACTCACCAAACCTCGCAGCCAAGAATTCAGCGCAGTCGTTCCGCTGCAGGCAACCAGTCATCACACAGGGCTCGTTGCACTGCTCCCGGATGGTCGTTGTGCTGCTCAGCATACAGTTGACCGCATATCTTCGCTGCTGGCCTCCGTTGTCGGGATCTCACCGCTGGCAACCAGTTGTTGCATTTGGGTTGCAAGCCCCAAGGGTAGCGTTGGCCTGGCGGCCTGGGGCAAAGCTGGAAACATCCGAAGGTCCCGGCAAAGGATGAGTCGACTGGCAACAGAACAACTTGTTTATTCTGGCATCGCAAAAGAGCAGCCGGTCAGGGCGACCACGTTACTCGCAGGAAGAAATCGAAGTCCCTCTTTGGCGTCCGGGGCAGCTCTCTTTATATACCCTCGGAGTCGAGGGCAAGAAGGAGCGGCTTGGGATGAGTCGCACAAGTCGGCGACGCATGAACATGTTCAGGCGTGACGGGCGCGTCCGCCAGGCCGGCGCCGGTCAGACCTCCTCGCCTCCCAGTTGGGGAGCTCCTCTCCCCGGCTGCCGCGCTTTGACAAGCGTGGGCAAAACATGCACACACACACACACGCACGCACGACGACACGTGGCACTGAAACCTGCCTGGACGCGCTTGGCGGGAGGCGTTGCGGCCGCGATGAACGAAGCCGCGGCGTCCGTTGCATCCGCGCCGGCTATACCGCGCGTCGAAGGCGAGACGTAACACCGGTGTACTACCCTCCACGTGGGAAGGGGAACGGAGGGAGAGATAGAAAAGGAAGAGAACCTTCGCAAAAATTCTATAATGTACATTGTAGAGGGAAACTGGACGATATCCCTCGACTTTTTTCATCCGATTTTTATCTGTGCTTTTTGGAATAATATAGTATGTCCAGAATAGGAAGTGGGAGGCAAAAAACCACCATCATAAGAAGCCTGTAAAACCACAATCAAAACAGGCGCTAGGAAATTAGGAAATGTTTTCTAGAACTCTCTAGTGACACCATCTGGCCCAGGAGATTTCTGCACCGTCAGGTCACAAATGGCAGATTTTATTCCTTTCAAAGTGATAGACCCCTCCGCTACATCATGCTGCCCAACGTCATGTCGAGAAAAGGCTCTGAGTAAGCGACTGTAATTTGATCTCACATTTATGCCCGCACAACCCTCAAACAGCTTCCGATAAACATCAAAGAAAGCACCAATAATACGCTACGAGGGCTCGTTGTTTCGAACTGAATAAAAAGTGGCCTATAGTGAATGCGTTTGGTCTTCGACTTCATGATGTGTGTTAGTGTGCTGATGTACTCTTAAAGACGAAGTTTAAGCGTCCTCTAAATTTTAGATTACCGCTAGAAATCGCCAAAAATTATTTAGCCACACTGCCGCCGGTAATCGTGCTGTAGACATTTAAAGAAAACGATAACAAATAAGGCTATCACTATTTCTCAGCTGAAAATCTCCAATTACTACCAGCTGCCAATCAGTCAGGAATTACGTCAATGAGCTTCTACTTAGTATGGCCTACTTTACCTCTTTTCTTTGGTCCTGCTACACTCGTATTACTTACCGAAACATCCACCTGTTTACCTCAAAGAGCCTTTTTATTTAAACATAATTGTGTGCTTTCCTGCCAAACGTAGTACACGCTACTTGTGTCCACCGGCATCCCCACAGACTCTGCGCATGCCAATTGAACCCAACGGATCGCTAGTTATCTTGGAATTAAATTCATGTTGCCCAGTATTTAAGACGCGCTTTCCTTACAAATAGGGCACACGGATTCACATACCATATCATGATGTGCCTAGATTTCTGGAGACAACAATTTTTTTTGACCGGAGCGACAGGAGTTTGAGCTCTTTAGCACTGCCAGCCAGCTTTTTCAACAGACTGAATGATATGTACATAGATTGCTTTCTACGTCAGCTTAATTATTTAAACAAATGAATTATCGTCGCAACAACGTAACTCATTAAGCTGAAGCACAATTCCTGTCGCACAGTAGGCGAAGTCACGATTTTTCATCCAACATATCTAGTCCTGGCATAAGGCCTCTGAAATATTGCTCTCAAATATAATAATGGCGTTTTAAGCAGATAAAATTCAAGCCATTTTGCACTGTAGTAACTCCAGAAACAGTACAACTGTCACAACCTGTATACTGATAGCCTTTTTTGCGGAGGCATGAGTCGCACAATTGGACAGGAGGTGTTCATCTATATTATATTAGAGAACAAGAGATGGCACAACATCGTGGCGCACGTGCCAACGCTTACAATACCTATTTGCAAAGAGAAGCAGGAGAAACTCATTTAACTTATCGAGAGAATATAGCGCAGAGTACGAAAGGACACAAGAAAAACTTATGTATGGCGGTGAACCAGCCATCTCAAGAGGTGCAACTTCACACTGCCAACCAAGAAAGCTTTGCTGTTAACGTTTGCGTGCCACACGCAAAAGTCTGGCGGTTTCTTAGGCACGCAACCAATGTCAAGAGGCTAGAATGTCCATCTGCGAGATACAGATCCCAAGGAGGTTTATCCTATTTAGGTGTGGAGCCAGATTAGACTCTACCAACTACGTGAAATATACGTCATGTTACGTCTCGCCTACGACGCGCGGTATAGCCGGCGCGGATGCAACGGACGCCGCGGCTTCGTTCATCGCGGCCGCAACGCCTCCCGCCAAGCGCGTCCAGGCAGGTTTCAGTGCCACGTGTCGTCGTGCGTGCGTGTGTGTGTGTGTGTGCATGTTGGTGCCCACGCTTGTCAAAGCGCGGCAGCCGGGGAGAGGAGCTCCCCAACTGGGAGGCGAGGAGGTCTGACCGGCGCCGGCCCGGCGGACGCGCCCGTCACGTCTGGACATGTCCGCGCGTCGCCGTCTAGTGCGACTCATCTTGAGGCGTTCCTTCTTGCCCTCGACTCCGTGGGTATAAAAGCAGCTGCTCCGGACGCTCTGAAACCCTACCTATCCTTCTCTCTATCTGCACGCCGGCAGTGGTTGTGGTGTTTTAACACCAGTCACAGGCCCGTGCATTTTCCTTTCCTCTTCCCTTTACATCCACTTACTACTACTACTACTACGCCAAGGAGAGACTTCGATTTCCTTCCTTCGAGTAACGTGGTCGCCCTGATCGGCTGCTCTTTTGCGATGCCAGAATAAACAAGTTGTTCTGTTGCCAGTCGACTCATCCTTTGCCGGGACCTTCGGATGTTTCCAGCTTTGCCCCAGGCCGCCAGGCCAACGCTACCCTTGGGGCTTGCAACCCTTTTGCAACAACTGGTTGCCAGCGGTGAGATCCCGACAACGGAGCCCAGCAGCGAAGATATGCGGTCAACTGTATGCTGAGCAGCACAACGACCATCCGGGAGCAGTGCAACGAGCCCTGTATGATGACTGGTTGCCTGCAGCGGAACGACTGCGCTGAATTCGTGGCTGCGAGGTTTGGTGAGTGCGGGACTTTCTTCTTCTGAGTTTTGCCAGGCTTTTGTTAGTGTCAGAAACAGAGCTGGTAATTGTGTTGTCGTTGCTGCCGGGTTAGTTTGCGGCAAGACAATAGTAGGCAGTAGAGAAAGCAGCATTCGGAGCAGCCATGGATTTGAAGTCGTTGCGCAAACCGAAATTGCTGGAGCTTGCAAGAGAGTTGGGTCTGGATGTCTCAGACAAACTCAGAAAACCAGAACTGCTAAGGGCTATTCCTGAGTTGGAGGCTGAGGATGACGAGCTGTCGGAATGCCTTGAGACCATTGAGGAGAGGGAGCAAAAAGAGAAAGACGAGCGCGAACGTAAAGAACAAAAAGAGAAAGACGAGCGCGAACGTAAACAACAAAAAGAGAAAGAGGAGCGCGAACGTAAAGAGCAAAAAGAGAAAGAAGAGCGCGACCACGCTTTAGAAATGAAGCGTCTCGAGGTAGAGATGGAACGCGCTCGTAATGGAAGTCAGGCACACGGTGCAGGAGAACGGGTATCGTTCAAAATGACTGACCTGATGCGGCCGTTTAAGCTTGGAGAGGACATTGGTTTGTTCCTGGTTAACTTTGAGCGAACGTGCGAGAAGCAGGGGTTCTCTCGGGAAACGTGGCCACAGCGCTTGCTCACTTTGTTACCCGGCGAGGCGGCCGACGTAGTCGCTCGCTTGAAGAGAGAGGAGGCAGAGGATTTCGACCAAGTGAAATCGAGTCTGCTAAAAAAGTACAGGCTGTCAGCGGAGGCGTTCCGTCGGAAGTTTCGGGAAAATGAAAAAGGCAGAAATGAGTCATATACAGAGTTTGCCTACAGGCTTATGTCAAACATGCAGGAGTGGCTCAAAGAAGAGAAAGCGTTTGGTGACCACGAGAAAATTCTGCAGTGTTTCGGGATGGAACAGTTTTATAGTCGGTTACCTGAGAACGTGCGGTACTGGGTCTTGGATAGGCCAGACGTTAGTACAGTGGCTAAAGCCGCCGAGCTAGCCGAGGAGTTTGTGACGCGTCGGGCTCGCGGAGCTAAGGACGGTCAAAAGGGTGAATTTTTCTCCAAGTCTGAGAGGCCGAAGTTCACACCTATGAGAGCAAGGAGGGACACACGTAGTGCGGATGCGAGTGAAAGTAGTCCGACCGAACGTAAGGAGACGGCGGCAGCCGAAGCCGAACGCAGAAAGCGGTTCGAGGCGAGGCAAGCGCGCGTGTGTTATACATGCCAGAAGCCGGGTCACTTTTCGGCGCAGTGTCCAGAAACAAAAACAAAAGTCGTGTTTTTGTCATTATGCAGCACTGACGAGAACATGAAGCTTCTCGAGCCTTACATGCGAGACTTCCTCGTGAACGGGAAAGAGTGCCGAGTGCTTCGTGATTCCGCAGCTACAATGGATGTAGTTCACCCCTCTTACGTAGAACCCGATATGTTCACGGGCGAGTGCGCATGGATCAAGCAAGCAGTGGAAGCTCACAGCGTGTGTCTGCCCGTAGCAAAAGTGCTCATTGAAGGACCTTTCGGAGCAATTGAGACGGAAGCCGCAGTGTCATCTATGCTGCCCCCCCAGTATCCGTACCTATTTTCGAACCGGTCCGATCAACTCCTGCGCGAGAAGGGTCTTTTGTTTGGTGAGGCTAGCGTTCAGGCCTTAACCAGATCGAGAGTTCGGGAGCTCGCTGCAAAGGCGGTAGTTGTGGGGCCGACGTTGTCGAGCAATGAGAAAGGGTCGGAGGCGCAGCAAGCTGATATTCAGAGCACGTCCGAACTGAATAAAATTGAGCCTGTAGCGCTGAAGGCACCAAGTACTGAAGAGGAAACGCCCGACACGGGAAAGATAGAAGAGCTATCTGCAGATTTGCTCATCGCGCCTACGTCCGATGGACTTAATAGGTTGCTAAAAGTCAGCCGGTCGGCTTTGATAGCCGAGCAAAAAAAGGATGGCAGCCTAGAAAACATGCGCTGCAATGTCAAGGAAGGTATCGCCAAGAAAAATGTTCGTTTTGTGGAAAGAGGTGGGGTCTTGTACCGGAAGTATCTAGACCGCAGGGGAGTCGAATTCGATCAGCTGATCGTGCCTCAGTGCTACCGTCAGGATCTGTTGCGCTTGTCGCATGGCGGTTCGTGGTCCGGACACCTAGGAGTTAAGAAGACTAAGGACCGTCTCTTGCAAGAGTACTATTGGCCAGGGTGTTTTCGTGACATAGAACACTTTGTGAGGACATGTGACACCTGTCAGCGGGTTGGCAAACCAGGGGACAAATCGAGGGCGCCGTTGAAGTTGGTACCTATCATTACGGAGCCTTTTAGACGGCTCGTTATTGATACAGTGGGACCTCTGCCGGTAACAGCCACGGGGTACAGACACATTTTGACTGTGATCTGCCCAGCGACAAAGTTCCCTGAAGCAGTGCCGCTTAAAGAACTCAGCTCAGTTGAGATAGTCAATGCACTACTGTCCATATTTGCTCGAGTTGGTTTTCCTGCGGAAATCCAGTCAGATCAGGGCACAGTGTTTACCAGCGCTTTGACGACAGCCTTTCTCGAGAGGTGTGGGGTAAAGCTGTTACACAGCTCAGTGTACCACCCACAGTCGAATTCCGTTGAGAAGCTCCACTCCGTCATGAAGCGCGTGTTAAGAGCATTGTGTTTTGAGCAACAAAGTGATTGGGAGCTGTGTCTGCCTGGGGTGATGTTTGCATTAAGGACCGCGCCGCATGCGGCTACGGGGTTTTCGCCAGCTGAGCTGGTGTACGGTCGCTCGCTACGGTCTCCGCTTCGCATGCTTCGAGACTCGTGGGAAGGCAGGGGCGACGACCCAGTCGTGGTCGAGTACGTGCTTAGTCTCCTCGAACGCTTAAGAAGGGCACAGGAGTTGTCAGGTGAAGCAATGGCAAAGGCCCAGCAGAGGGCCAAGGTTTATTATGATCGGACAGCCAGGGCCCGTCGTTTTGAGGTGGGCGATGAGGTGATGATATTGCGCACATCGCTAAAAAACAAACTCGACGTGCAGTGGGAGGGCCCAGCACGGATTGTTCAAAAACTGTCGGACGTTAACTACGTGGTGAGTCTGCCAGGAAAACGAAAAGCACAGCAAGTTTACCACTGTAATCTGCTCAAACCCTATAGACAACGGGAAGCAGTGGTGTGTATGATGGTAAACGTTCCCGAAGAGCTTCCGGTCGAGCTTCCGGGACTAGGCTCAGTGACGAACAGGGAAGACACTGATCAGGTCATTAGTGACTTAATCATTAAAGCACCGCTGTCAGCTGAGCAGAAAACCGAACTACACCAACTCTTACAAGAGTTTCAAGGTCAGTTCTCTGAGAGGCCTTGTAGGACTTCTGTCCTTACTTATGATATAGAACTTACCTCCCCAGAGCCAGTACGATCCAAGGCGTACCGGGTGTCACCCCGCCAGCGCGATATTGTGGAGGCTGAGGTAAAGAAAATGCTACAGCTCGGTGTTATTGAGGCGGGGGAGAGTGATTATACCTCCCCTTTGATTTTAGTTGAGGTACCGGGCAAGGAACCTCGTCCTTGCGTCGACTACCGCAGGCTTAATTCCATTACTAAGGATCAAATTTATCCGATCCCTAACATCGAGGAGCGCCTTGAGAAAGTTAGTAGCGCTCAGTTTATTTCCACCCTAGATCTTGTCAGGGGTTATTGGCAGGTTCCACTTACAGAAGAGGCTAGTAGGTATGCGGCGTTCATTTCACCAATGGGAACATTCCGTCCTAAAGTTTTGAGTTTTGGTTTGAAGAACGCGCCATACTGCTTTTCAAGCCTCATGGACAAAGTGTTGCGGGGACAGGAAGAATTCGCTTTACCGTATTTAGACGACGTAGCGATATTCTCCGCATCCTGGTCTGAGCATATGGCACACTTGCGGGCAGTGCTAACCCGCCTGCGCGAAGCGGGCTTGACAGTTAATGCTCCCAAGTGCCAATTAGCACAGGCCGAGGTTGTCTACCTCGGTCACGTGATTGGACAGGGTCGTCGCCGCCCCTCTGAAATAAAGGTGGCCGCTGTGCGAGACTTCCCGCAACCGCGCACGAAGACCGATATTCGGTCGTTCTTAGGTGTCGCCGGCTACTATCAGAGGTACATCCCCAGGTACTCCGATATCGCGGCTCCCCTGACGGATGCTCTAAGAAAAACAGAGCCCCAAACAGTCGTCTGGAGCGAGACAAAGGAAAGAGCTTTTAGCGCCTTAAAGAGCGCCCTAACAAGCCAGCCTGTGCTACGATCGCCAGACTACACAAAAGGGTTCGTTGTTCAGTGCGATGCTAGTGAGCGAGGCATGGGCGTTGTACTGTGCCAAAGGGACAATGGAGAAGTGGAACACCCCGTCCTGTATGCTAGTCGTAAGCTGACCTGTCGTGAGCAGGCGTACAGCGCCACCGAGAAAGAGTGTGCGTGTCTCGTGTGGGCCGTTCAGAAATTGTCATGCTACCTAGCCGGCTCGAGGTTTATCATTGAGACGGATCACTGCCCTCTCCAATGGCTGCAGACCATCTCTCCCAAAAATGGCCGCCTCCTGCGCTGGAGCCTCGCTTTGCAACAATATTCTTTTGAGGTGCGTTACAAAAAGGGGAGTCTCAACGGTAACGCAGATGGCTTAAGTCGAAGCCCCTAACGTGGGAATCCGCCTCAAAGTTGTTTGTTAGTGATGTTTTCTTCCTGAGGCAGGATTTTTAACAAATTGCTTTTGTTTAGTGTTTCAAAGTGATTATGTGCTTTCTAGTGCAATTTTCCAATTTGTGGACGCGTTCTGAGTGCTGCTTGACTACTGTAAGGAACTAGGCAGTAGTATAAAAGGGGAAAGAGCCTGGCAGAGCTTAGTGAGGGTTGTCTCGTGCTTGCTGACTGAGCGGTTGCGTTTCGGCGTAGTTCTAACGTTTTCTGGGAACGAGCACAAAAATGGCAACTCTCCCGAAGTCACTTTGCAGTGTCCTGTGTGATCCTGAACATGAGAACGAGGCCTTCTCTGTGCGCTGCGCTCAAGCAACGTCGAGGGACGATCGGTTTCGATTACGAGCATCATAGAGCGACATCCCTCTGGACAGCGGATGCAGTCCCCTGACCATCGGGATCTCCTTCTCCCGGCGGGGCGGTCTGTTACGTCTCGCCTACGACGCGCGGTATAGCCGGCGCGGATGCAACGGACGCCGCGGCTTCGTTCATCGCGGCCGGAACGCCTCCCGCCAAGCGCGTCCAGGCAGGTTTCAGTGCCACGTGTCGTCGTGCTTGCGTGTGTGTGTGTGTGTGCATGTTGGTGCCCACGCTTGTCAAAGCGCGGCAGCCGGGGAGAGGAGCTCCCCAACTGGGAGGCGAGGAAGTCTGACCGGCGCCGGCCCGGCGGACGCGCCCGTCACGTCTGGACATGTCCGCGCGTCGCCGTCTAGTGCGACTCATCCCGAGGCGTTCCTTCTTGCCCTCGACTCCGTGGGTATAAAAGCAGCTGCTCCGGACGCCGAGGAGAGACTTCGATTTCCTTCCTTCGAGTAACGTGGTCGCCCTGACCGGCTGCTCTTTTGCGATGCCAGAATAAACAAGTTGTTCTGTTGCCAGTCGACTCATCCTTTGCCGGGACCTTCGGATGTTTCCAGCTTTGCCCCAGGCCGCCAGGCCAACGCTACCCTTGGGGCTTGCAACCCATTTGCAACAGTCAGCACTTTGGCCCGGGTAATATACTGCTGGAAATTCGGAAAATCTTCAAAGAGGTACTTTCTGATAGAGTGCCGCCTGGAGTAGCAGCACAGGCTGCCTACAAAATAGAGATGGCAGCATTGCCATGTCCGCGACATGTGTGGCCAGAACTGGTGCATAATGTACGACAGCAGCCTTGGCAGTTAAACGGGCGGTGGTATTCGAACTGTTATTGTGGGCAAGAACTGTAAGTTCTTTGGCTCTTTATTTTCAATTATCGCATGCGGATGCCGTTTTTACGCGTTCTATTTGATATGGAGGAAGCCACCGAGCACCTAGTGCACAGTTTGTCACCCGCGGAATTTGCAACAGTGTTCGAGATTGGTGCCACTTTTTAGGCCTCTTATTTTAAATGTTTGTTCTAGCACCTAATATAAAGAGTCCATGAACGAAGGCATCAAATTGTCGAGTGCCCCTGCTACTGTCACTAAAACCAACTTCCTTAGTGCTCGTCAGTCAATATCAGACCAGAGAGCACTTCGACGCCGTAACCTGCTGTTGTATTTCTGGCTGTTTGACGCCATTACTGAATGATATTTTACTTCGTGCTTCTGCCAGCATTCATAATCTGGAAGACATTGATTGCAAGGTGGTGGTCACTTATTTTCGACATATTGAAGTCGGCAATAGGCGCTGTTCCTCCTCGTGTAATACTTGCATGTTGTTCTGTGGATGTAAGACAAGTAGGTATTGCTCTATTGTAGCTTTTTAAGCGCTGATTAGCGAAAAGCCTGTTACACCGGCGAACACCCGTTTGATTTCTTCATAGTGACCTTTAGTTTTGAGTCCCGAGAAATACATCAGAAATGCCTTTATGTTCTTAGAATTCCTGAGGCATGAAATATATTTGATAACGATTTTGGTCACTGCTAGTTGGTTCACTGCTTAGAAATATTGACCCAGCGCTATGGGACTAGGAGACAAAGAAAACACCTACCACAGGACGGGCGCTATACAAGGCCCGTCCTGTGGTATGTGTTTTCTTTGTGTCGTCTCCTAGCGCTTTGCCATCATTTCTTAGAAAATGTATGTTTCATGTCAGGACTCATTTCCAATCTTTACAGCATTTAGCAATCCTATATATCTACTTACTTTGAAACGTAAAGTGTTTCAGAGGTGTCTTGTTAGGAATGTGGCTATTGAAATCAGTTTAGTGAGTGTTACTTGTTTATTCGTCATAAAACGCCCAGCAACGGACAGGATGACAGAGGTTTCAACCGCTGATGTCGTATAACGTGCTCTCCAGGCTGCTACGGTCATCATAGTTTGCAAATTTTAAGCTTATTGGCCAACACCGTCTTTCTCGCCGTCAGCTTCGTTTGCCTTCAAAGTTTGTTTACACTTGGTTTGTGAATTGTGCTTTCTCCTATCTGCGATTTCTAGGGGCTATTTCCTATATGCTTCATTTATATACGCGCCGCCCTACTCGATTCGCTCTATTGATTTAGGTTAAAATGCCGGTGCCTTCGACTCGTGTCTTCCGGCTTACGGTATCATTTTGGCAACCTTATAGGTGAAGAGTTTCACAGCCCATGACTTTCTGTTCATTTTCAATGGCATAATTATCGCAAAGAAGAAGTTGTTTTTTTTACATGTGGGTACTAAAAAGTTTTCATTTCGCTCAAAATAAAAGAGCAGTAAAAGCGAAGCTTCCCGTCTTCGTTTTTGTCTTAGTAACAAAGCAGCCCTGATGTCGTGGCTATGACTTGTGCACGGCCTTCCCTTGCGCCTCGGAACAACTTCGTCGTCATTAAACCCGTGTTAAGTAAACACCCGGAAAAAATGCTCTAAGAAGCAGTTGAATCGGCGCAGAGCCTTTCACATCCACCTAAACGTCTGTGGGAGCAAAGAAATGCTGAAGCCGCTTTTCTTAGAGGGAAGGATGCCGTTGTTCGAGACGCAATAGCAAAACTCATCGTAAAAGGCGGTAGGGCCCTCAGGTGCGAAATCACCGAGCAGATTCACCCGCAAAACGTAGTTCTATTTATAATTTCGCGCCACTGTGCCAAGCTATCGCTGATCTCCTGCATTACAACGTAATTATTATCAGCATTTTTTCTATTTCATGTCAGCATTGTTCAATAGGCTTTGATCTTTATTTGCAGGAAGCCCTTTAATTAGCTGGAACCTGTAGCGGACACCGATAGACCATGGCGATTGAACCTTGTAGTATCTCACACATTTGTCAGTCCGTGTGCAGTGTAGTCCACCTGGCTCTCTTTATCAGGTTTTGCCACATAGTACGCAAAAATATGCCTTTGAAGACATTTTACGCGTGCGCTCACAGAAAGTTAATTGTAAATAGTTCGATGAGTAACCGAAGAGCTGAATTTTGAAAGAATCTTGACGGCTAGTTCGCAAGCTGCGCAAAGCGACTCCAAAATTATTACTTTGCTGCAAGGGTTGAATAAGCGCCTTCTACGGCATAACTGATTAAACTTTTCAAAAAATGAGGAGCTCACGCATGCTTTCAACCTGAGATTGCATGCACATAGAAATGCCCTTTATATTTAAGCGGTAGCCTTACAACTATCCCCCCAAAATTTATTCACGAAGCTTTGCTCGAAATATTTTCTGGTCCAAGGTTTCGTCGGCACGTAAGACTATTTTATTCCTGCGAAGTACTCACAATTAAAAAGATGGTTACCAAATTCGAGCATCCTACATTGCTTAAAAACGAATACCGTTTTTTTTCTTCAGTGTATGATGAAATGAAATTATTAATTGGGGAAAATGAACGCAGAAATGCTTTATTTTTTTTTATCAGGGCGCTCATGTGGGCTAGTTGTTTCATTTTCGAGGAAGATTTGAATCTGCGCAAAAAACGCTAACAGGAGCTTAATAAACGAACACTGCGCCCGCGTTGTGTTCGCTTCTTTATTTCTCGTCCTGATATTTCTGACTTCCATTTATCTATTGTTCTTTGTATACTAGCCACAATGTGGAAAACGCTTTTTGATAACGAGGACAATGCCAAAAGTGCTACAGCCGCCAATGTGAAAACATCGAGACCCTTTAAGAACAACACTGTTATTTCTAGGTTTGCTAACTGAAACCCAACACGAGAATAAATCAGCTCCAAGCTTGAGCGCTTGTTCTGCAGCTTGTCGGGTTCAAGGTTTGAAAGTGTAAAGAACAGAATAGCGCGAACCGTTTTTATTTGCCTGTTCCTTTTATACACGAGAGCTACTGCGAGAACTTCTACAATGTCTGTATTGTTACCAGCTGACTATTGTTCGCGGAGACCTCGCCGAAACAAAAATATTGGTTTAGAACTTGAACATCGAAGAAAGCAACAATAATAGGTGATTGTTCGAATGCTGACTATGAGCAAAACTCGTTTTTTTAGTGCTGTCGCAGTGTAATATTTGACTTATGGACCAGAGGACAATCTGCCAGTGTGATTTATTGGGACAGTGCGTGACGTCAAGGCCGTACATTGTACTTGAGAGCTTTGCAGAGAACTAAAGAGTATCTGAATGTTGAATACTGAGAATTGTATATTGGTGTACAGCGTTTTCTCTATTTGTTCTGAAGAGTCGTAAGAGACTTTGCGCCTAGGACGTCTGCATACAAATACCAGGTTTGTCTTTTTATTTTATGCACTGTAGATATATATAACGCAGTGTAAAGAAGCGAAATTTCACTGCGAGTGTCTAACATGAATATCTACCAAGTTTTAGGCTTCTTCTTTCTTCTGCCAGTGTGCATGGCCGTGCATCACAGCAGCAGCTTGAAAGACCCAGGTAAATATAATGCAACCATTTTATGGCTTCCATTGCCGTTTTTTTATGTGTAGACCAGCAAGAAATAGTTGCATATTCCGCAGTGGGTGATTTTAAGTCGAAGTGCCGATTGCACTGGGAACAGAAATGAGAATCAGTGTCAGGAAATAAGCAAACGCAGTTTCCGACGCTATTTTCTTTAATTTCTCAACTCAAAGATACCTAAACAGGTAAAGAATTAGTAAGTTTTATTGATGTTTCGCAGCCCACTACAAAAGCAAGAAGTTTAACTAATCACAGATTTAAACATATAGTTTGCAAGTACATGGTGAAATATCCTTTCGAAAGTCGAATATAACATGCCGAAATAATGTTTTTATTTTCCTTCGTTTGAACAATGAGTGCTGCAAAGTGCCGCGATAGAAGCACCGGTTGCATTTACTTTCATAATTCGTTTTATCACACAATCTCTCAACAAAGGAAGCCTCACAAAATCAGTAAGATTAAGGGCACGTATGAGGAAACGTGTATTCACGAGAGACTAAACCCTCTCGCGTGTTGTCGTCAGGCTCCTTACTGTTTTAAGCATATTTTTGATCTGCTTGCCTGATCTGCTGGCCTCAGAACACCACTAAGCAAAATAGTCGTGTTCGGCATGGCTTGTCATTACTCTCACGTCGACACCTCTTGGCGCCCGTGTTCGTGTATCTTTACAAGATTGTGTCACGGTTTCTTTCAATAGACACAGTCCTTCCAATTAGGAAGCAACTTTCTGGGCGATTTGATGACTGTATTCCGCAACTACAGTGCGACGAGGGGGATATAGAAGCAGATGAGATCACTGATCTCCCCCAGGGTGCTGGAAGCCGCAACGGGCGCCTGCAAGTGAAGCCACCGGAAGTTGGGTGGCATGTCCCGGAAGTCAGCCTTTGGCAGTGCAGGAAATCGTACCTCAGCACGGTTTTTATGTTTTAGTTTTTGTTTTCCACTTAGCATTTTGTCTCTTCGACGTTCTCGTCTTTTTTCATAAGAATGCCTGCCTGTTGCGCCGTCAACTGCATGACGACAGCAGCGAAGTCCTCGGTAAAGAAGTTCCAAAAGTAAGGGTCCATTGGATTGCCACGGAACCACACTAGCAGACGAAACAATGCCTCTACACACAGTACGTACGGAGCCTCGTCTGCACAGCTCTGTGCCATCCCGTTGCGCTAGCATCGCCAACTCTGCTCTTTGTTGTGGTGGACGTTGTCGCTCTCTAAGCCCAAGTTATACCATCAATATGGGATAAATTTAATGAAGAATAGGTTGAAGCCTTCATTAGGCAGCCGAATTTGCAGTGACCGTTTTGCCGTAATATGTTTAGACCGAACCGGAGTGAGAGCGAGGCCACAATCTGGTGTAGTGACGTCGATTTTCTGCTACTTCCCATTAGCGCGTCCAAAAGGTAAATGGTGCTGCTTTTTCGACGCAGCTTATAAAGTATTCTTTAGTACTGTCGCAAATTATGCCTGAATGGGCTTTTGTTCGTGATACTTAGTGCATTTGACTTTTAACAGCGCTTGCCACATGCGCTGCTGCATTCGTCTTTCTCGTCACTCGTTTCTCTCGTGCTGTGTATATGAAACGTGGCTGTGCTATTGAGTTAGATTAAAAGCACGCCTGGAAGGTAATTGACACACTAAAGCGATAAACATCACCTGCCAACAATGAGAAGAGACATCGTCCGCCACCAACTCGAAACTAAAACAGCGGCAGCTGTATAACGTGTGGCTCTTCAAGTGTTAGGATTTCCGCGCCATTGCCCTTTCTTTGCTACACGAAAGTTGTTTTTAAAATGACCGAGACTCATCGTCCTTCCACTACTTCTCCTAATTACGTTCAGAAGACGAGAACGAGATCAGAAAATGGAGTTAATGCACGCACCCCTTTGCCGCGGCATGGTGATACCTGCGTAAATGTTTTCTTCGGTTCCTCTGAAATTACAGTGTTCCCCGAAGAATGCACACATTTCCCGCGTTGAGCTTGCTCATTGCTTTGATATTACAGTAGACGTTAGGATTAAACAACGCGAAAACATGAGAAAGGAAGGGCAGAAGACGCGACTTTTTGCAGTGAAATACACAGCAGACAACGAACTTCCGGGACAAGCCACCGAACTTCCGATGGCTTCACTTGCGCCCACTTCGGAAAGCGGCAATGCGGCATACAGCCACCTAGTAGAGGTGAACGCATATAGTGAAGCTAGTAGAAGGGTATTAGATTGCCGAGGTGGGGGCCTGCAATTGTTTCTCTTATTTCACTTTCTCAAAGTAATAGACAATTTTGGACAAAATAAAGATGCTGCATTAATATTGACTGATGCCCTTTTTGGTGTCTGGTCATAAGCATAAGCGTTCTTGGTCGCCGTTACTTTAGTTTGCCACAATGATTAGTATGCATACTCTCTAGCAATACAGAACAATAATAGTTCTTTTTTCAAAACTGGACCGCTATAAACAATCGCTTCTGGCAAAACCTGTTTGTCATGAGAAGAAAATTACATCTTCAAACAGACGCTCTCAAAAAAGCAGGTGGTTAATAATTGTTTCAGCACCATTTGCTTTGTCACAAACTTTTCTAAAGACCCTTCCACTGAATAAGAGCGGCAATTATTCGCACTGTAGAATAACTATGTTTCTCTTCATTTACGAGATGGTGAGACATTGAATCGGGCCAAACTTTTTCGCTCACGTACGGTGTATAAAGAACTTCACTCATATTAGTAAAAAAATTATTTTCAAAAAATTTTTCTCATCGGGTTTGACATTTTCTTCAAACAATGTATGTATCAGTTTATCGCCCGCTGATCTTGAATAATAATTTTTCCTTATTGCGCAAGGACAAAATACTAATAAGCATGAGAAGAATAATGTTACACCAGCCGGCTGTGAAATTCGGGGTTTCGAAAAATAATTACCACTTAACCTATGCCACGTCACTTTTAGAATGCTGAATAATATAATCCAAATTATGTACATGGACCAAATTTTAAGCACTTCACAATAAACCACAGAAAAATCATCATTAATGACAGGCAGGCAATTGGAACCTTGGGACGATCTGTTTCTCCAAATGAGTCGAAACTTAGACAATTTTGATTCTAAAGAAAAGGCAATCCACGTATCTTCGTAATGCCTAAAAAAACCAGCGCGCAAATGGTATTAGTAACAATAAGTGAGCTACATCTAGCTGATCTATGGATAAAAAGGACCCAAACCCACTCATGAGAGCTTTCAATGCCTGCTTGAGCCACACCGCTTAGACTTATTCAAGCTTGGTTTCATTCATGCTTTCTCGAGAGCTACTTTTTGCACAGATCAGGAAAAGATCTGAGCAAAAACTGTGATCATATCCAAGAGATCATTAGCTCTCTTGCCAAAGTAGCAACAATGAAAATTTGCCACGAAAAATTTTTGAATTGTTTAATTCGCTACTAGCATTCCAAGTTGATAGCTACAGCCCAATTAACATAAACAATCATTAACCTTAACCAAAGTCCGCCGAGCACTGTTTAGAATTCACCGCTCTACTGCGCCGGGGCCGGATGGCATAACGTACAAGGCACTACTCAATCTGGATGAAGTCTTGCTTCAGGAACTCGCGGAGCTCTTTAATAAGCACTGGCATGCTGGGACGCTCCAGTCAGCCTGAACCCATGCCAGCATGACATTTATACCCAAACCAAGCGAACCCCTCACCCTTCAAAATTTGCGACCCATCTCCTTAACGAGTTGTGTCGGCAAGCTCTTCGAGCACGTTATTCTCAATTGCCTGCATCCGTTCCTAGAATCAACAGGCTTCCTCTCCAACGTTCAATTTGGCTTCGGTCCAAACATCTCGGCGCAAGACGTACTTCTCGCCCTGAAAGAGACTCTCATTTACACTAAGCGGCGCACAGCCGCTACGCGAGCTATACTGGCCCTGGATATTCATATGGTTTTCGACATAATAAGCCATGACCATATCCTGACTACATTAGCCACCACCGGCTGTGGCACCCGCATATAACAATATTTTGAGGCCTTGCTTCAGGGACGCACGGCAAAACTCTATCTTGGGGATGTCGCCTTCAAGCCTTTCCCCCTACCTAACCGGGGAACCCCTCAAGGGGCGGTCCTATCACCTTTACTTTTTAACATTGCCTTAGCGCCACTGGAAAATGCCATTGCTGCTATCCCAGGGCTCAACGTAGCCATATACGCAGATGGTATAACCTTCTGGACAACGGGAGGATCCATTGGAACAGCCCAGAATATCCTGCAATCTGCCATAGAAAAGACCACCACCCAATTAGCAAACACAGGCCTCCGTTGCGCTCCAAATAAATCAGAACTCTTGGAGCTGAAACCCCTACCCAGTTACCCCCCCCCCCCCCCCACCCCCAGTGAACTGCACATGTACGAGAATTCAGCGCCCATTGTGACTCAGGTGAAATATTCTCGGCCTTCTCATTAACAAAACACTCGATGCTACCGCCACCCTTCAGCTCTTGCATAGACAGACCAAACAGGTGGCTGCACTAATCAAGCGTGTGGCAGCACGAAATCATGGCTATCTGAACGCCAGACCCTCAATATGACAAATGCATCAATCATCAGCCGCATTACATACCACATCCCATACGACATACTCAGCACCAAACACAACAGGCAGACATCCTAATACGCACGGCTGTTACCTCCGCCCTACGTCTTCCACGGACGAGTAGTACGAAACGCCTCTTGGCCACTGGTACCCACAATACCGTGATCGAATTAATAGGGGCTCAACGCACCAGCCAATTAGTCCGCCTGAGTCGCACGGAAACAGGATAATGCCTACTGCGACAGCTCCGTCTCAGTCCACCTATTCCCGCTTCAAGAAATCCTAAACCTTACATGGTTTCTCTGCGCACGCAGGATCAACATTATATAAGAAGCCCCTACCACGAAATATGATCGCTAGACTCTATCAGGGTAGGCGGCAGGCTCGAGCGAGATATTACACCAAAACATACAGCAACCGCTCCGATATCATTTATGTCGACGTGGCAAAAAATTCTAAAGTACGATTCTTCACGGCAGTCGCAGCCTATGAAGACGGCACTGTGGGGGCCGTCGCCACTATAAAAACAAAGTCGCCTGCAGAGGCGGAATGAGCCGCCATCGCTCTTGCGCTGGCCAACTCTACTATCGACAAAAATATAACCGAAGTTTGCGCAGATTCCCAGGCCGCATACCGCCCCTTCCTAAAGGGCGTGGCGACGCCGGCCACACACCGTATTCTTGCCACAGCACCTCTCTCGACCGAACGGTTACTCTGTGTTGGATCCCTGGGCATGCATCGATCCCCGGTAATGAGCTCGTTCATGCGCTGGCCCGAGAGCTCTCCTCCCGGACCCCGGACGATCAGGAACCCAACCCCGAGCAAGAGGCGCCACCGGCACTTTACACATATCATCAAATCACCGCATTATACAAATTCAGCCGCGTGACATTACCACCACTCCACAATACCTTGTCGCCCTTATCCAGCCCCACATGGCGACAATTACCGACGGGCTGCTTTATTTCACCCTACCGTCTCTCATGCTTTCACCCCACCTTTCCTCCTCATTGTAACACGTGTGGCGCGCCCACATCCACACTTTTCCACTACCTTTGGGAATGTCCTTCCCCACAGGCAGTACCACCCATCCCCAGTCCCACTCATTCTTCCTGGGAGGCTGCTTTACGAACCGCTCAGCCCGCCGGCCAGAAATGGCTAGGCGATCGGGCCTTATGTGAGGCACAAGCCCGTGGACTCCTGGACCGGTAGGAGACCACCCTCGAAGATTTTTTTCTTTCCTTTTTTTCTAATAACAGTTGTTGCTATCCTTCAATCCATCTATACACAAACAGGAAACTAGAGGACTAGCGGTTGTGCTGTTGTATTGTGTCCTGTTCGCATTGATCATTAGGCCTGTAAATATAAAATTATGAAGGCAAAGTAAATTTATTGGAATGTAGAACCAATTTATTCTCCACTAACATATTTCCACTACCAAATCGGGATAACAAAGAATGAAGGTTCTCATAGTAGGCCTTGTGAAAGATCCATGTTATTCAGATATAGTGGGCGTGTGTCTTATGCACATCATCGCCCTGATTGCGCATATTTATGCAATTTTTACTCTCATTTTACTGCATAGCGTTTTCAGCTCTTTGATGAGAAAGCATTGTATAGTTCATCAGCCACTAAACCCGGCGTTGTTGATTGTAAACGTGGTCAAGAGAAATCTCAGATAATGTCACCTTGGTAGAAAGGAAAGCTACGAAGATTCCTTACGAATTTCGATGTAATACGAAAGCACGGTTTGTGCTACTTCACTTTAGTACCTTAAGTACCCTCGTTAGAGGGTGTTATATAACGGTGGGGCATGTAGAAATGAAAAACAGAATAACTGCCGATAACACTCCAGCAAGTTGTACAAAGAAAAGATTTTCATTGTGCAAGTACTACATGTGAAATTCATTCAAGGAACACAGATGCGCAGGTACAGCAGCAATCTTTCGGGGAAGGCCGTTCCAGTCACTGGCAGTCTCACTGAGGAATGATGATAAGAATGTAGTTGTGCGGGCGCAAGGTCGTTGTACTTGATGCTGATGGCTGGTGCGAAGGGAGATGCGTCGTGGGGGCGTGCTGTTGTAGGGTTCCTGACGTAGTTCAGGATTAAAGAGGTTATGAAACAAACAAACTAGCAAATTTATGATGATGAGGAAAGCTAGGTAGCTTCCACTGCGATTTTAAAGATGATATGCTGATATAAAAAAATACGAGGAATGGATGGATCTAGTTGCTCGGTTTTGAACTGCTTCACTTGAGCTACAGAAAACAGAGGGAAAAGCGGACGACAATGAGCGGGCAGTAGCGCGGAATGGAGCAGATCCAATTTCATGAAGACGGCGCTCTACAGGGAACAGCGTGAGAGTGTGGCGCAGTTTAACACGTGGCGGGTTCGGCTTCCTAGACTATGAACATGAACGAGGTGTACGAACAGACCAACTTTAAACCGGACTGGCACTCTTTTGGTGATGCACACATTCATGC
This sequence comes from Amblyomma americanum, assembly GCF_052857255.1. Classification (NCBI taxonomy): domain Eukaryota; kingdom Metazoa; phylum Arthropoda; class Arachnida; order Ixodida; family Ixodidae; genus Amblyomma; species Amblyomma americanum. The sequence goes on along the minus strand of NC_135505.1, from coordinate 83,032,169 downwards.
CTCCCATTTAGTTCTCTGTTGGTATGTCTTTTGAAGATGTCTTCATAAATAGATGTCTTTTAAATGCTTCTTTAATAGATCATGTTACAGTACACAATTTTGTATAATAAGTACCACGCTTTAATTAAAGAATTGAGGTGATAGCCTAGTCATTTCGCGCAGCGGGCATTCAAGTGTATCTGTTCGCGCCGCCGTGGGTTCCACCACCCGTGGATTTTGATGTGATGTCTTTTTCATTGATTTCTGTGTTACCAAGGTGCACAGAAATACACTAGACAACTTTTGCTAGGCTCTGAACCTCCAGATTAGTGTTTTACACTGAAATAATTTTTTTTCTTAAAGTCGGCGGAACTAAACCGAAGTGTTATGAGACGAGCACGCGACACACAGGCCACTAGGCTGCGTGGTTTTCGCCGAAAAAAGGTGAATGTTGTTTATGGGTTGAATTACAACAGTATGCTAATGAGTATGTTTTTTTAAAGAATGCCTAGCAAGAATAGGCAGCGATTATACCGCGAGCTCAGATTTTACTCTTTCATAGTTTCCTTTGGGGTCACGAGTAGCGAGTTCCACTCAGATCGAACAATCAACTAGAAGAAAATTAAAAGCTGTAATATAATTATATACATGGAGACTACACTTTCTTTTATTCGAATGATATTTTAGCGTCTTCGGTACTTCCTGTGTCATTTCATTACTCCTTTCTGCTCGGTGACTAACACGTACTTTACCCTACATACTGAAAACCTCTATCAACCTACTGTGCCAACTGCAACGTGTAAACAAGAACATTTATAAGAACGACATATAATATAGCTGGGCACACTTCAGTGCAAAATGCGTACGTTAAATTATATCTGGACGGATATATGCCGTTTGGGTGCGCTAGATCAAGACTTTATTCAACTGACATCAACCGTGAGCTATTATCGTAACATAAGGACACTAATCTGGGAGATAGATTTTCGAGAAATATTCTTAATTGTTATACTGATCGCCAAGCGGTATTTTTCTCTCTTTCTTGTAAACATTCACCACAAGAAGTGATAGAAAGATCATATGCGGTGCAACGTGATGAATGGCATGTTCTTTTCTTTTCTTTTTCAGCCGTGTGCACTGCCCCACGCCCTGCCAGCTATTGCTATGGTGGAGCCTTTGAGGTCTTTTATTTTGAACCCTTGAGTAACTCATGTTTAAAAGAATTAGGTTGTACTCTGCACGGCAATAACTTTGAAAGCAGAGAAGAATGTGAAAGACTCTGCTTAAGAGGTAAGTGGTAATTTGTGCTCAAATATATTTTTTGTTGATAAGCTATTTTAAATCCACGATTTGGCATGTCTTTTGACACCGTTATCCAAAGAGGTTTACTGCACATATACAATTGTTGTTGAGATTTTGTGTCTAAGTGTCTGAGCCGAAGATCAAAGTTTTTCCCCGAAATAATGCCTGGTCAACGAGTTAGAAAGGGTTTGCATTATAGTGGCGGTGTGCAACAGTATCCATGACATAGCGCAGTGTGGCACTACTGCCACTAGGTGTGTGCATTTCCCAACTATCCGTGTTAATCTGCCAATTTTCTTCTCAGTCTATATGGCGGAGTCTCGCATATTAGCAGGTGTATAATAATTGATAATGTTTGTGACCGAACGCTTGGGTTCCAATGCAATTACTCTTATTGCTTAGAAGTTATTTAGAAACGGGGGAAGAAAACAAATCTACAACGGTTTCTTTTCACCTTAGCGCGCGCATTAAAAATAGATATCGATGATTTCTGCGAAGTATCGCGACAGTCGCATTGGCTGGAACTGTTGGCAGGAATTTAGTAACGCATGTTATCGAGCTAGTCGGCCTTTCATGCCACTTTTTAAATAAGGCGCAACATGAACAACAACGAAGGGTGTGTGCAGACAAGATAGTTCATTGTACGGCGCTGCATATGTGATTGGAAGCCGCATTCACACATGATTATAACAGTATCGATGTAATAACGAATAACGAACGAAAGCGCTCTTTTGTGCATGCTTGCAGAGTAACGACATGAAATATCTGGTAAGTGGTGTTGCTTGAGTTGCCCGAAGGCAAGGACACCGTTAGTGTTGTATATAGGAAGTTTGCACCTACAAGTGAAACACTCGTCGAATTTTCTCACAAAAATGCACACCGCAGACTATATCAACGCAGATTGTTTTCATCTAAATTTTACATCTATAATCAAGCACATATTATAAACTTCAGGTGTCGGTGATCGCAAAAGTGGTGACGAAAAATTCCATATGACGTGTCCATGTCATAAAATGAATATAAAGCTTTTTCCGAAGGTGGGGGATCAAACCCAGGACTTTCCGATTGTGTGGCTAGCCGCCAGCCCAAAGGCCAAAATATGCGTTGATATTTATGGAACAGAGGTGAACATATTATGTGCGTTTCCTTACCACTGTGCGATAACGAAAGGTCCGTATTAAAAAAAACAGAAAGCATCTAAAAATTAATAGAACTACAATTGAAACAAAAATAAAAATAACACAATTTGTTCGCATTTAAAGAACATAATTATCCTTACGAGCACTTCGTAATTTTTTTGCGGGTTATGCCACTCCGAAACGATTTTTTATTAATATAACGCCTGCTGTACCTTCGGGGTAAAATACATTATAAAGGAAGGAGGGAAGGTGCGCATGGTTTTAGAAAAGAAAAAGCAAATGCAATAAAGGCTTGGTTTATGGGGTTCAATATCTCAAAGCGACTCAGGCTACGCGGACACCGTAGTGAAGGGCTCTGGAAATTTCGACCAACTGGGATTCTTTAACGTACACTGCCATTGCACAGTAAAAGGGCGTCAAGAATTTTGCGCCGGTCAAAATCGACCGCCACGGCCGGGGTCGAACTTGCGTCCTAAAGGCTCATATTATTCATTCAAGAAATACATCACGGTAGGTAGGCTGAAAAATTGCACACAAAATAATACACAAAAGCGAAAGGAGCAGCAATTATATAAAAAAATGTAAAACAGTTGCCAGAAAAGGCCGCTTACGCCAGCAAAGAAAGCGAATGGAAGTTATGTCTTTAAAGACAGCAGAAAAAGCTATTTAAGGCCCGTTTAAAGAGAACAGGGTCTGTATTGTGCCTTACAGAGGCCGGCAAGTGATGGTACTCAGTTTTAGTTTTGAGGCGGAGTTAATTGGTGAAGGTTACAGTTTTAGATGCGATATGTGAAATTTGTGTTGTCGAGTGTAGAAAGCCTGGCGAGCAGCGAAATAATAGGGCTGGATGACTACAGATTATCAGTAAGAACTCATTGTGACTATAGATTTTGTGGGAAAGACATATGTACTCTCTTCTCCCGGGTATCGAGTGGTTGAATATTTAGAGGTCCTTCTGTATGGGTGACATTGACAGTTCGGTCATAGCAAATATAACCTGGAGGCAACACAGGCCGTTCGGTCATAATTAGCTAATATAAAATTGAGCGATTGGCAGTTCTGCTCCTAGTTCTTGAATTATTGTGTGATGGTGATTCCATATTCCCGACGCGTATTCTAACTGAGGTAGAACAAAAGTTCTGTAAATTGGCATTTTCACTGTTGAGAGTGTGAGATAATAAAAAACGTTTCGGGAATTCAAGAGTTTTAATTCTTTTGGATGTAGTAAATTTTATGCGTGGTCTACAGGATATTCTCTTAGTTATCTTAATACTGAGGTAGAGATATGATGCTGTAGGCGCCAAAAGAAGGTTGTTTAGTTGGTGTATAGGACAGCGCTATAACGGGGAATGATCATAGATTAACACTTATTCGTATGGCTGAGTCCTATCTTCCATGCACAACACTAGTTAACCACGTCATTCAGGTCGGAATGAAAGAGTGAAGCTTCTGTGTTGTTAGAATGGCTGGTTATTTTCCGTTATATTACGCAGTCATCAGCAAAAAAAAAGCCAGTTTGGGAAGAAAGTACATTGGGTAAGATGATTATTACGCGCTACACTTTACGGGGTGAACACTGAACAAAGGAATGACACTGGGAGGAGAGAGTGTGAAGTGGCAACTGTTTGCTAGGTAACGAAGGTTTTCTATTTTTACACAGAGGAAGGCACGTGCCACGTAGTTAGAAGCGAAGATACAAGAACATAGTAAATCAACAAAACCTACAGCGGTAGAAATGTTCAAACACCATTAAAATTAAAATTACTGGAAAAAATAAATCAGCACGTGGTCACGAAATGCTAGCGATATGTACATCTTGCGCGGGAGGAAAGATCCAACGTTGAGAAAAATTCAACGTGACAGATTCAGCAGCTCGACCTCCTTTTCAGACAGTGATAATGAAGCATGAAACACTTATAGATTGCAGCAGTTAAAATCGTGAAGGCTTCGATTATCTCTCCTTCTGTTCTCTTAGTTGAATGCGCTATACCTGAAGTCTTTTCGAATGAGGCCTACAATCATTGAAACTTTGAAAGTGTGTCGCGAACTCCCCTGAGTAATTATTTAGTGCGCATCTTCGGTCGTGCTCTCCCAGCCGCCGTAGTCTGCTGCATACCACTGATCTGCGACTACAGTGCACTGATGCACGACTACAGTGAGGACTAATGAATCGTTAGGGTAAGTTGGCTACACGCTGCTATAGTCCCAAAGATAGCATGCCTCTGTTATTTTAATGAACTGCACATCTCCAACCAAAAATTTTAACTTTAGCCAACGTTTCGAAGACGACTCGGCTCCCTCATCAGGGGTGACTGAGGGCAGTAGCTAGCGTCTTTTAAATATGGAAGGGAGGGCGGTGGGTCAAAGGAACGACAGCTGTGACGCGAAAGGCGCGGGGGAGGGGAGTAGGTTTAGTCTGTTAGTCACGCTGGCGCACTGCAGGGGGTTGGTGAATGGCGACTTTTTTTCGTTGACTTGAAGAGCGAAGTCCCTGGGCATATACTCGGGGCAGGTTTCCTTTAGTGGGGTTGATATTGTTCGGGGTGGTTTGGGTATGCCAGGATTCCGGAAAGAGCCTTTTGTGGTAATTTGTTTCGGTTCGGAGGATGCGGGTTTCATCGAAGTTGATTCTATGGTCGGAGTCCTCGGAATGTTCGGCTACTGGATTGCGCTCTCTTGCAAATTTGCGGACGTTGTTTTTATGTTGCCGAATTTTTTCTTTGAAATTTTTGGTTCCACCGATGTAGCTTGCGTCGCAGTCGGCTCATGGGATTTTGTAGACTATGCTTTGGGCTCTTTCTCTCGGCGGCCGGTCTTTGGGAACAGGTAGGCAAAGCGCAACAGTGTTTGTGGGCTTGTGCGCAACCTGGAGACCCGACTTTTCAGGATTCTGGCGATGGTTTCGCTGACCCCTGCGACATAAGGTAAAGTGACGTATTTTGGTGATGGCGTTGGTCTTTTTGCATTGGTTTCTTGACGAATGTTGTGTTTTTGACGTGGAATAGTTTTTTGAATATAGTCTTTTGGGTAGCCATTCATGATGACTTCTTTGCATACCGAGCGTTGTTCTTTTTTTTTTGTCAAGTACCGTGCTGCTGTGTGTCTCAACTCTTTTGAACAGCGTCTTCACCCCTAATGCTTTATTGACGGTCGTGTGGTTCGAAGAGAAGTGGAGATACCAGCCTGAGTGAGTTGGTTTGCGGTATACGGAGAATTGAAGGGTATTGTGGTTTTGGGACACGAGGACGTCCATAAACGGCAGGGAGTTTTCTTGATCCACCTCTAGCGTTCACTGAATGAAAGGTTTTATGGAGTTTAAATGACGAAGGAAATTTCGAGTTTAAAATCTTTTGATGACGGCAAAGCAGTCGTCGACATACCTGAGGAAAATCTTTGATTTCGGGTGGAATGAGTTGAGATCCCGTTGTTCGATGTGTTCCATTGTTAAATTGGCCATGACCACAGAGATGGATGCTCCCATTGGTGTTCCTTTCAATTGTCGGTAAAATTCGCCGTTTGACGAGAAGTACGTGTTTGATAGGCACAACTCCAGGAGGCGGCATACATCATTTACACTCAGCGGAGTTTGTGCGCTGAGTGTGTCGTCGCGTTGTAGGGCGTCTCGGGTAGCGGTCACCGCAAGCTTCACTGGGATGTTTGTGAAAAGGGACACCACGTCGAATGAGACAAGGCATTCATCGGCCTCAAGGGTGGCTTGGGACACCAGTTCGATGAAGTGACTGGAATGACGGATATGGGTCGCTGATTTTCCTGCGACTTGGTATATGAGTTTGTGAAGGTATTCTGACAACGAGCGAAGAGGGAAACACCGGAAGTCGACAACCGGGCGCAATGGGATCCCCGGTTTGTGGTCTTTGGGCAGGCTTTAGAATGCTGGAGCCAATCCGTTGGTGCTCAATAACTAAAGAAGAGGTTTCGAAAGGTGAGGGGTTTTTGGAATACTTCTTACAATGTTTTCTTTGGCCTTGCTTCGGTAGTGGTTGTGGGGTCCTTCTTCAATTGTTCATATTCTTGATTGCTGAGTAAGGCGGATATTTTCTCTTCGTAGTCCCGTCTGTCCAGAACTACGGCTGTGTTGCCCTTATCCGCTGGGAGGATCACTACATTGGTGCCTGTCTTGAGGTCTTGCAGGGCTTGCCTTCATCCGGAATTAGGTTTGATTCTTTTCTGTGTGCTTGCACTCAATTAAATGCGCCTATTGTTTTGAGTCTGAACTCTTTTCGTACACCAGGTTCCAGTTGCCGGATACCTACTTCAAGCACAGATACGTTTGCTGGAAGAGGGTTCTGTTCACCTGGAGGTTGAATTTGTGTCCCGTGGCTAGGATTGACGTTTCGGCGGTTGTGAGCTTCCTGGAGGAGAAGTTGGCGACCTGGTTAGAATGGTGCGTTACGGATTGTTCGGGCCGGCGTTGATGTTTCGACACCTTCTCTGTCTGCTTGGTCCGGTGTTTGTCAGCTTCTGATAATGCGGTTTCTTTGGCAAATGCCTCGATAGACGTCACTAGGTTGGGCATTTTGTGTTCGAGTTGTCGGCTGGTGAAGAAGGCGTCGATTTCTTTCATCCTAATCACGCTACGGCAGTCATGTATCCGTGCCGTCACTAGGTGCTGTTCTGCTTTGTTGATGATTTTTTAGAAAACTTCAGTTACAACAGAATCTACAAATGCAACCGAAAGATGATGAGAACTACCGGAACCGATAAATGTAATAGAAATGTTTCTTTTTCACTGTCCCAGAGAGAGGGCGATCTGTAGAAGCTATTACGCTGGTACTCTTCAATGCGGTATCTATCTTATCGCACAAGATGTGCATATTTTATTTTGTAGTACTTTTAATCCCTTGTAAACTATTCGCCCTTTGTTGGTTTTTTCACATTTTCTTTATCTTGACTTCTAACCACGTGGCGCGACTCTTTTTCTGTAAAATAACGTCGAAAACCTTTGGTAGAAAGTAAACAGTTGTGAGTGCGCTCCTTTCTCTCAGTGTTTTTTGTTTTTTGTATGCTCCTCTCGTAAAGTGCAGGGCGTCATAAGCATTGTGCACAGTCATCTAGGTCCTGTCGTCACTCTCCTTAGACTGAGTAAATCGTTTATGCATATTTAGAACCAAAGAGGGCCGGAACTGAACTTTGTGGTGCTTTCGATTTGACGGATACTAGTGAAGAGTTAGTGCCGTTACCAGTGACAAATTCTGCAAGGCTAGAAAAGAAAGCATGAATCTAGGCTAATACAGTTGCGTCAGTGTTTGGAGAACGTTGCTTACCCAGCAAAAGACAGTGAATAAGTTTGTCAAATGCTTTAGTGGCGCAGAGAGAGATGCAATCAATTACAAATCCTGAACCCAGAAGCATGTGCAAATTCTGGGTAAATGAGAAAGAAATTTATTGTCGCAATACAATGATTTGTAAAATATATGTTGGAATAAAAAAAGCTTCTCATGCTCAGAGGGGAAACTGCTCGTGCACTGAATGCAAGCTGAAACTAGAATTAACCATATAACACTTTGGAAATCTTACAGAGCTTGCGCCATGAAAACAACACAATCTTCAAATGTATAATTTTGCATTTAGTGCCTTATAAACCTCTATTCAAGGCAAAAACGGGTTTAGTACATCGCCTTCGCTTTCCTTAACCGAATAATTATTCGAAAATACAATTTTAGGAAACGCTTTATTCAGTTTTGATTCAATGCTATAGCCTCGCATTTCTGTTAAAGGCAGGTTAAGGCCAGAAATTTTATCTAATACTACTTCAAATCTGAGGTGACTTTTTTGTGGCAACTTGACTGCAGCATTTAAATGAAACAAACATGCACTTACCGATTTTGAAAAAAGCGAATATATATCGGGTCTCAAAAACAAATAGTAAGAATCATACGCCAAAGTTTTTTTTTTACTTTACATAGCTCCGCCTCCCCAATCTTGCTTTCCAGAGCTGGGTGTCCAATTTAGTCGTTAATATATTCTATTATCTAGAATAATTGAACCAGGTATCGCTGATAGTGGCATGTCAAGTACAAATGAATCACGTCTAATAAAGCTTATTCGTCTTCTTTTGGATGTAATGTATCCCTTGCGAAGCTGCAGAAAGAAAGGAAACAACTTACATTATTTTCGGCAAAAACATGTTTGCAAAACAGTAGCTAATACAGTACGTCGGAAGTATTTAGAAACCTATACTTAGCTAATACCCTGCGCAAGCATGACGAGCGTGTTTCGCAGCCCACAGATTTCAACACGAACGCTGCTGTAATTCTTTGAAAGCACCCTGTTGCCGTTCGAAGCGAGAAAAAATTTGCCCCTCCTCTAGTGGCACAAAAGAGCAGCTCCTTTTCTATCCCTTTGATCCGGTAAGCTAGGAAAGCCGTTTCATCTAGTTATTCAGCTTTTCGAAAATCCTCTAATTGGGGCTCCTTTGAATTCCTTCGGTGCGACTCAGTCGATTTCTGGTGAAGCGATTGCAATCCAAATCTAAACATAATAAACAGTTTCTTGCCAGGTCGCGTTTCTATGTGATACAAAGTAGAAAGGTAGAAGTTTGCCGAGGTCTCCAATGTAAAGAATGCTTAAAGGGGACTCCTTTCTTTATGCAGAGTTCCGTAGATGTGATGGGCCACAATATAGACTTTGAGTTTAAAAATTTGCTGCATTACTCTAAACCTTTCATTTAAAGTCTTTCACTGGCCGCATTTCATGTGTCCTGACAATGTACAGCACGCTTTCATAGAGAACAGCAATGGGCTTCTCCTGCCTGCTAACTGCAGGTGTTCGCCGCCATACTCATGAGATACCTTTCCTGTATTTGAGTTCCACCGACTTTCATTAGGTTGGAAATTCGGACAAAGATCATGATCAAGAGTGGTTACTTGTGGCTTGAGAAACGCCGGCGACTAAGACTCTTGCATACAAAGTGGATGAAGCAGCGAAATGAAAGACCGGGTGACAAAGAGGAGCTCTCGTAACGAGCGTCAGCAGGCCGCCTCAAGAGCTTTGTCTTCTATGATGGTGCTAGTAAATGTTTATTGAATCTCTAAAAGGAGGTCTTTGGGCCCAGGCCCTATGGTCCAGGTACTCACAAATCTAGGTGGACCTCCTACTCCGGAGCCCCAATGGCGTCTAGCGCCGCTCGCGCTCGCTCGCTCGTGCAGGTCATGGCAGCTGAGCAGCGCCGCCTCCCAGGCCTCCCTGTAAGGGTGGGAGATGAAGGATTGGGAAGGGCGGAGATTGGAAGGGCAGGCCCAGCCCATATGGAAAACGTCCGAGAACGGCGCTCCGCACAGCCTGCAGCCACCATCAAATTCTGAATTGAAGTGTTTCAATACGGCCGGGCACAGCATGCTATCTGTAAAAAATTTCATAAGAAGACGTTTGTCTGCTCTCCTGAGACCCTTAAAATGTTCGGGAAAGTGACGATGACTCCCCTTATACTATGTAGTGATGTTTTGAATGTAATTACAAATTGGGCAGGCTTCATGATCATCTTCATTCCAGCTGCCCCGGCAGAAAGAGGGAGGCATCCTGGCGACACAAGCGGAATTGACGGCAGGGGGGTTGTAATATATTTTGAAGCAGCTGCTTCACTGCTAGAAGTAACGGGCTGAGATCGCCGTGTACATTCCCATGACCGTCAAGGCTTAGCCAAGGTCAAGCGTTTAGTTTATAAGTTTGGAGAACCAGTGAATGGTCAATGGTCTCGCTAATTGGCAAGCCAATGCAAGGTCGAGGTCAAGGACCGCAGTAAAAGAGGTTTCAAGTCGATATCAAGATCAAGTCAAGGTCATCACAGTCGTCAGGACTCGTCAAGGTCAAGTCAATGTCAGCCAAAATCCGGTCACATGATCGACTCTTGGCTTGCCGACGAGCCGAAACGCGGCGTTTACATGGTAAGGCGAGACGTGGTGCCCTTCTTAACCGAGCACACAGGAGGAGCGCCGGCGCGCCTAGGAACGAAGTCGATATGCGGTGCTCATGTTCTAGGCCGTGGCGTCACGGCCTCCTAAACCGAGTGCAAACGGGAGGAGCGCCGGCGCGCCTTGGCACGAAGTCCACATGGGGTGTTCATGTGCTAGGCCATGACACATGCCTTGAGGCGAGCATAAAAAATTAACGGTGGATTAGCCTTGGTTCAACCCAGGGAGAAGCGGTAGCGTCACGTTGGTTTAGCCTGGCAAAGACCAATGAAATGATCAAAGCATAGCATAACAAGACTTTGCCAAGCTAAAGCATCGTGAAGGTACCGCTTCTGCCTTGGTTTAACCAAAGCTAAACCACCATTAATTTTTTTTTCAGACGCCTGACATAAACGACGTGGCGGCCATGGTGGCGATTGTCTCAATGTGTCACCAGTGCGATGATATAGTTTACAAGTGACGTACGTTTCAAGATACGGTAGCGTTCGATGCGCTTGTCCGAAGAATTGGATGCAGCAGGAACATAGAATCAGACCAGTGATCGACGGACTTCTTGCTTGCGGAGGCGTTGATGCTGTGTGATGAAGAAACGAGCCAGCTGGCGGCACTGCTTGACATTATTGGTAACTTCAGAAAAAAAGGCGTATTCCGAGCTGTTGGAGTTGTTGGCGAAAATGGCGTCCGGAAGATAGGAATGCTCGCGTCTAATTAAAAGAAAGAACACAGAAAAGCCGATATTTGCTTGAGATGTAGTGCTGTATGCTTAAGAGACGAACATAAGGACATGATTCCAATAAGAGCTCCCGAAACAAATGTACATGGCACGTATGTCCCTAATAAAATCTGTTGAATCGTTAGCTGATGCCGTTAGATTGTGGTAAGCAGTAGTGGTGCAGTGAATTCTGTTGAACACATTCTATTGCTCGTGAACACCTTCAGACAAGAAAGCACGTCCGTGATCGCTGAGCATTTTCCGAGGAGCGTCGCGACGAAGGACGAAGTGATGTTGAATGAAGAATGCGACATCGCAGGGTGGACAGCGGTTACAGCATGCCGAGTGAGATGATCCATGGCGACAATGATCCATCGATTCCCGGCATTCGTGAATGGAAGTGGTCCATATATGTTGATGCCCGCACTGTAGAAAGGGCGAGGCGGTCACGGTACTGACTGTAACGAGCCGGTCGAGGGGCGATCTGTCGACTTGCGGTCAAAGATAATGACAACCAAATTTGTACATGCCGCGCCAATAGTACCTCTGGTGGTGTTCATCGCATGTTTTCAGTGAGCCCGCTTCAGCGCAGCAAGGGTCGACAAAGTGATGTGTATAACACTAAGACTGGAGACAATGTGGATTCACCAGAAGCCACTTTAGGCCGTGAGGACGATAGTTGCAGAGGTACAGGAGAGCGTCTATGGCCATAAAATAATAAATTTGACGACTAGGGGCGCGAACGAAGGAAGTCTAGAGGGCGCACGGAGGACGTCAATCATAGATGATATGCATGAATCCCGGCACTCTTTAAACGACATGCCCATGGTATTAAGCACAGCGAATATGGAGTCAAATATTGGCGGATAGGGCGCTGGAGATGGCAGTGGGGAGCGTGACAAGGCATCAGTGTCAGAGTGTCTAGGGCCAGACCGGTAAACGATGTTATGTCGAATTCTTGAAGAAGGGCCCAATGACCGAGGAGTCGAAGGAGGCAAAATGAGCGGCCATATACTGTTTGCTAAATTTCCTTAATAACAACACTACGTCGACACACTCCTCATCTGTCACGGTGTACGTTAACTCAGCTATGGGGAGCACACGGCTGTCGTGCGCAAGTACGTATTCAGAAAATACGAGCTCGGTGCAAGGACAGCACCGAGGCCGATTCCGCTTGCGTCGGTCTGCACCTCAGCAGGGGCACAGGAGACGGAGTGTCCAGATAAGCGAAGATGTTAGAAGACGGCGGAGCGTAGCAAAAGCACCATCGATGCCTATTCGCACGTAGACAGGCCGACGGCACTATTCAGATGTGTCGTTAAATGCCTCGACGATGGATGCAAAATTGCGGGCAAGGCGGCGGAAACATGAGCAGAGGCTCACAAATTGGCGCAGATGTTTTGTTGGAGTAGTTTTCTCCAAGTCCGCCATAGCACAGAGTTCGCAAGGATTTGGCAGGACACCGTCTTTGGAAATGATATGGCCGAGTATCGTGAGCTTCCGTGCCAACTGAAAATTCTTGAGATTAAGTTTAAGGCTTTCATACCTGAGACAGCCAGCCCGATATCTCGTGGAAGCGCTTGAGGTGCGTCGAAAAATTGGGTGAAAACACATCATCAAACTAGCAGAGACAAATGTTCTACTCGAGACCATGCAAGATGTTCATTATTAGCTCAAACATGGGGGGAGCTTTGCAGAGGCGGAGTGACATCACTGTTAATGCATAGATTCTGTTAGGGGTGAAGAAATTAGTTTTAGGCCGTCGGATCCAGCAAGCAGAACTTGCCAATAGCCGGAATACAGATCCAGGGAGGGGAAGCACCTGCTGCCTTGAAACCAGTCAGGAGCTTCATCCATAAGGCGAAGCGGGTGGGCGTACTTCCGCGTTGTTTTGTGAAGCCGACGACTGTCCACGCACAATCGTAACCGGCCATATTTTCACGAAAACGAAAGCGGAAGAACAAGAACTAGAAGCTGATTGAATAATGCAGTGTGGTAGCATGTCGTCAACTTGCTAAGTGATGATGGGGCGGTTGCGGAGAAGAGCATGGGTGCCGGTGTCGATGTTCTGCACGACAATAGTTGCACGGCCTAAGGAAGTTGTCTGATGGCCAAATGATGAGCGAAACTTGTTGAGCGTGGCAAGGAGTTGCGCAGCTGAGACACGTGGAGGTCGTTGTCATCGGAGTGGTGCAAAATATCCCGAGGACATCGGGTGGTCTGGAGTAGCGATACGTGGAGTGAGGACAGCGACGTAGGCACCATGGGACATCACAACATCGTCAAAACATCCTTTCGGCGGTTTTAAAATGGCCGAGGCACGTGCCGCAGAGCAAGTAGAATGCACAAGATGAAGTAATCGAGACGAGAATTGCGGAAGCACCGTATTGAGTGCTGATGACGGCGGTGTGTAGAGGAACGTACCGACGAGAGGCCAAAACAGAGAAAAGAGAGAGATAAAAGAAAGAAAAGAAGGCGACAAGAGAACTTTGACGTCAGAAACAGAGGTGGCGCAGACACGGATGAGCACCCCACAGAAGGTGAGGATGTCAGTGTTCTCGGCGACGAGCTTCGCATCAAGAGGAAACGTAGAGTACAAGAAGGGCACATGGCAGAGCGTAGAGAAAACGGCGAGAGCATGGGCGCAGTCAATGGCGGCACTGTAGCGGTGTAAAAATTCCACCCAACGATGACATAATAGAAACTTCCATGAAACACTATATGTTCAATAGTGCATAAAAAGTCCAACAGAGTATAAAAAGTCTGCGTTGAAGACGCGCTTTTCAAGCTGCAGGAGAATCAACGGGCTCGGTGCTAGCAGTAAGAAAGAATACTCTATATACAAGACGGAGTGTTACCTTTTCGAAGCGAGCAGTAGAAGTTCTCGTTAATGACAGAAATTGTGGCACCAGTGTCAGCGACCACAAGTGCGCGGTCGTCGTCAACAAACACGCCGAGGGGGTTTAGTGCAGAAAGACGAGGACTTAAGTTGGACAAAGAGTGCGCCGTTCGTGCACCAGGAACTGCGGCTGCTAGTTTTCTGAATATGCGGGGACGCTGTGGCGCCACGTACAAAAGGGCTGGCGGCCGAGCGCGCCGTCAGGAGTAGCTTCTTTGGAGGTGGTCAAGAAGGTGAGCAAAAGGTGCGGCTCGGATGGAAGTAATCCGGCAGAGGGGGCACAGGCGCAGCCAGTGTACGGCGACAAAGGCGCGCGGCGTGGCCTGCAAGTCAGGCAGGCTTAGCTAGTCGGCCGGTTACCAGCTGTAAAACGAGAGATATTTGTGCTCCAATCCACTATGTTGCGACAGGTTTGTTTATTTATTAATTCAAATATCGTAAAGGCCCTGCGAAGAGGGTATTACATATGGAGGACATACTGATAACACTTTGCTCGACATCAAAGGTGGAGAAAAGAGAAAAACAAAAATACAGACACTATAGTGTCTGTATATTTTTGGAGTACAGTAAAAACAACAACAATGAAACAAGTGTGCCAAAAGCGCAAAATGTAAAACGGCTGAGATTATGAATACAACCACAACGCAGAAAGAAAAAACTGAAAAAAATATGGAAAATAAAATTTGAATGAAGGTAGTGGCTTTCGGGGGAGCACGAAACAAGGATTATTAACTCTATAAAAGTACAGTGGAGCACTGAGATGTCGCATTCTTCCATTTCATTTATTTTTTCCTTAAAGGCCCGAAGGCATTACATAAGGCGGAGCTAAATCAAGATCAAAACAGAGAAAGAATAAATAAATAAAAGAGAACAATAAGAAAAAACAGTACGTAACAGTTCAATGATCTTGTGATGTGGATACAAAGCAATGCGGAATGCCCGGGATCGAACCAGGAAAAAAAACTATATATGCATCACGCAATCAATACAAGAAAAAAATACAGTGAAAAAGCATGACTTAAAAATAAAGTAACAATAAACAGATATATGGCAGAGACTTTTTGCTCGCATGAGAAATGGTCGTTAAGTTTCAACCGAAATGATTGGCGGTTAGTGCATGATAAGATGGGATTTGGTAGCCCATTTCATTATGCTATCGCGTCCGGAAAAATTGAAGACTTTAGTGCTAAGGTGCGAAAGTTGATGCGTGCAATGCTATTGTCGTGGCTTAGGCGGCTAGACGTCCTGTACAAGGGTTGTAGCTTTTCGTGTCTCGTGCGTGGGTGACAATAGAAATGATGAAGAAGGCAGAGGTGAGATATGATGCGGCGTGACTAGAGTGATGGAATGGCAAGGGACTGTTTCAGCGCGGTGATACTGATTTTGCTTGAATGGCAAGATGTTTTAATTCGGATACTGCAATTCAGTATAACTTCAAGGTCAGCAGCGAGATACGCTTGTGATGGGTGTCAAATGGATGACGTGTATTCTAGTTCTGGGCGAATTAATGTTATATGCGTTAGTTTTTTTATGTCAGGGGATGCGGCCTTCAAGCTACGGCGCAGGTATCCGAGTGTGCGTGAGGCTTCAGCGCAGATATTTTGAACGTGAGTTACCCATGCTAGTGATGGTGTTAGATGTAGGCCAGGATATCTGTAAGATAATGCGGGGTCAATGAAAAATCACCGAATGCTGTATTGATGCTGATTCACGGTGCGTTTTTTGGTAAACGACATGGATTTACATTTTTTAATGTTTAAAGAGAGGAGGGATTTTTTGCACCAAGAGGAGAGTGTGTCAAGGTCGGACTGAAGCAAACATGAATCATTAGTAGCCCTAATCACTCTGTATATGACGCAATCGCCGACAGAAAGCCGTAATTACGATTTCATATTGCAAGAGAGGTCATTAATGTAAATTAAAAAGAGTAGTGGTGACAGGCTGGCGCCATGAGGAACTCCCGATGCTACATTAGAAAGAGGAGACCGGCTATCATTTCTTGAAGTGAACTGCTTGCACCCTGAAAGAAAATTTTCGACTCAATGGAATAGGTAGACGGGAATTCCAAGTGACGAATGTTTTTGAAGTAAATGATTGTGGAGAACTCGATCAAATGCTTTAGAGCAATCGAGGAATATGGCATCTATTTGAGGGTTGTCGTCCACGGATTCGAGCAAATCGTGTATCAAGTCAGCAAGATGGGTTTAATATAAAAGGTGTTTTCTAAAACCATGCTGATGCGGATAAAAAAGTCGTTAGGTTCAAGGCGTGTCATTAGGTTCGTGGATATAATGTGTTAGAGAAATCGGACGGCATTTAGAGGCTAATTTGCGGTCACCGGATTTAAAGACGGATTATTTATGCAATTTTCAGGTCATCTGGAACTTCCTTCGATAGTAACTGGGTAAAGATTAATTGTAGTATCGGAGCCGAGGTCCTTGATGTGTTTTTAGCAGTTTAATATTGATATGGTCTCCGCCTGCTGACGAAGACAATTTTGGAGAAGCAAAAAGGTTACTGATACCGTTGGTATCAACCTGGATCATGGGCATTGTAACTGATGTGGATTTTGGATATGTTATGGCAGGAGAGTTGCTTACAGAAGAAAAGGAGGCGAAATAGCGGTTCAAAGCGCTGGCACAGTGATCTTGTTCGACTGGTTCTCCATAAGTTCCCCTAAGAGCTATTTTTTCAGGTGATACCTAGGGAATAGGAAGCGTCAGAATTTGTTGAGGTTCGACTGTGGAATTCTAAGTAGATCAATAGAACAGAATTTATTTTTTGCAGCACGTAAGCTTTCAATATATGTTTTTGTACATTGATAATACCGGTCTCTTGTAGTAGGGCAGTTCGATTAATTTTCTTATCGATAGAGGTGCTTTTTCCTGTTTAGAAGACGTTACAGGCTTACGGTTAACTACTCGTTGTCATGATCGG
Source organism: Amblyomma americanum (assembly GCF_052857255.1). NCBI lineage: Eukaryota > Metazoa > Arthropoda > Arachnida > Ixodida > Ixodidae > Amblyomma > Amblyomma americanum. Next base: position 83,015,270 of record NC_135505.1, on the reverse strand, counting down.
ACCTAATATTTATTTCTGAATTGTATATGTTTCTGAAGATTATCATTGTTGTTTTGTATATTTCCCAGCTATCATTAACTCTTCTTGATAGATAAGCCTCGCAAAAATGCTCATAAAACCGTGTAAGTTCCGCGTTGATAGCATCGAAGTTCGCTTTATTGTAATTGAAGATTATCTTTCCTGCGTTTGATCTAACTTTCAGCAGTAGTGATATAGAAATGTGTAGGAGAGCATGGTCACTGAGTCCAGGAAGAGCCGTTACGCCTTTATTATCTTCATGACTGCATGTCAGCAAGAGATGGGTGTTATTTCCTCTCGTCGGAAGAGTTATGGCTTGATGGAGGCTGAAATCAAGGGTTAGATCGATGAATTGCTAGAGCTCACTGGGCTGTGATTAACCAGGTACGCTATGCAGAGGCCAGTTAACCTGAGTGAAATTAAAATCGAAAAATAGCAAAATAGTTGAGTTGGGGAAGTTATCCATAATGTATTCTAAAATATAGTAGAGTGAGTTGCTGAAAGATGGCCCATAAAGAAGTCGTCGGTAACCAATGTCAATTACAGCTTGCACAGTTTAGGTATGAGCACAAACCTATGGTAATTTCAGTACGTCGTCGTGGAACACTGAGGACGGTGACAAAGTATTTCTTACAGCTCTTAGAACGCCACCCCCTCTACGGCTGCTGCGATCACGACGCTACATGAGGAAGTTAAGATTAGCGGGAAGCACTTCGTTATGGAGGGTATCTTCAGTTAACCAGGTGTCACAATGATAATGTGCGCGTCAATGTCGTCGATGAAGATAAGAAGCTGGTCACGTTTTGGAGTTACGCTTCTTATGTTGGTGAATGCGGTATGAATGTCGAGGTAAGATCGAGGACGTCTCTTGTGAGCATGATGCGTTTCGTGTCATTCGCTACCGCCGGCGTTCGGGACATATGCCGCACATTACGTCACCGTGTCAGTATTGTGGTTGTTCATAAACACTTTTTTCCAACGTGCATTTTCTCTAGTCGTAGTTTGAAGGCACATTTTTGGGGGCGGCAGAACTGCAGATGTTTTGGGAGGAGCAAGACGAATTTCAGGGGCAAAATCTTCTCTGATTGCGTAGACCGTGTCTTTAAGTTTGCGCCCACATGACTGAATGTATTGTTTTGTCTTAAAATGGGCTAATTTAAGAATGATCGGATGTTGTTTATCCGTAAAGCATTTTTCTAGTCGATGTGCACTTTCTATACTACCTGTGTATAGTTGCACACCGAGCTCAGTAGAGCAAAGGGCATTTTATGAAATTTGTCTTGGTGGACCTCGGTAGCAATATCTGGTGGTAGATTATTCCAGCTATTATAGGTTCTAGGTATGAATAATTGCACGTAAAGAGATGACTGACACGCTGGGCGATTGACTTTGTAAAGGTTTTCATGGCGAGGAAAATGAGGCAATTAAATCAAGGCAATGAGCGCCCAGGCCGTCTCGCCTAAAGCGCCCGTGCTCCGCTCCGAACGACAAACGAAAGCCAAAAATGTTTCCTTCGAGGCGGCACGGCGTCCGGGCCACGCGGCTCGGACGGGGGAGGGAAAACTTCACAAAACACGAGCAAAAGAAACGCTAACAAGGAGATGCGCATGACGACCTTGCAGTCTTCATTTGAAAGATTGAGCTTTTTAATAAATGCGTGCGACATTTATTTTAGCAGGTTTTTCGCTGATGAAGCGTATGGATAAAGATTTTTTAACAAACATCGATATTTGTTAAAATGTTGAGCATTTGAAACTATATCTATTCCTCATTTCCAAACAGAAATGTTTTTTCGCTTTGGAGGAGAGATCCAAAGCGAGACAGTCCTCAAGAATACTGGCTGTGCTGGGAAACCTGTAATTACCAGACAAATCTCTGGCAGCATTGTTTTCAACGCGTTCGCGCATATATAAAAATTAAGGAGATGGATAAGTTCCACAAGTTAGGAGCTAACAAATCGCCACATTCAGTATACAGTGTTCTGTTTTGCGCTTCCAAAAGCTCACCAGCAGTGCTCTTGCATCGCGAGGTACGCAATAGAGCGAGATGATTAAGAAATTAAGGAGACTGCCTCTGTCGCAAACGACCACTGCATTTAGCATAGTGCGAAAGTAATAAGGCGCAAACTTATCCGAACTACTTGATACGAATTAAAAAAGGTAAGCCAGGACTGCGGTGCATCAATAATCGAAAGCAAAAAAATTGTAGACGATGCTTACGCGGCTACATGTAGTAAGTCACCGAAAGCTCGGAGAGGGAACTAAGTATGCTGCGCAGATTCAAGAGCACAAGGGGTTGAAGGCGGCCAGTCCAACAGCCACGCATTATGGCAGATACGTAACTGGGGTTGCCGTATATGAATGCAATGTATTAAAATGTGCCTCATCTTTTATGCAGTGTATTTCCTGCACTCACTTTTTCGAATTAAACTTAATGCCCACCCTGTTAATTGGACAGTCGTGGCTGCCCACTTTTCAACAGTATTTAGGTTAATGCCAGTAGCACGCAAATGCAGTCATCTTTCTGACCTCAACGGGTGAAAAGATCTTAATGAGTGCAAGTAATACCAGAAATTTCAAAATGATTATTGCATATTGCAGTATATTGTACATGAAAATAAAAAAAAGACCTTCATTGAGAGATTGCGTTTTTGTAACAGTTTTATTAAATCGAATGATATAAAGCAATACTGTTTATTTGCTTGGTAAGCGTGCTCTTTTCCTGCGTAAACTTATTTATGCTCACTTGACTTAACATCATTTCAGGAACCACGCAACCACAGCCACGCCCGATGGCCTTATTTTATCCTTGGGTTTGGCTCTAAGGTTTATCATCAGCCAGTGCAGCGACAAAGGGAGCACTCTTGATTTGAAGGCAAGTTTTCATCACTGATTTTATTGTTCTGTGTAAACCTTTATGGCAATACTGTTGCGCAGAGGCATTAATTGCACCCGCAGCGTTAAACGTCTACATTAAGTGTTTCTTCTAAAAACAGACATGAAATTCGCTGAGGAGATAGAGTAAGCAGTAACAAAAGCACATTGGTATCACTTTCCTTTTTTACATATTCTTCAGGCAATGATTATTATATACCACACTAAAAAACTAAAACTCTGTGTGCGCATTCCTTGTCCCCTATCGCACATAAATAACGTGATGGGCTCAAACCACAACCACAACAAACATTCCACAAACGCCGCACACCCCCACGCTCAAGAAACCAGAGCTTTATTTCTCAAAAGCACATCTTTATGCCGAATTATTTATTTTCCTCACTATCCTAACCTGATTCAGCAAAGAAAAATTTACGGCAGTGTCAGTTACTAAAGCATTCCAGTGAGTACGTGAGAAAATAATTGACAGCATCACAAAAAACTTCCTATGCGCGCTGTGCAAATTGGCGTAAATCTCTATTTCAGATTTTGATACTCTAGCCACCCAAAATGGCCTCACAATATTATCCACCAGAAATCTCAAATGCCGATGGTATATCAAACTACCGAAAACAATCCTAGATGCTTGGAGAAGAATGTTCGATTGTGCGCTGCACTGCAAGTGGATGTAAACGGCTGTTAAAAACTTGAGCATAAGCTGGGTTTCAGCAGCAGCCTTAGATTTCTTGCGGTGTTCCCTCTGTTAAAAATACGTTCTATATGTGGTTTTTCTACAACTCACGTTACCATCCGAGATACCCCACCCATTCAGACTAAATGGTAACAGTCACAACATTTCACGTTATTAAATGCTAAACGGTGTTGCTTCAACGGTCTGCAGAACAAAGAAAAACAACGAAAAAATCAGTTTTATACTCGTTTATTCCGCAGAGTGTTTTTTTTGTGTGCATATCATACTAGGACAGTACGGCGATACAAATGAAATAATATAAACTTACATATCAGCCATTCATTATATTTTATGATAACTGTGATATTTCATGCCCCGCTGTGAAAAGACGCTAAAAGATGGCCGCATGGTTTTGTGAAGTACCTCCATGATTACAACGAAAGAAAGTTCTTATGAAGTTTGCTTCCATTTTTTTTTTCAGAATTTCACCTTGAAGAATAAAACCCACCGGGCAATGGTTATTGATGAATCAGTGGTTATACTTTTGGTGCACGTCTTCTGTGGAAATCCTCAAAAATAAAAAAGGCGAACATTATAAAAATTCCACTGACGCAGATATCTTTTAAATCGAGTCAAAATGCACCAATCTGGGTCGAGAACAGCGGGCTCTGCCATGGTTGCATTTTAAATGTAAAGGAGAGAAACTTACCACTTCATTTTAGCCATATATTGCTGCTCAAAATTTGCCTGACAAAAAATTTTAGTAACATTATTTAGAAAGTCTTTAGACAAGTGTTAATAGAATACATTGACGTTGAATTAAAATCTTTGGAATATCTCTATACGTTGTAGCAACAATCAATGAACCGTCTTCCGACCATTGGCTACCGTTATCCAAAAGATTCAAGTACGTAGAAAGTCTTTAAACTCCCTATCATCCCCGTATCAAGTTTCTATACACTTTCTATCAACCACATGCGAAAAATGTCTACCAGCAACCCACCGACAGTTTAGTGACAATTGACCACCGTTATCCAAAAGACTCGAGCACGAGGAAAGTCTTCATGATTCCTACCGTCAATTTATCAATGTTTTGAAACGTGTGTGTTAACTGCACAGTAGGACTTTTGTATCAATATTGTGTTTCGCTTCAAAATCATTTTGTGAGCAATCTATCGCAGACTGTTTAAATAATAATAGAAGCAAAATGCAAATTATTACATTACTTTATGGCACACAAGCAGTAACGCACATATGCGCTGCAAGAAATGCATGACGCATCAAGATATTTTACAAATAACAATAGAGAAACAAAATATTGCCTTCCACAAAGAGGTCCCAGACTCCTAAGTTCCCTTTTGCTAACAATAATGGACACACAAAAGTTCCCTAGCGATTTTGCATGCCTTATGCGAAGCCCTCACACACCTTTAAGTGTAAATGTCATTGTTTGAAGGCATTAGAGATGTAAACGGCATTTTCTTATGAATATGAAATCTCACCATATGTATATGTATACATCAAAGGTGATTTCTTGGCAGCTGATTGATCAATATCAGAAAAAGTAACTAGAAGTTGAAAAACATAATAGGATTTAATTCACGACGTTTTGCTTAGAGGACCAGCCTTTTCTGAGCGTACTACAGAATTCAAAACAAATGTAGCGCACTTCGAATGCTGTAGTACACTTGAAAGAGCCTGGTCCTTCAGTCGAAATATCTTGAATTAAATGCTGTTAGGTTGTTTTAATGTAAAAACATATATACCACGCGTTTCAGTGAAGACTAAGAAATTCTGAAAAGACAAGCTTTTGTAGGTAAATATATCATTTTCAGCACAGTATACCAGAGTTGGTGGGCAAAACAAAACTGTGAATCGCCTTAAGAAGTAACCTGGGTAGCTAATGTTTAATGTGGTGATTCCACGAAAGATCAAACTGCCCAAATATCTAAAATTTTTATATTCTTGTTTATCTGATATATTGTGCACACATTATTCAGCAGGCCAACAAGGAATTTCATTTCGTGAAAATGCTAATATTTCGCAAAGGAAATTGTAAACGACGTCTCGGCAGAGGCAGCTTTTTCTTTCAGAGTTCAATTTCGCCAATTTTCAAAAATGTAAGAATAAAAATATGAAAGCCACAATGAATATATATATATATATATATATATATATATATATATATATATATATATATATATATATATATATATATATATATATATATATATATATCAGGCCTATTTCCACCATTGTGAAGAAGTTGTCCCTTACTAGAAAAAAGTTTCGAATGAGACACAAGTCGCAAGGGAGGCCATTGTCAAGTTTCTTTTTTTCTCTGAAAATATAAAACACAACATCACCTTCACACTTTCATACTAGATAAGCACTGGGGTGCTAAAAGAGGCTACTGACTTTCATTGCTAAGGAATAAGGGGAAGTACACATAGTGCCCTATATTTGGTATTTTTTAAATATAGTAGTATGTAAAAAAAATACCCCATCCCTCCCATTTGTCTTGAAACTCCTGAAGCAAGTCTCTAGTATAATGCGAAAAAGAATACGAAAGAACATGTGGCATTATTTTGTTCACAAGAATGTTATCCAAGCTCTAACGTGTAGCTTCTTGAGCATCGGCAGGCGCAATTTAAATGAGGGGACCGAGGGAGCAAACACTTTCTCCGCTGCTCTAAATTTTCCGTGGCTAATTTTCTTTTCTAATTCCTGTTTGATTCAAAAACACATTTTCTTAAGCGTTATTCATTCATTTTGATTGGTTATGCAGGTATACGGGATTGGCTATAGCTATGCTGGAGTAGGCATTCCCTCAACTGATGCAAAACTTTATTTAAGCATTTGCCTATCACAGACTCCAAAATGAGTAAATGAGGTCGTCCTTCATCAATAATAGACAATAATACCTATAGTACAGAATGCAGATTTGTAAAATGCTTCTAGAAAGACCATATTGTGACGTTTAAAAAAAAAGGACTGGCTTTGAATTCCCTTATACTTACACATTCGTTTCTACGATGCAGTCAGTTTTTTTAATGAATGACAACCGTAAAGTTGCGCGGTGCCGTCAGAAAATTGCGCGGAGAGCTTTTTTTAACACGAGTTATAAATCGCGGCACACCCAGTTTTTACTCGCACTCGGGTACAGTCGTGCCGCAGAATCCTACTTATGTTTCAGATCAGTATTTGTCTACACAAAGTGATAGGTATGCTCTCTCTTGATGGAAAAGGTCTTAGTTTTAGGATCTGCAGAAAATTTAGAGCAGCGGAGGGCGTATTTGCTGCTTCCGCGTCCTCAACTAGGCGCTCCCGCTGATGCTAAAAAAACTAAATGTTTGAGCTTGGATAACATTGTTGGAAGCAAAACAATGCAACATGTTCTTTAGAATGATTCTTCGCCTCCCTCTAGTGGCTTGTTTTAGGAGTTTTAAGAAAAAAAGGTTATGTGTTTACATATTGGTTGATTTTTGAAAAACTCTTCATTCAAAAATGCCAAATTTAGGGCAATAATTCTTGTACTTCTCTATAATATATAAAAATGAGAGTCGGTACACTTGTTTAGCACCTCGATACTTATCTATTGTGCTAATATTAAGGAAGTCTTATTTTAAATTGCAGAGAAAAAAATTCTTTAAAATAGCCTTGTTTGAGATGTGCGTTCTCAAAACTTTTTTTGACTACGAAATAACGTCCTCAATGTGGCGGAAATAATCCTAACATATTCCTTCTCAACAGTACATTTAGCATGAAAAATATGTACATCACGGCTTTCATGTCTAGATTCTTACGCTATTGCAAACTTGCAAAATTGAGCTGATCTTGAAAGCACTGCTTCTGCCACATCATTTTTAACTTTTTTCGACGAATATGAGCATTTTGCAAATGAAGTTCACAGCTGGCCTATTGGCTAATGTGTTACATACTATTTAATATGATCGAAAATTATTTAAATTTGAAATATTTCGGCAGTTTGATCTCACGTGGAAATGCAATAAAGAACTTCTAATTGAGATTGGTGTCTATTTGCAATTAAGAGCTTTGTAGCCTGTCGATATTAGAGCCATATAAGTTTTTATGGCTTTGAAACCGTGATTACACTATGCGCTGTGGCTCCACAAAGTTTGCATTTTCCGGCTAGTTACATGCACTAGAGGGGTGGCTCTGCCTGCATGCCCTGAAGAGCACATGTACTTTCGCACGATGTAACCAGATTTTGCCGAGCCACAGCGGAGAGCGTAATCATGATTTCTAAATTCTAAGAACCGATATGGCTATTGCAAACGACCGGCTACAAACCTCCTACTGCTACCAGTTGCTTAACTGCAATAGGTAAAAAGTTAATTATCAGAAAATATTTAGCCACCTTACTAAATACAATTCCCCGACAGTCCGAAGTCCAGCAACACGGGCAATACCATGCCACAAAATCCGTAATTAAACCCAGAAAGCATACTAATTATTTAGTGTTCCCTGAAACACCTTATATATATATATATATATATATATATATATATATATATATATATATATATATATATATATATATATATATATATATATATGAAGCAAGCGAACAGTGACCTAAACCTAGGTGCATAGGGGAATGTTTATTATTTTTTATGTGTTGTACTTATAAGTGGGATAATAATACTTGAATTAATCTATCGCTTAAAGGAAAAGTACTTATAAAGCAGCAGGAAAACAACCATGCCACCGTTGGGATCCGAACCCACGACCTCCGAATATCGCGTCCGGTGCTCTACCAACTGAGCCCCTCATTTCTTTTACCTTGTCTGCTATATATATATATATATATATATATATATATATATATATATATATATATATATATATATATATATATATATATATATATATATATATATACCGCTCACTTACCTGTACAACACAGAAGTGAAATACGTTTTTCTGTAACACGAAGGTTCCATGAGCCACACAACAAACCTTTGGAAAACAACTCTTGTCCATGCACAAACACACACACTTTGCGTCAGTATTGTTTAAACAGTAAGAAATCAAGCCTGATTTCCGTTTAGCTTCCTGACATGATAATGAATCCAGAACAGAGGAGTCAGCCAAATAAACTCGTGAAAAAAATGAAAGATGTGAAGCACTCTGTAGCAATGTTGAAGTGCATGAGCTTAGAAGTGCAGACATGTGATTTGCTCAGTATAACTGGATGTGGGCTTTTAATTTTGACAAGCATCATAGCTGCATAGTTTTTTTTGGCAGTTAACTGACCTTTAATATTGTATTTAGACTTAATATTTTCAATGATGTGATTGTTTGCCTCTCTAAAATAGCTAAAATTCCTCACAGAGAAACAATGTTACTCTGTCTTAAGACCAACACTAAAATCTGAAAATACTAGCGCTTGAATAGTCTCACAGGACGCTAAACGTATCTAAAAGTCCACAAAGATGTAGATATCCAGCTCTGAGCTGATTTTAATAAACATACTTTAGCACAAGGATACTGAAGTGACTTGGTTGGTCCACTATTTGGTGTGCCATCCTGTCACTTGTCCACAATATCAGGTAGCCTCCTTTTCGTTACCTGTCTGCATCACCAGCAGGAAGAGGTATCTTCCTAGTGTTGAGATGTGTGCATCAACAGCTCCAAAAGGTAGTCTCCTTCATGGAGCATTGCAGCAGCAAGAGAATGCATAAGAAAACGATCCAAGGTATTCTGACTTCTTTCAGAATCAAACAAGGAGCGGCAACAATCAGTTAACTTTAAAATAAAACGCAGCATTCAGGGTGAGTTTGCTAAGGCTTCTGAGTAACAGCACAAGCCGCAGTCATAAGACTAGAAATAAGTGCAGTGCTTCCTTGAACAAGAAGAAGCTATAACATGTCATTGTTCTCAATTCTGCTCCCACGTTTTAAGACTGAATGATATTCACAGGAATTGACATTAACATGTTATGCCTAATTGGGCTACTATAGAGACATTTAGTCATCCCAGACATGTGAAGATTACCTGCAAGCGACCAAATGTGAAAATTATTTCTTGTCTTTCTTGACTGGTCTGTACAAAATGGCAGACTAGTTCTGTTCTTAAAAGCGGTAGCACAAACACACTGCAATATAACTTGCACACCTTTTCTTCTCTTAGAGCTGCTAGGAGAAGGTACCATAAGTTCACGTGCTGTTCGATTTATTTAACTTTTGGTAGATAATGTAGCACGATTTGGAGCTATAGCGGGTGTTCGGGGTAAAATATATTAAGAAAAAGTACGGATGTGAGCAGGCTTGTAAGAGCGCCAGAGTGGCTCTCTCTAAATCAAACGAATCAAAATGTTAAGGCACACACTGCGTCAGATACAATGATTGTAATTAAAGCCGCACAGACCTACAAGCGAGAAAAGCCTCAGCAACATACCCCTAATGGAACAGCTGGAGTAACAGTTCTTTACTTGCCCTGCAGCACATTGGTTCAGTGCTGAGGCCTGCTCATATCAATGTAAGTCAATACAAGAAAAACAAGTAGAAAAAAAATGTGTGCCAAAGGAGATAAAAATGAGTGCCCAGTTTGTGCTATAGATAAATACCTCTCATGAATCGCAGCAATTACTGCCTCATGAAAGTGAAGGAAATAATTTGCGCAGCCCATTGCGAAACTTGATGGCTCGGGAGAGAGGCAACGTCAATTGCGTCGGTTCAAGTAAAGCAAGGGTTCTGGTTAAGGTCATGGCAATATTTGTTGATGTAAGCTCAGCTATAGTGTAATGCAACCAGTAATGGAATGTCGGCATGAATAAAAGTAAGAATGCACGAATATTCAAAAGATTCCAAATGCATTCCAACCGTGCAGTGCAGTCAGTTGTTAAAAAGGGAGTGTGAAAGAAAAATAACCTCAGCAACACTCACGTCATAGCGAACAAATGCCTTTTTTCAGCACAGCTTCAATGTAACCTTTATAATGTTTCAAGTATTTCAAGGATAATCTGGTATGGCACGAATTATTGATGCAAGCCACACCTGTTATTGAAAGGCAGTGTGCTGCACTTGAATGCCAATATTAAATTCTGCATTGCCCATTCGGCTATGTCTGCCATAAAGTTATCGCACCACTGGTACACTACAAACTTGCCATGCCTTGTAACAGGTAGGTACTGGTGAAATAAAGCTATGAAATTTTATTGCTCCTCTTTGACTGATGTAGAAAAGTCATGAAGCACATTTTTTTTATTTTGTTCATACTCTGGTCAAGATGCCTAAACAGGAGAGGTATGAACATAAAAACTGTGAAAGAAGCAATCTTCACTATAACACACGGCGCTTCATTAGAGCAGGGCTTTCATGACGGCCGCAAAAACTTCGTCCCTTCATTTTTGTCCCTTTTCGAAAGACGAAAAATAAAAAATGAAACAGAGTGAAATCCTCGACCAGAAGGCCTTTGTCTGGCTACAAGCAAAGAGAGAGGAAAAATCAACCGCCTGTGATACAGACACTTGTGCCTATTCTTTTACAGCTGGCATGATTGATATTTGGTGTCAAGAGCTAATAGGCTGCACCAGTAGGTAGATGATGCCATTCGCCTCAGGTTGAGGTAGCGTTGGCTCGATGATGGATGAAAGCTGGTGCAATAGCAGCGTGATGATACCGGTGGGGTAGCTTTACAATGCTGGTCTGCGGACGCATTTGAGGAAAGGCTGCATTAGAGCCATGTTTTCGTAAACATCATCAAAAAAGAAACATTCCATTTTAACCTCTAGTGGTTCAGTCGAACGTGTTCAGGAGCAGAGGCTAATAAGTAATTAAATATGGCTCCAGTAATCTGCACAAAAATGGTGTACAAAGCCAGTTATACTTTCCTTAAAGTTCTTATACACGAATTACGTTAGTCTTTTATCGCTTCAGACTGAAAATGGCGAATACCATTCAGTATATTGAACGTAATTCAAAGAACACGACAACAATCCTTCCAATGTGCCATTACCTCAACTGCACTGCCAAGGAATGGCTCTCGTATTTTTAAACCTAGTTTCGTTAACCAAATATGTTAAGAATCGTAGCACTTGATGCCACTTTGACGTAGAACGGGCAATATATCTAGTAAACACTCAGGCAGCAGAATCAAAAGACGCACGCCGCTGCAAGCGCTTTTCGTTCTAATGGTCTACTTTTTACGCCCTGCTCCTGTTCAGTCAGTATAATGAATCAAGCGGCACATAGAAGTTCGCAGCGTGCAACCAAATTCTGTCACATAACTTCTTCGCAATGGAGTTGATGCAAAGAGCGCAAGACGGCGGGTCTAAGAGCTACATAGCTCGCACGCGAGCGTGTCATGGCGCGAACTCCTCTCGGCAAGCGATCGCGTCGTGCTCGCATTTTGTACCTCACTGCGAACAAGACGTAAAGACCAAGCCTAAATGCATTCGCAGCCCTCATGCATCCCCACGACACACCACAGAAGTCAGTTTCCAGTTGTGCACTTGCATTCGTCAGCAATCACGGCAAGCCGTATCTTCGGTCGGGCGTCGGGCGCCAGCCGCTCCGGCATGGTGGGGGGTGCAGTACGTCAGAGCAGCTTTTGAAAATCTATGGGCATAAGAACATCGTCCGCAGCGCAGGAGTTATCTGTCATCTTCCGAGTTCAGTGGCACTACCACAATACAAACGAGGCCGCACATTCAACAAATTCAAGCTGAGGAAAGCCACCACAGCTAGAACTGCCAGAACTCGGCTCAAAGACTGCGTCTCAGCGTACAAAAATAAGCTGTGTATCACACGGCCGATGGTATGCATGGGGGGTGCTCAATCCTGCCACGGGCGAACAAAAGGCGGCCCTGAAGTCGCCTAACGTGAAACGCTTTAAAAGACAACTGGTAATGTAATTTTCGTCTCATGTTTGGTACTCAAACAGCAAAATATTTTGTTTCAGTTAAGAAGCCAGCAGGTTGATAATGATTTAGGCGGGAAAAAATGGGTCTGCTCACAAGCACTTGTTTCTGGCGGCGTTGCGAACGAAAGCTTTGCAAAGCGGGCAGCTACTGGCGACACATCCGGGTTCATGCGGAAAGCCGCGGCTGCTGGGCCGCTGCACGGCTATACTGTGCTTTAGCGTAGTTCCCGGTAACTGCGTCGCGATGATGTTGCTTGCCCGCTCCACTTGCCAGCTCCACTCTGTTGTTTGCTGTACTCTGCACTGTTTGACTCATGCCATTTGCTCTACGTGTGCGTTACCTTGAGAACTCGAGCGTCTGCGCTCCGCCCTTGATTCACATGCAAAGCTTGGTGCAAGCCCTTGCTTCTGCATCGCCTCTGTTCTATGCGTGCATACATCACGCCATTGGGCAACTTGGACGCTCTTTTTTCTCGAGCGAGGCCCGATGGCATTATTACTACTGTAGCCCTTTGTGTGCTACCTTGAATAATTTTGCCTCCGCCTTTCGCTCTCCTCGGCTCTGTCTCACGTCCGCCCCACAATGTACAGTATTTCGTTCTATTCGAGGGCGAGTAATCATGAATCAAGGGGAAGGAATGCATTATTATGAAGAACCTTATGAAGAAGCATGCGGCAGGATGCAACCGGATGTTCATTTTTTGAAAGAATGGTTCATCGCTACTCAGATTTATACTGATTTCTCAAAAACCTGCCTTTGTTTTCCTAGTATATACAAACAACTTCGAACACGCTCTAATATATATCTTCATGATAGGAATTGTACAAGCTGCGCATGACCACCTTTGGAAGATAAATCGAGCTTCAAGTACCTTGGCATGACATTTGACGAAACTCTGTCATGGAACTTTCATATTCAAGAGCTAGCCAAACGTTTGCGCCTGGTGTGTGCTTATATGTATGTCCTACGATCTATTTGAGATGTGTCGGTTAGAAAAAATGGTTTATAAAGGGTTAGGAGAATCCATTTTGCGATATGGAATAAGAAGTTATGGCACCGCATCATTATATGAAGTAAACATACTAAGCCTCATGATGTACAGAATTGCAACTAATCTCGCCTATGGAACCAGCTATCATAATAAAGCAGTAATAGCTAGTATGGAACATATTGAGATGCTACCTGTATTCAAGCAATTTGTTTTTCACATATTGCGAAAAAGCTTTTTCCACAGCGTCTTTGAAATCGACAACATAAAATACGGTCTCTCCGTCAGTCGGAAAAACACGTCATACCACGTGTGTACACTAATTACGAAAAAAAACCCGAAGTCATTATGTTCCTTATTACTTCAATAAGATACAAGCTGCCCCGCAGAGCATTAATGGATTAAAACAACTTAACAAGTTTCTTCGATCGTGGTTGAATAACAAGGCTTAATGACAAATTTTTAATCATATTTTTTTCATGTTCTCAGCGTTGTCATTTAGTGCATGAAAGTGACAACGGTGGAATACTTTCTTGCAGTGCGCGTTTCTTGTACATGTGTTCGCCTTGCATCGCGGAAGCAATTTCAAAGTCTATGTCTGGTTCGAGTTCTTTTGTGTTTTGTTTGTGTATTTTATTCACTGCTGAGTCATGTACTTCACGCCCCAGCTGCCCAGCCACGCATACAAGCGATAACGCTTATGCGGGATGGAGCATGTACTTATGAATTGAAATAAATAAACGGTATAATTATTAATATTATTGTTATTTAACGTAACGCTGCTTACCGTGTTGCAAGTACAGACAAGGACACACAGTTAAACAAAACACGCGCGCGCATGAACGCATGCGCGCTCAGTTACAATCTTAGATGGCAGTAACACACAGCAGAACGCGAGTAATGTGAACACAGTAATTGCATTAATGGTTAAGGTCATTGCTATCTGTGCACAGTAGTCACATTGTATATTCTGCTATTACCGTTGCTTCACATCCTGCCGTTGAATCCCTTACTCTCGAGGCTTAGTGCTCGATGTTCTCCAGTTTTTTAGAATAGTTATATTTCTTTTTTTTATGTCTTTATTTTTAAAATTATGTCTATATATAGTTTTTTTTTTCCAAAGGAAAGAAACATTGATTGCACACAATTTTTTGTTCATAATTCAGTGCCAATGCGCCACCGTAGCGTCTTTTTTTAAAGAAAATATTGAGTTCTTTCCTGAGCATTACTCAAATAATTATACGTTTCCCGTGACTCTTTGAAATGGAGGTGAGGTTTTTCAGGAAAATATAATGTCTTAAAATCAGTGTTATTTACCATCGCCCACAGAGGAATTTTTAATCAACGTGGTTTTTATTTCAGGTGATATCACAATTTCTGAAGTTGAGCGCCCGCAACGCCGATCACGTTCGCTCTCTAGCTTCACTCCACATCCATGAAGGATGTCCTTTACTCGAAGCTCCGGGTGCTCTCGCTCCCTTTGCGAATGCGTAGCCGGCAGTTGCGCTTCTCGCGAGTTCAATGCGAGCTTGTGTTTATACAGCCTGAGGTGTGTGTGTGCACGGCATCAAGTGGAACCAGTATTCGGGTGCTGCCACTACCACCGCCTCAAGTGTCAAGTCTATCGCCATAGCTGAATCTTGCATTCGGCTTTACGCTGCCCGATATCGTCCACGTAGCTGACATGTTTAGTGCGAAGACAGTGCTTAACGGGGTGAAACCCTACGAAGAATCGTGCGTAAAGCCTCGGAGTAACTCGGGTAAGCTCGGGTAAGTTCGGAGGAGCGTCACGCCAGCTGCAGCCAATGGGAGTACGGCGTCGGGGCCACTGTCGCCGAGCGAACAGAGGGCGTGAAGATGAAGAGCGAGAACCGCGTTTGCCTGCATATACTGACGCCAGTAATAAGAGGTGAAGAATGACACATGCTTTCGCACGTCTACCTGGTTGAACTACGTTAAAACCGAACACTTTTTCACGAGTTCCTCAAAGTCATTGCATTACGGAAAAATAGAAAATACAACTATTACCGCATTTTCTCTCGCCAGAGCCGTGTTTGCGTTGGAGGAAATGCTACTGGAAATGCGGAAGAGGTATTGCGCCGGTGGTTTAGCTATGCTCTTTGCGGGTGCTGCTCAGATCTCAGATTATGGTTCCGGAGCTCTCACAGCATTTTCCATACTCGAACCTCCTCTGTCGCTGTGTGCAATGCCGCTGAAGTACGAAAACTAGTGAAGAATGAGTGTTTAAAGTGCTCCAATTGCTGCGCACCTTCCTCTTTGTAAGTCTTTTTACCGAAGTCGTGTTTAGCGGGCCGCTGTTAGCTGTCTTGTTTTTCTATACTTCTCTTCACAGAAACGGCTTCAGAAAATGTTATACACCCAGTTGTAGGTTATACGAAAATACTATAATCAAGCTCTATTCTAGTACCCGCGTCCCTGCTTCAGTTCTGAGCTTCATTTCCGATGAAAATTCGTTATATGCTGGCAGCCTTCAAAAAATGAAAATGAAGAAAAATAAAAATCTTGTTACCTTATTAGAATCCAATTGCTCTTTAAGTAATACCCAGCACGGCTTCCGTAAATTGTTTTCATGCGAAACGCAACTCATATGCATCACAAATGACTTGCATTGCATTTTATTCGCGGGTCTCATGCTGATTCTATATTTATGGATTTTTCTGTAGCATTTGACAAGGTTTCACAGGAGCTTCTTTTTCTTAAACTAAACAGCCTTAGCATCGATTCCACATTACTTGCAAGGGTGCACTGTTTTCATTCAAACCGAAATCAGTTCGTAACAGCATATAACGTCACTCCAGATTCCTCGCCTATTTGCTCTGGCGTGCCTCACGGGTCCGTCCTTGGGCCCCTCCTCTTTCTCATTTATATAAGCGACTTGCGAACTACTATATCGTCTTACATTTGTCTTTTTGCCGATTACCGTGTTATTTACCGCAAAATTAATGATGATAATGATGTGTCTATTCTGCAGTCAGATATTAGCAAAGTAATAAATTGGTGTAACCTATGGAATATGAAGCTAAACATTACTAAATGCACCTACTGCATTAATGGCATCACTCTTGAAACTGTGTCGTCTTATAAATATCTGGGTGTCCACGTCTCTTCTAAGCTGTCTTGGAGAACTAATGTTGATTACATTATGAAAAACACTAACAGCCTCCTTGGATGCCTTCGCAGAAATTTTTCATGTGCACCGATTTCATTTAAACTATTACTTTAAAAAACATTGGCCCGCTCTAAATTGGAATATGCTCCATCGGTGTGAAACGCTGGGGTCGAGTCTCTCTTTTGAGACTTAGAATAAGTTCAAAACCGCCGTTGTCATTTCATACATTCCAACTATCATCGTAATAGTAGTGTAACTGCCATGAAAGCCAACCTTTTCCTACCGCTTCTTTCCCATCACAGGTTAATAGCTTCATCATCTACGTTTCACAAAATTTATCATAATCCTTATTTTAAAGAGAAGTTATTAAAAGGACCGCCGTATATTTACGCACGCTTTGATCACCGCCTCAATGTTTGGAACCCTCTTTGTCGCACAAGTTGTTTTGGTGATTTCTTCATACCCAGAACTTGTGTCAGCATGAATCACCTTCCTCACAATATTGCTGAAATTACTGATACTGCTACCTTTCTTGACGCTGTTATTAAATTTATATAAGTCTGTCTATAACTATTTTTTAATTTTTTAGCTCCTGCTTTCTTTGGTGGTTTGTTTTGTGTATTGTTGCCTTTTCTAAACGCTGTTATTGATTTTATACCAGTGTGTGCTGTAATTATACTCAAATTTCTTAGCTGCTGTTTTTTTGTACTTGTATGTTATTCCCACTCCCGTCTGTAACGCCTAATGACCCTAAAGGGAAATAAAAAAAGAATAAAATAAATATTGCCCTACCAGAAATTTCGCATGTAGAGTAACTCAGGAACGAAGCAGCTTGAGGTTTCGACGCTGTAAGCCTGCACACGTTACACAGAATTTCCTCTGAACGCGAAGCAGTGCGGCCGTTGGTGGGCGGTGTTTTCAGTCTAGTGTGGTCAGCCATTGCTGGTTGCACGGGGAAGAGGGAAAGTGAGGGAGTTTAATTGGGGCCATCTCACGTGGAATGGCATAATGTGGGCTGGGCATTTTGCATAGCGGGCAGTGCGCAGGGTATTGTGAGGGGAAGAAAGTGTGCTTGTGGAGGTTCAGGTAAAAGTTCTCTTGGAGCTAGAGGTTTAATATGAGCCGTTTTTGAATAGGCAAGAATTTGTCATTCAATGGCGTAGAAACACATCGGTCCGACGCTTAACTTCAAAACTTTTTTTATAGCGTGCAACAATTTTCCCTCGGAAACCCCAGAGCGAAATGTTATTGACACTAGAAAGTTTTATCAGCGTCGTACGGTAAAGATCTTTACGGAAAAAGATAAACCGGCAAGAATTGCAATAGAAACACCAATGTGTTACCGAATTGGCAGCCTGTTGTCCAGCTCTGCTGAAACTCTGTCAGTTTTGAAATCTTAAATTTGTCTAATTTTTACTACGACTGCCTGAGCATAACATTTAGGCCGAATAAGCAGGACAAGTCGCTGTTTTCATGTAGAATGATCCATCGCTGAAATTAATTTGCTGCAACCAAGTCCTCATTGCGCCTGTGAAACACAATATCGCACTCGCTCTTGTTTTTACTTAGAAAGTTATTTTTAGAAAGTTATAGAATGCATTTGCTAGGAATTATGTTGGACGCTTTTAGATACAGTGAAATTTTTAACTAGCTGCGACAAATTTCACCATGCTTTCAGGTAACATGACATCGCGGTATTGCGAATAAGATAGTTTTTATCACCGTAAACACCATGCACTTTGTTCATTTATTTGTCTCGATGTGTCAAACAACACAAATACATTCTAGTAACTCTCTATTGCTAGATGTATATAGAAAAATAACATTTTACAAGTTTTTTATTACAAACCTGCATAGCATGTAAAATTATTTTCTACTAACTTTCTACTGACGGGAGTACACACAAAAAAGTAACACTTTACCAAATCTGTATTAACAATTGTTGATAGGATGTAAAAGTTACTACATGGTTACCAGAGTACACAGAACGTTAATTGGAATTCTAAAGAAAATTGTTAGCCATTTTTATATGGAATTAGTGCACATGATCTTCTCTAATGGTATTGTGACACGTCTCATGCAGAAGATTACGGCAAATTTAATAAACGATTAGTTGAGAAAAATGATATTTTTGACATTAACGGCTCTAAATACATTTAGAGCTTGAATTGTCTTTGTAAATCCTTGTAAAGTACTTCTGGTGAACGACGAGCGCGAACATATGAAAATCGACGAAGAGACAAGCACATGAAAAGAAGCCCCTGTCCATGCTGTTGCGAAGAGAGAACCCGTCATCTCCTGTGTCAGTGCAATATCTTTGAGAACTAAATACATAAGCCGCGTTGTGCTCTGGACCGCCTTGATCCTCACCATTTCACAGAGGACAAGATCCTCGGTCCGTCGCCACCGCAGTCGACTGCCTTCAAGTATTACATTACAAGCCACTGTTTTGTTTTTTTGCGAACGACTGCCGTGGTTGCCAGATTGTGACGGTGTTTCCCGTTCCTTCTCACCTCCCTTTTTAATCCTCTCATTCCCTTCTCCAGTGCAGCGTAGCCAAGCGGAAGCCTTTCAGGTTAACATTCCCTGCATTTCCCCCCTCTCTTTATCTATCTATCTTACTAGACCCACCAAAGTTTCCTTGAAAATTCCTTTGCTTTAGGCACACTGTGCAAATAAACTCGATATATTTCTTTTTTCAGCGCTTTAGGATGCCATTTTTGCAAAAATTTGAATTTTTCTCTAAATGTGTACTTTAGCGGCAGATCGCTGTCAAAATAAAGAAAAAATGAAAAAAAATGATATAAAAATTGTATTCAAAATAAAAGCATTTTGCTATAGATAAAGCCCTCAAAACAATCGTTCTTATAACGAAGAGACAGCTGTAGAAGCTGGAAATATGTTAACAACACTGAAAAACGCAGAAACGCAGGGCGTAATAATCAAATATTTTAAATTTTTTAGAGAAATTGGAAGCGAGATAAAATATCTAAAGAGGAGATAAATGATGCATATACGTGTACCTGTTTTACAGGTGTATATTTAAAGCTTACACCTCTCCATACTTGCTTTACCGTTGAAGGTGTGGCTGGTTGCAGGGCACAAAATTCAGTTGTTCTAAGCGTTTTGCAGTTGGTGGGACGACTCCTATAGGGGCTCCAACTGCGAAACGAAATGCGCTGGGGAACGTGTGACTTCCGCAAAGCAGGCGCAAAGGCTGCTGGGCGTTTTCGACAACGAGGTCACAGCCCTCGATGACACGCTGTCTGGAACAAGGGGCAGGTCGATTCGCAACTGAAAGTAAAATAAGTTGGTTTTCTTAGGCCAGACAATTCAAAGCAGGTATAAGGTATTCAGGTTATTTCTCGCATATTCTTCAATGAGTTCCCGCCTAATATGCTAATGGTACGCCCGTTTCCGGGAGGCATTTAATATTTCTCTTCTTGGGGTCACTAAGTGAGGTTCTACGTAAGAGGTATTAGTACACCCAGGATAAGGCTGGATAGAGAGACAGTTCCAGAGTGCATGGAAAGGCGGGGTCAATTACCTTTTTTTTCGACTTTCGGCTTCAGAAACTTATAATTTGTGCAGCATGTTCGACATAAGTGAGATTCCTAAATAGAAGTGGCACAAGGACCTCAGGCCAGCATTTTCTTCACTTCTTTGAGGCTTCCTTCTTACAAAGCGATCAGTGCTTACTCAAAAATTCAGTCTCTATCGTCTAATCCGGCAGTGTAGTAAATATTTTCTGTTATCAAACTGCCAGATATTGTTTTGCAGCCAGTCAGAGTTGTTAGAAAAAGACACAATTTGGAATATAAAAAACACTAAACATTTCGCATGAACAAACATCATTTATCTAATTTTGCACACAGCCGTGCTGGTGGCGGAAGCAGCTGACCTAGAAGGGCACCAGCTTTCCAGTACAATCGGCGAGTGATGTCACTGCTATTCTGTTGAGCAATGTCGTTACACTTTTGAGCAATGTCGTTACACAGCACAGCAAAGCACACGGGCGCCTTAGCGTTTTGCCTCCATAAAAACATCCGCGGCGGCTGCGTTTTTATGGCGGCAAAACGCTAAGGCGTCCGTGTGCTGTGCGATGTCAGTGCACATTAAAGGTACCCAGGTGGTCGAAATTATTCCGGAGCCCTCCACTACGGCACCTCTTTCTTCCTTTCTTCTTTCACTCCCTCCTTTATCCCTTCCCTTACGGCGCCGTTTCAGTGTCCGCCAAGATGTGAAACAGATACTGCGCCATTTCCTTTCCCCAAAAACGGACGAAGAAAGAAACTTTTATTTCCCAAGTAGGAGAGGGGTGAGGCTGTAGACGATGCAGAGGAATGGCTTCTCTAGTCCAATGTTCCACTGGCGGCTGCTGCCTAGCGAAGGATCTGTATGATTCTGAGCTGCGTGTCCGGGTTTTCGCTGGCCAGCGCTGCGTTCCAATGCTCGCACGTGAGCGCGGGTTTTTTAAGGTTTTGACGACAAGAATGGAGAGAGCAGAACAATGGGCTCTCCGTCAACGGCAGCTGCTGCGAAACTAGCCAGAAATGTCTCACTGGCTGCTGCGGCTTCGCCTAGAAAGGAGGAATGTAAAGAAGGGCTAATCAACGATTATGCGTGTATTTTAAGCTAAAAAAAAGCACTTATATTTATCCAAATGTAATAGTCACTTTACAACCCCTTACCTCAATATGTCGCGAAATAAAAATACTACCAGAGCTGCCACTAAAACTCGAGCTAAGCAGTGGTAGCAATGGCATGAGTTTCGTTCAGAAGACTCAATAAAGGCGGGTTAATATCCGGTCATATCAACTGACTTTACCACGCACGTTACTCACTCGTACAAACTATCAGCTACTTTTTCTGAGGGCATTAAACAGGAATAAATAAGCAAGAATAATGAAACCGAATCGCACGTTACCAAACCCATGCAGACGCTGGCATAGACTGGGGCAGCAAGCCACGTGCATCTTTTTATTTTACCGAAACGAACCGCGGAACCGAAAAGGAAATTAGCAACGAATGTATGAGGCACAGCGAATGGCATATAATTGTAGATGAGCACGTTAAATGATAAAGAATCGGACGGCTCTGCCATTCCGTGGCTCGCCTCAAATGCCAGTGGAGTTGGCGAGGAAATTAATTTCTCAAAAGAGAACTTTAAATAAATGTATAACAATAATGATTTTCTTCTGTATCGCGGCTTCAGATAGCTCTGTTATTTTACATGCAAAATGCTGGCATTCCGATCTACACACTGTGCCTGGTTATGTACAATTCAAAAACTTTGCCGAAGGTCCTTGACCGCATCAGGCCAAATATAGAGACGGATAAACTAATGGAGTTGCCTTTCCTATTTAGTTAATGTATATTCAATTTTTTAGAGAAGTTTTCATCTTCGCAATATTTAAACACCCGAGTATTACTGCCTATTGGCGTGATACCCAAGTTGCCATAGCCATCTTTATTTATTCAGAAACATATTTAAGAAATGTGGAACTGTAGACCGCCATCGTAGGACATGACGACTAAATTGCTGCATTAAGGAACACAAGCGTGCACCTCTCACCAATCTCCATCGCTATACAAAGACGTGCATGGTTCTTTGGCAATATTGGGAACCATCATCTTCAACATACGAACCTTGAAATGGTTTTTCCGCATATGACGATCACTTATAACAGTAGCCTTCGAATTACTCATGCACCCCGAAGATAGTTAAGCGAGGGGTAGCGATGGCGGCACTTTCATGCATAGCCTCATGACCTCCCTAACAGAGCTGGGCCTTCAACTGGCACCTGACAAGAATGAATTTAAGCATTGATAGCAGGACTCGTACTAACCGTACCAGCAGTTGGATCTTCTCATGGCAAGCCAGGTGCTCACATCTCATAACGGATCACTCAAGCTTCTCGGTGTGCCCGTCAGCAGCTGTAACAGTCCTGGTACTTCCATCAAACGCCTTAAAAGCACCTGGACAGATACCCTACACCTTATCGCTCCTATGTCAAACAAGTATGGTGGTGCAAGGCAGGAGGTTTTTCAGACGCTGGCACGCGCGGTAGCAGTTAGCAATATTCTCTACGGCGCCCCCTCGTACGAAATGACCACGAAAATCCACGAAAACCTAGCTCATGTGCACAGGACCAGTTTACAAGTGTAAGTACCGTATTAAGACAAACGCGACTGTTCGTCAGGGCAGGCTTACAATGAAACAGTTTGGTCAATATAAGGACAAAGAGCGAGCGAGGATGTAAAATCTCCGCCCTCAAAGCAAACTTGAGAGTGAGGGGAAGGGGCTGTATAACGAACTGCGCAGCAGCTCTCACCGGGGCCGCGGCTGAATAAAACGTGGAAAACCGCAGAGAAAAATGGGGAGGTCGAAATAGTAGAGTAGAAAAGACAACGAATTTGAACAGCGATAGAAAAGGGAAAGGAGCGTTAGACACGGCTCTCGGCGCACCGGAGGCCTATTACAGGGAACAAAGGGAGTCATACCTCATCCACTAGTTTGGCACGTTCTCCCATGGCATGTACGGTAGTCCTGAGAGGCTCTCCTGCCTGATGTAGACAACGTAAGAAATTTCACGCGTCACAGGCTTTGGACAGCATTATAAATCAAAATACGCCGGATGTTGTCTTTCACAATTTCAACCATGGTCTGAAATGGATGGGAATGTAGCTCTTTATTTTCTCAGTAATCTCTTTTGTCCAACTTACAGCCAGCATCCATGTTCTATTTGGAATAGACACCTATATTCTAACTCTATCGCCTAGGCTACTGGGACCACGCGGCAGCCCCGCGGGGCGCAAACGTTTCTCCGCGCACATGTATTAGAATTAATTTCTTTTTTAAATTTTTGTTTTATAATTTTCTTGTATTCTGTGTTATGTCTTCCGCGCCTTATTCATTCTCTTTAACTAATTCGTATTTGTTTGGCGCCACATTCTATTGATTTATTTGTGCGTGTTAATATTTTCTTCTTTCAAAGTTCTTTCTGCTAATAATTTTCTGCTCTTTCTCCCTTTCGTTTTCTCTCCCAAATTCCTCTCTGCCTTCTCATTACGCACTCAGGCTTAGATCAATATTTCTTCTTTTTTTTTTTTGCCACGGCTGCCACTTTTTCACGGGAAGCGCACTGCCGGACACGGGTTGAAACGGCCTAGTATATCTATAGGAAGAAGGGAATCAGGATGTCTGGTAGAAAAGCGTGACAGAAGAACCTAATGAAGAAAAGAAGCAAAGATACGCATACGACACGGTTGCAGGTTGCCGCTGCGGCGCGCAACAAGTGCCTCTCGTGCGCGTCCCCAGCAAGCGTGCAAGCGTCTCAGGATACCTGAGACGGGCCGCCCGTGCGGACCCGGCGGCGTCTTGCGGGAGTGTCGTAGAGAGGGAGGGAGTGCGGCTTCCCGGTGCACCGAGAGCCGTGTCTAAGGCTCCTTTCCCTTTTCTATCGCTGTTCAAATTCTTTGTCTTTTCTACACATTTACTATTTCCACCTCCCCGTTTTTCTCTGCGGTTTTCTACGTTTTATTCAGCCGCGGCCCCTGTGAGAGCTGCAGCGCAGTTCATTATGCGGCCCCTTGCCCTTACTCTCAAGTTTGCTTTGAGGGTAGAGGTTTTACATCCTCGCTCACTCTGTGTCCTTATATTGACAAAAATGTTTCATTCTAAGCCTGCCCTGAGGAAGGGAGTACCATTCGCGAAACTGTTGGCACAATAAACCATTAGAACGAATAGTTGCGTTTGTCGTAATACTGATATATATATATATATATATATATATATATATATATATATATATATATATATATATATATATATATCGCAAAAGGACTCGTGTCGGAACTATTTGGTGTGACATACTGCTTAATAACAGCCCACAAATGGACAGCAGAAATGAAGGAACACACACACGAGGCTGGCTAACAACTGAGATTTTAGTCAAGCGAACCAGAACATCTATAATGAAATGAAGGGAAGCGGTAAAGGAGGAGAGGGTATGCTGCGCAATGGCGGCCGAACAGAAGTAGTCACGTGAATACGGTAGAAAATTATTAAAAGTGAAAATTTTACAAACAACAATAACAGGACGTGTACAGGGCCACAATGTAATTCAGGTAAATTGTTACAAGCCGTGGTGTTTAAAAACGATAAATTGTATAAGAAAACTGAATTCTCAATCGGTAAGTACGAGGGACGGATTGCTAATGCAGGAATCCTTGTGATTCGCAATCCCCGCTGCTTAAAAAAATTCTGTTGTTAGTTCTTCATTTTGTCTTGCCAGGAATAGAGACCCATGAAGAGGGGGAGTGAATCTTCTTGGCTTACCAACTACCAGTCTGGCTCTGGCTTCTACACACTTTCCCGCACGACAGAGGAAATTTATAAATCACGTTTACTTCGCATGACGTGTACGGGCTTTGATGTCTCTAGTCGCACTTGCACTCCACTTTATTATTGTTGACCTTTGCACTTATCGATATGGGTTTCCTAGGTGCCGAAAAGAGCACTCAGACGCCACACCTTGCGGCAATCTTTATTATATTGTGCACAAGTGCATGAGTTAGTTTTCGGGCGCTCCCACCTGTTGAAGGGCTGGAGGTTCGGCCGTTGGAAATTCCTTTGTAGCGCCAAAGTAGCGTTTCACACACTGCAGATAAGAAAATCGCAGAAAAAACTGCTTTCAGTGTGGCGAAGCTATAGTCCCATTTGGTGTTCTCAAGAAGTCTCCAGCACCGATGAATGAATGAATCAATGAGCTGTTCATTTAGAAAGAGAAGCCCAAGGCCGTTTGTTGGGGAACTGGGTTGTTTAGGTAAGGAAAAGTAGGGGTCATTTGATACATGAAGGGACGGCATGGGTGGTCTAGCCACGCTTTACACTGATTTTTAGAAGCCACTATCTTAGCATATTTGCCAATATTTTCTCAGATGCCGTTCGCTCCGGCTCTGGTCAATGCACGAAATTCCTCGCCATCGCAGGGAATTTTATACTTGGCGATGAGGTCGTCACGTCCCATGCCGAACTCTGAACAATGCCAAAGTAGGTGGTACTGGACAGCACGACATATACAGCCACAGTAAGGGCAGTTCACACCGTCAATATTGCCCCTTTGATGCGCGCGAGGGCCGGTAAGTCATTTGCGGATCATGTTTGTCATGTAGGGGACATCGGCGATGATCTGAATAATGAAGATCTACTCATGCCGTGTGAGAACAGCTGAGGTACCGAGGTAACCCGGTGGTGTAACGATGGCTCCTCTGTTTGGCACGCTCTAATCAGCACGTTAGGAGAGCATGGTTGCTGGAGATATCAGCAGGGTCGTCGGTAACGGCGGGGTATTCCAGCGGAGGAAGGAACGAGACAATCTCCCGAGCCGCTTTCTGAGCGGATTGGTTCCCGTCGGAATCGCCCGTGTGTCCGGGGATCCACGCGAGGCGGATGCGCACTTTGCGTGTTGAGAGGGTTCTGATTGTAGAAGTAATCTGTTGCGCAATTGGGTGGGTCGAGAAGGGTTTGTAGAGCTCGCGTACAGCTTCATGTGAATCGGAGAGTATTCGGATTTTGCGCGACATGGTAGTTTGTAGCAATTGATTGCCGACCGGAACGTTTTTCACCTCCAGTAGAGCACTGTATATAGCGAGCACCTCCCCTTCCTTCATGCATTCATCGGGTGAGCGAATAGTACGGCAGCCGTTGAAATTGAGATTATCACGCCTGTGCCATGCCATTGATATGGCGCCGTCTTTCAGGGATGCATCTACGTATATGTCCTCCTTATCTTGTTCTTTATCAGCAGCTGTATGTCGAGCTAGGTAAAACCTTACCGCCATATGTCCTTTGGACAGAGCCGTACGTCTGTAGCGGCCGAAGTGTGGACGAAGCCAGGGCGGAGCCGGCCAGCCTTCATAATCAACCGGTGCCGAGAGTTTGCGGTCTCAGCGTTCCAAAGCGCGTCCCTGTTTCATGCAAGTTGTGCGTGTTTCGTGCCGAGTTACAGCTTCCTCAATGATTTTGTGTATAGGAGGAAGGGACGCCGCTTCCTCTAGAGCAGTGATGGGCGTATGGCGTGGTAGACCTGTTATGATGCGTAACGTGGTCCTGTGCAGATGAGCTAGGTTTTCGTGGATTTTCGTGGTCATTTCGTACGAGGGGGCGCCGTAGAAGAATATTGCTAACTGCTACCGCGCATGCCAGCGTCTGAAAAACCTCCTGCCTTGCACCACCCTACTTGTTTGACATAGGAGCGATAAGGTGTAGGGTATTTGTCGAGGTGCTTTTAAGGCGTTTGATGGAAGTACCAGGACTGTTACAGCTGCTGACGGGCACACCGAGAAGCTTGAGTGATCCGTTATGAGATGTGAGCACCTGGCTTGCCATGAGAAGATCCAACTGCTGGTACGGTTAGTACGAGTCCTGCTATCAATGCTTAAATTCATTCTTGTCAGGTGCCAGTTGAAGGCCCAGCTCTGTTAGGGAGGTCATGAGGCTATGCATGAAAGTGCCGCCATCGCTACCCCTCGCTTAACTATCTTCGGGGTGCATGAGTAATTCGAAGGCTACTGTTATAAGTGATCGTCATATGCGGAAAAACCATTTCAAGGTTCGTATGTTGAAGATGATGGTTCCCAATATTGCCAAAGAACCATGCACGTCTTTGTATAGCGATGGGGATTGGTGAGAGGTGCACGCTTGTGTTCCTTAATGCAGCAATTTAGTCGTCATGTCCTACGATGGCGGTCTACAGTTCCACATTTCTTAAATATGTTTCTGAATAAATAAAGATGGCTATGGCAACTTGGGTATCACGCCAATAGGCAGTAATACTCGGGTGTTTAAATATTGCGAAGATGAAAACTTCTCTAAAAAATTGAATATACATTAACTAAATAGGAAAGGCAACTCCATTAGTTTATCCGTCTCTATATTTGGCCTGATGCGGTCAAGGACCTTCGGCAAAGTTTTTGAATTGTACATAACCAGGCACAGTGTGTAGATCGGAATGCCAGCATTTTGCATGTAAAATAACAGAGCTATCTGAAGCCGCGATACAGAAGAAAATCATTATTGTTATACATTTATTTAAAGTTCTCTTTTGAGAAATTAATTTCCTCGCCAACTCCACTGGCATTTGAGGCGAGCCACGGAATGGCAGAGCCGTCCGATTCTTTATCATTTAACGTGCTCATCTACAATTATATGCCATTCGCTGTGCCTCATACATTCGTTGCTAATTTCCTTTTCGGTTCCGCGGTTCGTTTCGGTAAAATAAAAAGATGCACGTGGCTTGCTGCCCCAGTCTATGCCAGCGTCTGCATGGGCTTGGTAACGTGCGATTCGGTTTCATTATTCTTGCTTATTTATTCCTGTTTAATGCCCTCAGAAAAAGTAGCTGATAGTTTGTACGAGTGAGTAACGTGCGTGGTAAAGTCAGTTGATATGACCGGATATTAACCCGCCTTTATTGAGTCTTCTGAACGAAACTCATGCCATTGCTACCACTGCTTAGCTCGAATTTTAGTGGCAGCTCTGGTAGTATTTTTATTTCGCGACATATTGAGGTAAGGGGTTGTAAAGTGACTATTACATTTGGATAAATATAAGTGCTTTTTTTTAGCTTAAAATACACGCATAATCGTTGATTAGCCCTTCTTTACATTCCTCCTTTCTAGGCGAAGCCGCAGCAGCCAGTGAGACATTTCTGGCTAGTTTCGCAGCAGCTGCCGTTGACGGAGAGCCCATTGTTCTGCTCTCTCCATTCTTGTCGTCAAAACCTTAAAAAACCCGCGCTCACGTGCGAGCATTGGAACGCAGCGCTGGCCAGCGAAAACCCGGACACGCAGCTCAGAATCATACAGATCCTTCGCTAGGCAGCAGCCGCCAGTGGAACATTGGACTAGAGAAGCCATTCCTCTGCATCGTCTACAGCCTCACCCCTCTCCTACTTGGGAAATAAAAGTTTCTTTCTTCGTCCGTTTTTGGGGAAAGGAAATGGCGCAGTATCTGTTTCACATCTTGGCGGACACTGAAACGGCGCCGTAAGGGAAGGGATAAAGGAGGGAGTGAAAGAAGAAAGGAAGAAAGAGGTGCCGTAGTGGAGGGCTCCGGAATAATTTCGACCACCTGGGTACCTTTAATGTGCACTGACATCACACAGCACACGGCCGCCTTAGCGTTTTGCCCCCATAAAAACGCAGGCGCCGCGGATGTTTTTATGGAGGCAAAACGCTAAGGCGCCCGTGTGCTTTGCTGTGCTGTGTAACGACATTGCTCAACAGAATAGCAGTGACATCACTCGCCGATTGTACTGGAAAGCTGGTGCCCTTCTAGGTCAGCTGCTTCCGCCACCAGCACGGCTGTGTGCAAAATTAGATAAATGATGTTTGTTCATGCGAAATGTTTGGTGTTTTTTATATTCCAAATTGTGTCTTTTTCTAACAACTCTGACTGGCTGCAAAGCAATATCTGGCAGTTTGATAACAGAAAATATTTACTACACTGCCGGATTAGACGATAGAGACTGAATTTTTGAGTAAGCACTGATCGCTTTGTAAGAAGGAAGCCTCAAAGAAGTGAAGAAAATGCTGGCCTGAGGTCTTTGTGCCGCTTCTATTTAGGAATCTCAATTATGTCGAACATGCTGCACAAATTATAAGTTTCTGAAGCCGAAAGTCGAAAAGAAGGTAATTGACCCCGCCTTTCCATGCACTCTGGAACTGTCTCTCTATCCAGCCTTATCCTGGGTGTACTAATACCTCTTACGTAGAACCTCACTTAGTGACCCCAAGAAGAGAAATATTAAATGCCTCCCGGAAACGGGCGTACCATTAGCATATTAGGCGGGAACTCATTGAAGAATATGCGAGAAATAACCTGAATACCTTATACCTGCTTTGAATTGTCTGGCCTAAGAAAACCAACTTATTTTACTTTCAGTTGCGAATCGACCTGCCCCTTGTTCCAGACAGCGTGTCATCGAGGGCTGTGACCTCGTTGTCGAAAACGCCCAGCTGCCTTTGCGCCTGCTTTGCGGAAGTCACACGTTCCCCAGCGCATTTCGTTTCGCAGTTGGAGCCCCTATAGGAGTCGTCCCACTAACTGCAAAACGCTTAGAACAACTGAATTTTGTGCCCTGCAACCAGCCACACCTTCAACGGTAAAGCAAGTATGGAGAGGTGTCAGCTTTAAATATACACCTGTAAAACAGGTACACATATATTCATCATTTATCTCCTCTTTAGATATTTTATCTCGCTTCCAATTTCTCTAAAAAATTTAAAATATTTGATTATTACGCCCTGCGTTTCTGCGTTTTTTAGTGTTGTTAACATATTTCTAGCTTCTACAGCTGTCTCTTCGTTATAAGAACGATTGTTTTGAGGGCTTTATCTATAGTAAAATGCTTTTATTTTGAATACAATTTTTATATCATTTTTTTTCATTTTTTCTTCATTTGACAACGATCTGCCGCTAAAATACACATTTAGAGAAAAATTCAAATTTTTGCAAAAATGGCATCCTAAAGCGCTGAAAAAAGAAATATATCGAGTTTATTTGCACAGTGTGCCTAAAGCAAAGGAATTTTCAAGGAAACTTTGGTGGGTCTAGTAAGATAGATAGATAAAGAGAGGGGGGAAATGCAGGGAATGTTAACCTGAAAGGCTTCCGCTTGGCTACGCTGCACTGGAGAAGGGAATGAGAGGATTAAAAAGGGAGGTGAGAAGGAACGGGAAACACCGTCACAATCTGGCAACCACGGCAGTCGTTCGCAAAAAAACAAAACAGTGGCTTGTAATGTAATACTTGAAGGCAGTCGACTGCGGTGGCGACGGACCGAGGATCTTGTCCTCTGTGAAATGGTGAGGATCAAGGCGGTCCAGAGCACAACGCGGCTTATGTATTTAGTTCTCAAAGATATTGCACTGACACAGGAGATGACGGGTTCTCTCTTCGCAACAGCATGGACAGGGGCTTCTTTTCATGTGCTTGTCTCTTCGTCGATTTTCATATGTTCGCGCTCGTCGTTCACCAGAAGTACTTTACAAGGATTTACAAGGACAATTCAAGCTCTAAATGTATTTAGAGCCGTTAATGCTAAAATATCATTTTTCTCAACTAATCGTTCATTAAATTTGCCGTAATCTTCTGCATGAGACGTGTCACAATACCATTAGAGAAGATCATGTGCACTAATTCCATATAAAAATGGCTAACAATTTTCTTTAGAATTCCAATTAACGTTCTGTGTACTCTGGTAACCATGTAGTAACTTTTACATCCTATCAACAATTGTTAATACAGATTTGGTAAAGTGTTACTTTTTTGTGTGTACTCCCGTCAGTAGAAAGTTAGTAGAAAATAATTTTACATGCTATGCAGGTTTGTAATAAAAAACTTGTAAAATGTTATTTTTCTATATACATCTAGCAATAGAGAGTTACTAGAATGTATTTGTGTTGTTTGACACATCGAGACAAATAAATGAACAAAGTGCATGGTGTTTACGGTGATAAAAACTATCTTATTCGCAATACCGCGATGTCATGTTACCTGAAAGCATGGTGAAATTTGTCGCAGCTAGTTAAAAATTTCACTGTATCTAAAAGCGTCCAACATAATTCCTAGCAAATGCATTCTATAACTTTCTAAAAATAACTTTCTAAGTAAAAACAAGAGCGAGTGCGATATTGTGTTTCACAGGCGCAATGAGGACTTGGTTGCAGCAAATTAATTTCAGCGATGGATCATTCTACATGAAAACAGCGACTTGTCCTGCTTATTCGGCCTAAATGTTATGCTCAGGCAGTCGTAGTAAAAATTAGACAAATTTAAGATTTCAAAACTGACAGAGTTTCAGCAGAGCTGGACAACAGGCTGCCAATTCGGTAACACATTGGTGTTTCTATTGCAATTCTTGCCGGTTTATCTTTTTCCGTAAAGATCTTTACCGTACGACGCTGATAAAACTTTCTAGTGTCAAGAACATTTCGCTCTGGGGTTTCCGAGGGAAAATTGTTGCACGCTATAAAAAAAGTTTTGAAGTTAAGCGTCGGACCGATGTGTTTCTACGCCATTGAATGACAAATTCTTGCCTATTCAAAAACGGCTCATATTAAACCTCTAGCTCCAAGAGAACTTTTACCTGAACCTCCACAAGCACACTTTCTTCCCCTCACAATACCCTGCGCACTGCCCGCTATGCAAAATACCCAGCCCACATTATGCCATTCCACGTGAGATGGCCCCAATTAAACTCCCTCACTTTCCCTCTTCCCCGTGCAACCAGCAATGGCTGACCACACTAGACTGAAAACACCGCCCACCAACGGCCGCACTGCTTCGCGTTCAGAGGAAATTCTGTGTAACGTGTGCAGGCTTACAGCGTCGAAACCTCAAGCTGCTTCGTTCCTGAGTTACTCTACATGCGAAATTTCTGGTAGGGCAATATTTATTTTATTCTTTTTTATTTATTTTATTCTTTTTTTATCATTAGGCGTTACAGACGGGAGTGGGAATAACATACAAGTACAAAAAAACAGCAGCTAAGAAATTTGAGTATAATTACAGCACACACTGGTATAAAATCAATAACAGCGTTTAGAAAAGGCAACAATACACAAAACAAACCACCAAAGAAAGCAGGAGCTAAAAAATTAAAAAATAGTTATAGACAGACTTATATAAATTTAATAACAGCGTCAAGAAAGGTAGCAGTATCAGTAATTTCAGCAATATTGTGAGGAAGGTGATTCATGCTGACACAAGTTCTGGGTATGAAGAAATCACCAAAACAACTTGTGCGACAAAGAGGGTTCCAAACATTGAGGCGGTGATCAAAGCGTGCGTAAATATACGGCGGTCCTTTTAATAACTTCTCTTTAAAATAAGGATTATGATAAATTTTGTGAAACGTAGATGATGAAGCTATTAACCTGTGATGGGAAAGAAGCGGTAGGAAAAGGTTGGCTTTCATGGCAGTTACACTACTATTACGATGATAGTTGGAATGTATGAAATGACAACGGCGGTTTTGAACTTATTCTAAGTCTCAAAAGAGAGACTCGACCCCAGCGTTTCACACCGATGGAGCATATTCCAATTTAGAGCGGGCCAATGTTTTTTAAAGTAATAGTTTAAATGAAATCGGTGCACATGAAAAATTTCTGCGAAGGCATCCAAGGAGGCTGTTAGTGTTTTTCATAATGTAATCAACATTAGTTCTCCAAGACAGCTTAGAAGAGACGTGGACACCCGGATATTTATAAGACGACACAGTTTCAAGAGTGATGCCATTAATGCAGTAGGTGCATTTAGTAATGTTTAGCTTCATATTCCATAGGTTACACCAATTTATTACTTTGCTAATATCTGACTGCAGAATAGACACATCATTATCATCATTAATTTTGCGGTAAATAACACGGTAATCGGCAAAAAGACAAATGTAAGACGATATAGTAGTTCGCAAGTCGCTTATATAAATGAGAAAGAGGAGGGGCCCAAGGACGGACCCGTGAGGCACGCCAGAGCAAATAGGCGAGGAATCTGGAGTGACGTTATATGCTGTTACGAACTGATTTCGGTTTGAATGAAAACAGTGCACCCTTGCAAGTAATGTGGAATCGATGCTAAGGTTGTTTAGTTTAAGAAAAAGAAGCTCCTGTGAAACCTTGTCAAATGCTACAGAAAAATCCATAAATATAGAATCAGCATGAGACCCGCGAATAAAATGCAATGCAAGTCATTTGTGATGCATATGAGTTGCGTTTCGCATGAAAACAATTTACGGAAGCCGTGCTGGGTATTACTTAAAGAGCAATTGGATTCTAATAAGGTAGCAAGATTTTTATTTTTCTTCATTTTCATTTTTGGAAGGCTGCCAGCATATAACGAATTTTCATCGGAAATGAAGCTCAGAACTGAAGCAGGGACGCGGGTACTAGAATAGAGCTTGATTATAGTGTTTTCGTATAACCTACAACTGGGTGTATATCATTTTCTGAATCCGTTTCTATGAAGAGAAGTATAGAAAAACAAGACAGCTAACAGCGGCCCGCTAAACACGACTTCGTTAAAAAGACTTTCAAAGAGGAAGGTGCACAGCAATTGCAGCACTTTAAACACTCATTCTTCACTAGTTTTCGTACTTCAGCGGCATTGCACACAGCGACAGAGGAGGTTCGAGTATGGAAAATGCTGTAAGAGCTCCCGTACCATAATCTGAGATCTGAGCAGCACCCGCAAAGAGCATAGCTAAACCACCGGCGCAATACCTCTTCCGCATTTCCAGTAGCATTTCCTCCAACGCAAACACGGCTGTGGCGAGAGAAAATGCGGTAATAGTTGTATTTTCTATTTTTCCGTAATGCAATGACTTTGAGGAACTCGTGAAAAAAGTGTTCGGTTTTAACGTAGTTCAACCAGGTAGACGTGCGAAAGCATGTGTCATTCTTCACCTCTTATTACTGGCGTCAGTATATGCAGGCAAACGCGGTTCTCGCTCTTCATCTTCACGCCCTCTGTTCGCTCGGCGGCAGTGACCCCGACGCCCTACTCCCATTGGCTGCAGCTGGCGCGACGCTCCTCCGAACTTACCCGAGCTTACCCGAGTTACTCCGAGGCTTTACGCACGATTCTTCGTAGGGTTTCACCCCGTTAAGCAGTGTCTTCGCACTAAACATGTCAGCTGCGTGGACGATATCGGGCAGCGTAAAGCCGAATGCAAGATTCAGCTATGGCGATAGACTTGACACTTGAGGCGGTGGTAGTGGCAGCACCCGAATACTGGTTCCACTTGATGCCGTGCACACACACACCTCAGGCTGTATAAACACAAGCTCACATTGAACTCGCGAGAAGCGCAACTGCCGGCTACGCATTCGCAAAGGGAGCGAGAGCACCCGGAGCTTCGAGTAAAGGACAGCCTTCATGGATGTGAAGTGAAGCTAGAGAGCGAACGTGATCGGCGTTGCGGGCGTTCAACTTCAGAAATTGTGATATCACCTGAAATAAAAATCACGCCGATTAAAAATTCCTCCGCGGGCGATGGTAAATAACACTGATTTTAAGACATTACATTTTCCTGAAAAACCTCAGCTCCATGTCAAAGAGTCACGGGAAGCCTATAATTATTTGTGTAATGCTCAGGAAAGAACTAAATATTTTCTTTAAAAAAAGACGCTACGGTAGCGCATTGGCACTAAATTATGAACAAAAAATTGTGTGCAATCAATGTTTTTTTCCTTTGGAAAAAGAACTATATCCAGACATAATTTTAAAAAATAAAGACATGAAAAAAAGAAATATAACTATTCTAAAAAACTGGAGAAAGTCGAGCACTAAGTCTCGAGAGTAAGGGATTCAACGGCAGGATGTGAAGCAACGGTAATAGCAGAATATACAATGTGACTACTGTGCACGGATAGCAATGACCTTAACCATTAATGCAATTACTGTGTTCACATTTTTCGCGTTCTTCTTTGTGTTATTGCCATCTCAGATTGTAACTGAGCGCGCATGCGTTCATGCGCGCGCGTGTTTTGTTTAAATGTGTGTCCTTGGCTGTACTTGCAACGCGGTAAGCAGCGTTACGTTAAATAACAATAATATTAATAATTATACCGTTTATTCACTTTAGTTCATAAGTACATGCTCCATCCCGCATAAGCGTTATCGCTTGTATGCGTGGCTGGGCAGCGGGGGCGTGAAGTACATGACTCAGCGGTGAATAAAATACACAAACAAAACACAAAAGAACTCGAACCAGACATAGACTTTGAAATTGCTTCCGCGATGCAAGGCGAACACATGTACAAGAAACGCGCACTGCAAGAAAGTATTCCACCGTTGTCACTTTCATGCACTAAATGACAACGCTGAGAACATGAAAAAAAGATGATTAAAAATTTGTCATTCAGTCTTGTTATTCAACCACGATCGAAGAAACTTGCTATGTTGTTTTAATCCATTAATGCTCCGCGGGGCAGTTTGTATCTTATTGAAGTAATAAGGAACATAATGACTGCGGGTTTTTTTTCGTAATTAGTGTATACCCGTGGTATGACGTATTTTTCCGACTGACGGAGAGACCGTACTTTAATGTTGTCGATTTCAAAGACGCTGTGGAAAAAGTTTTTTCGCAATATGTGAAAAACAAATTGCTTGCATACAGGTAGCATCTCAAAATGTTCCATACTAGCTATTACTGCTTTATTATGATAGCTGGTTCCATAGGTGAGATTAGTTGCAATTCTGTACATTATGAGGCTTAGTATGTTTAGTTCATATAATGATGCGGTGCCATAACTTCTTATTCAATATCGCAATATGGATTCTCCTAACCCTTTATAAACCGTTTTTTCTAACTGACACATCTCAAATAGATCGTAGGACATACATATAAGCACACACCAGGCGCAAACGTTTGGCTAGCTCTTGAATATGAAAGTTCCATGACAGAGTTTCGTCAAATGTCATGCCAAGATGCTTGAAGCTCGATTTATCTTCCAAATGTGGGCATGCACAGCTTGTACAATTCCTATCATGAAGTTGTTTGTATATACTATGAAAACAAAGAAGGCAGGTTTTTGAGAAATCAGTATAAATCTGAGTAGCGATGAACCATTCAACAAAAAAATGAACATCCCGTTGCATCCTGCCGCATGCTTCTTCATAAGGTTCTTCATAATAAAGCATTCCTTCCCCTTGATTCATGTCGGACGTGAGATAGAGCCGAGGACAGCGAAAGGCAGAGGCAAAAATTATTCAAGGTAGCACACAAAAGGCTACGGTAGTAATAATGCCAGCGGGCCTCGCCCGAGAAACAAGAACGTCCAAGTTGCCCAATGGCGTAATGTATGCACGCACAGAACAGAGGCGATGCGGGAGAACGGGCTTGCACCAAGTTTCGCATGTGAATCAAGGGCGGAGCGCAGACGCTCGAGTTCTCAAGGTAACGCACACGTAGAGCGAATGGCATGAGTCAAACAGTGCAGAGTACAGCAAACAACAGAGTGGAGCTGGCAAGTGGAGCGGGCAAGCAACATCATCGCGACGCAGTTACCGGGAACTACGCTAAAGCACAGTATAGCCGTGCAGCGGCCCAGCAGCCGCGGCTTTCCTCATGAACCCGGATGTGTCGCCTGTAGCTGTCCGCTTTGCAAAACTTTCGTTCGCAACGCCGCCAGAAACAAGTGCTTGTGAGCAGACCCATTTTTTCCCGCCTAAATCATTATCAACCTGCTGGCTTCTTAACTGAAACAAAATATTTTGCTGTTTGAGTACCAAACATGAGACAAAAATTACATTACCAGTTGTCTTTTAAAGCGTTTCACGTTAGGCGACTTCAGGGCCGCCTTTTCGTTCGCCCGTGGCAGGTTTGAGCACCCCCCCATGCATACCATCGGCCGTGTGATACACTACTTATTTTTGTACGCTGAAACGCAGTCTTTGAGCCGAGTTCTGACAGTTCTAGCTGTGGTGGCTTTCCTCAGCTTGAATTTGTTGAATGTGCGGCCTCGTTTGTATTGTGGTAGTGCCACGGAACTCGGAAGATGACAGATAACTCCTGCGCTGCGGACGATGTTATTATGCCCATAGAGTCTCAAAAGCTGCTCTGACGTACTGCACCCCACACCATGCCGGAGCGGCTGGCGCCCGACGCCCGACCGAAGAAACGGCTTGCCGTGATTGCTGACGAATGCAAGTGCACAACTGGAAACTGACTTCTGTGGTGTGTCGTGGGGATGCATGAGGGCTGCGAATGCATTTAGGCTTGGTCTTTACGTCTTGTTCGCAGTGAGGTACAAAATGCTAGCACGACGCGATCGCTTGCCGAGAGGAGTTCGCGCCATGACACGCTCGCGTGCGAGCTATGTAGCTCTTAGACCCGCCGCCCTGCGCTCTTTGCATCAACTCCATTGCGAAGAAGTTATGTGATAGAATTTGGTTGCACGCTGAGAACCGCTATGTGCCGCTTGATTCGTTACACTGACTGAACAGGAGCAGGGCGTAAAAAGTAGACCATTAGAACGAAAAGCGCTTGCAGCGGCGTGCGTCTTTTGATTCTGCTACCTGATTATTTACTAGATATATTGCCCGTTCTACGTCACAGTGGCATCAAGTGCTACGATTCTTAACACATTTGGTTCACGAAACTACGATTAAAAATACCAGAGCCATTCCTTGGCAGTGCAGTTGAGGTAATGGCACACTGTAAAAAAAATGCTCCGCAGTACAGAGAAACCCGCTGGTAATGCGTTGCCGGAGGGTTTTCCGCAACATGAGGTACGGACTAAATGTCAGAAACAGAGACTCCGTATGACGACTGTCACATTCTTGGTAACGGAAAGTTACGCCATGCTATGCACGAGACCGAAATCGTTTTTTCACAACGAATGCTTATGTTTTGTTCTTATTGAAGTTTCCGCCATGTGTATCCATACGTCCTCTGTTCACTCGGAAGTCATTTCATCTAGAGCGGAAATTATCTGTATTTTAATTAAGTACTTTCTGTAGTACATGAATATGCGTCTTCGTATAGCTTCTGCCCGCAATGTTCACTGCAGATATAGCCGTCCAGGTGCCAAAGAAATAAGTATTATGTACAAGGCTTTCCTTTACGCATATTATGTAGTGCATACGTACAAATAATGCAGCTTAGAATGAAAGAGTGGTAAGTGTTTGGGTGAGTACAAGTACATACGTTTTATTTTCATGGCAAACTACACACATTGTACATCTGCACATTGCTGTCGGATCCATCTGAAAAGCATAAAAAAAATCCTCATTTAGTGGTCACACAACACCAAATATAAATTTCACAAATACATTTCAACCATCAGCTATTGAACAATCGGCTTTCGTAGAAGCTTTCAAAAGCCATTCACCGAGAACCAACCCGTTATAATTTATTGCCCAAAATTCATTTCTCATAACAGTAAACAGTAAAAACCACAGGTCCAGAAAGAAGCAGACAAAATGCGCTTTCCCGGGCGGCACTGTGCGCATGAAAATCTTTACAGTTGCTTATCATTTTGTGCAAATAGAAAGTAGCTCAGGATGGGGGCCAGATGCAATTCAATGCAGGTTCCTTTCTGTACATAGTACTAAATGCACGACTTAGCGAGCAAGGAACATTGGTAACATCTGCAAAAAGTGGGAGACGCTTGCCGAATTTATCGTCCATCCAATTTGTTATAGGCAAGACAAGACGAAGCGACAGTCCCGCACTCAGTTTATATCCGGTTCCCATGCATGCCCGTTGCGGCAGATTATGACGCTTTTTATTATGACACAAACTTGGAATACGGCCCCAGAAAGCACACTTCTCCAAAACCGCATGTTTTCACTCATAGCTTCCATTATCTCAGCATGTGCAAGAAAATGTACTAATATCTGATGTCAGTGAAAATGCAGTCACACGTACCGGAAGCAGGTCACTAAGGCATTCCAATATCTCGGCAGTGTGCCTCACAAGGAACGGATGCTCAAGTTTCAAAAAAGGGCTCTTGGCAGAAATTTAACCAAAGGCCGTTGCCATGTGAACCTTTTCAAAATGATGACCCAGAAAGACGAAGTGTCCTCATGTGTCTGATGCAAAAGAAGGATGAAGGCATGAGTCTTCCTGCTTTTTGAACAGCTGTGATAATTTTTTTACTGGTACTGCTTGGTGCAGCTTCAGTCTCCTTCTTGACATTTTCTGAAATAATTATATATCTGCGAAAGATCTCGCTAGCAAACATTTTGGCACTAATGGAGAAGCAAAAAGCCCATGTCCTAGGCCTTTTTTTGTGACACTAAAGGAAGGCTTGCCTTTTAGAGTCATTGATTACGAAGAGGTCCATGTGGCAACAAACTTTGAGAGAATTCTTTCAAGGGCTCTTTGTTCTCATGAGGTGCCCTGTAGATATATCACAACACCTCAGTGAGCTGTTACCAGCCCTGTGAGTTCACTGTCACTTGACATCAAGGGTATGTACTTTTCCTCGCCACATGCAGCAATGATGTATATGTCAAGAGAAAGCATAAAAGATTTCTAAGTGCAATTCCAGATTGCTTGCGGAGGAAAGCACAAGAGTGGCCATGCTCAGCTGTTACCTTTGCTTCTTGCTCGAGTTCTACAGTGAGTACTACGTAATGACAGGTGTCTGCATCAACTCATATTTAACACCCGTCCTGTGCGACCTCCATCTTGCACTACATGACAGGCAACTTTATAACACCCTTCATGCAAAGAGTGTCATCAGGGTCAGTGTGTTCTGTCAGTTTCCTGGTCCTGTGGCTTGTGCTGTGTTTTCTACTCTTAAATTATTTACTGCCTTCATTCTCCACTCCATGAAGCCTGAATGTGCTACACTGGGCTGCTCCACGTGTCGTGGAGCAGCCCAGTGGCCATTTTTTTTCATACGTCGGAGGCACTCAGCTCGAAAGCCATGCTTACTATATTCAGCAGACAAGGGTACATGTGAGACACATCATTAATAACTAATTCTCACAGTGGTATCTGGTGCAAGAATATCTAAATACTACTCAATTTTTGCTTAAGTTTTCAGATACACTCTTAGATTAAAAACATAATTTGGCTACATTAGCAGAAGCACAGCACCAAGGTACTCACCAGTTACCTGAAGCACTGTACGCAAGTTCTGGTGCCATCATGAATACAGCACACTGTCCACGTCTTCATAATGCCATATCACTCCAGCCCTTCAGTAGCAAAATTTTCCTTAAAAAAAAAGTAGATTTGTTTATGTTAGACTGGTCATATTTAATTTTACTATATACTATGTACTTCTCATTGTACTGCCCCAGACTAAAAAATACCAATGATCACGCTTTGAATTATGTCATATGTGATCAACATTATGTGATCACCAATACGTTCTTAGAAATTCTGATTGAAATAAATCTGACAAAATATTATTTCAGAAAATGTGGCACAAGGAAGAAGGACGCTAGCTAGATAACCTGGACGAATGTTTTCAGTTGCATGCAGCCACCGGCACCATTGCACGCAAAATGTACAATAAAGTGGGTTTTACCTTCCCGAATAGAATTTAATGCTGCAAACATTTAAGTAAATAAATTTCAACCTTCCATTCCGCATAAAGAAAATAAAATTCCTCTCGTTTTTTCACAAGCTTCTGCAAGTACACAATTCAGTGAATCTACTCTACAAGTACTTGAATCTATCAGCACGAGACAGGGACGAGAAAAGAAAGAAAACAGGCACTGACTCGCAACTGAAGTTTATTGAAGTGAACAGAGAGTATGAAGAAAAGCCACACGCCACAAACTACACAATTACACATAAGCTACATGACAACATAAGCTAAAGATTGCCCTTAACATTCCTCTCATCTAGACAGTCCAACCCGCTGCATGTTAACGCTATGGGCAGCACACTCACACATTCGTCACCGAGTCATAAGATGTGTCTAGCCTCGATAATTTTCTGGTTAATCTGCTGTGAACGTAGTGCCAAAATGCGTGTTGCCGAAAGGAATGGCTAGCAGCCTTCATATTCCTTGTAATATGCAGATAAGTTACAACCCCTACCAATATCCAAATACCTCTCATACTCCTGTAGTCTTACATTGATACACATTCCAGTTTCACCAACATAAACCCAACCACATGATAATGGTATGCAATGCATGCAATGGATGCTAGGCACATATATGTTGCCACATTTCACTCGACACATGTGCTTTTCCCTAACGAAATTCACAAAATTATTAACAATTTTACAGATTGTAGACAACTTATTAGGGGCCGAACACACCATTTTTGCGTCATACCTTCTGGCCACAGTTTTCAAATTTTGCAACAATTTATGTGTGTACAGTAACACAGTCACTCTTTTGGCATCTCAATGGCTGGCCCCAGCCTGATCATGCCAGTCCCTGCGAAGGGGTTTCAGCTTTTAACATGCTAAAGGGAAGAATGGCACAGCATCAAGTAACGAGGAAAGCAGAACAGCACACCCACGCACAAGTGCCAACCCTGGAGCAGATACAAAATCCAAGAGCGCGTGCTTGACATTCAGCGTTGACAGTCAAGGAAACGAGTAAACACGGATTTGAACGCTAAAGATTGAACGAGCCCGATCCTTGGCTGCCAACGCTGCAAGTCAAGTACACGCTCTTAGATTCTGCATCCGCTCCAAGGATGGCACTTGTGCGTGGGTGTGCTCTCCTGTTGTCCTCGGTACTTGATGCTGCGCCATTCTTATCTTTAGCATGTAAGACCAACTTGCCAAATCTTATATGCTCAGCTTGCCCAATCTTATATGCTCAGCTTTAACAATTTATCGCACGCTTCTGCAATAGCATGGTTGGGAAATCATGCTTTCATTAGCCTTAAAATCTCCTCTTGGAAACCAGTTGTCACGCTGTAAAAGCATGGCTTCACCAATACCGAGCCTAGACTTGACGACGCAATGGGCTGCGAATGCATTTAGGCTTGGTCTTTACGTCTTGTTCGCAGTGAGGTACAAAATGCAAGCACGACGCGATCGCTTGCCGAGAGGAGTTCGCGCCATGACACGCTCGCGTGTGAGCTATGTAGCTCTTAGACCCGCCGCTTGAACTATGTAGCTCTTAGACCCGTCGATTGAACTTCCAACTGTTCGCACCGACTACCTCTGCAAGCATGTCTAAATGTTAGCGGCGCAGCCACGCCATTTGCAATTTACGGAGCTACACGGAAAATTCATAGCGCCATTCGCGTATTCGCGCTCAAGCTCACGTCGCTGATGTCGCAAAGGCGCACAACGGCAAAAACATATAACATGTATTTAATTTTCGGTAGCTTTTTTAGCTGACAACCTGAATCGTTTGATATATTGTTTTTTCTTTTCGTTGCATGAACGTTATTACCACCAGCGGCAGCGCAGCTTGGCCATGGCTAGCCATGGCGAAGTCGAAGCGCTAGCCGAGCCCGCAGTCGGAAACATGTGCGCAGTTAGCGCAGTGTGGAGTTGAATGATGAGGCGCTATGGAATGGGTTTTTGTTTTTCCGTGTTCGCTGCGTGCGTCCTGCGCGTTGTGTGTCTTTAGTATGTGTGTGTGTATGTGTGTGGCCGGAACGCTGCATTGGAGTGTACATACAACAGCTCGCTGTCCCGTGCGGCATCGGTGCGTAGTAAAACGACCATGCAGAATGTGCGTTACAATGCCAGTGGCCCTGCACGAAAGAGGAGACTTGAAGCCGACGGAAAAGCTGCTCTCCCTCGTGGGACTGCAAGAATCTGGCGAGTAACAGTCGACGCGCGTTTCGGTGGATGATTCCGTTTACCACGCCAAAAAATTCAGCACTGGCCAACAGCAATGATGAACTGCTGCTGCATCATCACCTGTGTGATGTTTGTGACAAGCTTGTTGGATGTGAACGTGGCCATGAATGGTATTCGCCGAGCAGTGGCCCTCAGGGCGTGGCACCAGTGGATATCTGAAGACGATTACTGTTTGCCCGCGCCCTGGCGCCTCGCATTCAACCGAATGCTTTGGCGTTAATTATTTATATCTGAATTTCACACGTAGTTGGACTCGCAAATATTACAGCGTACAAACGTACCGTCGGAAGAGCACCCTTTTTCATTTTTTTAGGGAGGGGGTTGGGGAATTACCGTCTGCTCAAATTTAATGTCACTAATATTTTGAGCTTATTTTCTAAACAGGTGCTGTGGTGGCACTGTAAGCAATGCATTTACTGGGCAGAAGTTTATTTTATGTTGTGTTGGAACAAGGTTAATGATTGTCATTGTACTGTGGTGCCATGTTCAAACAAAACACATAATTGTACACTCTCTTTGAAGAATGTCTAATGAGGTAATAA
This sequence comes from Amblyomma americanum, assembly GCF_052857255.1. Taxonomy (NCBI): domain Eukaryota; kingdom Metazoa; phylum Arthropoda; class Arachnida; order Ixodida; family Ixodidae; genus Amblyomma; species Amblyomma americanum. Next base: position 82,971,829 of record NC_135505.1, on the reverse strand, counting down.
ATTACTGAGCAGCGAGTATGCACTGTGGTAAATGCGACGAACGTTACTCAATTACTTCACACTTGTCATGTTCTGTTGTCGTTAGTGATAACGTATGCCTTGGTGTCTGCTGCTTTCCAGTGTAGGGGTCGAGAGGCATGTCGAGCTCCACTTAGCAGCTTTTTTTCCTTCCACTTTCTACTGGCCAACGTGGTAAAATAAACTCAACATAATGCGTGATTGCTCAGACCTAGATTAGACTACCATTTCACTTATTTACTCTCAGGGCCAATTGGCATCGAAGAGAGGAGAGCGACTAACATAAATACAAGTGTAGGCAGATTAATTAAAGTGATTATACACAGCAGACTTGAAGGCATTGGATGCAGTGGTGGACATGACGAAGGCAGAGAAGATGTGGCAGCTGGAAACGTAGAAAAGTGGAGATCTGCGTGAGTTTGTACGCGACTTAAGGTGAACGCTAGCAAAAAATTAAGAAGGCGCAGAAGACTGAGGCCAGAGTTAAAACTGTAGTTTAACAGAGGAAAGCACCTCCCAGCAAGCCAAAATGTGCACATGCAAGCAGTTATGTGAACACAGAACATAGAAAATGAAACTCCTTTTTGGACAGAAGGAAAGCTAAGGCACATTGCTTATTGTGATGTTGCTTAAAAAGTTGATGTCTAGTTGTTGCCCTTCATATCTGGTCCTTCCACACCCAGCAACTGAAATGCCATCAAAAAGGAGCATCTCCAATCACTCTAATTACATGGGAGGTACACATCGCCAGATGTCAGAGGCTTGGCGTCTCATCTTGCAGACTAGCTAGTTTGGCAGATTTAAACTTTACCGCATGTAAGAGGCATGCGGTAGCCTTGAAGGGGAGTATTTCATAAGTGTTACAGCATATTGTACAGTCTGGCATGCTTCATTATTTACATCACAGTAATATGCTAGCACAGGCTGGAAAGTTTGTAAGTGAACAGAAAAAAACAATGTTCATGAAAAAACAATGTTCATGCCATATCTTAGCCACATTCTTATATTGTATAAAAAGTGCAAATAAAGAATTCCTCATTTTTTTGTCAGCTTTTTCTTTCTGTGCATTGATTTTTTGCAAGTTAGCAAGGGTCTACAGTCTTGTGTGCCTATCGGCTTGTCAAAGGTACCGAGTACACAATGGGTCGTGTCAGTGCAAGCTAAGTAAACGATGGATAGAAAATTCGTGCTTTCAGAGTATTTCCAGAAAAAACTGCTATTATTTCCTACTCAGGAGGGGGGAACAGCATCGATGGTGCACATCCTCCTTGTCACTGCAGCAATTATGGCTGCTCGCTGCTTTTTGGTGGCGTTTCATTTATCTGCAGGAAGAGCAGGCATGAATGGGCGGCAATAGGTACCTACTAAATTAAACATTGCATTGAGCAATATGTTGTTGTGTCGGTGCTTTTGTTATCCATGAAGGAGTTGGTGTTTTTGATTATTGGTTGTGTAGCAAAGATATAACTGCTACATTGCACTGAATTCACAGATTTGTTTGCCCACGCTTTTGGTTTACTCAGTTGTTTATTTCCTTACCAAATGGCAGATGGAAATTCGGCTTTCAACTTGTGCACTTTCATCATGTTTGCAATGTACTTTCAGCTGGTGTTCAGTTTCACTTTGGAGAAGTTGTCCAACCATTGTCTGTGTCTAATTGCTTTCTAACAGTTGACCTCATTACGCAGCATTTCTCACAGAAAGCAAATGTTGCAGTAACATTTTTATTAAATGTTACTCTATTATGTGGCTAGCAATGTAGCGAAAAATATTTTCATCAAGTCAGCTTTTAACATTATAGCAAATTAAGGCCTTTGTTATTTAACGTTGCTCACAATTTGTACCAATCACTCAACCTTGAAGCAACGTAATGCGTTATCACCCTTCCTCGGCTCTTCATTGTGTTAATCACAATAGACATGCTCACGGTCGTTCGCCATGCTAGTTTGCGGACATTGTTGGCTAAGAGTAAACCAGACAAATAAAAAATCGGACGTCATGTGATGCCTATAGTCCGCGGGCCAGCAGTTCATCGTGTAAAAGTGGCGTCACATCATAAGCATCTTCTGTTTTTGCTGCCTTTAAGCAAGTTATTAGTGCGGTTGGTGCAACACATAGTCGATGGGGTCAACCGTCTTGTCGTGTTAAGTTTTGATCCCTTAAATTGAATGTTTAGTATTTTTCTCTGCAACGACTACAGAGGAACACTGACGTTTCCTTCAATACTGGACTGAATATACGGTCATTCCCTACGTTTCATTGAAAGCAGAAGTGGTTCTGAATTTAAAACGTACATAGTCTACGTTATAGGTACGGAATTTTTTTACAGTACACATTGGAAGGTTTGTTGTCGTGTTTTTTGAATTGCGTTCAATATACTGAATGTTATTCGCCATTTTCAGTCTGAAGCGATAAAAGACAAACGTAATTCGTGTATAAGAACTTTAAGGAAAGTATAACTGGCTTTGTACACCATTTTTGTGCAGATTACTGGAGCCATATTTAATTACTTATTAGCCTCTGCTCCTGAACACGTTCGACTGAACCACTAGAGGTTATAATGGAATGTTTCTTTTTTGATGATGTTTACGAAAACATGGCTCTAATGCAGCCTTTCCTCAAATGCGTCCGCAGACCAGCATTGTAAAGCTACCCCACCGGTATCATCACGCTGCTATTACACCAGCTTTCATCCATCATCGAGCCAACGCTACCTCAACCTGAGGCGAATGGCATCATTTACCTACTGGTGCAGCCTATTAGCTGTCGACACCAAATATCAATCATGCCAGCTGTAAAAGAATAGGCACAAGTGTCTGTATCACAGGCGATTGATTTTTCCCCTCTCTTTGCTTGTAGCCAGACAAAGGCCTTCTGGTCGAGGATTTCACTCTCTTTCATTTTTTTCTTTTTCATCTTTCAAAAGAGGACAAAAATGAAGGGACAAAGTTTTTGCGGGCGTCATGAAAGCCCTGCTCTAATAAAGCGCAATGTGTTATAGTGAAGATTGCTTCTTTCACAGTTTTTATGTTCATACCTCTAATGTTTAGGCATCTTGACCAGAGTATGAAAAAAATAAAAAACATTTGCTTCATGACTTTTCTACATTAGTCCAAGAGGAGCAATAAAATTTCATAGCTTTCTTTCACTAGTACCTACCTGTTACAAGGCATGGCAAGTTTGTAGTGTACCAGTGGTGCGATAACTTTATGGCAGACATAGCCGAATGGGCAATGCAGAATTTAATATTGGCATTCAAGTGCAGCACACTGCCTTTGAATAACAGGTGTGGCTAGCATCAGTAATTCGTGCCATACCAGATTATCCTTGAGAAACTTGAAACATTATAAAGGTTACATTAAAGCTGTGCTGAAAAAAGGCCTTTGTTCGCTATGACGTCAGTGTTGCTGAGGTTTTTTTTTCACACTCCCTTTTAAACAACTGACTGCACTGTACGGTTGGAATGCATTTGGAATCTTTTGAATATTCGTGCATTCTTACTTTTATTCATGCCGACATTTCATTACTGGTTGCATTACACTATAGCTGAACTTACATCCACAAATATTGCCATGACCTTATCGAGAACCCTTGCTTTACTTGAACCGACGCAGTTGACGTTGCCTCTCCCCGAGCCATCAAGTTTCGCAATGGGCTGCGCAAATTATTTCATTCACTTTCATGAGGCAGTTATTGCTGCGTTTCATGAGAGGTATTTATCTATAGCGCAAACTGCATGGGCACTCATTTTTATCTCCTTTGGAACACATTTTTTCCCTACTTGTTTTCCTTGCATTGACTTACACTGATATGAGCAGGCCTCAGCACTGAACCAATGTGCTGCAGGACAAGTAAAGAACTGTTAATCCAGCTGTTCCCTTAGGGGCATGTTGCTGAGGCTTTTCTCGCTTGTAGGTCTGTGCGGCTTTACTTACAATCATTGTATTTGACGCAGTGTGTGCCTTAACATTTTGATTCGTTTGTTTTAGAGGGAGCTACTCTGGCACTCTTACAAACCTGCTCACCTCCGTACTATTTGTTAATATATTTTACCCCGAACACCCGCTATAGCTCCAAATCGTGCTACATTATCTACCAAAAGTTATATATATCGAACAGCACGTGAACTTATGGTACCTTCTACTATCAGCTCTAAGAGAAGCAAAGGTGTGCAAGGTATATTGCAGTGTGTTTGTGCTACTGCTTTTGAGAGCAGAAGTAGCCTGCCATTTTGTACAGACCAGTCAAGAAAGACAAGAAATAATTTTCACATTTGGTCGCTTGCAGGTCATCTTCACATGCTTGGGATGACTAAATGTCTCTATAGTAGCCCAATTAGGCATAACATGTTAATGTCAATTCCTGTGAATATCATTCAGTCTTAAAATGTGGGAGCAGAATTGAGCACAATGACATGTTATAGCTTCTTCTTGTTCAAGGAAGCACTGTACTTATTTCTAGTCTTATGACTGCGGCTTGTGCTGTTACTTAGAAGCCTTAGCAAACTCACACTGAATGCTGCGTTTTATTTTAAAGTTAACTGATTGTTGCCGCTCCTTATTTGATTCTTAAAGAAGTCAGAATACCTTGGATCGTTTTCTTATGCATTCTCTTGCTGCTGCAATCCGCCATGAAGGAGACTACCTGTTGGCGTTGTTGATGCACACATCTCAATACTAGGAAGATACCTCTTCCTGCTGGTGATGCAGACAAGTAACGAAAAGGAGGCTACCTGATATTGTGGACAAGTGACAGGATGGCACACCAAATAGTGGACCAACCAAGTCACTTCAGTATTCTTGTGCTAAAGTATGTTTATTGAAATCAGCTCAGAGCTTGATATCTACATCTTTGTGGACTTTTAGATACGCTTAGCATCCTGTGAGGCTATTCAAGCGCTAGTATTTTCAAATTTTAGTGTTGGTCTTAAGACAGAGTAAACATTGTTTCACTGTGAGGAATTTTTAGCTATTTTAGAGAGGCAAACAATCACATCATTGAAAATATTAAGTCTAAATACGATATTAAAGTGCAGTTAACTGCCAAGAAGAACTATGCAGCTATGATGCTTGTCAAAATTAAAAGCCCGCATCCAGTTATACTGAGCAAATCGCAAGTCTGCACTTCTAAGCTTCTGCACTTCAACGTTGCTACAGAGTGCTTCACATATTTCATTTTTTCACGAGTTTATTTGGCTGGCTCCTCTGTTCTGGATTGATTGGCATGTCAGGAAGCAAAAAGAAAATCAGGCTTGATTTCTTACTGTTTAAACAATACTGACGCAAAGTGTGTGTGGTTGTGCGTGGACAAGAGTTGTTTTCCAAAGGTTTGTTGTGTGGCTCACGGAACCTTCGTGTTACAGAAAAACGTATTTCACTTCTGTGTTGTACAGGTAAGTGAGCGGTATATATATATATATATATATATATATATATATATATATATATATATATATATATATATATATATAGCCAACAAGGTGAAAGAAGTGAGGGGCTCAGTTGGTAGAGCACCGGACGCGATATTCGGAGGTCGTGGGTTCGGATTCCAACGGTGGCATGGTTGTTTTTCTGCTGCTTTATAAGTACTTTTCTTTAAGCGATAGATTAATCCAAGTATTATTATCCCACTTATAAGCACAACAAATAAAAAATATTAAACATTCCCCTATGCACCTTAGTTTCGGTGACTGTTCGCGTGCTTCATATATATATATATATATATACTAGGTGTTTCAGGGAAGACTAAATAATTAGTATGCTTTCTGGGTTTAATTACGGATTTTGTGGCATGGTATTGCCCGTGTTGCTGGACTTCGGACTGTCGGGAATTGTATTTAGTAAGGTGGCTAAATATTTTCTGATAATTAACTTTTTACCTATTGCAGTTAAGCAACCGGTTGCAGTTGGAGGTTTGTAGCCGGTCGTTTGTAATAGCCATATCGGTTCTTAGAATTTACAAATCATGATTACGCTCTCCGCTGTGGCTCGGCAAAATCTGGTTACATCGTGCGAAAGTACATGTGCTCTTCAGGGCATGCAGGCCGAGCCACCCCTCTAGTGCATGTAACTACCCGGAAAATGCAAACTTTCAAATCAAATCAAAATCTTTATTCAGGATTCTTCCGCGTGTAACAAAGGAATGCTGGGACAAGAGCAAAAAAGCTGCTACAAGCAGCTTGACAAGGCCCTTGCCCCTCTTTGATTGGCAGCCTGAAGGTTTTTCAGTCATGTTAAATGCAAGTTTTTACATATATATATATATATATATGTGTGTTGCATCTCACAGATAAAAGCAATACAAATGTATTCGCGTACAACAGCATCCCACGTGCAGGCCAACATATTTGGATACATATGCAGCAAAAGGGAAAGGAGAAAAAAAAGAGTTTCTGGTCTAAGTTAGACCATTTACACTCAGGACGTACAGACAAATAAAAGAATCGTACGAACCTAATACAAAAACAAGCATGCTCCAAAATAAGAGAAAACGTTTACATTACAACATTTTTCTTCTGTACTTTTTCTTAAATTTGGAGCCACAGCGCATAGTGTAATCACGGTTTCAAAGCTATAAAAACTTATATGGCTCTAATATCGACAGGCTACAAAGCTCTTAATTGCAAATAGACAGCAATCTCAAATAGAGAGTTCTTTATTGCATTTCCACGTGAGTTCAAACTGCCGAAATATTTCAAATTTAAATAATTTTCGATTATATAAATAGTATGCAACACATTAGCCAATAGGCCAGCTGTGAACTTCATTTGCAAAATGCTCATATTCGTCGACAAAAAGTTAAAAATGATGTGGCGGAAGCAGTGCTCAATTTCGCAAGTTTGCAATAGCGTAAGAATCTAGACATGAAAGCCGTGATGTATATATTTTTAATGCTAAATGTACTGGTGAGAAGGATTGTGTTAGGATTATTTCCGCCATTTTGAGGAAGTTATTTCGCAGTCAAAAAAAAGTTTTGAGAACGACACATCTCAAACTAGGCTATTTTAAAGAATATTTTTTCTCTGCAAAAAAAAATGAACAATCCTTAATATTAGCACAATAGATAAGTATCGAGGTGTTAAACAAGTGTGCCGACTTTTATTTTTATATATTATAGAGAAGTACAAGAATTATTGCCCTAAATTTGGAATTTTTGAATGAAGAGTTTTTCAAAAATCAACCAATATGTAAACACATAACCTTTTTTTCTTAAAACTCCTAAAACAAGCCACTAGAGGGAGGCGAAGAATCATTCGAAAGAACATGTTGCATTGTTTTGCTTCCAACAATGTTATCCAAGCTCAAACATTTAGTTTTTTTAGCATCAGCGGGAGCGCCTAGTTGAGGACGCGGAAGCAGCAAATATGCCCTCCGCTGCTCTAAATTTTCTGCAGATCCTAAAACTAAGACCTTTTCCATCACGAGAGAGCATACCTAATCACTTTTTGTAGACAAATACTGATCTGAAACATAAGTAGGATTCTGCGGCACGACTCTACCCGAGTGCGAGTAAAAACTGGGAGTGCTGCGACTTATAACGCATGTTAAAATAAGCTCTCCGTGCAATTTTCTGACGGCACCGCGCAACTTTACGGTTGTCATTCATTAAAAAAACTGACTGCATAGTAGAAACGAATGTGTAAGTATAAGTGAAATCAAAGCCAGTCCTTTTTTTTTAAACATCACAACATGGTCTTTCTAGAAGCATTTTACAAATCTGCATTCTGTACTATAGGTATTATTGACTATTATTAATGAAGGACGACCTCATTTACTCATTTTGGAGTCTGTGATAGGCAAATGCTTATATAAAGTTTTGAATCAGTTGAGGGAATGCCTACTCCAGCATAGCTATAGCCAATCCCGCATATACCTGCATAACCAATCAAAATGAATGAATAACGGCTAAAAAGAGAAAATGTATTTTCAAATCAAACTGGAATTTGAAAAGAAAATTAGCCACGGAAAATTTAGAGCAGCGAAGAAAGTGTTTGCTCCCTCGGTCCCCTCATTTATATTGTGCCTGCCGATTCTCAAGAAGCTACACGTTAGAGCTTGGATAACATTCTTGTGAACAAAATAATGCGACATGTTCTTTCGTATTCTTTTTCGCATTATACTAGAGACTTGCTTCAGGAGTTTCAAGAAAATGGGAGGGGTGGGTATTTTTTTTTACATACTACAATATTTAAAAATTGCCAAATATAGGGCACTATGTGTACTTCCCCTTATTCCTTAGCAATGAAAGTCGGTAGCCTCTTTTAGCACCCCAGTGCTTATCTTGTATGAAAGTGTGAAAAAGATGTGTTTTATATTTTCAGAGAAAAAAAGAAACTTGACAACGGCCTCACTTGCGACTTGTGTCTCATTCGAAACTTTTTTCTAGTAAGAGACAACTTCTTCACAATGGTGGAAATAAGCCTAATATATATATATATATATATATATATATATATATATATATATATATATATATATATATATATATATATATATATATATATATATATATTCATTGTGGCTTTCATATTTTTATTCTTACATTTTTGAAAATTGGCGAAATTGAACTCTGAAAGAAAAAGCTGCCTCTGCCGAGACGTCGTTTACAATTTTTTTTGCGAAATATTAGCATTTTCACGAAATGAAATTCACTGTTGGCCTGCTGAATAATGTGTGCACAATATATCAGATAAACAAGAATATCGAAATTTCAGATATTTGGGCAGTTTGATCTTTCGTGGAATCACCACATTAAACATTAGCTACCCAGGTTACTTCCTAAGGCGATTCACAATTTTGTTTTGCCCACCAACTCTGGTAATACTGTGCTGAAAATGATATATTTACCAAAAAAAACTTGTCTTTTGAGAATTTCTTAGCCTTCACTGAAACACGTGGTATAATGTTTTTACATGAGAACAACCTAACAGCATTTAATTCAGGATATTTCGGCTGAAGAAGCAGGCTCTTTCAAGTGTACTACAGCATTAAAAGCGCGCAGCTTTTGTTTTGAATTCTGTAGTATGCTCAGAAAAGGCTGGTCCTCTAAGCAAAACGTCGTGAATTAAATCCTGTTATATTTTTCAACTTCTACTGACTTTTTCTTCTATTGATCAATCAGCTGCCAAGAAATCACCTTTGATGTATACATATAAATATGGTGAGATTTCATATTCATAAGAAAATGCCGTTTACATCTCTAATGCCTTCAAACAACGACATTTACTCTTAAAGGTGTGTGAGGGCTTCGCATAAGGCATACAAAATCGCTAGGGAATTCTTGTGTGTCCATTATTGTTAGCAAAAGGGAACTGAGGAGTCTGGGACTTCTTCGTTGAAGGCAATATTTTGTTTCTCTATTGTTATTTGTAAAATATCTTGATGCGTCATGCATTTCTTGCAGCGCATATGTACGTTACTGCTTGTGTGCCATAAAGTAATGTAATAATTTGCATTTTGCTTCTATTAATATTTAAACAGTCTGCGATAGATTGCTCATAAAATGATTTTGAAGCGAAAAACAATATTGATACAAAAGGTTTACTGTGCAGTTAACACACACGTTTCAAAACATTGATAAATTGATAGTAGGAATCATGAGGACTTTCTTCGTGCTCGAGTCTTTTGGATAACGGTGGTCAGTTGTCGCTAAACTGTCGGTGGGTTGCGGGTAGACATTTTTCGCATGTGGTTGATAGAAAGTATATAGAAACTTGATACGGGGATGATAGGGAGTTTAAAGACTTTCTACGTACTTGAATCTATTGGATACCGGTAGCCAATTGTCGGAAGACGGTTCATTGATTGTTGCTGCAACGTATAGAGACACTCCAAAGATTTTAAACCAACGTCGATGTATTCTATTAACACTTGTCTAAAGACTTTCTAAATAATGTTACTAAAATTTTTTGTAAGGCAAATTTTCAGCATGTACATCTGGCTAAAATGAAGTGGTAAATTTCTTTCCTTGACATTTAAAATGCAACCATGGCAGAGCCCGCTGTTCTCGACCCAGATTGGTGCATTTTGACTTGATTTAAAAGATATCTGCGTCAGTAGAATTTTTAGAATGTTAGCCTTTTTTATTTTTGAGGATTTCCGCAGGAGACGTGCACCAAAATTACAACCACTGATTCATCAACGCAAATTGCCCGGTGGGTTTTATTCTTCAAGGTGAAATTATGAAAAAAAATGGAAGCAAACTTCATAAGACCTTTCTTTCGTTGTAATCATGGAGGTACTTCACAAAACCATGCGGCCTTCTTTTGGCGTCTTTTCACAGCGGGGCATGAAATATCACTGTTATCATAGAAAATAATGAATGGCTGATATGTAAGTTTATATTATTTCATTTGTATCGCCGTACGGTCCTAGTATGATATGCACACACAAAAAAAACACTCTGCACAATAAACGAGTATAAAACTGATTTTTTCGTTGTTTTTCTTTGGTCTGCAGACCGTTGAAGCAACACCGTTTAGCATTTAATAACTTGAAATGCTGTGACTGTTACCATTTAGTCTGAATGGGTGGGGTATCTCGGATGGTAACGTGAGTTGTAGAAAAACCACATATAGAACGTATTTTTAACAGAGGGAACACCGCAAGAAATCTAAGGCTGCTGCTGAAACCCAGCTTATGCTCAAGTTTTTAACAGCCGTTTACATCCACTTGCAGTGCAGCGCAAAATCGAACATTTTTCTCCAAGCATCTAGGATTGTTTTCGGTAGTTTGATATACCATCGGCATTTGAGATTTCTGGTGGATAATATTGTGAGGCCATTTTGGGTGGCTAGAATATCAATATCAGAAATAGAGATTTACGCCAATTTGCACAGCACGCACAGGAAGTTTTTTGTGATGCTGTCAATTATTTTCTCACGTACTCACTGGAATGCTTTATTAACTGACACTGCCGTAAATTTTTCTTTGCTGAATCAGGTTAGGATAGCAAGGAAAACAACTAATACGGCATAAAGACGTGTTTTGAGAAATAAAGCTCTGGTTTCTTGAGCGTGGGGGTGTGCGGCGTTTGTGGAATGTTTGTTGTGGTTGTGGTTTGAGCCCATCACGTTGTTTTTGTGGGATAGGGGACAAGGAATGCACACACAGAGTTTTAGATTTTTAGCGTGGTATATAATAATGATTTCCTTAAGAATATGTAAAAAAGGAAAGTGATACCAATGTGTTTTTGTTATTGCTTACTCTATCCCCTCAGCGAATTTTATATGTCTGTTTTTAGCAGAAACATTTAATGTAGACGTTTTACGCTTCGGGTACAATTAATGCCTCTGCGCTACAGTATTGCCATAAAGGTTAACGCACAACAATAAAATCAGTGATGGAAACTTGCCTTCAAATCAAGCGTGCTCCCTTTGCCGCTGCAGTGGCTGATGGCAAACCTTAGAACTGAACCCAAGGATAAAAGAAGGCCCTCGGGCGTGGCTGTGGTTGCGCGGTTCCTGAAATGATGTTATGTCAAGTGAGCATAAATAAGTTTATCGCAGGAAAAGAGCGCGCTTACCAAGCAAATAAACAGTATTGCTTTATATCATTCGATTTAATAAAAGTGTTACAAAAACGCAATCTCTCAGTGAAGGTTTTTTTTATTTTCATGTACAATATACCGCAGCATGCAATAATCATTTTGAAATTTCTGGTATTACTTGCACTCATTAAGATCTTTTCACCCGTTAAGGTCAGAAAGATGACTGAATTTGCGTGCTACTGGCCTTAATCTAAATACTGTTGAAAAGTGGGCAGCCACGACTGTCCAATTAACAGGGTGGGCATTAAGTTTAATTCGAAAAAGTGAGTGCAGGAAATACACTGCATAAAAGACGAGGCACATTTTAATACATTGCATTCATATACGGCTACCCCAGTTACGTATCTGCCATAATGGGTGGCTGTTGGACTGGCCGCCTTCAACCCCTTGTGCTCTTCAATCTGCGCAGCATACTTAGTTCCCTCTCCGAGCTTTCGGTGACTTACTACATGTAGCCGCGTAAGCATCGTCTACAATTTTTTTGCTTTCGATTATTGATGCACCGCAGTCCTGGCCTACCGTTTTTAATTCGTATCAAGTCGTTCGGATAAGTTTGCGACTTATTACTTTCGCACTATGCTAAATGCAGTGGTCGTTTGCGACAGAGGCAGTCTCCTTAATTTCTTAATCATCTCGCTCTATTGCGTACCTCGCGATGCAAGAGCACTGCTGGTGAGCTTTTGGAAGCGCAAAACAGAACATTGTATACTGAAGGTGGTGATTTGTTAGCTCCTAACTTGTGGAACTTATCCATCTCCTTAATTTTTATATATGCGCGAACACGTTGAAAACAATGCTGCCAGAGATTTGTCTGGTAATTACAGGTTTCCCATCACAGCCAGTATTCTTGAGGACTGTCTCGCTTTGGATCTCTCCTCCAAAGCGAAAAAACATTTCTGTTTGGAAATGAGGAATAGATATAGTTTCAAATGCTCAACATTTTAACAAATATTGATTTTTGCTAAAAATTCTTTATCCATACGCTTCATCAGCGAAAAACCTGCTAAAATAAATGTCGCACGCATTTATTCAAAACCTCAATCTTTCAATTGAAGACTGCAAGGTCGTCATGCGCATCTGCTTGTTAGCGTTTATTTTGCTCGCGTTTTGTGAAGTTTTCCCTTCCCGTCCGAGCCGCGTGGCCCGGACGCCGCGCCGCCTCAAAGGAAACATTTTTGTCTTTCGTTTGTCGTTCGGAGCGGAGCACGGGCGCTTTAGGCGAGACGGCCTGGGCGCTCATTGCCTTGATTTCGTTGCCTCATTTTCCTCGCCGTGATAACCTTTACAAAGCCAATCGCCCAGCGTATCAGTCATCTCTTTACGTGCAATTATTCATACCTAGAATCATTAATAACTTGGATAATCTACCACCAGATTTTGCTACCGAGGTACACCATGACAAATTGCACAAAATGCCCTTTGCTCTACTGACCTCGGTGTGCAACTATACACAGGTAGTATAGAAAGTGCACATCGACTATAAAATTGCTTTACGGATAAACACCGTCCAATCATTCTTAAATTAGCCCATTTAAGACAAAACAATACATTCAGTCATGTGGGCGCAAACTTAAAGACACGGTCTACGCAATCAGATAAGATTTTGCCCCTGAAACTCGTCTTGCTCCTCCCAAAACATCTGCAGTTCTGCCGCCCCCGAAAATGTGCCTTCAAACTACGACTAGAGAAAATGCACGTGGGAAAAAAGTGCTTTATTAACAACCACAATACTGACCCGGTGGCGTAATGTACGGCATATGTCCCGAACGCCGGCGGTAGCGAATGACACGCAACGCATCATGCTCACAAGAGACGTCCTCGATCTTACCTCGACATTCATACCGCATTCACCAACATAAGAAGCGTAACTCCAAAACGTGACCAGCTTCTTATCTTCATCGACGACATTGACGCGCACATTATCATTGTGACACCTGGTTAACTGAAGATACCCTCCATAACGAAGTGCTTCCCGCTAATCTTAACTTCCTCATGTAGCGTCGTGATCGCAGCAGCCGTAGAGGGGGTGGCGTTCTAAGAGCTGTAAGAAATACTTTGTCACCGTCCTCAGTGTTCCACGACGACGTACTGAAATTACCATAGGTTTGTGCTCATACCTAAACTGTGCAAGCTATAATTGACATTGATTACCGGCGACATTTTTATGGGCCATCTTTCAGCAACTCACTCTACTATAATTTAGCATACATTATGGATAACTTCCTCAACTCACCTTTTTTTCTATTTGTCGATTTTAATTTCACTCGGGTTAACTGGCCTCTGCTTAGCGTACCTGGTTAATCACAGTCCAGTGAGCTCTAGCAATTCATCGATCTAACCCTTGATTTCAGCCTCCATCAAGCCATAACACTTCCGTCGAGAGGAAATAACACCCTTGATCTCTTGCTGACGTGCAGTCCTGAAGATATTAAAGGCGTAACGGCTCTTCCTGGACTCAGTGACCATGCTCTCCTACACATTTCTATATCACTACTGCTGAAAGTTAGATCAAACGCAGGAAAGATAATCTTCAATTACAATAAAGCGAACTTCGATGCTATCAATGAGGAACTTACACGGTTTTATGAGCATTTTTTCGAGGCTTATCTATCAAGAAGAGTTAATGATAGCTGGGAATTATACAAAACAACAAGGATAATCTTCAGAAACATATACAGTTCAAAATTAAATATTAGGTCCGATAATAACAAAGAGTAGTTTACCGTAAGCCTGGTACGTCTTCTAAACAGGAAAAAGCGCCTCTATCGATAAGCAAATTAATCGAACTGCCCTACTACAAGAGACCGGTATTATCAATGTACAAAAACATATATTGAAAGCTTACCTGATGCAAAAAATAAATTCAGTTTTATTGATCTACTTAGAACTCTACAGTCGAACCTCAATAAATTCTGACGCTTCCTATCCCCTAGGTTTCTCCTGAAAAAAATAGCTCTTATGGGAACTTATGAAAAACCAGTCGAACAAGATCACTGTGCCAGCGTTTTGAACCGCTATTTTGTCTCGTTTTCTTCTGTAAGCAACTCTCCTGCCATAACATAACCAATATCCACATCAGTTACGATGCCCATGATCCAGGTTGATGCCAACGGCATCAGTAACCTTTTTGCTACTCTAAAATTGTCTTCGTCAGCAGGCGGGGACCATATCAATATTAAACTGCTAAACAGCACATCAAGGACCTCGGCTCAGATACTACAATTAATCTTTACCCAGTTACTATCGAAGGAAGTTCCAGATGATTTTAAAATTGCATAAATAATCCGTCTTTAAATCCGGTGACCGCAAATTAGCCTGTAACTGCCGTCCGATTTCTCTAACCAGTGTTGCAAAAAAAGTACTCGAACACATTATATCTACGAACCTAATGACACGCCTTGAACCTAACGGCTTTTTTATCCGCACCAGCATGGTTTTAGAAAACACCTTTCATATTAAACCCATCTTGCTGACTTGATACACGATTTGCTCGAAACCATGGATGACAACCCTCAAATAGATGCTATATTCCTCGATTACTCCAAAGCATTTGATCGAGTTCTCCACAATTATTTACTTCAAAAACTTTCGTCACTTGGAATTCCCGTCAACCTAATCCGTTGAATCGAAAATTTTCTTTCAGGGTGCAAGCAGTTCACTTCGAGAAATGATAGCCGCTCTCCTCTTTCTAATGTAGCATCAGGAGTTCCTCATGGCGCCAGCCTGTCACCACTACTATCTCTAATTTACATTAATGACCTCCCTTGCAATATGAAATGGTAATTACAGCTTTCTGTCGGCGATTGCGTCATACACAGAGTGATTAGGGCTACCAATGATTCATGTTTGCTTCAGTCCGATCTTGACACTCTCCTCTTGGTGCAAAAAATCCCTCCTCTCTTTAAACATTAAAAAATGTAAATCCATGTCGTTTACCAAAAAGCGCACCGTGAATCAGCATCAGCACAGTATTCGCTGATTTTTCATTGACCCCGCATTATCTTACAGATATCCTGGCCTACATCTAACATCATCACAAGCATGGGTAACTCACGCTCAAAATATTTGCGCTGAAGCCTCACGCACACTCGGATACCTGCGCCGTAGCTTGAAGGCCGCATCCCTTGACATAAAAAACTAACGCTTATAACATTAATTCGCCCAAAACTAGAAGATACGTCATCCATTTGACACCCATCACAAGCGTATCTCGCTGCTGACCTTGAAGTTATACGGAATCGCATCATCCGATTTAAAACATCTGCTATTCAAGCAAAACACAGTATCACCGCGCTGAAACAGTCCCTTGCCATTCCATCACTCTAGTCACGCCGCATCATATCTCGTCTCTGCCTTCTTCATCATTTCTATTGTCACCCACGCACGAGGCACGAAAAGCTACAACCCTTGTACAGGACGTCTAGCCGCCTAAGCCACGACAATAGCATTGCACCCATCAACTGTCGCACCTTAGCACCAAAGTCTTCAATTTTTCCGGACGCGATAGCACAATAAAATGGGCTACCAAATCCCATCTTATCATGCACTAACCGCAAATCATTCCGGTTAAAACTTAACGACCATTTCTCATGCGAGCAAAAAGTCGCTGCCATATTTACCTCGCGACTTTAAACAGCTGTTTATTGTTACTTTCTTTTTAAGTCATGCTTTTTTCACTGTATTTTTTTCTTGTATTCATTGCGTGTTGCATATATAGTTTTTTTTTCCTGGTTCGATCCCGGGCATTCCGCATAGCTTTGTATACACATCACAAGATCATTTAACTGTTTCATACTGTTTTTTTATTGTTCTCTTTTATTTATTTATTATTTCCCTGTTTTGATCTTGATTTAGCTCCGCCTTATGTAATGCCTTCGGGCCTTTAAGGAAAAAATAAATGAAATATAGAATGCGACATCTCAGTGCACCACTGTACTTTTATAGAGTTAATCCTTGTTTCGTGCTCCCCCGAATGCCACTACCTTCATTCAAATTTTATTTTCCATATTTTTTCAGTTTTTCTTTCCACGTTGTGGTTGTATTCATAATCTCAGCAGTTTTACATTTTGCGCTTATGGCACACTTGTTTTGTTATTGTTGTTTTTACTTTACTCCAAAAATATACAGACAATATAGTGTCTGTATTTTTTGTTTCTCTCTTTTCTCCACCTTTGATGTCGAGCAAAGTGTTATCAAAGCGCTTCGTATGTCCTCCATATGTAATACCCTCTTCGCAGGGCCTTTACGATATTTGCTTAAATAAATAAACAAACCTGTCGCAACATAGTGGATTGGAGCACAAATATCTCTCGTTTTACAGCTGGTAACCGGCCGACTAGCTAAGCCTGCCTGACTTGCAGGCCACGCCGCGCGCCTTTGTCGCCGTACACTGGCTGCGCCTGTGCCCCCTCTGCCGGATTACTTCCATCCGAGCCGCACCTTTTGCTCACCTTCTTGACCACCTCCAAAGAAGCTACTCCTGACGGCGCGCTCGGCCGCCAGCCCTTTTGTACGTGGCGCCACAGCGTCCCCGCATATTCAGAAAACTAGCAGCCGCAGTTCCTGGTGCACGAACGGCGCACTCTTTGTCCAACTTAAGTCCTCGTCTTTCTGCACTAAACCCCCTCGGCGTGCTTGTTGACGATGACCGAGCACTTGTGGCCGCGGACACTGGTGCCACAATTTATGTCATTAACGAGAACTTCTACTCCTCGCTTCGAAAAGTAACACTCCGCCTTGTAGAGTATTCTTTCTTACTGCTAGCACCGAGCCCGTTGATCTTCCCGCAGCTTGAAAAGCGCGTCTTCAACGCAGACGTTTCACAATCTGTTGGACTTTTTATACACTATTCAACATTTAGTGTTCCATGAAAGTTTCCATCATGTCCTCCTTGGGTGGAATTTTGCATACCGCTACAGTGCCGCCATTGACTGCGCCCATGCTCTCGCCGTTTTCTCTACGCTCTGCCATGTGCCCTTCTTGTACTCTACGTTTACTCGTGATGCGAATCTCGTCGCCAAGAATACTGACATCCTCACCTTCTGTGGGGTGCTCATCCGTGTCTGCGCCACCTCTGTTTCTGACGTCAAAGTTCTCTTGTCGCCTTCTTTTCTTTCTTTTATCTCTCTCTTTTCTCTGTTTTTGCCTCTCGTCGGTACGTTCCTCTACACACCGCCGTCATCAGCACTCACTACGGTGCTTCCGCAATTGTCGTCTCGATTACTTCATCTTGTGCGTTCTACTTGCTCTGCGGCACGTGCCTCGGCCATTTTAAAACCGCCGAAAGGATGTTTTGACGATGTTGTGATGTCCCATGGTGCCTACGTCGCTGTCCTCACTCCGCGCATCGCTACTCCAGACCACCTGATGTCATCAGGCCTCTGAAAAAAAAAATTAATGGTGATTTAGCTTTGGTTAAACCAAGGCAGAAGCGGTACCTTCACGATGATTTAGCTTGGCAAAGTCTTGTATGCTATGCTTTGATCATTTCATTGGTCTTTGCCAGGCTAAACCAACGTGACGCTACCGCGTCTCTCTCGGTTGAACCAAGGCTAAACCACCGTTAATTTTTTATGCTCGCCTCAAGGCAGGTGTCATGGCCTAGCACATGAACACCGCATATAGACTTCGTTCCTAGGCGCGCCGGCGCTTCTCACGTTGTGTGCTCGGTTAAGGAGGGCACCACGCCTCGCCTTATCATGTAAACGCCGCATTTCGGCTCCTCGGCAAGCCAAGAGTCGATCATGTGCCCAGATTTTGGCTGACATTGACTTGACCTTGACAAGTCCTGACGACCGCGATGACCTTGACTTGATCTTGACATCGACTTGAAAGCACTTTTACTGCGGTCCTTGACCTCGACCTTGCAATGGCTTGCCAATTAGCGAGACCACTGACCATTCACTGGTTCTCCAAACTTATAAACAAAAGGCTTGACCTTGGCTAAGCCTTGACGGTCATGGGAAAGTACACGGTGATCTCAGCCCGTTACTTCTAGCAGTGAAGCAGCTGCTTGAAAATATATTACAACACCCCTGCCGTCAATTCCGCTTGTGTCGCCAGGATCCCTCCCTCTTTCTGACGGAGCAGCTGGAATGAAGATAATCATGAAGCCTGCCCAATTTGTAATTACATTCAAAACATCACGGCATAGTATAAGGGGAGTCATCGTCACTTTCCCGAACATTTTAAGGGTCTCAGGAGAGCAGACAAACGTCTTCTTATCAAATTTTTTACAGATAGCATGATGTGCCCGGCAGAATTGAAACACTTCAATTCATAATTTGATGGCGGCTGCAGGCTGTGCGGAGCGCCGTTCTCGGACGTTTTCCATATGGGCTGGGCCTTCCCTTCCAATCTCCACCCTTCCCAATCCTTCATCTCCCACCCTTATAGGGAGGCCTGGGAGGCGGCGCTGCTCTGCTGCCATGACCTTCAGTCCCAACGGACCTTGGTCGCAAGGGCGCGAGCGGCGCTAGACGCCATTGGGGCTCCGGAGTAGGAGGTCCACCTAGATTTGTGAGGACCTGGGCCATAGGGCCTGGGCCCAAAGACCTCCTTTTATAGATTCAATAAACATTTACTACCACCATCAAAGAAGTCAAAGCTCTTGAGGCGGCCCGCTGACGCTCATTACGAGAGCTCCTCCTTACCACCCGGTCTTTCATTTCGCTGCTTCATCCACGTTGTATTCAAGAGTCTTAGTCGCCGGCGTTTCTCAAGGCCCAAGTAACCACTCTTGATCATGATCTTTGTCCGAATTTCCAACCTGATGAAAGTTGGTGGAACTCAAATACAGGAAAGGTATCTCACGAGTAAGGCGGCGAACTCCTGCAGTTAGCAGGCAGGAGAAGCTCATTGATGTTCTCTATGAAAGCGTGCTGTACATTGTCAGGGCACGTGAAATGCGGCCAGTGAAAGACTTTAAATGAAAGGTTTAGGGTAATGCAGCAAATTTTTAAACTCGAAGTTCATATTGTGGCCCATCATGTCTATGGAACTCTGCATAAAAAAAGGAGTCCCCTTTAAGCATTGTTTACATTGGAGACCTCGGCAAACTTCTACCTTTCTACTTTGTATCACATAGCAGCGCGACCTGGCAAGAAACTGTTTAATATTTTTAGATTTGGATTGTAATCGCTTCATCAGAAATCGACTGTCACACCGGAGGATTTCAAAGCCGCCCAATTAGAGGATTTTCGAAAAGCTGAATACATAGATGAAACGGCTTCCCTAGCTTACCGGATCATAGGGATAGAAAAGGAGCTGCTCTTTCGTGCCATTAGAGGAGGGGCAAATTTTTTCTCGCTTCGAACGGCAACAGGGTGCTTTCAAAGAATTACAGCAGCGTTCGTGTTGAAATCAGTGCGCTGCTAACCACGCTCGTCATGCTTGCGCAGGGTATTAGCTAAACATAGGTTTCTAAATACTTCCGACGTACTGTATTAGCTACTGTTTTGCAAACATGTTTTTGCCGAAAATAATATAAATTGTTTCCTTTCTTTCTGCAGCTTCCCAAGGGATATATTACATACAAAGAAGACGAATAAGTTTTATTAGACGTGATTGATTTGTACTTGACATGCCACGTATCAGCGATACCCTGTTCAATTATTCTGTATAATAGAGTATATTAACGACTAAATTAGACACCCTGCTCTGGAAAGCAAGAACGGGGAGGCGGAGCTATGTAAAGTAAAAAAAAAACTTTGGGGTATGATTCTTACTATTTGTTTTTGAGACCAGACATATATTCGCTTTTTCGAAATCGGTAGGTGCATGTTTGTTTCATTCAAATGGTGCGATCAAGTTGCCACAAAAAAGTAACCTTAGATTTGAAGTAGTATTAGTTAAAATTTCTTGCCTTAACCTGCCTTTAACAGCAATGCGAGGCTATAGCATTGAATCAAAACAGAAGAAAGTGTTCGCTAAAATTGTATTTTCGAAAAATTATTCGCTTAAGGAAAGCGAAGGCGATGTTCTAAACCCGTTTTTGCCTTGAATAGAGGTTTATAAGACGCTAAATACAAAATTATACATTTGAAGATTGTGTTGTTTTCATGGGGCAAGCTCCGTATGATTTCCAAAGTTTTAGATGGTTAATTCTATTTTCAGTTTGCATTCAGAGCACGAGCAGTTTCCCCTCTGAGCATGTGAAGCTTTTTTTATTCCAACATATATTTTACAAATCATTGTATTGGGACAATAAATTTCTTTCTCATTTACCCATAATTTAGACGTGCTTCTTGGTTCAGGATTTGTAATTGATTGCATCTTTCTCTGCGCCACTAAAGCATTTGACAAACTTAACCACTGTCTTTTTCTTGATAAGTAACGTTCTCCAAACACTGACGCAACTGTATTAGCCTAGATTCATGCTTTCTTTTTTAACCGTGCAGAATTTGTCACTGATGACGGCATCAAATCTTCACTAGTATCTGTCAAATCGAAAGTACCACAAAGTTCAGTTCCCGGCCCTCTTTTGTTCTAAATATGCATAAACGACTTACTCAGTCTAAGGAGAGTGACGACAGGACCTAGATGGTTGTGCGCAATGCTTATGACGCCGTGCAATTTACGAGAGGAGCATACAAGAAAGAAAGGACACTGAGAGAACGGAGCGCACTCACAACTGCTTACTTTCTACCAAAGGTTTTCGACTTTTTTTACGGAAAAAGACGCGCCACGTGGTTAGAAGTCAAGATATAGATCATGTAAAAAAACTAACAACGAGCGGATAGTTTACAAGGGATTAAAAGTACTACAAATAAAATATGCACATCTTGTGCGAGAGGATAGATAACGCACTGAAGAAAATAAACGTGATAGCTTCTACAGATCGCCCTCTCTCTGGGACAGGGAAAAAGAAACATTTCTATTACACTTATTGGTTCCGGTAGTTCTAATCATCTTTCGGTTGCATTAGTAGATTCTGTTGTAACTTAAGTTTTCTAAAAAATTATCAACAAGGCAGAACAGCACCTAGTTACGGCACGGATACATGAGTGCCGTAGCGTGATTATTAAGAAAGAAATGGACGCCTTGTTCACCAGCCGACAACTCGAACTCAAAATGCCCAACCTAGTGGCGTCAATCGAGGCATTTGCCAAAGGAACCGCATCATCAGAAGCCGACAAACACCGCACCAAGCAGACAGAGAAGTTGTCGAAACTTCGACGCCAGCCCAAACAATCCCTACCGCGCCATTCTGACCTGGTCGCCAACTTCTCCGCCAGGAAGCTCACAACCGCCGAAACGTCAATCCTAGCCAAGAGACACAAATTCAACCCACAGGTGAAAAGCCCTCTCTTCCAGCAAACGTATCTGCGCTTCAAGGCGGTATCCGGCCACTGGAACCTGGTGTACGAAAAGAGTTCAGGCTCAAAACAATGGTGTACTTAATTCAGTGCAAGCAGACCGAAAAGAATCAAACGTAACTCCGGATGAAAGGCAAGCCCTGCAAGACCTCAAGACAAACACCAATATAGTGATCCTCCCAGCGGATAAGGACAACGCAACCGTAGTTCTGGACAGACGGGACAACGAAGAGAAAATATCCGCCTTACTCAGCAATCAAGAATATCAACAATTGAAGAAAGACCCCACAACCACTACCCAAGCAAGGCTGAAGAAAACAGTGAAAGAAGTATTCCAAAAACCCACCACCTTCCGAAACCTCTACCTTCAGTTATTGAGCACCAACTGATCGGCTCCAGCATACTAAAGCCTGCCCAAAGACCACAAACCGGGGATCCCATTGCACCCGGTTGTCGACTTCCGGTGATTCCCTCTTCGCTCTTTGTCAGAATACCTTCACAAACTCATATATCCAGTCGCAGGAAAAACAGTGACCCATATCCGTCATTCCAGTCACTTCATCGAACTGGTGTCCCAAGCCACCCTTGAGGCCGACGAATGCCTTGTCTCCTTCGACGTGGTGTCCCTTTTCACAAACATCCCCGTGAAGCTTGCGGTGACCGCTATCCGAGACGCCCTACAACGCGACGAAACACCCACCGCACGAACTCCGCTCAGTGTAAATGATGTCTGCCGCCTCCTGGAGTTGTGCCTATCAAACACGTACTTCTCGTCAAACGGATTATTTTACCGACAATTCAAAGGAACACCAACGGGAGCATGCATCTATCTCGTCATGGCCAATTTAACCATGGAACACATCGAACAACGAGCTCTCAACTCATTCCACCCGAAATCAAAGATTTTCCTCAGGTATGTCGACGACTGCTTTGCCGTCATCAAAAGATCTTAGGCTCACAATTTCCTTCGGCATTTAAACTCCATAAAACCTTTCATTCAGTAAACGCTAGAGGTGGAACAAGAAAACTCCCTGCCGTTTTTGGACGTCCTTGTGTCCCGAAACCAAATACACTTCAATTCTTCGTATACCGCAAACCAACTCACTCAGGCCGGTATCTCCACTTCTCCATAAAGCATCAGGGGTGAAGACGCTGTTCAGAAGAGTTGAGACACACTGCAGCACGGAACTTGACAGAAAAAAAGATCAACGCTCTGTATTCAAAGAACTCATCATGAACGGCTACCCAAAAGACTATTCAAAAAACTATTCCACGTCAAAAACTTAACATTCGTCAAGAAATCAACGCACAAAGACCAACCCCACCACCAAAATACGTCACTTTACCTTAACTCGCAGGGGTCAGCGGGACCGTCGCCCGAATCCTGAAAACATCGGGTCTCCAGGTTGCGCCCAAGCCCACAAACACTGTTGCGCTTTGCCTACCTGTTCCCAAAGACCGGCCGCCGAGATAAAGAGCGCAAAGCATAGTCTACAAAATTCCATGAGCCGACTGCGACGCAAGCTACATCGGCGGAACCAAAAATTTCAAAGAAAGAATTCGGCAACATAAAAACAATGTCCGCAAATTCGCAAGAGAGCGCAATCCAGTAGCGGAACATTCCGAGGACTCCGACGAGAGAATCAACTTCGAAGAAACCCGCATCCTCGGAACCGAAACAAATTACCACAAAAGACTCCTGGAATCCTGGCATATCCAAACCACCCCGAACAATATCAACCCCACTAAAGGAAACCTGCCCCGAGTATATGCCCACGGACTTCGCTCTTCAAGTCAACGAAAAAAAGTCGCCATTCACCAACCCCCTGCAGTGCGCCAGCGTGACTAACAGGCTAAACCTACTCCCCTCCCCCGCGCCTTTCACGTCACAGCTGTCGTTCCTTTAACCCCCCCCCCCTCACCTCCATACTTAAAAGACGCTAGCTACTGCCCTCAGTCACCCCTAATGAGGGAGCCAAGTCAGCTTCGAAACTTTGGGTTAAAGTTAAAATGTTTGGTTGGAGATGTGCAGTTCATTATAAAACAGAGGCATGCCATCTTCGGAACTATAGCAGCGTGTAGCCAACTTACCATAACGATTAATTAGTCCGCACTGTAGTCGTGCATCAGTGCACTGTAGTCGGAGATCAGTGGTATGCGGCAGACTACGGCGGCTGGGAGAGCACGACCGACGATGAGCACTAAATAATTGCTCAGGGGAATTCGCGACACACTTCCAAAGTTTCAATGATTGTAGGCCTCATTCGAAAAAGACTTCAGCGCATTCAACTAAGAGAACAGAAGGAGAGATAATCGAAGCCATCACAATTTTAACTGCTGGAATCAATAAGTGTTTCATGTTTCATTATCACTGTCTGAGAGGGAGGTCGAGCTGCTGAATCTGTCACGTTGAATTTTTCTCAACGTTGGATCTTGCCTCCCGCGCAAGATGTACATATCGCTAGCATTTCATGACCACGTGCTAATTTATTTTTTCCAGTAATTTTAATTTTAATGGTGTTTGAACTCTTCGCCCGCTGTAGGTTTTGTTGATTTACTATGTTCTTGTATCTTCGCTTCTAACTACGTGGCAAGTGCCTTCCTCTGTGTAAAAAAAAAAAAAAAACCTTCGTTACCTAGCAAACAGTTGCCAGTTCACACTCTGTCCTTCCAGTGTCATTCCTTTGTTCAGCGTTCGCCCCGTAAAGTGTAGCGCGTAATAATCATCTTACCCAATGTACTTTCTTCCCAAACGGGCTTTTTTTGCTGATGACTGCGTAATATAACAGAAAATAACCAGCCATTCTAACAACACCGAAGCTTCACTCTTTCATTCCGACTTGAATGACGTGGTTAACTAGTGTTGTGCATGGAAGATAGGACTCAGCCATACGAATAAGTGTTAATCTATGATCATTCCCCGTTATAGCGCTGTCCTATACACCAACTAAACAACCTTCTTTTAACGTCTACAGCTTCATATCTCTACCTCAGTATTAAGATAACTAAGAGAATATCCTGTAGACCACGCATAAATTTTACTAGATCCAAAACCATTAAAACTCTTGAATTCCCGAAACGTTTTTTTTATCTCACACTCTCAACAGTGGAATTCCAAATTTACAGAACTTTTGTTCCACCTCAGTTAGAATACGCATCGGGAATATGGAATCACTATCACACAATAATTCAAGCACTAGAAGCAGAACATAACCGATCGCTCCATTTTATCTTAGCTAAATATGACCGAACGGCCAGTGTTGCCTCTATGTTATATTTGCTATGACCGAACTGTCAGTGTCACCCATACAGAAGGACCTCTAAATATTCAACCATTCGATACCCGGGAGAAGAGAGTACGTATGTCTTTCCCACAAAATCAATAGTCACAATGAGTTCCTCCTGATAATCTGCAGTCATCCAGCTCTATTAATTCGCTGCTCGCCAGGCTCTCCACGCTCGACAACACAAATTTCAAATATCGCATCTAAAGCTGTAACCTTCACCAGTTACTTCCGCCTCAAAACTAAAACTGAGTTCAATAACTTGCCGGCCTCTGTAAGGCACAATACAGACGCAGTTCTCTTTAAACGGGCCTTAAATAGCTTGTTCTGCTGTCTTTAAAGACATAATTTTCATTCGCTTTCTTTGCTGGCGTAAGTGGCCTTTTCTGGCAACTGTTCTACATTGCCTTCGTGCGACTCAGGCAACGCCACTTACCAGATATTTCATGTCATTACTCTGCAAGCATACACAAAAGAGCGCTTTCGTTCGTTATTCGTTATTACATCGATACTGTTATGATCATGTATGAATGCGGCTTCCAATCACATATGCAGCGCCGTACAATGAACTATTTTGTCTGCACACACCCTTCGTTGTTGCTCATGTTGCGCCTTATTTAAAAAGTGGCATGAAAGGCCGACTAGCTCGATAACATGCGTTACTATATTCCAGCCAACAGTTCCAGCCAATGCGACTGTTCCGACACTTCGCAGAAATCATCGATATCTATTTTTAATGCAAGCGCTAAGGTGGAAAGAAACCGTTGTAGATTAGCTTTCTTAGCCCGTTTCTTAATAACTTCGAAGCAACAAGAGTATTTGCATTAGAACCCAAGCGTTTGGTCACAAACATTATCAAATATTATACACCTGCTAATATGCGAGACTCCGCCATATAGACTGAGAAGAAAATTAGGAGATTAACACGAATAGTTGGCAAAGGCAAACACCTAGTGGCAGTAGTGCCACACTGCACTATATTATGGACACTGTTGCACACCGCCACTATAATGCAAGCCCTTTCTAACTCGTTGACCAGGCATTATTTCGTGGAAAAACTTTGATCTTTGGCTCAGACACTTAGACACAAAATCTCAACAACAAATGTATATGTGCAGTGAACCTCTTTGGATAACGGTGTCAAAAGACATGTCAAATCGTGGATTTCAAATAGCTTATCAACAAAATATATATTTGAGCACAAATTACCACTTACCTCTTGAGCACAGACCTTCGCATTCTTCTCTGCTTTCAAAGTTATTACCCTGCAGAGTACAACCTACTTCTTTTAAACATGAGTTACTCCAGGGGTCAAAATAAAAGACCTCAAAGACTCCATCATAGCAATAGCTGGCAGGGCGTGGAGCAGTGCACACGGCTGAAAAAGAAAAGAGAAGAACATGCCATTCATCACGTTGCACCGCATATGATCTTTCTATCACTTCTTGTGGTGAATGTTTACAAGAAAGAGAGAAAAATACCGCTTGGCTATCAGTATAACAATTAAGAATATTTCTCGAAAATCTATCTCCCAGCTTAGTTTTCTTATGTTACGATAATAGCGCACGGCTGATGTCAGTTGAATAAAATCTTGATCTAGCGCACCCAAACGGCATATATCCATCCAGATATAATTTAACGTACGCATTTTGAACTGAAGGGTGCCCAGCTATATTATATGTCGTCCTTATAAATGTTCTTGTTTATACGTTGCAGTTGGCACAGTAGGTTGATAGAGGTTTTCAGTATGTAGGGTAAAGTACGTGTTAGTCACCGAGCAGAAAGGAGTAATGAAATGACAGAGGAAGTACCGAAGACGCTAAAATATTATTCGAATACAAGAAAGTGTAGTCTTCATGTACATAATGAGATTACAGCTTTTAATTTTCGTCTAGTTGATTGTTCGATCTGAGTGGAACTCGCTACTCGTGACCCCAAAGGAAACTATGAAAGAGTAAAATCTGAGCTCGCAGTATAATCGCTGCCTATTCTTGTTAGGCATTCTTTAAAAAGCATACTCATTAACATACTGTTGTAATTCAACGCATAAACAACATTCACCTTTTTTCGGCGAAAACCACGCAGCCTAGTGGCCTGTGTGTCGCGTGCTCCTCTCATAACACTTCGGTTTAGTTCCGCCGACTTTAGGAAAAAAAATTATTTCAGTGTGAGATCACTAATATGGAGTTTCAGAGCCAAGCAAAAGTTGTCTAGTGTATTTCTGTGCGCCTCGGTAACATAGAAATTAATGAAAAAAGACATCACATCTATATCCGCGGGCGGTGGAACCCATGGCGACGCGAACAGATACACTTGAATGCCCGCTGCGCGAAGTGACTAGGCTATCACCGCAATTCTTTAATTAAAGCGTGGTACTTATTATACAAAATTAAGTACTGTAACATGATCTATTTAGGAAGCTTTTAAAAGACATCTATTTATGAATACATCTTCAAAAGACATACCAACAGGGCACTAAATGGGAGGCAGGAATGAGTGCATCACCAAAAGGGAGTGCCAGTCCAGTTTAAAGTTGGTCTGTTCGTACACCTCGGTCAGGTTCACAGTCTAGGAACATGAACCCGCCGCGTATTAAACTGCGCCACACTCTCACGCTGTGCCCTGTAGAGCGCCGTCTTCATCAAACTGGATGTGCTGCATTCCGCACTACTGCCCGCTCATTGTCGTCCGCTTTTCCCTCTGTTTTCTGTAGCTCAAGTGAAGCAGTTCAAAACCGAGCGACTAGATTCATCCATTCCTCGTATTTTTTTATATCAGCATATCATCTTTAAAATCGCAGTCGAAGCTACCTAGCTTTCCTCATCATCATAAATTTGCTTGTTTGTTTGTTTCATAAGCTCGTTAATCCTAAACTACGTCAGGAACCCTACAACAGCACGCCCCCACGACGCATCTCCCTTCGCACCAGCCATCAGCATCAAGTACAACGACCTTGCGCCCGCGCAACTACATTCTTGTCATCATTCTTCCGTCAGACTGCCAGTTACTGGAACGGCCTTCCCCGAAAGATTGCTGCTGTACCTGCGCATCTGTGTTCCTTGAATGAATTTCACATGTACTTGCTCAATGAAAATCTTTTCTTTGTATAACCTGCTGGAGTGTTATCTGCAGTTATTCTGTTTTTAATATCTACGTGCCCCACCGTTATGTAATACCCTCTAACGAGAATACTTAAGGTACTAAAGTGAAGTAGCACAAACCCGTGCTTTCGTATTACATCGAAATTAGTAAGGAATCTTCGTAGCTTCCCTTTCTACCAAGGTGACATTATCTGAAATTTCTCTTGACCACCTTTACCATCAACAACGCCGGGTTCAGTTGCTGATGAACTATACAATGCTTTCTCATCAAAGAGCTGAAAACGTTATGCAGTAAAATGAGAGTAAAAATTGCATAATTATGCGCAATCAGGGCGATGATGTGCATAAGACACAAGCCCACTAAATCTGAATAACGTGGTTCTGTCACAAGGCCTACTATGAGAACCTTCAATCTTTGTTATCCCGATTTGGTAGTGGAAATATGTTAGGGAGAATAAATTGATTTTACATTCCAATAAATTTACTTTGCCTTCATAATATTATACTTACGGGCCTAATGATCAATGCGAACAGGACACAATACAACAGCGCAACCGGTAGTCCTCTAGTTTCCTGTTGGTGTATGGATGGATTGAAGGATAGCAACAACTTTTATTAGAAAAAAGGAAAGAAAAAAATCTTCGAGGGTGGACTCCTACTGATCCAGGAGTCCACGGGCTTGTGCCACACATAAGGCCCGATCGCCAAGCCATTTGCGGCCGGCGGGCTGAGCGGTTCGTAAAGCAGCCTCCCAGGAAGAATGAGTGGGACTTGGGATGGGTGGTACTGCCTGTGGGGAAGGACATTCCCAAAGGTAGTGGAAAAGTGTGGATGTGGGCACACCACAGGTGTTACAATGAGGAGGAAAAGTGGGGTGAAAGTATGAGAGGCGGTAAGGTGAAATAAAGCAGCCCGTCGGTAATTGTCGCCATGTGGGGATGGATAAGGGCCACAAGGTACTGTGGGTTGGTGGTAATGTCGTGCGGCTGAATTTGTATAATGCGGTGGTTTGATGATATGTATAAAGGACCGATGGCGCCTCTTCCTCGGGGTTGGGTGCCTGATCGTCCGGGGTCCGGGAGGAGAGTTCTCGGGACAGCGCATGAACGCGCTCATTACCGGGGATCGATGCATGCCCAGGGATCCACGACAGAGTAACCGTTCGGTCGAAAGAGGTGCTGTATGTGGCCGGCCTCGCCACACCCTTTAGGAAGGGGCGTTATGCGGCCTAGGAATCTGTGCAAACTTCGGTTATGTTTTTGTCAATAGTGGAGTGGGCCAGCGCACGAGCGATGCCGGCTCTTTCCGCCTCTGAGTGTGTATGAGTTAGGATAGTGGCGGCGGCCCCCACAGTGCCGTCTTCATAGCCTGCGACTGCCGTGAAGAATCTTACGTTAGAATTTTCTGCCACGTCGACATAATTGATACCGGAGCGGTTGCTGTATGTTTTGGTGTAATAGCTCGCTCGAACCTGCCGCCTACCCTGATGGAGGCTAGCGCTCATATTTCGTGGTAGGGGCTTCTTATAAAAGTTGATCCTGCGTGCGCAGAGAAACCATTTAAGGTTTAGGACTTCTTGAGGTGGGAATGGGTGGATTGAGACGGAGCTGTCGCAGTAGGCATTATCCTGTTTCCGTGCGAATCAGGCGGATTAATTGGCTGGTGCGTTGAGCCCCTATTAATTCGACCACGGTATTGTGGGTACCAGTGGCAAAGTGGCGTTTCGTACTAACCGTCAGTGGAAGACGTAGGGCGGAGGTAACAGCCGTGCGTATTAGGATGTCTGCCTGTTGTGTTTGGCGCTGAGTGAGTATGTCGTATGGGATGTGGTATGTAATGCGGCTGATGATTGATGCATTTGTCACACTGAGGGTCTGGCGTTCAGACAGCCATGATTGCGTGCTGCCACACGCTTGATTAGTGCAGCCACGTGTTTGGTCTGTCTATGCAAGAGCTGAAGGGTGGCGGTAGCATCGAGTGTTTTGTTAATGAGAAGGCCGAGAATCTTCACCTGAGACACAATGGGCACTGAATTCTCGTACATGTGCAGTTCAATGGGGGCAGGGGGGGCACTGGGTAGGGGTTTCAGCTCCAAGAGTTCCCATTTATTTGGAGAACAACCGAGGCCTGTGTTTGCTAATTGCGTGGTGGTGTTGTCTATGGCAGATTGCAGGATATTCTGGGCTGTTCCAATGGATCCTCCCGTTGTCCAGAAGGTTATACCATCTGCGTATATGGCTACGTGGAGCCCTGGGATAGCAGCAAGGGCCTTTGCCAGTGGCGCTAGGGCAATGTTAAAAAATGGCCAGGCTTAGCTTGGTTAAGCCAAGGATGCGTTGCATATCTCGATGGAGTTCCGTGCTGCTCCGTTGACTCGATAGGCTATTGACTCGATCGCCATTGAAACTGCCCGTGTAGCAGCGCTCGATCGCCTTTGAGTCGATAGACTATCGGTTCGAGGGCCCTCGAAATGCCCGTGTGACAGGGGTATAAGACTGTCCCGGCGAAGGAGCGCAGCTCTTTTATACATATGCCGTGACGTCAATCATAGCGCAGAGCCCCTAGCGGGAGGAGCGGGAGTCAGGTGGTGGCTGCGGCCGCGCGCGACCGCGCCAGTTGGGGCCCAGCTTTTCCTCCGTGACGTCACGCGCCGGCGCAGCGCCCCTAGCGGGAGGAGCGGGAGTCAGGTGGTGGCTGCGGCAGCGCGCGACCGCGCGAGTTGTGGCCCAGCTTTTGCTCCGGCTGTCGTGACGTCACGTCACGTGGTTTGGTGGCTGCCCGGCCGCGCCCAAGGGCTGAACTGAGTGATTGCAATATGCAACGCATAAAAGTAAAGGTGATAGGACTTCCCTTTGTGGGGCTCCCCGGTTAGGTAGGGAGAAAGGCTGGAAGGCGACATCCCCAAGATAGAGTTTTGCCGTGCGTCCCTGAAGCAAGGCCTGAAAATAATGTTATATGCGGGTGCCACAGCGGGTGGTGGCTAATGTCGTCAGGATATGGTCATGGCTTATTGTGTCGAAAACCATATGAATATCCAGGGCCAGTATAGCTCGCGTAGCAGCTGTGCGGCGCTTAGTGCAGAAGAGAGGCTCTTTAAGGGCGAGAAGTACGTCTTGCGCCGAGATGTACGGACCGAGGCCAAATTGAACGTTGGAGAGGAAGCCTGTTCATTCTACGAACGGATGCAGGCAATTGAGAAAAACGTGCTCGAAGAGCTTGCCGACACAGCTCGTTAAGGAGATGGGGCGCAAATTTTGAAGGGTGAGGGGTTCGCCCGGTTTGGATATAAAAGTCATGCTGGTATGGGTCCAGGCTGACTGGAGCGTCCCAGCGTGCCAGTGCTTATTAAAGAGCTCCACGAGTTCCTGAAGAAAGACTTCATCCAGATTGAGTAGTGCCTTTACGTTATGCCATCCGGCCCCGGCGCCGTAGAGCGGTGAATACTAAAGAGTGCTCGGCGGACTTTGGTTAAGGTTAATGATTGTTTATGTTGTTTGGGCTGCAGTGATCAACTTGGAATGCTAGTAGCGAATTAAACAATTCGAAATTTTACGTTGCAAATTTTCATTCTTGCTACTTTGGGAAGAGAGCTAATGATCTCTTGGTTATGATCACAGTTTTTGCTCTGATCTTTTCCTGATCTGTGCACAAAGTAGCTCTCGAGAAAGCATAATGAAACCAAGCTTGAATAAGTCTAAGCGGTGTGGCTCAAGCAGGCATTGAAAGCTCTCATGAGTGGGTTTGGGTTCTTTTATCCATAGATCAGCTAGATGTAGCTCACTTATTGTTAACAATACCATTTGCGCACTGGTTTTTTTAGGCATTACGAAGATACGTGGATTGCATTTCCTTTAGAATGTAAATTGGCTAAGTTTCGACTCATTTGGAGAAACAGATCGTCCGAAGTTTCCAATTGCCTGCCTGTCAATAATGATGATTTTTCTGTGGTTGATTGTGAAGTACTTAAAATTTGGTCCATGTACATAATGTGGATTATGATATTCAGCATTCTAAAAGTGACGTGGCATAGGTTAAGTGGTAATAATTTTTCGAAACCCCGAATTTCACAGCCGGCTGGTGTAACATTATTCTTCTCATCCATACTAGTATTTTGTCTTTACGCAATAAGGAAAAATTAATATTCAAGATCAGCGGGCGATGAACTGATACCTACATTGTTTGAAGAAAATGTCAAACCCGATGAGAAAAAGTTTTCGAAAATATATTTTTTACTAATATGAGTGAAGTTTTTTATACACCCTATGTGAGTGAAAAAGTTTGGCCCGATTCAATGTCTCACCATCTCGTAAATGAAGAGAAACAGAGTTATTCTACAGTGCGAATAATTGCCGCTCTTATTCAGTGGAAGGGTCTTTATAAAAGTTTGTGACGAAGCAAATGGTGCTGAAAAAATTATTAACCACCTGTTTTTTTGAGGGCGTCTGTTTGAAGATGTAATTTTCTTCTCGTGACAAACAGGTTTTGCCAGAAGCGATTGTTTATAGCGGTCCAGTTTTGAAAAAAGGACTATTCTTGTTCTGTGTAGCTAGAGAGTATGCATACTAATCATTGTGGCAAACTAAAGTAACGACGACCAAGAACGCTTATGCTTATGACCAGACACCAAAACGGACATCGGGCAATATTAAAGCAGCATCTTTATTTTGTCCAAAAATGTCTATTACTTTGAGAAATTGAAATAAGAGAAACAATTGCAGACCCACACCTCGGCAGTCTAATACTCTTCTTCTAGCTTCACTATATGCGTTGATCTCTAATAAGTGGCTGTATGCCGCATTGCCGCTTTCCGAAGTGGGCGCAAGTGAAGCCATCGGAAGTTCGGTGGCATGTCCCGGAAGTTCGTTGTCTGCTGTGTATTGCACTGCAAAAAGTCGCGTCTTCTGCCCTTCAGTTCTCATGTTTTCGCGTTGTTTAAGCCTAACGTCTACTGTAATATCAAAGCAATGAGCAAGCTCAACGCGGGAAATGTGTGCATTCGTCGGGGAACATTGTATTTTCAGAGGAACCGAAGAAAACATTTACGCAGGTATCACCATGCCGCGGCAAAGGGGTGCGTGCATTAACTCTATTTTATGATCTCGGTCTCGTCTTCTGAACGTAATTAGGAGAAGTAGTGGAAGGACGATGAGTCTCGGTCATTTTAAAAACAACTTTCGTGTAGCAAAGAAAGGGCAATGGCGCGGAAATCCTAACACTTGAAGAGCCACTCGTTATACAGCTGCCGCTGTTTTAGTTTTGAGTTGGTGGCGGACGATGTCTCTTCTCATTCTTGGCAGGTGATGTTTATCGCTTTAGTGTGTCATTTACCTTCCAGGCGTGCTTTTAATCTAACTCAATAGCACAGCCACGCTTCATATACACAGCACGAGAGAAACGAGTGACGAGAAAGACGAATGCAGCAGCGCATGTGGCAAGCGCTGTTAAAAGTCAAATGCACTAAGTATCACGAACAAAAGCCCATTCAGGCATAATTTGCTACAGTACTAAAGAGTACTTTATAAGCTGCGTCGAAAAAGCAGCACCATTTACCTTTTGGACGCGCTAATGGGAACTAGCAGAAAATCGACGTCACTACACCAGATTGTGGCCTCACCCTCACTCCGGTTCGGTCTAAACATAATACGGCAAAATGGTCACTGCAAAGTCGGCTGCCTAATGAAGGCTTAAATCTATGCTTCATTAAATTTATCCCATATTGATGGTATAACTAGGGCTTAGAGCGCGACAACGTGCACCATAACATGCACCACAACAAAGAGCAGAGTTGGCGATGCTAGCGCAACGGGAGGACACAGAGCTGTGCAGACGAGGCTCCGTACGTACTGTGTGTAGCGACATTGTTTCGTCTGCTAGTGTGGCTCCGTGGCGATCCAATGGACCCTTTCTTTTGGAACTTCTTTACCGAGGACTTCGCTGCTGTCGTCATGCAGTTGATGGCGCATCAGGCAGGCATTATCATGAAAAAAGACGAGAACGTCGAAAAGACAAAATGCTAAGTGTAAAACGAAAACTAAAACATAAAAACCGTGCTGAAGTACGATTTCGTGCACTGCCAAAGGCTGACTTCCAGGACATGCCGCCCAACGTCGGCTGGCTTCACTTTCAGGCGCCCGTTGCGGCTTCCAGCACCCTGGGGGAGATCAGTGATCTCATCTGCTTCTATGTCCCACTCGTCGCACTGTAGTTGCGGAATACAGTCATCAAATCGCCCAGAAAGTTGCTTCCTAATTGGAAGGACTGTGTCTATTGAAAGAAACCGCGACACAATATTGTAAAGATACACGAACACGGGCGCGAAGAGGTGTCGACGTGAGAGTAATGACAAGCCATGCCGAGCACGACTATTTTGCTGAGTGGTGTTCTTAGGCCAGCAGATCAGGAAAGCAGATCAAAAATATGCGTAAAACAGTAAGGAGGCTGACGACAACGCGCGAGAGGTTTAAGTCTCTCGTAAATACACGTTTCCTCATACGTGCCCTTAATCTTACTGATTTTGTGAGGCTTCCTTTGTTGAGAGATTGTGTGATAAAACGAATTATGAAAGTTAATGCAACCGGTGCTTCTATCGCGGCACTTTGCAGCACTCATTGTTCAAACGAAGGAAAATAAAAACATAATCTCGGCATGTTATATTCAACTTTCCAAAGGATATTTTACCATGTACTTGCAAACTATATGTTTAAATCTGTGATTAGTTAAACTTCTTGCTTTTGTAGTGGGCTGCGAAACAGCAATAAAACTTACTAATTCTTTACCTGTTTAGGTATCTTTTAGTTGAGAAATTAAAGAAAATAGCGTCGGAAACTGCGTTTGTTTATTTCCTGACACTGATTCTCATTTCTGTTCCCAGTGCACTCGGCACATCGACTGAAAATCACCCACTGCGGAATATGCAACTATTTCTTGCTGGTTTACACATAAAAATAACGGCAATGGAAACCACAAAAAGGTTGCATTATATTTACCTGGGTTTTT
Organism: Amblyomma americanum; assembly: GCF_052857255.1. Taxonomy (NCBI): domain Eukaryota; kingdom Metazoa; phylum Arthropoda; class Arachnida; order Ixodida; family Ixodidae; genus Amblyomma; species Amblyomma americanum. The sequence continues at coordinate 82,936,567 of NC_135505.1, read as the reverse complement.
CAAGCTGCTGCTGTGATGCACGGCCATGCACACTGGCAGAAGAAAGAAGCCTAAAACTTGGTAGATATTCATGTTAGACACGCTTAGTTAAATTTCGCATCTTTACACTGCGTTATATATATCTACAGTGCATAAAATTAAAAGAAAAACCTGGCATTTGTATGCAGACGTCATAGGTGCAAGGTTTTTTACGACTCTTCAGAACAAATAGAGAAAACGCTGTACACCAATACACAATTCTCAGTATTCAACATTCAGATACTCTTTAGTTCTCTGCACAGCTATCAAGTATAATGTACGGCCTTGACGTCACGCGCTGTCCCAAGAAATCACACACGCAGATTGCTCTCTGGTCCATAAGTCAAATATTACACTGCAACAGCCCTAAAAAAACGAGTTCTGCTCATAGTCAGCATTCGAACAATCACCAATTACTGTTTTCTTCGACGTTCAAGTTCTAAACCATTATTATTGTTACGGGCAGGTCTCCGCGAACAATAGTCAGCTGCTAAAAATACAGACATTGTAGAAGTTCTCGCAGTAGCTCTTGTGTATAAAGGGAACAGGCGAATAAAAACGGTTCGAGCTTTTCTGTTCTTTACACTTTCAAACCTTTAACCCGACCAGCTGCAGAACAAACGCTCAAGCTTGAGCTGATTTATTGTCGTGTTGGGTTTCAGTTAGCAAACCTAGAAATAACAGTGTTGTTCTTAAAGGGTCTCGATGTTTCCACTTTGGTGGTTGTGGCACTTTTGGCATTGTCCTCGTTATCAAAAAGCGTTTTCCACATTGTGGCTAGTATACAAAGAGCAATCGATAAATGGAAATCAGAAACTTCGGCAAAAATATCAGGACGAGAAATAAAGAAGCGAACAAAACACGGGCGCAGTGTTCGTTTATTTAGCTCCTGTTCGCGTTTTTTGCGCAGTTTCAAACCTTCCTCGAAAATGAAACAACTAGCCCACAAGAGAGCCCTGATAAAAAAAAAATAAAGCATTTCTGCGTTCATTTTCCCCAATTAACCATTTCATTTCATCATACACTCAAGAAATAAAACGGTATTCGTTTTTAAGCAATGTAGGATGCTCGAATTTGGTAACCATCCTCTTAAGTGTGAGTACTTCGCAGGAATAAAATAGTCTTACGTGCCGACGAAACCTTGGACCAGAAAATATTTCGAGCAAAGCTTCGTGAATAATTTTTTGGGGGATCGTTGTAAGGCTCCAGCTTAAATATAAAGGGCATTTCACTGTGCATGCAATCTCAGGTTGAAAGCATGCGTGAGCTCCTCATTTTTTGAAAAGTTTAATCAGTTATGCCGTAGAAGGCTCTTATTCAACCCTTGCAGCAAAGTAATAATTTTGGAGTCGCTTTGCGCAGCTTGCGAACTAGCCGTCAAGATTCTTTCAAAATTCAGCTCTTCGGTTACTCATCGAACTATTTACAATTAACTTTCTGTGAGCGCACGCGTAAAAGGTCTTCAATGGCATATTTTTGCGTACTATGTGGCAAAAACTGATAAAGATAGCCAGGTGGACTACACTGCACACGGATTGACAAATGTGTAAGACACTATAAGGTTCAATCGCCATGGTCTATCGGTATCCGCTACAGGTTCCAGCTAATTAAAGGGCTTCCTGCAAATAAAGATCAAAGCCTATTGAACAATGCTGACATGAAATAGAAAAAATGCTGATAATAAGTACGTTGTGATGCAGATGATCAGCGATAGCTTGGCACGGTGGCGCGAAATTATAAATAGAACTGTAAAGACGAAGATGTGACAACGAGGTAGCGGCAGTGCAATCGCTGAGCGCGTGCTGCTGCCGGGCTCTAGAATAACCGCGGACGCCTAGAAGGCCTCGTTCTGCGCCTGGTTCTGCCTTCCTGGCTCTGGTGGTGTCTGAGCTATTAAACCCCCTTTCAAGTGGTGGAGATTTCTCCTGGTCCCGTCCTGGAGCTCCGCAGCGGCACTGTAAAGTCAGCAATGCCGAATAACGCCCCCCTGGCTCCCCAGCCAGCGGCTGCTCCGCTTGTCTGCTCCGGCACACCTCGACAACGGGACCCGACTGTCTTCAGTGGGCTCGGCGACTCTGACGTCAAGGACTGGCTGGCTTCCTACGAGCGGGTCAGCACGCACAACCGCTGGGACGACGCCATGAAACTGAACAACGTCATCTTTTACCTGGCTGATGTCGCCAACCTCTGGTTCCGTAACTACGAAACCGATATCGCTACATGGTCCACGTTCAAGACGAGCTTCATTGAGGTACTTGGATGTCCTGGCGTGCGCAAACTTCGCGCCGAACATGGCTTACGCGAACGGGGTCAGCAGCCTGGCGAGACATTTACTAGTTATTTTGAGGACGTGGTGGATCTTTGCAAGCGCGTGAACAGCGATATGACCGAGGCTGATAAGATCCAAAATATCATAAAGGGTATCGATGAAGATGCGTTCCAATTGCTTCTAGCCAAGCAGCCGGCCACCGTGGTTTCCGTCATCAGCTTGCGCCAGAGCTACGAGGAGCTCCGCAAGCAACGCGTCCTCTCTCGTCGCACCGTACAGCCTGACGACGTCCTGTCCGCTGATATCGAGACAGCAGGAGGGCAGCAGCTCAGGCATGACATTCTGAAGTTCATTCGAGAGGAGATCGCACGCCAACTAGCGCTCATCTCTGGAGTTCGTAACCCCCCGCCAGCGCTGTCTCCCACCCTTCAGCAGACGATCTGAGCCCAAGTCGCGATTCGCAGACAATCCGAGCCCCCCTTCAGAACCACGTTTTGCGGGTAAATCTGCTCGGTGATTTCGCACCTGAGGGCCCTACCGCCTTTTACGATCAGTTTTGCTATTGCGTCTCAAACAACGGCATCCTTCCCTCTAAGAAAAGCGGCTTCAGCATTTCTTTGCTCCCAGAGATGTTTAGGTGGATGATACCGCAAGCCGGAAGACTCGTACGAGTCGAAGGCATCGGCATTTTACCCTAAATCAATAGAGCGAATCGAGTAGGGCGGCGCGTTTATAAATAAAGCAAAAAGGAAATAGCCCCTAGAAATCGCAGATAGGAGAAAGCACAATGCACAAACCAAGTGTAAACAAACTTTGAAGGCAAACGAAGCTGACGGCGAGAAAGACGGTGTTGGCCAATAAACTTTAAAATTTGCAAACTATGACCGCAGCAGCCTGGAGAGCAAGTTATACGACATCAGCGGTTGAAACTCTGTCATCCTGTCCGTTGCTGGGCGTTTTATGATGAATAAACAAGTAACACTCACTAAACTGATTTCAATAGCCACATTCCTAACAAGACACCCCTGAAACACTTTACGTTTCAAAGTAAGTAGATATATAGGATTGCTAAATGCTGTAAAGATTGCAAATGAGTCCAGACATGTAACATACATTTTCTAAGAAATGATGGCAAAGCGCTAGGAGACGACACAAAGAAAACACCTACCGCAGGACGGGCCTTGTACAGCGCCCGTCCTGTGGTACGTGTTTTCTTTGTCTCCTAGTCCAATAGCGCTGGGTCAATATTTCTAAGCAGTGAACCAACTAGCACTGGACCAAAATCCTTATCAAATATATTTCAGGCCTCAGGAATTCTAAGAACATAAAGGCATTTTTGATGCATTCTCGGGACTCGAAACTAAAGTTCACTATGAGAAATCAAATGGGTGTTCGCCGCTGTAAGAGCTTTTCGCTAGTCAGCGCTTAAAAGCTACTATAGAGCAATACCTACTCGTCTTACATCCACAGAACAACTTGCAAGTATTACACGAGGAGGAACAGCGCCTATTGCCCAAGGTTTGTTGCTGGGCGAGTTGTTGGGGTACATCTTGAGAACACAGCGCTTGCAGACAAAGGACCAGAACAAGAAGGACACACACCAGCGCAGGTGTGTGTCCTTCTTGTTCTGGTCCTTTGTCTGCAAGCGCTGTGTTCTCAAGACGCCTATTGCCCACTTCAATATGTCGAAAATTAGTGACCACCACCTTGAAGTCAATGTATTCCAGATTATGAGTGCTGGCAGAAGCACGAAGTAAAATATCATTCAGTAATGGCGTCAAATAGCCAGAAATACAACAGCAGGTTACGGCGTCGAAGTGCTCACTGGTCTGATATTGACTGACGAGCACTAAGGAAGTTGGTTTTAGTGACAGGAGCAGGGGCAGTCGACAATTTCATACCTTCGTTCATGGACTCTTTATATTAGGTGCTAGAACAAACTTTTAAATAAGAGGTCTAAAAAGGGGCAACAATCTTGAACACTGTTGCAAATTCCGCGGGTGACAAATTGTGCACTAGGTGCTCGGTGGCTTCCTCCATATCAATAGAACGCGTAAAAACGGCATCCGCATGCGATAATTGAAAATAAAGAGCCAAAGAACTTACAGTTCTTGCCCACAATAACAGTTCGAACACCACCGCCCGTTTAACTGCCAAGGCTACTATCGTACATTGTGCACCAGTTCTGGCCACACATGTCGCTGACGTGGTAATGCTGCCATCTCTATTTTGTAGGCAGCCTGTGCTGCTACTCCAGGCGGCACTCTATCAGAAAGTACCTCTTTGAAGATTTTCCGAATTTCCAGCAGTATTTACCCGGGCCAAAGTGCTGACGTAGATTTCACGTAAGTTTGCAGAGTCTAATCTGGCTCCACACCTAAATATGATAAACCTCCTTGGAATCTGTATCTCGCAGATGGACATTCTACCCTCTTGACATTGGTTGCGCGCCTAAGAAACCGCCAGACTTTTGCGTATGGCACGCATACGTTAACAGCAAAGCTTTCTTGGTTGGCAGTGTGAAGTTGCACCTCTTGAGATGGCTAGTTCACCGCCATACATAAGTTTTTCTTGTGTCCTTTCGTACTCTGCGCTATATTCTCTCGATAAGTTAAATGAGTTTCTCCTGCTTCTCTTTGCAAATAGGTATTGTAAGCGTTGGCACGTGTGCCACGATGTTGTGCCATCTCTTGTTCTCTAATATATTATAGATGAACACCTCCTGTCCAATTGTGCGACTCAAGCCTTCGCAAAAAAGGCTATCAGTATACAGGTTGTGATAGTTGTTCTGTTACTGGAGTTGCTACAGTGCTAAATGGCTTGAATTTTCTCTGCTTAAAACGCAATAATTATATTTGAGAGCTAAATATCGGAGGCCTTATGCCAGGGACTGGATATGTTGGATGAAACATCGTGATTTAACCTACTGTGCGACAGGAATTGTGCTTCAGCGTAATGGGTTACGTTGTTGCGACGATAATTCATTTATTTATTTATTTATTACAATACCTTCAGGGCCCCAGTGGGGCGTTACAGAAGGGAGTGGATAAAAAGTAAAAACAATGCAGCAAAATGAAAACAAAAAAGTAAATAATAATAATAATAATAAAGTTTAAATAATTAAGTTGACGTAGGACGCAAGCTAAGTATATAACATTCAGTCTGTTGAAAAAGCTGGCTGGTTGTGCTAAAGAGCTCAAAACTCCTGTCGCTCCGGTCAAAAGAAATTGTTGTCTCCAGAAATCTAGGCACATCATGATATAGTATGTGAATCCGTGTGCCCTCTTTGTAAGGAAAGCGCGTCTTAAATCCTGGGCAACATGAATTTCATTCCAAGGTAACTAGCGATCAGTTGGGTTCAATTGGCATGCGCAGAGTCTGTGGGGATGCCGGTGGACACAAGTAACGTGTACTACGTTTGGCAGGAAAGCACACAATTATGTTTAAATAAAAAGGCTCTTTGAGGTAAACAGCTGGATGTTTCGGTAAGTAATACGAGTGTAGCAGGACCAAAGAAAAGAGGTAAAGTAGGTCATACTAAGTAGAAGCTCATTGACAAAATTCCTGACTGATTGGCAGCTGGTAGTAATTGGAGATTTTCAGCTGAGAAATAGTGATAGCCTTATCTGTTATCGTTTCCTTTAACTCTCTACAGCACGATTACCGGCGGCAGTGTAGCTAAATAAATTTTGGCGATTTCTAGCGCTAATCTAAATTTAAAGGACGCTTAAACTTCGTTTTTAAGAGTACATCAGCACACTAACGCACATCATAAAGTCGAAGGCTAAACGCATTCACTATAGGCCACTTTTAATTCAGTTCGAAACAACGAGCCCCTCGTAGCGTATTATCGGTGCTTTCTTTGATGTTTATCGGAAGCTGCTTGAGGGTTGTGCGGGCATAAATGTGAGATCCAAATATAGTCGCTTACTCGGAGCCTTTCTCGACTTGACGTTGGGCAGCATGATGTAGCGGAGGGGTCTATCACTTTGAAAGAAATTAAATCTGCCATTTGTGACCTGACGGTGCAGAAATCTCCTGGGCCAGATGGTGTCACTAGAGAGGTCTAGAAAACATTTTCTAATTTCCTAGCGCCTGTTTTGATTGAGGTTTTACAGGCTTCTTATGATGGTGGTTTTTGCCCCCCACTTCCTATTCTGGACATACTATATTATTCCAAAAAGCACAGATAAAAATCGGATGAAAAAAGTTGAGGGATATCGTCCAGTTTCCCTCTACAATGTACATTATAGACTTTATGCGAAGGTTCTCTTCCTTTTCTATCTCTCCCTCCGTTCCCCTTCCACGTGTAGGGTAATACACCGGTTGCCGCCTAGTTAACCTCCCTGCCTTTCCGTCTTTCTCTCTCTCTCTTTTGATTCGTCTGCACCTTGTTGTCGCTCACTTAATAGGCACGCATCAGGCCGGTGGTATCAGAGGCTGCAGCATCCAAATCAATATTCACATCGCACGTTCAGTATTGGAGACAGGATTAGATGAGACCAGGAAAATAGCTCTAATTCAGATTGACCTTGCAAAGGTATTTAATAAACTTCGTCACGATTTTTTTTTCTGGTCTTAGAGCATACAAATGTTGGAGATGTTTTGCTTAGGGGCATCAGACTGTGATATAAGGTGTTCTATACAAGGATAATTTTTAACCAAGAGCTAACCAAACCTATTCATTTGAAATTGTTTTTCGCCAAGGCTCTCCATTATCGCCTTTGTTGTTTGCCCTATATCTTGAGCCGGTTTGCCTCAGCAATATTAACACCGCAACTATGCGTGCCTTCTCCCTGGCACAATGTGAATTTATGATTTTAGCCTAGGCAAACAAGAGTGTGCTTAGGGCATTACATTTGGCTAAATGCTTTCGTGAGGCATTAATTGCGGCTCTTAATTTAGATAAATCCAAATGCTTTTTGTTGGGTCATTGGGGCACAACGCCAAGTCATATTGGTGGCATGAGCTGAACTGCGGGACTCATCAGTACCTAGGGGTTCCTCTTCACGAAATTCGGAGCAGTGGAGCCTGCTGGGATTCACAGATAATCTCCATGGGGCAACAAACTTAGGCTTGGATGGGTAGGGACTTGTCAGTGTTTGCTCAAGCTCAAGTCTGCAACATTTTTTTATTACCAAAACTTCCCTATGTGCTGCAGGTGCTCCACTCTGCAAGGAAAAAAGTGCCGCTGACGTACACAATATCTGCAACCTTCGTATGGTTTTCCAATGAAAACCCATGCGTCTTTCTCTACAGTCTGTTGTAATAGGCCTTGTTCACTTATTCGTGCATCTGGTTCTTTCGCGTTTTTTTTAAATCGGCAATACACCCTTTTTTATTATCTACGCTTAATAGGCGTGTCAGTGCGTGTGAGGGGCCTTTATGGAGATTCCTTTTAAGGAAGTTGCTTACACTTTCAAGTTCCTAACTGCGCACTTTTCTTTAGACTACAAGCGTAGCCTCTCCAAAAGACAAATGACTCAGGAACATACATGGTGTTTCCTGTACCGTTGTATCGGCAACCTTTCCTCGAGTTCCTTGACAGCAGTGTATAAAAACGTGTTAGGCGAATGTTCATTTCTTCTGGTGCATAAACGTTCTGCTTTAAAGTGTACACATCCACGCTGCCTGTGAAGGCATGGCTTCATGCTAAGGAGATGCTTGCGCCATGGGCAATGAATTGCCGCCTGTGATATACACCAGAGACAATTGACCATTGTTTTATTCTGTGCACTGATGGTATGATCTTCTGGGACATACTACAACGAACAATTAAGAAGTTCATTGACATCACACCCTACAGTGTCCGTTTCTAGCCTGTGGAGAAAAACTGCGTTTTGCCATACGGCCTTTTTGTGTTGCTGGGACTATTCAGTCTCTCGAAAAGCCGCATAAAGGGCCGCCACGCCGAATCCCCACGGACGCCGAAATCTTTGTTTCGTGAGCAATGTGCACTAGTGCGGGAAGTATATGCTGCGGGAAGTATATACAAGGTCGCTCCCCTGTCTGAATGCATGTATGTGTCTCCCAGACTTTCGATGTTTTGGAAGGTGGGGTCCTGGATGGGTATTGTGGCCTGGTTTTTTGGGGTGTAAGCATGCTTAGATTTCTTTTCGGCACAAATTTCATGCAATTGAGAAAAATGGGAGGCTTCGTAGCGCGTTCTGCGCAAGCTCACCTCGCCATCTGAAAGAAAACGGTCCGATTTCCTGTATCCCCACAATATTTTTTTTTGAAGTTCCCGAGTTACAACGCCGACACCACCAAAAACGCTGACACCAGCTTTTCTGCGATACGAGCTCCTTAACGTTGTAGCTTTAAAATCTCGCGCTGACTCGGCACGGAGAGCGACGTCCCGCAAATCGTGCCACATCGCTCCTGTAATGCCACGTGGACTTCTCTGTTTTCCCCGCGCTACCCACGCCGCACGATTTTCCTTAATTCTCCTACCGAGGCACTGAGGTGAAGGTCACGTGTAACGTGCTCCGCGGCTGGGCGCGATTTTATGGAGCGCTGTATGCGCAGAGTAGGCGCACTATTTTTGAACTGCGCGAGAAATGGCCAAAATAATTAGGATCACAGCGCCAAAGGTTACGGCGTCTTTTAAATTTTAAAAACAGATATGGCGCTTACTACCTGTCAAAACATATCTCTAATTTCAAAAAGACACTCCTCTGTGAATATTATAAATATTGTCACGGAGTTCTCACGGAGAGACGCTTCAACAGCTGGAGTCGGCAAGAGGAGACGGTAATGGCGGCCGATCCACGATAGCACGATCGCAACCTCATCGTCTTCGCGGACAGCTTGCGCCACCTGGCAACACTAGGTGGCATTATTCCCCCCTCCGAAAAAGAAGGGCATCGCAGGAAAACGGAGCACACACAGAGTCACAACGGAGGGCCGCTAAGCCGTTATCGGGCATAGTACGGCTTAAGCCGCACAACGTGCACAATGTCAGAGCTGTGGGGCTGTCGACGTCTCGGTTGCGCGGCACCGTCGGGAACCACTTCATAGGTAACATCACTGATACGCCGTAGCACTTTATAGGGGCCAAAGTACCGGCAGAGTAGTTTCTCGGACAAGCCCTGGCGGCGGACAGGTGTCCACACCCAAACTTGTTCACCGGGATTGTAGTCGACCTGTCGGTGTCGAAGGTTGTAACGGCGCGCATCAGTGCCCTGCTGCTGGCCGATGTGTACGCGGGCAAGCTGACGGGCTTCTTCAGCGCGTTGGGCAATTTCATGAACATCGGGTGCGAGTTGGTCGTCATCGAGGCATGGTAGCATCGCGTCAAGCATGCTCTGGACTTCACGTCCATATACAAGACGAAAGGGAGTAAAGCGTGTAGTCTCCTGGAGGGCCGTGTTGTACGCAAATGTGACGTACGGTAGCACCTCATCCCAAGTTTTGTGCTGAACGTCTACGTACATTGACAGCATGTCCGCAATGGTCTTGTTTAAGCGTTCGGTTAGCCCATTGCTCTGCGGATGATAAGCTGTGGTCTTGCGATGGCTAGTGCAGCTCAACGTAAATATATGGTCGATTAGCTGCGCTGTAAACGCTGTGCCTCTGTCGGTAATAACGCACGAAGGGGCTCCGTGCCGCAAGACGATGTTTTGCATGAAAAAGTCGGCGACCTCTGAAGCTGTGGCACAGGGTATCGCCTTGGTCTCGGCGTAGCGAGTCAAATAGTCAGTAGCGACTATGATCCACTTGTTTCCTGAGAGTGACAACGGAAAAGGACCGAGAAGGTCCATTCCTATTTGATCGAACGGAGAGCGGGGTGTAGTAACGGGCTTGAGAAAACCCGCCGGCTTAAGCGGTGGCGTCTTCCGGCGCTGGCATTCACGGCAGCTTTTTACGTACCTTTGGACATCGTCCGAGAGTCCGGGCCAGTAGTACATGTTGCGTATCCTGGCGAGCGTCCGGGAAAAACCCAGATGGCCTGAAGTGGGCTCGTCGTGGCATGCCAATAAAATGTCGGCGCGAAGATCGGCCGGAAGTACCAGAAGGTAAGCTCTTTCTTGGCCTCTCGAGTTCTTCTTGTATAAGATACCTTCGCGCAAACAGAAAGAGCCGAGACGTCGAGCGAAGTGTCGTGGTAGAGGCATGGCGTGACCTTCAAGGTTGTCAATCAGCGGTCGGAGGTCCGTGTCAGCCCGCTGCCGGGCTATTATGTCCGATGCATTAAGTATACCGAGGAAACCGCTGTCGTCGTCGATTTCGGGACCGGAAGAGTCGAGTGGTGCACGCGACAGCGTGTCGGCGTCTTCGTGTTTACGGCCCGACTTATATACGATGGTAATGTCGAATTCTTGGAGCCGTAAACTCCAGCGGGCCAATCGTCCAGACGGGTCTCGCAAATTAGCCAGCCAGCATAGGCAGTGGTGGTCGGTTACGACTTTGAATGCGCGGCCGTAAAGGTAAGGGCGAAATTTCATGGTGGCCCATACGACAGCAAGGCATTCCTTCTCTGACGTAGAGTAATTGCGTTCGGCGCGGGAGAGAGTACGGCTAGCATAGGCTATAACTCTCTCAATGCCCTCTTGGTGTTGGACAAGGACAGCTCCAAGACCGATATTGCTGGCGTCGGTGTGGATCTCGGTGTCGGCCTCTTCGTCGAAGTGTGCAAGAACGGGAGATGTCTGAAGGCGTTGGCGGAGCGAAGAGAAAGCCGTCTCTTGGTCTATTGTCCAAACGAAGGAGGTGTTGCTCCTGGTGAGGCGCGTCAACGGCTCTGCAATCTTTGCGAAGTCCGCAATAAACCGTCGGTAATATGCACAGAGACCCAGAAAACGCTGGACAGCTTTCTTGTCAGTCGGAGTAGGAAAATTGGCGACGGCGGCTGTCTTGTCGGGGTCGGGTCGAACTCCGTCGGCGCTCACAACGTGACCGAGGAACCTGAGCTCTGTGTAACCGAAGTGGCACTTCTGGGGCTTCAGCGTAAGGTCAGCGGAATGGAGGGCTCTGAGGACAGTTCGCAGGCGCACGAGATGCTGTTCAAAAGTTTCTGAAAAAACGACAACGTCGTCCAGGTATACAAGACAACTTTGCCACTTGAGGCCGGTGAGGACAGTGTCCATCATCCGTTGAAACGTCGTTGGCGCAGAGCACAAGCCAAAAGGCAGCACTTTGAATTCATAGAGGCCATCTGGTGTAACGAAGGCAGTTTTTTCGCGGTCCCGTTCGTCCACTTCAATTTGCCAATAACCGCTCTTCAGGTCAATGGATGAAAAGTACTTAGCACGCCGTAATCTGTCCAGGGAGTCATCAATGCGGGGCAACGGGTAGACGTCCTTTTTAGTCACATTGTTTAATTTACGGTAGTCCACGCAGAATCGAAGTGTTCCATCCTTCTTTTTAACAAGGACAACAGGCGAAGACCACGGGCTTTGGGAAGGTTGAACTACACCGTCGTCAATCATCTCCTGAACTTGCTTTTGGATTACTTCCCGTTCTTTGGCGGAAACACGATAAGGCTGCTGGCGGATAGGGCGAGCGTCGTCATACGTAATGATCCGGTGTTGCGTTAGGGGCGTTTGACGAACTTTCGACGAAGAAGCGAAACACTGTTTATACTCCAATAGCAAGTGCTCTAAGGCCAGGCGCTTTCCTTCGGGGAGGTTGCAGTTGATGTCGACATTCGGAACAGATTGGTCGTCAGTGGCGCGCGATGATTGGTCGTCAGGGGCCGCTGCCGCGAACGCAAAGCAGACCGGAACATCCACAACCGCTTCAGCGGTAGCGATCGCAGTTCCAGAGAAAAGGTGCCGGTGCTCTGGAGAAAAATTTGTAACAAGGATCGCAGACCGGCCAGCGCGAATTGTTAGTAAGCTTCGAGCGGCGCAGATGCCTTGAGTCAGGAGGAGCGAATGATTAGCCTCGGCGACTGCTTCAGCGTCGTGCAACTCAGCACAGGCGACTTCAATCAAAACACTGCTACGGGGCGGAAGTGTGACGCTGTCGGCGAAAACGCGAAGTGCGGCACTGCGTTGGCAGGAGTTGTCGAGTTCGGCGGCTTGCTCTGTGGAAAACATGACGATTCGGTTGCGCAGATCAATAATTGCTCCATACTCCCGCAGAAAGTCGATGCCGAGGATTAGGTCCCGAGAACACTCGCCCAGGACGATGCAGCTGACGACGAACGTGGACTTGCTGATCTGAACGCGAGCAGTGCACATACCCTTGGGCGTAACCAGATGACCGCCGGCAGTTCGAAGGTGCGCGCCAGGCCAAGGGGTAATCACTTTTTTCAGAATGGTCGCCAGTTGTCCACTTAAGATCGAATAATCGGCCCCGGTATCAACTAATGCGCTTACTCTGCGACCATCGATAAGAACGGGTATTTCTAAAGAAACGCGGTTTTTTAACTCTGGTGATGGCGTCGGCGGGTTTTTGTCGGATTGTAGCGGCGACGACGGGAGGTCTTCAGCACAGCGCCCCCCAGCGACCTCGCCCCCGAAGGTCGCGGGTTTCAGTTTTCCCGACGAGGACTTGGCGATCGGCCCGGTGCCGCTCGCGAGAAGCCGGGAGGTGTTGGGGTAGAGCGCCTCGGTGAGGGTGAGCGCGACTGCCGCTGCGCTCGGGATGGATTGCGCTGGTCCGCAAGGAATTCTTCAATTTCAGGGGGTCGTTCACCTTGACGGGGTCTCGGTGAGTCGGTGCGGAAGCCTTGGATGCCGATGCGTCGGTAATAACAATTTCGATAAAGATGACCTGGCTCTCCGCAGTGAAAACAGAGCGGTCGTCGGTTAGGTGTACGCCAAACGTCGGCCTTTCGGAGGGGTGCTCGACGATCCTCGAAGTACTGCACCGGTTGCACAGAGGGCCGCGGGGCTTGAGGCGTGGCGTGAATTGGTGGCGGCGAAGCGGGAGCCGGACGCCTTGCAACTTCGGCGTACGTCGGACGGCGGTAGTCCCCAGGCAGAGGTGGTACGTCGACCGCAGGAACAGGGCCCCGGAACGCCTGTTGCACCTCCTCTCGTACAAGAGCGGAGATGGAACCGAGCGCAGGCTGCGACGGGCTACAAAATTTGTGAAGCTCCTCACGCACGATTGTGCGAATAAGTTCCCGCAAATCATCAGGATGCTGTCCGATGGTGGCAAACGATGATGTGACTGCAGCAGCATGCACGGGCCGGTCGTAACTGGCGCAACGCTGTTGCAGGACTTTCTCCATCGTTGTGGCTTCCGAAAGAAATGCAGCAACTGTAGATGGTGGGCTGCGCACGAGGCCTGCGAACAGCTGCTCTTTGACGCCTCTCATTAAGTGCCGAAGTTTCTTCTCTTCAGGCATGGCAGGATCAGCTCTCCTGAAGAGCCGCGTCATGTCCTCGACGTACATTTGTACGCTTTCGTTCGGTAGCTGGACGCGGGACTGGATTGCCCGCTCCGCTCTTTCGCGGCGATCCGCGCTGGTGTAGGCCTCCAGCAGGCGACGGCGAAACTCTCGCCAGGAAGTTAGAACTTCCTCACGGTTCTCAAACCACGTGCGGGCGCCATCCTCTAGGCTAAAGTAGACGTTTCTTAGTTTCGCGGCGTCGTCCCACTGGTTATAAGCAGCCACACGCTCGAAGTGAAGGAACCAGTCCTCCACGTCTTCGAAAAGGTCCCCGTGGAAGGCCTTGGGAACCCGCGGGGTCTGCAAGGTATAGTGGGCAGGTGTAGCACCGGCAGCTTGCGTGAGAATACCGGTGGCTGGCATCATGACTGTCGCGAGTGGTCCAAGCTCCGGTGAAAGTCCCTGCAGCCTCCGGCTGAAGCGGTGTACCGGGGTGTCAATCGGCGCAGGGCTGGCGGCACGGCTCCCTGGAGGGGTTTCTTGCATGGGATACTCGTACCCAGCAGGCTCCACCAAATTGTCACGGAGTTCTCACGGAGAGACGCTTCAACAGCTGGAGTCGGCAAGAGGAGACGGTAATGGCGGCCGATCCACGATAGCACGATCGCAACCTCATCGTCTTCGCGGACAGCTTGCGCCACCTGGCAACACTAGGTGGCAATATGACAACAACTTTAACAGCTGGTATTTTTTACCTGTTTTCAGACGTCGGCCCAGACCGGTTTTAGTGTGTCCCAAGCATACTGCTTTTAACCTCGAAAACTTTCCTTAAATTCCGTGGCGGGATATCCTGCAACATTCATTATACATTCATGTTAAGTGCGGAGTTATACTTTTCCCCAGAAGGGTGTTGATATGCAACCACGTTGGACAAAAATCCCAAGAAACCTACCATGTTTATCAGAAATATCAACGATAATTTCGGCTTCAAGCAGAGCAGGAAACTCTCGGCTGCACAATTTACCCTTCACGTACGTGGCATCCGCTGTCAGCTTCAAGCGAAGCGCAACCAGAAACTTGCGACGGAATAACAACAGCAGAAAACTATAGAGACCAATGCGAAGAATTCAAGCCTGTGGAAGAATTCTGTGAAGCGATTTTTGCACGGTCGAACATTAAATCTGTTTTGCTTATTTTTTTTCCCTACACAAATCTGTCGTTCTTCTCGTGCCATTTGAGTTGCCTTGTTCGCGTTTCATTATAGTCGGGCAGAGCAATAAATTAGTGGAATCAGCGGGTTTCCGGCTTCCAAACCGGTTTTTCTGCTTAACGATACGACACTGGTTTGGGTATACTAGCCTGCGTTACGGTACCCTAGCGCCACGCACACCGTCTCGAGCCCGACGCTTCATCTCGGATGATTCCATCTGAGCACAAAAAGAGAACGGAAACGAAGTAACACTCAGTTCACGCCCGTTACACGTTGCACAGCGTAATAACAATCGCTTAAGTTCGCGAGCAAGGCATCATGGCTTAACACTTCCTCAATGTCAATTTTTTAAGGAGTACGAAGTAAAACGAGGGCGCGAACCAATTTCGCCTAACATCTTATAGCTACCATGCTGTTGCATGGATTTTCAAGCCAGCCTTGCTCTTAGCTACACCGTATCACAGGTTCCTTCCAGTTATTGTATGTAGAGTTGAGCGTTTTATTGCCAAGACGACGCAATATTTTGCGTGCTTCGTCAACAACTGCTATACCCGTTCACTGCGCTTGCGCTTTGTTACCTTCCACACCATGCGGCGTCCCGGTGGCTGTGCTCTGCCGTTCCCTTAAGCACATTGGAATTCTTGTTTCATCAGGCACACTTGTAATGTGCTGCGCTTGCCGAGCACCACAATGCTACACAAACGAACCTAGAGACGTGGAACTGTTTGATATCTCTAGAAATTGTGCGGCTAAAACTTCCTCGTGAGCCATAGGCATGCAGGATAGTCCATAAGGTTTAACAGCTCGGTGTCACGTCGCGACTCGTGCGTTAGTAAAGTCTGGCATATGGTGTTAAAGAGGAGGCGTTACAGTTATGAGAGAAATTTAGTGGTTTAATATGGCATTAATAGCGATGTTGCCAATGATTGAGGTAGTATATAAAGTGTTATGAGCTCGTATCGAAAGTGTGGCAACGATCGAAAGATAAAGGTGAGGGTATTTAATTTTTACCATACCGAGCAATTCTGGACAAAAGCGCTTTTAAGCGGCAAACCATTTATGGACGCAATTTTTATGTAACGTATTATTTTCCTTTAAGAATAAAATGTGTAGAGATAACAAGATGGAAGTCATGAATTTTATTTTTCTATTAACGTTTTTGCTATCGTCAAAAACGTTCCCCATTGGTTTTTTATGGGATTCTTAGCTGTTCGATGCGACCGATGGAAACAGTTTAAAATAAAGATTTTGCGACATATCAGAAGAATGGACCATTACCTTCAATATCACCGTAAAGGTATCTTACAATTTTGCAATTTCCGAAACTTTTGTCCTTAATATCTGGACTTGAAATTGTGTTGTGTTGAGTTTTACGGCACTCAAGTAACTGTAGCGATCATTATAGCGGCACCGTGTCTCTCGCGGCAGCGAGCGCGAGCTATGAACGCTGGGCTCTGGCGGGCGTGAGCTCTCGAGGTCAGCAAGCAGCTCAGATGCTTCGTTCCTCAGCTGGCTAGGCCTCGCTGCATCGTTTCCCGTCGCCCAGCGAAATAAATATGGCTGCCTCCGCGCCCACATTTCTTGTGGCCACGGACAGCCACCGAATCCTCCCAAGTGGCCCAGGCGACCGTTCCCAAATTCCAGCCTTTCGCCGCTCCTAGATTCCCGCACGTACGCCACACCATAGCTTTGGCAGCGAATGATGAACTAGCCAGTCAATGGTAGGTCTTCCGCCGTTCTACGAAGCCCATCCAGCCGTCTGGTTCTACCAAGCGGAAGCGACTTTCAACCTTGACGGCGTCGCATCACCGGCAGCACAGGCCCTCCTTATCCGTGAGGCCTTACCGCCGGGAGGTTTCCCTCGTCTAGCCCTTCCGCCAGCAGCGGAACTCAACTACCACGCTCTCAAAGGTGCCACACTCCGTTTTTACGGCGTCACGCAGGTGTTCCCCTCACCTCCGTTTACTTATTTATTTATTTACAAATATTGTTAGCCCTTGCGGGCTGTTACAAGGTGGGGATGGGATAATCAGTCAATGAAACACAGTTCCAGCTGTTTTACAAAGGTTTCAAGAGAATATGTCTTGTCGAATACATGTCGGTCAAGGTTATTCCAATCTATACATGGTTTAGGTAAAAACGAAAACTTATACATATCAACTCTGGGCATGTACGGCATTACTGCAAAAAGATGGTTAGTACGCGATGACAATCTTCCGGGTGGTCGCAAGTACAAGCTTGAATCCAGATTGAACATATTGTGATAAAGCTGATAAAAAAACTTTAGCCTAGCAATTTTTCTGCGAATAGCCATTGTTGGTAACTGCGTTCGTAATAGAAGTTCAGATATGGACTGCGTTCTTTGATAAGACGAAAAGATAAACCTTACTGCCAATCTTTGAACACGTTCAATTTTGTCTACAAGATATTGCTGAATCGGATCCCAAATTATACTTGCGTATTCCAGAGTTGGTCTTACTATTGAGTTATAAGCTTCTAGTTTGACATCCAATGGTGAATCTTTTAGCTTCCGCCTTAGGAATCGAAGTTTTGGTTGAGCTGCTCCACAAATGTTTTGTACATGATCACTCCAGTTTAAGTCATGACTAATCGTTATACCTAAATATTTTAATTTATTTGTACGCTTTAGTGTTCTGTCATTAATTACGTACGGGAACGCTAATGGCTTCTTCTTGTTAGACACAATCATAGAAGCTGACTTTTCATAATTAATTTTCATGTCCCATTTTACACACCAATCATACACAAGCTTCGAAGAGTCACTCAAGAGAACCTGGTCTTGCAGGCATTTTATGCGACAAAATAACACAAAGTCATCAGCAAACAAGCGCGCTTCAACGAGAGGGTGTACGTCTTTCGCAATATATAATATATAATAAAAATAATATCGGACCCAGAACGGATCCTTGCGGAACACCAGATGATATTGGTTAAGTCGATGAGCGTTCTTCATCTATTTGTACAAATTGTTATCTGTTATTTAAGTAAGCTTGAATCCAATTAATTATTTGTACATCAATACCCCTTTCATGCAACTTGTGTAAAAGCTTGCCATGACACACTCTGTCGAATCCTTCGGAGAGATCTATCGCAATGACATCAATTTGCTCTTTTTGAGTTTATGGCTGTAGCAAAAGGATGAGTAATTTCAAAAAGTTGTGTTTGTGTCGAGAGACCGCTACGGAAGCCATGCTGTTTACTATAAACAAGGTGATTACTTTAAATGTATTCTACAAGCTATTTAGCTATTATATGCTCTAACATTTTGCACACAGAACATGAGATAGATAAAGGATGGTAATTTGAAACATCAAATTTATCACCAGATTTAAGAACTGGGACAACTCTTGCTGACAGCCAGTCACCCGGTACAGTGCTGTCACGTAATGATGCTATAAATATTATCTATAAAAATAGGAAACCCATTCGCAGTAACGCTTCAAAAATTCGTTAGGTATGTTATCAGGATTAGGTGACTTCTTGGAATCCAGTTTTAAGAGTAATGAAAGAATTCCTTCTCGTGATATGACTATGCCATCATGCTGCTGGGTGCTCGGCGATTTCTTTGGATCTAAATGCTGAATTAGGAGTAAAACAGTAAACGTTCCCTGAAGTCATGCCTTCACAGCCGCATTGCCCGGAACAGCACCTGTGCTCGTTGCCTCTTTTCCGGTACTGACCCCAGCCCGACACCTCTCCATTACGATGCCCGTGCATCTTGCGCAAGTCGAGGCTCGTTTCTTCGTAAACAACGTGTTAAAGATAAATTTAATACAAACCACACAGAAATACGGAAAGGACCTGCCCGTCGTTTTGTGTACTTTGAGTTAAACTAAGCGCTGTTTTTACCTTTGTTATTCAAGACACTGTGGTGCAATATAGTTAAAAAGCTAATAGCGCACGGCCGACGATGCGAAGGGGGCTTTATTTTTCATCCATCGTAGTGCGCGTTCCAGTGATTGTAAATAAAAATAAGGGATACAAACACCCCTAAAGAAGAAAACACGTTGCACACAAAACAACTAAGTGATATTTTACAAAGGCTTGGTCACCTGGTGGACTCACTGATACGGGCGGGTTTCGCCGAAAGATAGCTTTTATGCAATTTTCGATGCCGAATCAAACTTTTAAGTAGAAGTTTTTTTATATGGGAGTGTTATTTCTTACAGCTTGGGCCTTGATCTTTTCAGTTCCTTGATAATCTGATGACAGGTTTTGATCAGTGTTCAGTTCCTTTAAAGGGATTATTTAATTATTCTGCTACTCGATATGAGCCTGGGCATCGCAAAATTCTGCTCCCTCGCTCTGCTTATTCCGACAAGACACGCGACCCAGCAAAGTTTTGTTTTCTACCTGACCTGTGGCCGTTGTTACACTGTTTGTGATGTCACCAAATAGCGGAGTAATTGCACTTCTAAAGCGAAGTGGTTTAAGTAGGATTAACAATTTTGTGTATGTAATACTGAATGTCAGGCTCTCGCTTATTTGTTTGACGGCCACACAGACGCCGCAATAATATGCAGTGAGGACAGACGTGCACTTTGGAAGGCTTACTGTTTCTTCCCAATCCACTGGTACCAATTCGCTTCCAACGTAAACGTCTGGCTTTGAGTTGTAGGCATAACAGTTCGTGAAACCACTTTACTGTTCCTGTACTGTTCCTTGAGCTCAAGAACTTCTTTTATAAAATGTTGTAGAGTTTATTTTCTGCAGAACTGTGAGTGAAATCTCAGGTTCCGGGAAAGCTGTACCATGGATGTAGCGGACCTCGATTTTGGGCAATGGAAGGTAATGTGTCCAGTAGGCCGAGATTCTCGCACATCTTTTCAACTTGCAAGACCCTTGCCCTGGCAGCTTAGGGTTACATTTTCAATTATATTCTAGAAGGCCGCTTTGGCACATCTGAAAAGTAGATGTGTTCATCAGAGGCATCACTTTAAATATGCTCAAGTAAGAGCGGTTCTTCTAATTTCAATTCTTCGTTTATTTTCTTCTACATAGAGGCGGCCTGCATAGAGCATAGAGGCATTGGGGATGCAGCGATGGCGAAGAGGTCGAGCATCTGCCTGACGTACAAGATGACCGGGGTTCGAATCCTGGAGCCATGCAATTCTCCACCGGCTTTGAAAAAAATCTCGCGTGTCGATGGAATTGCATTTTCAGGGCTGGGGTGCGGCCTAATCTCGGTGACCAGAACCGACAACGCACTCCCTCACCAGATCAGGATTTGGCCACCCTGGTGTAAGTACTTGACCACAACCTTGGCCACAGCACGGCCACACGGTGGACTGCATTACCGATGAAACACAGCGAAACCGCTGCGTCACTCAAGGCAGGTGTCACCCACGGTGGCTACAAAAACAGGCTGCCCGGCTGGGAAGGGCGGCTTTCTTCCTTCCGCTACCGAGACGAGCGTAGCGTTGGTATGCTCGTCCGTTGCCATCACTAATCGAATAAAGAGTTGTTACGTTTTTTATGTTCAGATTCGTCCTTCAGCAGAAACGACATCCAGCAAGAGGATTCCCACCGGACGCGCCTCGACCCCACTATGGTGAAAGTTCTGGCCGCTCACGTATTGCCCCCGACCTCGCAGCAGCGCCAGTCCCAATCGCCATCCCGAGGCGTTTTGCTTCGTCCAGCCTGCCCTCATCCTCTGGTCAGTTCAGAGGCCCGTCCCTTTGCCGGGAAAACTGAAGACGGCGTCCTCTGGGGGTATGGCCGGCGCCACTGCAGACAGTCAAGCGCTTCCACCCGACGATTTGACGAGACGACCCGAGCGGCGACGACCCGAACCAACGATCTCGCTGACGTGCTGCGAACGACTGGTTCACCTAACATTTTAGCAGCCGCCAAGAGTTATGAAGTGAACGAACTCATCGATACTCGCTCTGATTTTTCTGTGATGAGCAGGCAGCTCGCCACAACCCTGTGTAAGGTTCTGACGCCTTGGTGTAGACCCGTAATCCGCACCGCCGGTGGCCATGTAGTGATGCCGATCGGCGTTCACATCCAGATCCTCGTTAATATTTCCTCTGGCACCTTTGCCGTACTACATAACTGCTCAAAAGAACTGATTCTGGCCATAGATTTCCTACAAATGTATGGTGCGGTCATTGACCTTTGGGAGCTTGTGATATCTTTTTTCCGTCCCAGCGAGCCGTTGACAGCAACACTGAGCCCCGGAGGGTGATGTTGCGCGTATGTGTCGACCACATAATGCTCCCTCCGCGAGCCAAGAAATTCGTGAAAGTTGAGTGCAATGAAAGCACCAGCACTCCTGGCATCGCTGAAGTGAGCATGTGGCTGCTACTCACACGACACGTTTGTGTAGTTCGAGGTCTAGTAGAACTTGCCAACGGAAGCACCGATATTTTAGTCACCAACTTTACCCGTGCGCAGCAACAATTGACAATGACAGTGGTCGTCGCTTATATTGATGACCTTGGAGAGCGAACCAGCCAGTGCTCCTGGTCCACCGCATCGGAACTCGACGAGACGGCGGCTACACCAATTCCGACAAACTTAATCCTGCACCTCTTTGCCCAGTCAGAAACGCTGGGTGGAGAGCCTCATATATACCTTCCGCGACGATTCTGCGATTCTGCGGCCAAGGTCCGACAGACGCTGCTCACCAAGCAACGAATTATAGCTGCCGTGGGCCAAAACCACTGTGTCATCGCCCTTATTGGGTGTCTTAAAAGGAACGTGACACCATCCGCCGCCATGTTACACAAATGCTCCTGGACGACGTCATGCAACCGTCCACGAAGAAAGATCGCACCCTAAGGTCCTGTGTGGATTGCAGACGCCTCCATAACGTCACAAAAAATGATGTGTGGCAGCTTCCTAGACCGCCTGCGCAATTCCACCTAATTTCGGTCCCTCGTCCTCAGCAGTGTGTTTTGGCAAATAGAGGTCGACGAACGTGACCGGGAGAAGACCTCCTTTATTATTCCTGAAGCTTTATACGAGTTTGAGGTGATCTCTTTGGGCCTGTCCTCGGTGCATCCCACATTATAAAGACTGATAGACACCGTGCTGTCTGGCCTGAACTGCCAGTCGTGCGTCGTATATCTGGACGATGTCGTGATTTTCTCCGGCACGTTCGACGAGCACCTGAAACGTTTGCGTGCTGTTTTCGAGGCCATACGTTCCGCCGGCCACTCTCTCAACCCATAAAAATGTCACTTTTCGTTTTATTAGCTGGTTTCTTGGTCGCACTGCGAACGTATGAGGCGTCAGTAAAGACCTCGAAAAGACGGCCACCGTAGCTGCCTTCCCCAAGCCAACAGACAAACAAGCCAGAGTCGTTTCCTGGGCCTGTGCATGAACTATCGCCTGTTTGTTCACAAATTATCCAAGCTAGCTGAGCCTCTCACCCACATGACGAAAGGCGCTGACCCCTTCTTACGTGGAAAGGTCCTGGGTAGAGCCTTCACGGAATTGAAGTCCTGGCTTCAATGTACGCCTTCACTTGGAAAATTCGACCAGGAGGCCAACACGGAAGTGCACACTAATTCCAGTAACGTTGTTCTCGATGTGGTCCTTGCTCACTTTCAGGATGGTCTTATTATGCAGGATATTTAACTGACCCCCTGAATGCTCTTAAGGAAAAAGCAGATTTTTCTAGCTCCTTTTCCAGGCTTGCACCATAAGCAAATGCCTTCGTCCTCCTGGAAATCAGCACTTATATAGGCCTACATGCCGCGAATTTGCCAATCGGAAGGCCACACAGGGGAACACTGCGCTCTCTAGTCCCTTTGGGTGGAATTTTCTGACAAGTTTTAGGTTCTGTCATTGCAAAGTAATCAAAAGTGCGTACGAAGTGTATTAACAATTTCCAAGGTAGGCTTCTAAACTGCACTGATTCTGTTTTCAGACTACTTTTTGAACAAAGCGTTGACAAAAACAGCATGCCCCATCTCAGTTCAATCTTCCATTCTAACGCCAGTGTAATTCTTGCCAACATTGGCTGAGGATCTCTATGCAAAGAGAAAATTTCTTGAAAAAATATTTTTCGCCAAATGAGGCCACCATAGCAGTACTTGTTTGTGCCGAAGTGGAAGCTTGGGCGAGCTGGTTGCTACTCATTCTAAAAGACAGGGAACAGTGCTCGCGCTGCACATTTTCTTCTTCGTCCGTTTCTTGTTCGTTCCATTTTAGAATTTGGTTTTTAGAGCTTGGTGACCTTATTTTACTGTATGAAGCTTCGCAGTGCCAGCGCCCTCTAAGAAAAGCAGTTGGATATTTTATTTTTAAATACTTGTTGTGAAGTCTTCATACAACGCGGAGAGAAATCATGTTCCTGTTTACATTCTTTGCATGGTTCGCGTTGGAACCTCCGTGGATTGTTTACATGGGCTCTAAATAACCAACAGCACCTGGTGGACCCATCCAAAGAGGAGCGTAATATATGCGGGCTAATAAGTAATTTTTGCAGCAGCACATAAGATAGCATCTAGAAAAGACTGTTATGTGCACTTCTTGTTGTGTCGTATTCTAATCTATGACCCGAATATTCGTAAAAGCTCTGAAAAATCAGTGGTACACCTTAGCTCCGCATTAAAGTTGCCAGGCGACAGCGGCAATTGCTTTTTGCTGCCTTAGTTTTTGAATAGTAAATATTTCCACTCACACACTGTCAGATCTCGTGATCTCATGTCAGATCTCGTGAAACACCCAAGACGCACAAGCTCTCTGAAACCGAGTCGTACGAACGTGTCACAATGAGAGGTGGGCAGATGCCCTCCGCTGATTCTAAAGGAGAATAATTTCAAGCCAAATGACTGAGACTTTCCACTAAACAATGTTTGTTTGCCTTTAAAAAATGTATAGTATAAAGTTCTATTGTCGTAGTTATTTACCTAGGTTCCTTCGCGATCAAAAATTGTCGTTAGGTGGCCGCCATTTTATTTTATAGAACTTTAAAAAAACGTCTCTAAATATCGATTTTAAGGCAAATAATTTTCATGCATGACCCCAGATTGTTTCGCCAGTAACCGAAATAATTATTTGACACTTAAGCCTTGAGGATTTTTGTAGCGATGGCTATGGCTACATTACGGTAGCATTTCGAGCCTTCAGCGTGGCGGTGCCGCCATGCTGTCACGTGGTTGGTCACGTGGTGCGGAGCTGCTGCCGGCGGCGCGGGGCCGTGGCTGATCACGTGGTTTGTCATGTGGCTGGTCACGTGACCTGCCACGTGGTGCGGAGCAGCTGCTGCAGCCGGCGGCGCGGAGCGGACGACACCGAGCTGCCACAGTTGTGCGCATGCGCCGCGTGAAGTGGGACTAAGATGAAGAATGAACGCCCAGCGAAACGGAGCGGCGAAAGACTGATTTTGCAATTGAACTGAGCAAGTTCCACTGGGGGCCAGCTGTAGCTATCGCGTCACTCCAGGTTTAACCAGAGTTAAACCATCGCCATTTTTTATTTTGATTGAAAAAACAACAAATTATTACAAACTGAAGACAATTTCAGTTCCTTATTAGAAATAAATTCTCATATTAGAAATTAGAAATTTTTCCTTGTGTTCTACAGAAGGCAGAGTTGCTAATGTTAATGCTTCGAACGCATGGATTGTATTTTACCTTCGGAGAAAAATTTATCCGCAACGAAGTTCTCGTTTCTTGCATATTCGGCCTGAATCCGAGCACATTATATTAGGCTTAATATAAGTAATAAAATACGGGTGTTGTCTTGAATGACAGCTTCTCTCATTCAAAATTTTTAAGTTAGTGAATATAATAAATCGGAGCATGAAGTCTTGTGCTGCTGCTCCCGCGAACTCAAAAAGGCTTCCGTTCCTCCGTATTGCTAGTGGACTATTGTGTGTCATTCAAAAAAATTATTTCCGAATAAGAATAAACAGCAGCCGATTAACCTTGCCCTTCAAAACCACTTGACAACGAATTGTCAAACTTTATCACCTGTGCTCAATAGTACCAAGGGCCGTTATTATGAAACTAAAATTCAATGCGATGAAAATAACACCCGTAAAAACTTGCAGTCGATAAAAGAGTTCCTAAATATAGAAAATTCTGGAACATCATCACACTGTCCTTAACGATGACACTGATATCTTTGCAGATGCTAGAGCTTATCGCGAACACATTTCATCACAGTTTTAACACAAGTACAGAAAACGATAATCCTGAATCATTAGTGTGCACTCGATCCCATACTTCTTTCCTGTGCCCTACTTCAACAAACAAATTGCTTCACACCATCAAAAAACGCGTTCTCATTCAAAATTCAGAATTACTCGGCGTTCCTGGATGTGCACTTAACTTAATCTGTAGCTGTTTTTCTTGTAGGCTGCAGGTTGTTCAATTCGATTACATATTGTAGAATTAAAAATTTATAGACTATGGTGTATCACAGGAATGCATTTGGGCCTTTTCTTGAATCCTATTCTATTAATCATATGTGAAAATGCCTTAACTATTACATGGCTACAATATTTGTATGTTCATTGGTGTGCATGCTGACTGCTAAATTAAACATGGACCTCCTGAATATTATTAATTGGTGCTAAAGCAGCAGTCTATAAATGAACCCAAAAAAGACACTGCTTAGCCATGCACATAATATACGCATCGTATATCGCATTTCTTTGTGCCGTTTTAGAAATCAATCAAAATTTCATCATCATGTCTAACTCACTAGCGCTAACACAGTTTTTGTATTCACGTGACAATCAAGTCTCGGCATTAATTTGAGCGACCTGCCATACGGATGTTGTATTTTCCCTTCATACATGGCTACCTCACGTATTGAATATCATCTTGGGACATCACATACAACACATCTTTCACGCTTTCGTACCCTTGAAATTCAAGCCCACTGAATAAATATCTTGGGCCATTACCGCGACCGGTTCTTAATTTGTATTACACTGATAATACTCTCTAATTGTCGTTGCAGCTTCATCATAGGTTAGTATGAACATTATTCAGAGGACGAATTATCTTATTGTTCTGAGCTGTTTAGAGTCTTTAAAACTGTTTAACTATAATATTCCTAGATTTGATGAAAAAGCCTTGTATACTTGCAGAGTAATTACAGAAAACAAACTGCATATTTTTCAGTCATTTGAGTGGAGAAATCATTGTCATGAGAAGTCAAAACGCATCACAATCTGCATCTTATCACCACTCAATAAAAATTCCCTTAATTTATACTACGTTTCGCTTCAATGACTAGTGAATTTTTGAGCGCGTTCTCTTAATTTTCCTATTGAGAGATTGTGTGTTTTTAACTTTTAATCTGTTTTCTTCCCTCTCGTTAGCAATTCGCTATAGGTTTTCTGGTTTTGCGCTCCCAATTGCTCACCTGCTATTTAATTGCTTTGTAAGTAAGCAACTGAACGAATGCTTTTTTTTTCAGAGAAGGTCCCACTAACAGTGTATATTTAGCATCGGCTCCTGTTATAGTGATATCTATTTGTACTTGTATCGCCCGATGAAAATAAAATATGGTGATCATAGTAGGAGACTTAAGTGGTAGATAGACAGATAAAGAGGGGGAGGGAAAGACAGAGATGTTAACCAGAAAGGGGTTCTGGTTGGCTACCCTGCACGGGGGAAGAGGGATTAGGGGGCTAAAAGGAGGAAGAGAGAAGGGGAAAAAGGCATAACACATACACACAAGCACAACGCTGTCACAATTTGTCACTCAATCCAGTCGCTCAAAAGTAGGCAAAGAGTGCCTTGTATGCCTTGAGGACAGTCGACTGCTGTGGCCACGGACCGAGGATCTTTTGCTCTGTTAATGGGCGAGGATCGAGGCGGTCCAGGGCACAACACAGTGTATGTCTTGCACTCGCAAATGCAGGGCACTCACAGAGAAGTTGAGCGGTGGTCTCCTCACAACCGCAGCTTTCACAGGCAGAACTGTCGGCCATCCCCATCCGGAAAGCATAGTGGTTGGTAAAAGCAACGCCGATCCATAAACGGCATAACAATGTTGCGTCGCGACGTGCTAAGTTACGTGGAAGACGAAGGCGCAGTCCAGTGTCCAGTGCCTTGAGGCGGGGGTTGCAAAATTCTCCCGTGTTCCATGCTAAAAGTGTGATATCCAGCGCCAAAGGGCGAAGCCCACACGCTGCGTCAGGTCTTGATATTGGGATCCTCACTGGAAGTCCGTCGTTGTGAGCCGAACACGCAGCCGCATCGGCCTGGTGATTACCGTTAATATCAGTGTCCTGGCAGCCATTGAAAAATGATGTCATGACCTTTGGAAACGGTGCCGTGGTACAGTAGACGGATCTCAGCAAGAAGTTGTTCCTGCGACCCGCGGCGTAGCGCAGCTTGCAGGGCTTGAAAGGCTGCTTTAGAGTCGGTGAAAACCGTCCAGTCAGTGGAGGTTCCTGACTGATGAACTCTACCGCAGCCCGTAAGGCTGCGAGATCCGCACCAGTTGAAGATGTTGGATAGGTCGTCTTAACTTTCATGAAGATGAATCTGGCCGGTATCGCCACCGACCCCGCAGAACTGGTCGAGTGAACTGATCCATCTGTGTAAACAAGTATGCGGTGACTGTGGTAAGAATGCAGGTGATTCAATGTCAGTTGTTTGAGAGCGGGTAGTTATACACCAGCTTTCTTTGTAATTCCAGGAATATAGAGGTGAAACCGAGGTTCATGAAGACTCCATAAGGGTGAGCACGGTCTTGACGCAGGGGTGAACTCCGATGGAAGATATGCGCGATGCGCTTCAATGACTTTGGCGAATGCAGTACGTGGCCTAATTATTGGGAGTGTTGCGTGGTGATGACAGGGAACCCGTGTGAGGTGCCAAATATGTGTTCTCATGGTGTAAACAGCAATGTATGTAGTAACAGGATGTACCCGGGCAACAAGAACAGTTGCTGCTGTTGATGCACATTTGGGCAGTCCAAGGCAGACACAGAGAGCTTGCGCTTGCACACTTTGAAGAGTCTTGATATTTGTCTTTCTAATGAAACTGATTACCGGAAGACTGTACCGCATGTAGCCCAGAAATAGGGAACGGTACTGTTGCAGCATAGAGCACACTGATGCGCCCCAGGACTTTCCCCCGAGGAAGGAGAGGACATGGACAATCGCAATTAGTCTTTTTCTCATGGCGTAGACATGTGGACTCCACGAGAGGTTCCTGTCGATGACAACACCAAGGAATCTGTGGCTTCTCTCATAGGGAATGGCTTCACCATTAATGCGAAAGGTGTAGCGTGACATTATTTTGCGTGTGAACGCCACAAGTGTACAGTTCTCCTTTCGGTCGAAATGTTCAGGCCCTGCAAGCGAAGATAAGATGTCAATATCGATGCTGCCTTTTGAAGTCTTGCACGAACTTGAGGACGGGTCACCCCTGATGCCCAAATACAGATGTCGTCTGCATATACCGAGATCTTAGCAGATGGTGGCAATACGTCGACCAGGCCGATGAGAGCAATGTTGAAGAGAACTGGGCTCAGCACTCCACCCTGAGGGACTCCGCGCGAATTTCGGTTTAAGGACGTTGGTCCGTCCCCAGTGAGGACAAAAAACGACCTCTCTAATAAATAGCTGCGAGTCCAGTTGAACGTGCGGCCTCCGATCTCAGCAGCTTCCATTGCGACCAAAATGGCCTGATGCGTTACGTTGTCGTACGCGCCCTTGATATCCAAAAATAATGCCACGGTCAATCTTTTCAAACTTTTGCTGTGGTGCACCGACGTTACAAGGTCAACCACGTTGTTGTTAGAAGAGCGACCCCGTCGGAACCCAGACATGAAGTTTGGATAAATCTGATATCGCTCCAAGTACCATTCCACGCATGTGAGCAGCATTCTATCCATGACTTCGCCGACGTAGCTGGCGAGTGCAATTGGACGGTATGATGAAAGGTCGAGCGGTGATTTCCCTGGCTTAAAAAGTGGAACCAGACGACTGGTCTTCCAATCATGAGGAACTATGCCAGCAGTCCATGACTTGTTATAAGTGTCCAAAAGAGCCCGTCGAGCTTCTTCGCCAAGGTTGCCATGTGCGGTGTACGTCACACCATCGGGCCCTGGTGATGATGACCTTCTACAACAAGCCAGCGCAGCATCAAGTTCTTCCATGGAGAATAGTGCATCCATCCGAGAATCCCGTGAGGGTGGAACATTGTTGCAGTGCAGCGTTGCGCCTGGATTCGGAGGGCCTGTTATTCTTGCACAGAAATCTTCATCTACCTCAACCACACTGCGCCTTTGGTGAAGCGCTACGGATTTGAACGGGTAGCGCTGTTGAGGGTACGTGCGAAGACCCCGAATTACACTCCAAATGCGTGACAAAGGCTTCCGTGGATCAAGTGTTTGGCAAAATGTCCTTCATCGTTGTGTTTGCAGTGCCTGAATTCTGCGCTGTATCTTCTTCTGTATGCTCCTAGCATCTCTTAGGTCTAGGCGCGACTTTGTGCGTCGGTATCTGCGCTCTGCCCTGCGGCGTTGTGATCGCAGTCGCTGCAATTCGAAGTCAAAATCGGTGTAGTTAGCGACAGGGTTAAAGGGGCAAGTGGCGTGTTCCATGGCCTCCTTAATTTTTTGTTCAAGACCGGTAGAGAAGCCCTCTGCGCAAGCAGCTTCCATAAGTAATTTAAAAACTGTCCAGTCAATGCGCTGCCTACACGTGGCTGGGGAAAATGTGGAATTGCCGGTAATAATCAGATAGATTAGGATATGGCCGCTGCCATGGGTTTCTACATCCGAAAACCACCGGACGCTGTTGTTAAGGCACTTTGAAACGAAAGTCAAGTCCAAGCAGCTGCTATAAGTCACTCCTCGTATATAGGTCGGGCTTCCATCATTCAGGCACTGGATGCCATGGTCAGAGGCGAAGGACACAAGCTGTCTTCCCCTAACGTCCACCTTAACGCCTCCCCACATGGTGTGATGAGCATTGAAGTCACCCATAATAACCCACGGAGCAGGTGTAGCTGCCATCAACCCACTCAACCTTCTGGCGTCGAAACGACTTGATGGCGCCAAGTACACCACCAGTAGCGTAAACGTCAGGTCACGGCACTCGACTGTCAGGCAAACGTACTGATTGTCGTCGTTAGGAGGAACATAATGTTGCACATATGTAAGTTCACGTCGAATGTAGACGACGACTTTGCTAGATCTGTTGCACGTGGGGGATGAAAATGCCTCGTAACCGGATAGCCGCCAAATTTCCGGGGTTTTCGGTTCACAAATCACAAGAATGGGGAAGTGATTCTCGTAGACGTAGTGCCGTAAATCGAAACTCCGGGACTGGAACCCACGAGCATTCCATTGGAAAATGAAAGCTTTCTTGACTTTCTTTTGAGAAGACAGGTGCGAAGGAGCCATGATGCCGTCTACTGTAGAGCCGCAAGAACTGGATGTAGCGCGTCCAGCGCTTGGAGTGCGCTATGTGCTGCTGGCGTGTGTAGGCTGGAAAGCAGAGCACGCATGGCATTCATTAGTGTCGTGAGCATTGCAATCACTTGCATATCTGGGCCATGGCCTTGATCGTGCCTGTTGGCTGGATCAGTCGTAGGCGCTGCACACTGCCCTGAGTGCGCCAAAATCCCTGACGCAGTAGGCGTAGAAGGCTTTGGCAGTGGTGGCCAAGTTGAATCTGTGGCAGCAGGTCCAGCCTCACCAAGCGCTGGGCTCCCTTGATTTGGTACGGGTTTTGGTGGAAGCAGAAAAGCTGCAGTTGGGTTTGGGGTATTATTGTCAAACGTGACTGCTTTCTTTGACAACCTTCGGCGGCGCGAACGACGTCATCGCAACTTTGCGGCGGCTTGTTTGTGCGTAGAATGGTCTCGCACCATTTGCTTCAGTACCGCCCGCTCGGTATTTAGACGGGGGCAGTCTTTCGAGGAAGAGTCATGGGGGCCGTGGCAGTTGGCGCACTTCAAGGTAGTCGCGCGGCAAACATCACCGCTGTGTGACTTGGAGCATCGCGGGCACACGATGGAGTTGATGCAGACGCCGCTCACGTGGCCGATCCTCATGCACTTCCTGCATTGAAGTGGCTTAGGCACAAAAGGTCGGACTGGATGACGAAAGTGCCCAACCTTCACGTACGATGGTATGCAGTCACCCTTGAAGGCCAGCTTGATGCATGGAGATCTGCCTAACCGCTGAACTTGAATGATGGAAATTCCGTCGGTTGCCGGCTTGATCAACATGGGTAAATCTGCATCACAGATGGCGATATCGACGTTGTAGATTACGCTAGCCGTAGTGCCGCTGTCCTGGAGAATAAGGGGGCGTACACTGATGTTGCCGAGTTTTGTGATTGCGGTTAAAATCTCTACTGAACTTCACTCCACCACATCAATGACAATGACGTTTTTAACGGGTTGATTTTGACATCTTTTATGCCTCCCGGTACAAGGCTCTCCAGATAAATAGAGATGGCTTGCCTGTTCAGTAGGTCAAAGTTGTCCGTTGAGTTCAACGGCACAAACAAGGCTGTACGCGCTGAGGAACTTCGCGCCGTGATGATCGTTGGCGTTCTTGATGAGGACACCATTGACGTGCTCGATGAGGATGATTCGGCTTGTCGACGCAGTCTGCGCTTGGCCTTCTTGCCAAGAACCGGTATGAAACCGTCGTCGGCCGAGGTCGAGGAGTCTTCACTTGGCCCCGAGTACACAACAGTGCCCTGGCTGCTCGAGTCACTCTGGCGGTGCAGGCGCTTCCTCTGGGCGGCTTAAGTGGCTGGTAGAAAAAAGTGCTATGAGGCTACGGAGTATGAGCCAATGTTATTTGTTTGAGGAAGATTATTCGAAACCTTATTTTGCTTAAGGTGTCCGCAGAATATTAACTTGAGAAACCCTGTCCATTTTTAGCGGTACCCTTTGCTCTTCCTTCTCTCGGTGCAGTTGAGGAGACCACGAACCAACACTCCTCTCCTTGGAATCCATTGTGTGCTCCGATGGGACGGTATACTCAAAGTCATTGCGGAGGAAACTTACAGGCGTTTGATGGGTCGATCCGATTTTGATGCATAGCATTAGCTTACTCCGGTTGCATAGGTCGCCAAACGCGATTTCTTATATTCTGTGACTTGTTTACACTTCGCTGCCAATTGCTTTTGTTTATGCACGTGGCGTGACGCAAGAAACGCGTGGCAGGTGGCCTGCGCATGCTCAGAAGCAGTGACACTGCTCCGCCCACTCCCCTGTTCTTTCCGGCGCCGCTCTCGCCCGTTCGAACGGCAGCCGGCGCCTTCTCCACTTCAGAGTAGTCCTTTGCCTTTCCCACAATGTGTGATGTGGAGGCTCCATGGGATGCATGCGCGCATCCGAACCCAAACGCTTTGATTTGGAATCATGTCTAAATTTTTATTACTGTTCCGTTTCATTTTATTTCTTTGCTCCTCAGCGGCGCCAGCACACGTGCAGTTTTTCGCGACATGGTCTTGTAATATTCACGCAATAAATTGAAGCCATGGCATAGCAGGAGCACTCAAACATATTACTTTGCAACTGCAGAGGCAAACATAATGTCGCTGCAGCCTCACATCTCTTCTATAACTATTATTACACGCTATGATACTGATGTGCCGCTTTTTACGTGAGCAACGCCACCATGGCCAGAGTTCGTCCACGCGTACAGCATGCATGTCGTAATAGCAAAAATTGAGACCATCACTATGACAGCAAGCGCAGTTTCCGGTTTGAGTGCAAGAAACGTGGAAATATTTCCAAGCTCTCGTCCTGCATGTGGCGAGCAAAATGAACTAGGATTTTTTTTTTGTTAACTTCGAAGTTAACATTAAAAAAACTAGATGTGAGTCACCGGCTCAAGCACTGACCATTCATTCATTCAGCTGGCTACACGAAGAGTTATACATGGTGTTTCACCTACCTTGAACCAGGGACTTTGAAAAACCGGTAGACCGCAGCCGGCTGAAAATTCGATAAATTGTTTGCCATCATGTGGCGCTCAATAGTCCGTTTAAACAGTACATTATCTAAGAAGAATTATGCAAATGTTCAAATATTATTTTCAGAGCCAAGAGCGTTGCGTTAGGTTGTAGAGCAGGTCTAGAAACAGCCCATCCAGTTTATTGTAGCATCGTATTTCCTAGGGGGTGCTTTTTTTTCGGCATCTAAAGAAATCACGCGAAATATGAAAAAATGCCACGTCACTGCGCTCGTGGGCTGCCATATTGCAGCGCTTTCAACGGCGTTTAGAGCAAACGGAGCGTGCTCGGTGGCCGTGGCGAAGTGAACGGCCGCCGTTCTTAGCAGTGGCTTGACGCTGCGTAACCACTTGAAGCAATGGGGCATCTTTTTTTGGAGATGCTACTACGAGCGGTGGCCGTTCACTTCGCCACGGTCAGCCAGCACGCTCCCTTTGCTCGAAACGCCGTTGAGAGCGCTGCAATATGGCAGCCCACGAGTGCAGTGACGTGGCATTTTTTCATATTTTGCAGGATTTCTTTACATGCCGGAAAAGAGGACCCCGTAGGAGATACGATGATTCAATAAACTATATAGGTTGCTCCTAAAGCTGCTCTGCAACCTAACCGAGCGCTCTTGGCAGTGAAATAAATATTTGCAAAT
The DNA here is from genome assembly GCF_052857255.1 of Amblyomma americanum. Classification (NCBI taxonomy): domain Eukaryota; kingdom Metazoa; phylum Arthropoda; class Arachnida; order Ixodida; family Ixodidae; genus Amblyomma; species Amblyomma americanum. Next base: position 82,903,208 of record NC_135505.1, on the reverse strand, counting down.
TTGCATAATTTATCGTAGTTAAAGTACTAATTAGGTGGAATATAAAAAATTATGAGGAGCGCCACATGACGACAGACAATGTATCGTTGGTTTCAGCTGGCTGCGTTTTACCGTTTTTTTTAATACTTGGTTCAAGGTAGGTGAAGCACCATGTAGATATCAAATTTTCGCAGCCTTCTGCGTACATGAGATTATTGGAGAAGAAACGGGGCTCACGGCGCGGTTTTAAAGACTGGTACTTTTGAAAGTAAAGCACTGTCTTTAAGCCAGTAATTCATGACTCTCTACCGTGCGCACTGGACTTAGTTCTACATGGCGATCCACGCGTTTTGTAGTGTTTAACACAAGTGAGCGTTCGAAACGGCCTGTTAACTCCAATTCTCTCCCGAGGCACGTACTTCTAGCCTGTTGCACATCAGTGGTGCAGGCAGGGGCTTATTATATCTCATTGTTTTTAGGTTGCCGCAACCTAACAAATGTCTCTTTGGCGAGCCTGTTGCGGCGCACTGCTGGTGCGGGCTGGGCATTAATATTTCAATTATTTTTTCAAGCCTACTCTAACTTCTGTCTCTTCTACGGTACGGGCAGGGACACTTTCTTTTTCGTTCTTTTTATTGCCCAGCAATAATTTTTGTCACTCCTTAGTTGCAGGCAGAGACACTATTTTTTGTTCTTTTTATCGTCCCACAAAAATTTTTGTCCCTCCATATTGGGGGGGGGGAGGGAAATCTGACTGTGTGGCCTGCCCGTGCCCCCCCCCCCCCCGCCACCGGGTATGGGGCGGTGTAGTTTCGGCTACTAGGCTTTGTTCCGGTGCAACGTCAGCGATGGGGATAAGTTGGCTGGGGCCCATCATCTAGGGACGCAAAACCCCATGGGAGTGGCAGTGACACCCAGGCATGGTATACGTCAACTTAGGGCAGATAGTGACAGCTGATACGCATGATGAGATGGAAATAACTAGAAGAATAAGATTGGAGTGGGGCGCATATGGCAGGTTCTCTAAGATCATGAATAGTAGTTTACCAATATCACTGAAGAGAAAAGTACCGGTACTCACCTACGAGGCAGGAACTTGGAGGCTAACGAAAAGGGTTCAGCTTAAGTTAAGGGCAACGCAGCAAGCCATGGAAAGAGAAATGATAGGTGTAACGTGAAGAGACTAGAAGCGGGCAGAGTGGGCGAGCGAACTAACACGGGTTAATTACATCCTAGTCGAAATCAAGAGGAAGAAGTGGGCTTGGGCAGGGTGTGTGATGCTAAGGCAAGACGACCGCTTGTCCTTAAGGGTAATGGAGTGGATTCCAAGAGAAGGCAAGCGTAGCAGGGGGCGACAGAAGGTTAGGTGGGCGGATGAGATTAAGAAGTTCGCAGGCATAGGGTAGGCGCCGCTGGCAAAGGACCGGGTTATTTTGAGAGACATGGGAGAGGCCTTATTTTTGCCCTGCAGTAGGTGTAGTCACCCTGATGATGATGATGACCTTCAAACTATTGCACTGGCAGCCTGATGCATCCCAATGCTCCTGCTCCCACATTTCGGTCCCAAGTAATGTTTCAATATGGTTTCATTTTTGTTCTTGCAGAAAATATGAACTCTGGTTCTCAAGAAGCAGGTTGCGAACTTCTGGCGCACACGGTGACAAGATGGTATTGTTGTAGATATATGCGTCATAATTTCTTTCTTAATGTACTCCAGTGTAGCCGTGTTGTTAAGGATGCTCTCAGTATTCAACATGAAGACAGCTTCACAAAACTTGAGCAATTCAAGTGCTGCCTTTGAAGTGGATACAAGGGTCATGCTACCAGGCACAAAAGACTTGACACGTAACCAGCTGTTTTCAGGAGGTTCAGACTGCTAGCTCTGATGTCTTCACCACAATCATGGATTCTTAAAGTTCTTCTTCACCTGGTTAACTGCATAGCCACATATGAACATAAAGCTCTCCCCAACATCCATTACCTCCAAAGAGTCCGTTGTAGGGTGTAGTATGGCACCAGAGCAGGCTTGTTCTGCTCTGTCTGAAACCCCTACCAGTGCCTCATCATCTGAACATGCATAGCTGTCCCTGGGGTTTGAACGCAGAAATTGAGAAAGTGTAGCACTGCGCAACGCAGATTTAAACTCTCGTGGTTAAGAAACTGCATTCCTCATTCTGACCGCAGCAAAAAAATTTTATCATGCATCCTGCTCAAAACACGAAAGCAAAACAAAAAGATACTTCTCCTTCACCACAAGATGCTCTTGAAGCTGCATTGCTGACATGGTAGTCAAAATAGCACCAGTCGGCACTGGTTTCCATGAGCCATCATAGGCAGAAATCTTCAACCCCTCAAAAAGTATGATGACCTCTAAGAAGAACATCTCTCCATGCGAACAAAGATGTCTCCCAGCCGGCTTTTGTGTTCTGGATGTAATTAAGGCAAACCAGCTGTAGACATTATCTATAAACCAGGCGGTTGTTTCTGCCTCTTTGTCAAGGTTCCCATGTTTTGAGTGGCAATAAATTGCAGCGGTTGTGTCGTCGTTTAGCAACGCGTACGCTGAGCCAACTTTCATTTTTTCGTAGTGCCCTGACTTAAGGCACTTCTTTTTTTAGTTTCGGAGCAAGCCGAAACTCACTCTCGTCTTCCAATTCTATTAGTTGTTCCACGTACTCAATGGAAACCTTGGCTGTGGGAAGATTGTTCGTGTGTACCACATCAGCTGGCAAGAAGATCTTGTGCCCTTTAGTAAGATGGCCTCTAAGTTCTTCATGAGGTGAGGTGGATCGGCGAGAAAGTAGAGACGCTTAGATGCATCACTCGGATGTGCCACATAGCAGTATCGCTTTGAGTGCTTTGTTACACCTATCCCGTATAACCTCCAAATAGCCTGGTTGCAAGGCCCCATGTCGCTGACGACAGCATGAACCCTAACACCAACAGCTTCGCACACGCAGATTGTGGCATTGATCTTGTCCTTCACAGTCTGTGCATGAAAGGAGTGGACGATGATTTCGTATGTCACAGTTTGTTTCCATCGGGTGGAAATGCCTCCTAACATAAACACAAGAGCATGTGTTGCATAGCAAGACTAAGGCAGTGCGTTGTTGACCAGTGGTACGGATGGCCTCCCGATCAGCATGTTGGTCGATGAGTCGAAGTCCACGATTTTAGTGATTTGCATTTCGTTATACATCAGAACTGCATGGCATTCCTGCCCTGAAAGTTGGCCCACCTATGAAGCAGAAATAAAATATGAGTGTGTCCCGGATATTCACAGGAAAGGCACATATCTTGGTTCTCAGCAGATCGATGACCTCTGAAAGTATGCCTGGGAGAAACTTGAACCTGTCTATTTTGTGCTCCAAAGTGCGTTCAGAAGGAAGCGGAATCCCAAGTTCTCGTGCCACACTGTATCCCTGTGACCGGCAAGCAAGTTTCAGACTGAGCGCCTTCACAATACTCTGAGAGATCCAAGCTGAACCTCGCATAGTAGTTTTTTGCAAAGAGGTCACCTGGTCATCATTCAAGTAGTCCGATATACCTGCATGCACATTAGAGTGTCGTGAAAATACATGGTTTTGTTACATGTAGGTAAGCTTCAGCCAGCAGTAATTTCCGGTAATTAAAAGCGCAGGTTACCTTTTCTGAGATTCTTGTATTGGTTTTCTAATGAAGGAACTTTTCGCTGTGATAACGACAGCTTTCGTTTCAGGGCTGGGACGTTATCCTTTAGGGCATCACAGTCTGTTCCTGCAAACAAACATATATGAACTGTGTCAACGCGCATGACCCCAGCAGTTGACAGCTTAGTGCTTGACAATTCATTGCAGTAGACGTGTCTGCTATAACAAGTGTACACTCCAGCAACACGCTGCACTTGATGATGTCTCAAACATATGGACCTATCGCTGTACTGTGTCATGAGCTGGAAGGTCTTTTTTAATAATTAAGTTAATGTTCGCGTTCTTCCAAGCGTCTGGTGTGGTCTAGGTCATAAGTCATTCCGTATACAGGGTGGCTAGTTTTTCTGGCACTGTCTTGCCCCCGTCCTTCAACAGATCTGCTGTTACCTTCTCCTCACAGCTGCTTTTCCCTTTTGCATTGAACCTAAGGCTTTTATTTATCTTTTATTCAAAAAACCTTGCAGGGCCCAAATGGGCACTGAGTAAGAAAGGAAAAATAACGGATTAAGTACGATAGGAACAATTTGTTAAATAGAACGCGCAGTACAAGGCAAAAAAGTCGAAACAGTTATACAGGGCAAATCGTAACGACAAGGCATACATCGCCGCGAGCAACAAAAAGTACATAAAAAGTAGCAAGAATGCATCGCGCGTGCCTAATACACATCTAAAGAAGAAGCATTAGCCATATTAAAAATTTGAATTACTGAAACTGCACAAGAAACTTATACATAATTCATTAGCAACGAGGAGAAAAAGAAGTTATGGGACACAACAACTTATAACAAGACACCATGTCGTTAAAGAAAATGTTTGTGTAGCTGGTCCTGGAATTATCGGCGGAAGCAGATAGCTGCGGTACTGTCGGGAACATCATTCCAAAGAACAATGACACGTGGAAGTGCAGATGAATTGAAAGCTTGGGTTCTTCCGTATATGCGTTTAATACTATACTGATTATGTAGGCTCCTCAAGAGGCAGGAGAGATGGCCTGGTGTTGTGTCAATATTTATGAAGTAAGCATAAAGAGCTATGGAGCAACGAATATATACAGGTTCGAGGGATATATATATATATATATATATATATATATATATATATATATATATATATATATATATATATATATATATATATATATATATATATATATATATATATATATAGAGAGAGAGAGAGAGAGAGAGAGAGAAAGAGAGAAGTTTGATCTTAGTGATGCTGGAATTTGATAAGGTAGTTTTGATAAGGGGACCACGTAGGTGAAGCAAGTTCTAGTTGTGGACACACAATTGTTAAATAAGCCACTTTTCTCAAGTTGTTAGGACCATTCCGTAAGTTCCGGCGCCGGTACCCAAGTGACCTTGAAGGTTTGGCGCATATGAATTGAATGTGCTTGGCCCATGAAAGATTATCCCTGAGGTGAATACCTAAATACTTATAAGATGGCACCCGAGACACTATAGTACCATCAATGGAACACGAGAAATCAGAATCAGAACTCTTGCAGTTGAAAGAGATAAGCTTGCATTAAGTTGAGTTTAACATCATTTTCTATTTATTACACGAATTCTAAATGAAGTTCAGGTCAGTTTGGAGAGCAAGGTGATCATCTATAGGATTAATGGGGCGGTAAATAATGCAGATGTCCGCAAAGAGTCGTACGAAAGAGGATATGTCAGTGGGCAAGTCGCTAATGTATATTAGAAACGATAATGGGCCAAGAACACTGCCTTGAGGTACGCCAGATGCTACATCACAGAGTGGGGAGGTGAAATTGTTAACTGTAGTGAACTGCTGGCGAAAAAAAGGAAAGTTACGAATCTATGACAATGTTAAAGAATCTAGGCACAGAACAGAAACATTTGAGAACAAGCGGTAATGGGCAATGCGGTCGAAGCCTTTAGCAAAGTCTAAAAAGATACAGTCAGTTTGTAGGTTAGCGTCTATGTTCAAGTGCAAGTCAGTCGTAAATTCTAGCAGTAGGGTGTCACAAGAAAACCCTTTCCGAAAGCCATGATGATTAGGAAAAAAGAAAGAATTTAGTTCCAGGTGGCAGTAAATGTGGGAAGCGATGACGTGCTCGCGTAATTTACAGCAAATCAGGTTAGCGAAATGGGGCGGTTGGTTTAGGGTGAATTTCTCTCTTCGCTTTTGAACACTGAACGATCTTAGCAATTTTACAATCTGTAGGAAGCAAACCAGATGATAATGATAGCTGCCAGATGAGGCAAAGAATTTCGCTGGAGATCAATACAGTGGTTTTCATTATTTTAGGATTATTGTTGCCAACACCAGCCGTTAAAGAAACCTTAAGATTTTCAATGAGAGGAGCGATTCCTTCAGCAGTAATGGTAATAGGGGCCGTATATTGGTAACCATGATCAGGAACAATGGGTATGTTGGAATGATCTTCCCGTGTGAACACTGATACAAAATATCTTAAATGTTAGGGGATATTAACTCTCCGAAAGCGGTACGTGATCGTCATTGCACAATGGAAATTGGTTGCTAGTACTGTCGGGAGATATAACACGCCAAATTTTCTGGAATTATATTTTAGGAGACCCGGTAGGTTACTTCCTCTTTCGTTACAGGCGGGATGACGCATTGCTGTGCGCGACTGTCTCTTTCATTAACGTTCTGATTACATCGGCTAATATATAGTTTGTGTAGAACTCTTCGAATACTTCAACTAGCTTGTCCATATTGCTTATGACATTGCCCTCCTTGTCTATTAACGCATACATGTGGTTTTTACCTATGCCTCGGGCCTAGTTTCCTCTTCGCCGCTTTTAGGGTACCTTCTTTCTTTACAGCATGCTCAATTCTCTCCGCATTAAACTTACTTATGTCGGCTACCTTGAGTTTATTAATTAACTTTGATAGATCTGCTAGTTCTATTCTGTGTTAGGGTTAGACACCCTCATGCCTTGACGTTTCCTGTTCAAATCTTCTGTCTCCTGAAATACCTTGCCGGTATTCTGTCGAACTGTCCTACCACATACATATATGCATGAATAAATATGTCAAATTGTAACAATATATCGCAAAATCAATACACTTACATTTCCCATTACGAAGTACCGTAACTCTCGGTAATTTTTTGCCTTTATATTCTGTTTTTTATATATTAGCTCGTAGCAAACGTTTGCACTCTTCTTATTTTCGCAGTGTTGCCAAGAGCATTCCTTAAACAGTTATTTTATTCTATGACCCACATGGGTATTCATCCACGCCTTTACTGTCGTGAGCTATATATACAACCATCATTTATATGTGAACTCACCTGCAAGATCAAGATACTGGCTACAAAAGGTTGGAGCTGCTGCCTTGGGCTTCAGCAGCGACTGGCGAGGCAGTATTTTTGGGGCAGCAGGCACTGAAAGCAATGTGCAGAAAACAGTCACTGAAAGCTTCCAGGCGACTTCAAGAACCTGGCATGTCATGCTGACTAGTGAGGGGTTGTTACCATAACGCCAGCTGTTCGTGGTGGTATTTAATGCCTGACCCAACGCTACAATCACCCGTACAAGTCATTCATGGCATTAACATTATGAGGAACATATACAACCACCATTCAATAAAATCCCACCTGCGAGCTTAAATTACTGGCTCAGACCAAGTGCTGGAGCTGCTGCCTTGGGATTCAGCAGCGACTGGCCAGGAAGTATTTTTGGGGCAGCAGGCACTGAATGTTGTGTGCAGAAAACAGTCAACGAAAGCTTTCAGGCGACTCAAGGACTGGCGTGTCATGCTGATTGGTCAGGGGTTGTTTCCATAACGCCAGCGGTTTGTGCTGGTATTTAAAGCCTGACCCAATGCTACAGTCATCCGCACAAGTCATCCATGACATTAACATTATGTGGACCATATACAACCACCATTCAATAAGATCTCACCTGCAAGCTAGAATTGCTGGCTCATAATCAGTGCTGGAGCCGCTGTCTTGGTGTTTAGCAGCAACTGGCCAGGAGGTACTCTCAGGGCAGCAGGCACTGAAATTTGTGTGCATAAAACAATCACTCAAATCTTCCAGGCGACTCAAAGCACTGGCATGTCATGCTCATTGGTCAGGAGTTACCATAACCACAGCTGCTCGTGCTGGTATTTAACGCCTGACCGAAAACTACAGTCATCCGCACAAGTCATCCATGGCTTTAGCATTATGAGTAACATATACAAGCACCATTAAATAAGATCTCACCTGCAAGCTAGAACTGCTTCCTCAGACCAAGTGCTGAAGCCGATGTCTTGGACTTTAGCAACGACTGGCCAGGGGGTACTCTCAGGGTAGCAGGCACTGAATGTTATGTGTGAGAAAACAGCAAAGGGATGCTTTCCAGAGGACTTCAAATACACAAATGCATTTCTGAACAAATTTTAGAGTTGTGACCTTCGTTAGTAGTAATTGCTAGGAACAAAACTCGCAGGCTAGGCCATGAAATCAGCAGTATTATGTGATGTAAAGAAAGTGTATCCTGATTATATACTTATTATATAAGTCCACACCGATCAAGTGTTAACTGAACTTCCCTTAGTAACATATTTTGAGAGACATGCAGTGCACAGCATGCTGTACATGAAAGGTATATTTCTCATCCTGTAAATTTACCTACCACTTTTGATTATAGATACCACTGCAGTTCGTGCCCCGGTCAATGTCTTCAGCGAGGAACAGATTTACGCTCATGTAAAGCTTTTTAGTAAAGGCTAAAGTACCTTGCACTGATGATGTGGCCAGCAGAGCAAGGGGTTGATGGATTAAATCCTGTGCACGAGGTGACGAGGGGGGGGGGGGGGCTGTTGTGAAGAAAGCTGCTTGGAAAGCCATCTGCAGTTACAGTATTGAAGACTTCTGTTTATTCAAAACTAAGACAGGCTCGATCACTGAATTCTAAGTCCTTGATATGCGAGTACGGAAATTCAGAACGTGCCTTCGGGTCGGCTGTTTTCTTTTCTACCTGCTGCAGTTGTATCATAAACACCACCTTGCTTCTCTATGTGTTAGAGCAATGGAACTGTTATATATATGAGGAAAGAGCACAGACTATGATGCACTAGTCCTACCATTGCATGGCACTGGTAGCATTCTTCCAGTTTTGTGGGGCTGGTGGCAAAAGAGCGAAGGCACAGCAGTGGGCTTCAGCTTCTTTATGCCATGTTTCAGAAGAATCATAGGCTCTAACTGATCGGCTGTAAAATGCTCCTGGAAATTATAATAAAAATGTGGTTACTCTTGAACTGATAAGGGGTATTTGCATAGCTTGGACTGAGAGAATAAAGCAGCCAGAGTTGGTAACTGTTGCGGGGAAGTTATGTTTTGTACAGTACACTTTTTTTACACAAGATGAGTGCTAATACATAAATTTTTAAAGGAAACTTTTCCGCTTGAAGGCGACAAATCTTCCACTCGAAACTGGATTTGCTTTAGAAGAAAAAGTGCGAAATGCACTGACAAGAAATTCATTGCGAGAAATGCGTTGTCACCCGTTCGTTAATTCCACTTCTGTACTGCAACGGCATCTTCAGCACCAGTATCATAATCCCTGTTCAGGATCCGCGTCACGCGCCGATGGGGTGCTCTTTGAATTAAAACCCGTCTATTATCGCTCCTGGTTTTTCGGAAGAAAACTTCATAGAGGGGCTTTACATAGAATGAGCAAAAACATTCGACACCGGAGCACTGTCGACCAACCAACCTGGCATTAAGCATGACACTGTAGTAAAAATGCAGCACATGTGTTAGCCTTGTCTGCATAAGCCCACCCTAACATTTACAGCTTTGTCTGACGACCTTTTTGAGGCAGAGAAAAGACGCAGAAAATTTCAGACTTACCTCGCAAAGCTTGCTGGATTTATTTGGCGAGAAATCGCTTCGTCCGATGCTTCTTGTTCGCTTCTGGTCGTACTTACCCAGAGGCAGCGAAAAGAGCCTTTTGCCCCTTCTCGAGCGCGTCGAGCAACCAAAGGCACAGCACACAGTCATGACCCGCGACGGATCACTACCCGACCCGCTAGGCAGACGAGTAGTTCACCACTCTCCTCGAGCAAAAATAGAGGAGGCTATGGCTCGAGTCACAGCGCGGACCAAGCTTCCGCTGAGCACAGAACAAGTCGGTTAGTCTTCTAGAGGCTGAGAAACAGCCCAGCAGCGTGATGGCACAAGATAGCTCGAAAGTTGAAGTACGCTGCGCCGAGGCGATCGCTGTTCCTTAACCAGCCGACATTTTTTTCTCCTCCGTGCGAGCAGATACAAAATGGACGCCGACTTCCGGGAGAAAAAAGAAAACCGGAACCGGAAAAGCCTTATGCAGATACCGAAAAAAAGGCGGCGGCGTACTTCAAAGTTTGGCGATACTTAAGAAAGCGGTAGCGACAATAGAGGGGATTTAGTCCTGTCCAGGCAGGCCAGTAATGAAGTGGAAATAATGAAGGATCAGAGCAAAAACTCGCGGTCCCCATTCCCACCCAAAATCCCATAACCCGTTCATCCAACACCTTCCGCTACGTGCCAGGGGAGATCAAGGAGTCTCTCGGGGCCCGTTCCCCCGGCTGTGGGTCGCTATGTAGCTTTTTACCCCCCCCCCCTCATTTTTTCTATTTTCACCACCTACGGGTAGCAACAGTATTCAATTGCTTTCTGACGTTTTCATTTATTTTCAGATTGGATTAAGCCTGTGGTACGTCAGTGGTGCAGGCCGGGGCTAGTTATTTTTCATTCTTTTTCGGTTGCCGCAAACTGACAAATGTCTCTTCTTTGCAGCCCGTAGTGCTCTAAGCGGTGCAGGCTGGGTACTATTATTCTTAATTATTTTTTACTCGCCTGTTGGGTTGAGGAAAACAAGAGCGTTGCGACGCCAACCGGACATTTCTATTCCAGCCCAGCGAATGCCGGCACGAGCACGAGACGCCTCCCAGCCGCCGCAAGCCTCACGCAGGTTGTCACGAGCCTACTTCTTTGGCGTTCAATGACACACATCAATGGATGCGTATTCCTCGGTATTACGTTTAACCCTAAAGGATGCCGCGTCCTCCTACTGGTCTCAGATGTACGGCACCAGGTCCTATCACTGAAATTCTAACTGCGCAGAACAGTTTCTTTTCAGCTGTCGGCAGTGAAATTAGAGCAAATGGCTGTCTATAATCATTACCACATTCCTCATAGAGAAATCAGAAAGCACCAGGCAGTGAAGTAAGTAAAGCTTAGGGCAAATGTGGAAATGAATCATGAAAACTGTTACGCGCACGCAGAAGGATTTCCAGTTCTCACTACTGCATGCAACAGAACTCACTTTGCTGCAAGTTTTCCCTATGTATGCGAGAATATGGTAAATGCAGTTGTTGCGGTGTAGAACACATTGAAGGTAGGTAATAGCAGACGCTTTCAAGCAAGGAGCGCCACTCCTACAATAAACCTGTTGCCTTCCTTGCCTTCATTTCATTGTTATTTTTGGAAATAAAAGAATTACAGTATGCATGCTTTCATACGGAAATGGTACGTCAACAGCGTCGCTTTATACACTTTTCTAACCATATGTGTACGCCAAGAGCGGCAAGGTGATATCTGGGAAGCGTGAACAAGGCAGCATTTCGTCGGCGGCGGCGGATTTCGCTCGCGCTCGCCGCCGAATGCCCAAGTGTACTGAGTCATAAGGCCAGTGAGAGCACCGCTGTTGTCCGTGCCGAAGCGGATGGACTGCTTTTTGTGAAAAAAGGCTTCGAAGAACCAAAGCCACTGGTAGCTGTGAAAGTGCATAAACAAGTACTACGAGCTCCGATACGTACCCAATGTGAGTGAAAGGCTGAACGTTAAGCGAGCATAAGTAGTTTCATTTTGTTTCCCTTTGTTTACGAGCTACGCTGATTCTGCGTAAGTACCGGCGATACTAAGCTAGACTATGAGCGGCAAATAGTCTATTCCCCAACGCAGCTGCCCGCAAGTAATAAAACGATGTGAACCACGGCCTTCTGTATTAGATTTCAACAGGCCGCAATGAGCAGCTACCTGTTGCTACAAATAAGAGCTCCTTATCCGCAAAAAGAAAAACGAAAAGGAAACAAGGATTTGCGGTTGTCAAGTAACGGTTGGTATGTATGGACGGTTGCAGACTTCTTTTCTGGCTAAGAACGCGATTTAAACTACTGTGCATACACTTTAAGCCTTAGTTTAGCTTGTTGCAAAATTATATGACAGCAAAATTAACGTACTTTGCTCGGAACAGCAATACGTTTCATTAAACGGCGAGCGTTTAACCCGAACAATGTGTGTGATCCGTATACAAGGCGTTAACATTAAACTCCGCACTTTCTGCTGTGGTGGCCTGGTTACACCCGTGCTTTGTTTCCAATCCAAAGGTGGAGATTTCGAATTCTGGTATTTTCGTGTGTGTTGATTTCTGTTGTCTTTCTTGTTCTAATAAGTTGTAGTGGTTTGTGTAATTGTTTTATGTAATTTGTGCTTCCGCCCGGACATTCCCGCTCTAATTTGCACTGCAAATCGCGCTTCGTTTTTTTTTTCTTGAAAAGGCTGCTCCCGGGGACTAGCAGTTGCACCCCTTTCCAAGGGGACCAAGAGTTGCACCCTTTGCAGTTGATCTCTAAAAAGACTAATGGTTGTGGCAAATCAGTTCATCCCCAAAGAGACTAACCATTCACCACCTTTTAGTCTTTTTTGGTTTAGAGCGTAGACAGCCTCATATCTTGCGATGTGGACGCACGTTAAAAACCTTGTGGTCGAAATTATCTCGAGCCCTCTACAACGGCGCCCTCATAGGCTGCGATGCTTTAGAACATTAATACCTGTAAACTATATTATGACCATAACAGGACGCTCGAAAGTAAAATTATGAAATTGAGTGTTCGATATAACTGGCGTCATTCTGAGTAGGCTGGAGTGGGCTGCTATATATATTTTGCATACTCCTTGAAGCGTGCTATTAAAATTCCTCTCCACGTTTTAACGTGGTTTTTCAAAGTGACATCCAAAACTGAAGATCTTCGTCATGGTGAAAAGAGCTAAATATTTTATGGACAGAAACGGAACGAGGACACAACGCAGAGCACGTTCCGTTTCTGTCCGAAAAAAGTTAAGCGCCTTCGAACATGATGAATAGCCAACTACGCCCGATAACTTGCCAAAAAGTATCGCAGAATATGCCACATTTTACAGTAACAAATTGTACATTCACCTTTTAATTTTTTGTCCATCAAAGTAAATATATACAGGTCAAACATTCTTGAACTAAAATTTTAAATATACGAAAAGTGAGGGTACTGGAACAGAAGTATTGAAGGTAATGGTCGATGCTTCTGCTATGAAACAAAATGTTTATTTCTTACTATTTCCATCGCTCGCATTCAGAAGTTAAGACAGCCGTAAAAAACCAATGGAGAAAGCCTTCGAGAATAGCAAAAACCTTAGCAAAAAATTCAAGCTTGTCGACGCGAGATCTGCGCATATCATTATTGTTATAGCAAACCTTTGCAGTATATGACAAATTTGCGCTCATAAACTTTTTCGTGTTCTAAAACGATTCTTTAAAGAACTTAATTAGTGTGGTATAACAGCGGGCACTGTGGGCGATTGGAAGTGGTGGCTTACACTGGTGGCTGCATATATAGGGCTGCGCGATAACGCGCGGTTCGTGTTTCAGAAGCAAATGTTTATAACTGATCTGGTAATCTTTCTTGCCAATTTTTAACACTAAACCAAATGCCTGAGGATGGAAGTCCAGTGCAATGCGTTTATAACTTGCTTCAAGTGCATTGGCTTTTTTTCTAGGTATCTAGCTCAAATAAAACATATAGTCAGGTGACTGACCCCAGCGGGTACACCTAAGCAATGGGCAAATGAGTCCTAGAAAACTGCCTCATTCTTCATACTTCCGTGATAAAGCTAATCCGCAACGCAATGTACAACTGAGGCTGTTTCACTGGGAACTTAAGGCATTCAAGTAAATAAAGTATAAAATCATGATAAAGCCATCGACTGAGGGAAATAAATTATACTAAAGGAACGACATTCTTCTGTCCGTAAGCAGGTGTTTACTGGAAATAGTAAATACTGTGCTCCACCTTACCTCTAATCTTCATACAAACATTAACACAGTGATGGGTTTGGTGTATATCTAACGCCAGAAAAAAACAAAAATCGTACTACGCTTCATTAAAGATTCGCTTAGTTGACCGAGTGAAAATTATCATGATAACATGTACTAGTACTGAATTTGTCCCTAGGCACTAAAAACAAATTTGTATTAAGTGTAGGCGAGAATAACCTTTCGCCTTTCTTTCAAGATAAAAATTGCCAAGTGCGGCTTCCAGGACATGTACACTCCTTACCCGCACCATGGATTCGTATTTGATAAAAAGTCAAGAAAATGTGTACGGACGTGTTTGAAGTATGCCCCCTTCAGCACCAAACATGAGTGCGACTACACCTGCCGTAGTGCTGAGTATATACAGGCACTTGCGTCATCTTACTTTTACAACAAATTTCATAATTTTGATAACAAGAAAAACTTTGAGCTTATTTTACGAACAAAATCATAACAACATTGCTGGCTCTTGCCCTAAGAATATCAGTGGTCGCCTATATCACACTTTTTGAACGAAACGTCGATTTAGTGAGATATCGAATCAAGGCGTGCACACAGAAGCGTTTGTTTTTAACTCTATGGAACATGAACAGATACAATGCTTGCTGCAACATCTAAATAAATAGATTTTGCTGCTCACCCATAGAAGTGCAAACTATTCCGAAAGATTTGTCCTGTGCAAAAGGGGGGTTGTTTACCGCATACTCTTGTCCTGTGGCAAGAGCAACATCGGACAAACTGGACGTTGTATAAACGTCAGACTTCTGGAGCCCCAATCAGGAGTAGGCGCATTGGCGGGGGGAGAGCTTGTGGCCGACCATTGTCGCCACTGCCGTGGTTGCACCCCTCGTTTCCGCGATACCACTATCCTCAAGTTCGGGTCAAAACTAAGCAGAGAAGTGTACGAGGCCTACTGTATCAAGAAGGAATTCGACTCGTGTGCCAGCAAAATCTCGATTAATCTGTACGATAACGAGTATTCATATCTAGATTGCAGGATGTCTCGTACACGCCTGCGCAAAAGTTTAACGTGATGATCGTTTGTCATGTTACCACGTGAGTACGATGGTTGTATAAATGTGACGCACTGTTGTAATAAACACGTTGAACTCCGCACTCGGTGCTGTTGGTTTCTTCCTCGTCCCTTGTCTTTTTTGACGCGTTTTCAAGATGCATCTACTAACCCTATAACCAAATACTAAATAAATGTATTAAGTGGGTCCCACGGGATCTGCTGACCTATCAAAGCCAGGCAGATTTAGCGACCCGCCTTGCGAATACAAACTCATCACCGCCTCGGCTCTTTCATTTGGACAATTTTACCATCCTTTCA
Source organism: Amblyomma americanum (assembly GCF_052857255.1). NCBI lineage: Eukaryota > Metazoa > Arthropoda > Arachnida > Ixodida > Ixodidae > Amblyomma > Amblyomma americanum. Next base: position 82,888,110 of record NC_135505.1, on the reverse strand, counting down.
TCAAGAAAGGAACTCCTCCGGCGCCGCACACGTGCTCTCATCCCTTAATGTGCGGTAACCCTCCCTCGTGGTCTTACCCATGCAGAGGAGGTTGCGGTTAGGAGGATCCGGGTCGGGGTTGCCCTCACACCAGCCATCACTCGGAAGTGGCCTCAGTACCGAGAATTGTTTCCTCGGCCAGGGTGTCCGATATGCAAACACGAGGACATTGAGGCCGACATTCATCACTTACTGGGGAACTGCCCATCTCTCAAGCCTACAAGGATCCGGCACCTGATGGTAGCAGGTCTTTCACCAAGCAACCCTGCTTCACACATTGACTGGACGCAGAGACCGTAACATCGTTCCGTACTGCACATCATCACTTCAGCTAATCTTTCTCCATTCAGTTAGTCTCTACTACATGATTCATCACACCGTCACCCATCATTGATGCCCTGGGGCAATAAATTTCGCGTAAAAAATACAAACTAGAAGAAACAAAACTAATTAAAGATAAAAATGCACAAACTAGGTCAAAACTAAAAAAATAAAAGCCACAAATATAGACCACTCAAACTGTTAAGTATATGATTATTAAGTGCTCTGAATTTTATTTTTTCTAACCTAAGATGAAGCCGCAACTATAATTGGAGTGTATGAAAGTGCACCACAAATTCAGAAAAGGTGCGCTGTAATGAGTCCTTGTAATTATACAGAGGGTTTGACATTGAAAATTATGAATGCACGAAAGATGGTTGCTATGTGTCATTTCCTAAGATATACAATTCGAGAGGTGGCTTTGGTTAGAAGAAAAATACAACCTCTGAATCGAAGTTGTGCCGAGATTTGATTAAAACATGAACTTGAAAAGTTGTTTCAGGCCTATTGAACCCTTGAGGTGAAATTTTAATTGATTTTGTTTTTTGAAACGCCAAGAATTGGTGGGGAATCGTACGGGGATATTATGTGCGTGCCTAAGTACAACTGAGGAGAAGGAAAGACCGTAATAGTTGTCTTGTTTTGGTTATTTTGAAGATTGGTTTTATCCAATCCCTAATATTCGGGAGGTTGATGCTTAAATTGGAGGTCGGCACAAACATCACGACTGGAGGCAAAAATGGCAGCACCGTTTGCATAAATAATTAAAGTAGAATAGTTAAGGTGTTTGTCAGACTTTATGTAAGAACAGGAAACAGGAAAGGGCCTAAAGGGTTCTCTATGGTACACCAGGGTTTATTATTTTGGTTCACACAATATGCCATCGAATTCAAGAACTTGCGGCCTTTAGGTAAAATAGCTGCGGAGTACATTAAGTGTAGAACCGCAAAAGCTGAGACATTCTCATTTTTGAAATTGTGCTTTTTATTGGTGTGAAGTAGTTCACTTATTGAAGGTCGGCACAGGCAATACTAAAAATAGAAGCGAGTGCGCACTAATATTTGTGGAATAATTATATCGGTATCAGTGCTGAAATTGTGATTGAAAGCGTTCGCCTCTTGCCTAGCATCTGAAAATATAATAGTGCTATCGCTAAGGCGAGTAGGAATGAGGCCGGATCTGGGAACTCTTTTATCAGTTCCCTGTGTTTGTGTATTTTTTCTATTATATTCAATTTGTGTTTGATAATAACGACGCTTAGTATTCTTAAGCGCAGCTGATCAAGTGTGACAATTCTTCTTGAAGTTGTTTCTAATGGTAAGTTTACACGCTGCATTTCATTCTTGCTCCGAAGATTTTATTTTTCATACGGCACGCAATAATCCACTCGCAATACGTAAGTTACTTAAAATGTGAATCTTTTTCAAGTTAGTTGATGTAGTTGGGAAAAAGTTAATGCTGTCATTTAATATATTGCTACTCTGGGGAAATTTGTTGCTATCAAATGAAGGATGAATGTGCGAGAAAAGGCAACTTCACTAATATTTAGAGTTTTTTTACCGGAGATAGTGTACTTTCCTAGCGCTCGAAGCAGTCATATCCGCTTTTCTGCCTTTTGAAGAATGTGAGGAAATAGTTTAAATGTCTAATGTGAGATTTTAGATATTTTAAGAAAACTCAAATTACCTTGGTCTGGTAAGGATGTCGTTTGTTAATAAATGCGCTAAAGGTTATGGCCTGAAAGAATTATTTCGGTTCGTATTAACAAACTTCCTGGTCTTGCATAGGAAAATATTTTCCCTAGCCATTATATTTAAGAGTATGTTTTCTACCGCTTGCGAATTTAAAATGGCGTTCACGTGGGAGCTTTTTTATTGGAACAAGGAGCCTGGGAGGATGTTTACGACAGTACGGCCGTATACCATAATTTTTATCAAAGAAATTGAAGATAGTTGAGGGCAAAGTGTGAGTCATTTCGCGGGAAATTATTCTCTTACGAGCACGGAGGAGGGATGCTGCATGCCGAGAAAAAAACGTGCATTTCTCTCCCTGCCACGTTTCTTGCCTTCCCGATGGCGCGTGCTTTTCGGAAAGGTAGCAAGCCAAGATCCTTAAGTCACACCACAGGACGCCTCAAGCTTCTCTCCTGCTGTATTCTCTCCTAAGCGACACCTGCAGTGTGCTTGAGCAATTTTATACGCACTAGAATAAAAAGATTTATTTTAAGAGCGTCAGCTCTTACACATCACGATTAGAGATTTCGTGGGATCTTTTACCATCTTGAGATCACAGCGCTATCTGTGGCAGCAACTAGAAAACTGCGCATCTAGCGTTCAGACTTCTAGCGCCATATACAATAGCATTGTAGAAACGACCACCAGCCGCGTGAAGTCACGGTCAATATGGTGGATAGAGGTAGAACTATGTGTATATGACGCCAGGGTACGAAATGGCGGCATAGTTTCCGTTTCTCGAATTCAATATGGCGGACATTAAAATTTGTGGCGCCCCCCATCAACAAAACATATCCTGCAACGAGTAGGGAAACTGTCCCGTTACGAAACCGCTATGTACGTACACATTCGTTCCGCTATATTTACTCTGACAACAAGGGGCACCCATCCTTGGAGAGTTGTGTATCGAATTTGGTAGTCAAATAAAACCATATGGGTTGTGGTATACAAATAAAACCACAAATAAATAATAGGCAAACTTTGTATTCATGCAATTACTAATTGAAGCGTTATCATATCACACCGCTTGCGGAATTCTAGGTACACGATGAGCCCCCAAACGAAGCAAGTTCCATTTGGGACGGTGTATCTCGACAATGGGTAGACGTGCATCGTAATTTCTCTGATAGATGGCGCTAGGCGTCGATCGCTCCGCTAGGCGGCGTGAGTGCACGCGTAGCCGAGCATGGTGCCAATCCAACCCGTTTCAAAGGGTATTACAGTCCCTTTCTAGAGACGAGGGGCGTGTTCTTCGCTTTCTTCGTCTAGTAAACCAAAGAGGTAACGCTGGTTAGTTCAACGTCTTCCAGACGGTGGCGTCCTTTTTTTATACGTTACTCGAAAGTAGATGGTATAGATTTCTATGCTCGCTATTGAAGTTCAGCGATTGCAAACAAATTTCTCTCTTGCACGCCAACAGACTGCGGTACATACAGGCACTAGGAGAAATGCGCAGTTATTTTAAAGTGTCAGATGGCTCTTAAGAAACCTCTCAGTGAAATGTTATGCGGTGCTTGCATTCCCAGTAGAATCACCGGAGTTGGGGGTTTTAGCACTCGCTTGTCGTGTTATTTGCGTGATGTTTTTAATGCCTTATTTTGCTTTTTTCGCCTTTGCGGTAAGCGTCTGCAACGCTCCACGAGCCATTCCATCCTGTGGGGGTCCTGTCTTTGATGTGTTTTACTACAACCCCAACGCCAAAAAATGCCATCATGAGAGGAGTTGTACTTACCGCGGCAACAGCTTTCCTACGAGGGGAGAGTGCGAGAAAACCTGCCAGCGGAGTAAATGCGCATTTTATATTTGAAAACCTATTCACATGCAGCAAATTAAATTTATACGAATTAGAGCGCTAATTTTTACAATCTCTTAAAAAACAATTTCAAGTATTAAAACTTCACACTTTTCTTTATCTTTGTTTTAAGATTTGGCAGGCGAACAGATCGATCCAACAATCTGCAATGCTAAAATTAGTGAGGGGTAATTCCGTAGGATTAAGGTTGTGTAACAAACACCATTGTTATACTCATCTTGGTATAAACCTCCGCACACATCTCTGTAGAGTCTAATTTACTATTTTAATTATATAAATTTTAACAGCAGCATGAAGTCTTCCGGTGTTCTTAAGAATATTTATTCCTATTAAGTTTTGCCATGTACCAGAGCCAGTGTTCTTTGGCTTTGAAATATAATAACATTCTTTATATTTTGCGTACATCCCAAAATTCTGCTGTTCTGAGAACTTCTTTGTATAACGTTCACACTTTTTAAAGGAACTGCGCATTCTAAATCTTCTCAGAGTGTTTTTACTTCCCAACTAGGAAACATGCGGTGCATACTTAGTAGTTGAAGCACTACTTCGGAGTACGTAATAAAGTCCACTCTATTCCAACCCGAACGCTAAACAGCTCGCAGTGTCAAAAATTAACCTCTCCTATTCCTCTCAAGATGCAGCGAGTTTTTTCAGACAGTGGTTACAATATTTTCGGTCACAAAATATTTTGTTTCAAAAAAACAACCTTAAATCCTAAACTTTTCTTTGGGGGCGTTTAAACTGCATGACGCTCTCGTCATAATAGCTTCGCGCTAATGAAGCAAGCGTTAAACTCGACAGCTAGTTATCACGGTTATCCCGTGTTTTCTGGAAGGTTTACTTTACACGATTCTTGAAGAAGGTGTTGTGTTTCCTTCCAACCACGAGCTATTGCGACGGTAATAAAACGCGAACAACGTGGCACATTCGTGCTCCGCTGTTCAAATTTCTTGTGAACGTGCTTGTACCTGGGTGGTGAAAGAAGAGGTTAGAGTCGTCCTAGAGTGCATTACTGACGACTGTAGCGCCTTTTTGCTACCACCGAAGTAAAGCGTGATGATAATAAATCCGAACAGCGCATCGCCCAGACACCACTGTGTTTGGGTTTCTGTCCGTCGCCCCTGTACAGACATAGATGTCTGTACTTTTAAAAAAAATTATTTCCAACACTAACCATTATGCGAAAACCGCGTTTATAGACCTTTTCTTTGTGATAGTTTTTACACCCTGTTAAAACCGCTAATATACTGCCTAGAAAAGTAACTTAACCACACAATCCTGACTTGTACTTTCCGGACATGTTCAATATGTTTTTACTTATTTGCTGAAGCTGGTATTATGAGCTTACTTGTTTCTTAAAAACCAAGTGCTCGTAACAAAAAATTAAGCCCATCCATGAAAGCATGTTTCCAAAAACAGATCCTTATAAATAATAGGATTCTGATTTCGGAGCTTTATAGATAGAGCAGCAGTGAGAGAAACTGTGAACATAACAAGAATGATAGCAAATTCCGCAGTGCATTTCTTCTCTCTTTTTTTGCCGTTGTCGTCAGTCTATAGTGCTGCTTTGGAAGTAAATGATTGAATCACCTAATAACATCCGGGAACACTCTCAATATATGACCAGAAATGTTATTACATGTACACTAATTTATTAGTTTTATTTAATTATTACATCCCTGGAATTGCTTTCTGCGCCTCTAAGCAGCTTTACCGGACACTTGCATATCCGAGGAAAAAATAATGTAAATCGATTTGGGTAATCATATAAAATGAGGATATGTGCTCTAGCGTGGCAGCAATTGTCAGTTGGAGAAATGATCTGCTATGTGGTGCTTGGCAACCGCCTAATTACTACCCCTACTCCTTCCGTCTAGCTACTGAGTAACCATCATGCGAATCACGTTCTCCTCCTAAACACTGCTGCTCGTTTAACTTATCTCGGTGCGGTTAGGGACGGTGCCGCCTCATTAGCGCCGCAGGTTCTCGCCTGGTTACCACGGGCTACATCTTGGCAAGTAAGCCATCAGGTGAGCAGGTGAGCAGTGGCACACTACAGGTGCTATGGCAGGTGCTGCGTTCGGTGGGACTTGGGTTGCTTTCGTTGGGATGGGACCCATCTCACTCTTCCCGACCAGCCTCTCACGATTAAATGGGGTGCAGCCTGACACAGTGGACAAGTTGGCCGCCCACCAATGGGCAGGTGAGCAGCCTGCCGCAGAGCCGGCTACAGACAAGCAGACAGACAAACGCACAACGCCCAAATGCGGGTAGGGACCAGTATTAGTGCTAGCGAACTGAAATATAATATCTCTATATCTTTCAAAATTTTATCCGATGAGACCGTTACAAACAGTTTAAATGTATTTATAGCATTCACGCTGCAAAATATTTAATGACTTTTGCAAAACTGGTAGCGCGGAAAGTTAGCGGCAACTGCTAGCTGCTAGGAGGTCCTTCAATCGTTCAGAATGAGTCCGGAAGCGGCTGACAGTGTGAAGGTTTTTTCCCCGAAAATGGCAAGTGCAATGCCACCTGGGCTGAGCAGGTTCTCTATAGCATGAATGGGTAACTTCACCGGCCCGAGGCACCCTTTTAATATCATTTCGCAAATACGGACGCTGTACATTCTTTCGTTGTCGCATAACGCTTCACCTTCCGTTAAGTGCAAAAAGCAATAATATTGTACTCCTAACTGTTAGTTAAAGGTTAAGAGATCCCTCATGCCCAACTACACCTTCTCTGCCGCCTAGGCTCTGCCAGCACGCAAATATATGTGCGAAAATGATCAGTCTAGAGTTCGTATTGATAGCTCTCTGGGAGTCGTACCACTCCAGTCCCAGTGGTGCAGCGGATGAGCAATGCGCTACTGCCCCGGGAGATAGGTGTTTCAAACACGGCCACCGGTAGGGCTTATGAGAGCCAGATTGCTCTTCCTGAGTAAACATCTCGCGGCCAGTCGTTAACTTAACTGCCACCTGCCAGGGAGGGCAGTTTGCTCAAGACAGTTCGGAACGTTTTGATGACGTCACATGGTAACATGACCTGGGTGTAAGGTGGCCCCCTGCTTTTGTGGTCACAACAGGGCCACCGCCGATGCCAAGCATGCCGAATTTTCCGCAGAGCAGAAGCCATAACGCTGTTGTGTTAATATTACCAAATGCTCGAACCAGAGCTTGGGAGTAAACCATAAGCATATAGTGGACATGACTGATAACCAAACAGATAATTCTGTAATACCATGACACAATAACAATCACGAAAAAAAATCTTGCTCAGCTGAGATGTACACTGTTAATTTCTGAGGTCATTCACCGTAGCAGTTTTCAGAAGGTTAGGAATCTTGTATTGTAAAATTTTGGAGCTATAATTTGTACCTAATGCACTGAGACGGGGCAGCTGCTCTAGATGAAATGAAGAGGGAGGTACAGGATGTGCATGCAATTAGGTCAGATAAAGAATTAATGCCGTGTATAATTTCGTGCTTGTAGCCCAAAGCTATCGTCAGTTGCACTGAGAAAACTGTTTTTTTTTCTCAAAAACTCCAATTAAGTAAAATAGTGTAAAAATGTGAAACATTATTCCAATCCCTTTTTTTAAACGCACATTTTCTGTACACGTTTGTAGCGGCTCCCCACATAGGTCCGCAACATTGGAATCGAGATTTTAAAAATATAACAGCAGCTCGAGAGAGGTTGCATTTATATGGCGCGGGTAACTTTTCGGCGTACAATTATATATGTGCTGAAAAAAATTTTCTGTAACCCATAGTCTGACCATAGTCAGAGATTCTTGAAAACAGCCATAATTTGTGTTTTACTAGGACACTAAAATATTGTATTCAAAGTCGATTTTATTTTTGAATAAAAGTGCACATGTTTTCTTGTTATAGTGCAAAACACTGGTGTTTGCTCATTGCTGAAGTGCAGAAGTGGTCTCATTTACCAAACCAATTGATTATTTTGGATCTTTTTCGTCTAATAAATGCAGTGTCATTTGTGTGTATCAGAAAACGTTAATTCTATTTAGTTTGCCAGATATTTCTGGACACTTTCTGATACAAAAGCTGCTAGGGTAAAATAACTATTTCTAGGAATCCATTACAATGTGCAGCGTTTGCAGCAAACGTTCCTATAATTGCATACTTAAATGAGTGTATAAAGATACTTAACTGTTATAAAACATCATAGGAACGAATAAGAAGCATACAGGAAAAACTCTACACCGAAGTAGCATTGCAACTGTAATGCAAGTTGATGAAAATAAATGATGGTAGAGTAATGCAAATAAAAGAGAATAAAACAATGCTACAGTGATCGAAACAATAGAAGATTAAATAACAGCACAGCCATTTGTATAAACATAAGAATATACATCCAGAAATTACACAGCATTAAGAATCTTTTACATAGCATCTAGCGTTATTTAAATTATATAAAATGCGGGGGGGGGGGGGGAGCGGGGGGAGATATGAGTTCGTTAATAACTACCATTCATTCACAAAAGGGGCGCCGTCCTGGCATTTTAATTTCTTGTGTTTACCGAAATCGGGAGGTGGTCTAGAGACTCCAGAATGGACAAATAACTTGTGGCAAGGCAGGTAGGGAAGCATAGCATTTACAAAACACTAAATTCACAATTGTTCTTTCTTGAGCCAGGTCTTAAGAATGTTCTTAAGCCAGTTGGCGATAGTTTTAAAACATTCTTCTTAACAAAATACCTCACTACTCATAGAGAGCCTCCCTTTTAAATAAATGGTATCCTAGCCGAAACTCCGAGCATGGAAAGTTTACAAAATTAAGTAGCGAGTTGTAAATATTGGTGAGAAAGGCAATGACGCGCTGTACTGGTTTTATATTGAAGTCATTCATAACCAAATCCTTTCCATTTTTTAAGCCAATAAAGGTATTGTAAACCTGTTTTCTTTAGTTAGGCCTAAAATTTGATCTTGTTTGTGTATAATACTGCCATTGCTATTCGCGCTTTTTATGTTAGAACAAGGAATAAAAGTGTTCACAGCGTGGTTTTCCATGTAATTTGCAAGAACTCCACGCATCTATTAAGGAGTATTGATGGTGTTGTGTTAGGTGTGGGGTTCTTTGGTCTTAATGTGGTAATCCTGATAATATAATCATAAAAAATCATGATGCAAAGGCCCCGAAGCACAGAATCTAGGCCAGAGGTTATCTGCAACAAATGCGAGAGGGTGTCATTTAGTTTACAGATTTATCTTTCTAATAGAGGTAAGATTGTATCGGACTTTACGCTTACCCTCGAATGCCGTACGTATTCTGTAAGGTGAATGTCAATATCATTGCAGTCGAAGGCTTTGGAAAATTCTATAAGAAGACCGAATACTCTATCTTTTTGTTTGCGGCATTTTAAGGCACCGAAGACATCTCGATGATGACTGCAGCGGGCACATGAATATTTTTTTTCAATTTGGAGGAACTGGTTAGTGTGTTTGTTTATCGACCAAAAATATGTGTGCAAATTATATTCTTCAATATGTTTTTCCACTCCCCTTCAATATGGCCCTTTAGTTACACTACCACGGATTTATGTTGCTTTCGCTTAGTTTAAAATCGCATTCAAGATTCGCCTTCATAATTCGTAACAATTCACCTTGTCAGTACTGCTGCTTGAGTGGTTGTGAATTTGGGCGAGATACCTAGGTGACAGGAGGGCCTAGCTACATCGGCAGAGGCTGCTGCATTTAACGCAAACAATGCAGGTAAGGCTGCGAGAGAAACAAAACGCGTCACTGACGCCATGAAATAGCCAAGCTGAGTTATAGCGCTTGGAGAAGTGCACGCATCGAGAGAAGGTAGCGCGTTTTCGATGGCAGAAAAATAGACCAAGGGAAGGCTGATGCATACAGAGCACCAAAAGGAGAGAAGATCTGAGTTTGCTGTCCAGATACCAAATGTCGCTGGTCTCAGCGACGTCTGAACGCGCGAAACAGCCAGATAAATTATGCGATCTGCCCGACATCAAGCTAAAAGAGTGCGAAGGCGGGAGTACGCACTGGACAAAAGAGACCTGCCTATTTGCGCAAACCAAAATCAGTAAGCCGTTCAGAACAATGTAATACTGAATACGAATCAATTTTTATTTCCGCCCAGAATCTGCATTATTTGTCGGCACATCACCTATAACTGCCTGTTAACTGTGGGCGCGAAGTCTCCCATTCGCCTGCATCTTCCTGACCTGCACGATTCCGTGAAATTTGCTTTCACAATCTCCCACCGCCATCTGCATTCGAAAAGAATATTTCTTTTCCACTGCTCTCTTAGGCCTATTTTTTCAGTCTAGTTCCAATTCGACATCAATATTAAGAGCGTGTGGTCTCTTTCGCGGTGCTGACTTTGTGTCTCATAACCGTACTTCAGGTGATTTTCTTTGTATACTTTTCAGTGCTCCCATAAAATAAAGTTGAATCATTTTGTTAGCGTCGAGGATTTAGCAGCACCAGTGTGTATTGGCGAGACGAGACTCTTAAATGGTTGTGTTTAGACGAATGTCAATAATCCACTTATAAGACCTGCAGGGCCTTCTACGTGTGCTATAAGCTAAACTTTACCACTAATGATAATCTTATCATGATTCGAATGTGAAAATATTAGTGTATTAGTGCGAAAGCACTCTTCTGTTGGATAAACCTCGAGCAAGATCTTGTGTTATTTGTGGGCTTGCGCCAAGCGAAATAAAAAAAGGAAACAGCTTCTCTGGCCAGTACACGAGAGCAGTACACTATCACCGCAGCCAGATCACGCCTCTTTTTAAACTGCAGCGCACTCTCGCGCTGTGCATTGCAGAGCGTCGTCTTCATCAACTTCCATTTGCCGCGCGAATATCACAGAGAGAGAATCCTCTGTATACGTCATCGTAGGTATCGTTCATGAAATTCTGCTTTCGCACGTTTGTAGAATTTAGCCTAAAATCCCGTGTCCTTTTTTAATTACTATTAGAACAAGATTACTACTTCAAGCACTTACCTACCACTTTCAGCGCTTGCTTGCTTTCTACATCGTTAACTGCGGTAATTTCACGTTCATCAAAATATCTAGACCGACCGGGATACCATTCAATTATGCATTATACCTTATAGAAAAAAACAGATCTGCTTCGTTAGATATTGTTTTGTGTAGCTTAAATGATGAAAACCTGTAAAACATAACTTAACGAATCGTCATACAGAATGAACTGTTACAATTTGAGTAGGAAACGCTTCAGCATGAACTGATCTGCGCTTCCATTATTGGAGAGCCCTGGCAAATAAAGTCCACAAAAGGCCGCGCACCTCAGTGAGGGAACTCATCTTTCTACGTGAGAATGCGGATATATACTGTAAAAAAAACCTGTACCGACGGTGAGTGTCTTTGCACGCTTTCGCTAAAGGTTTGAAATAAAATGCTGGCTATGAAGGATAAGTTATCCACCTAAATGCACTTTGGAAACCAAAACCTGCTCTGTCCCACGAGTCTTAATTTTTTGAGCTCAGCTATGTGCACTGCAAGACTTATGCTTTCCTAATTACGTTATATTGTACTAATCTTCCCCCACCCGCAGCCGCATTATTATTGAAATACTCCAGATATATAAATCAGCCACACATTTTTTTCGCCTCTGCTATGTTTCCGAATTTTGGCAGTTTGCGTTCTCACTTCTGCGTCGATCGGTTATTCGCCTTCCGCGTCGTCATGGCCATTTTCTTATATATATATTAGTTATGATGACGTCACCTCCCATTTGATCTTGAGCAACTGTGCTCGGTTCCTCCCCTTAAACATTATTCGTATACTTCTGACGACCATTGGTGGCTGTGCTCCACTACTTTATTTTACGTCAGTTTTTGCGTCACCAGCCTTCTGGCATCAAGGTGCGCATTGGCTAGACAGAACTGATAATACAAGTACGCGCGGTAATGGTCAAAAATGTTCAGGCCATAGGCTTTTATTTGAGGAGCATAATGAAGCCATCAAGGCGCGTTTAAACTCCAACAGGCGCTGGGAAGCTACAAGGAGGTTTCTTCTCGCAGTAGAGGAGCTCGGTGTTTGACTTGTCTTCCGTAAACCCTCCGCTTCGCGGAGCATTTTCTAGGAATTTTTTCCACAGAAAAGTATAACCTGAGGCCTGAAGCGCTCTGACGGGTGGTCACATGAGCGAAGACGAAATGGGCGAACAAGGAACAAGTATAGCACGTTTAGTGCAAAAAAGCTACGAGGTGGTTCAGTGAAAAGCGCCCTTAAATTTAGAAAATATGTCTTTTGTGGTATAAGGCGTCTACTGCGGCTGAATATTACCAGCGTCGGCAGACATCAGAAAATCGGTGAAGAACAATAAATTGGCAGCCGGTTAACATATTCTTGATATTTAGCTGATGACAGTAATCCAGTTGGTAGAAATTGGACATTTTTAACCGTTAGTACTTGTCATGTCAGTTTAAATTTAGAGTTTTGAATAGTCTGGCACCCTCGGCGCAGCTGCCCAACACATTACCGCCACATCGTGCCAACATTCATGTGCTTTCGACTAGCACGCAGACAAGTCAGCCCCTACGTTTCATGTAACTGTAAGTAAAAGGGAAATTTTGTGGAGCCACATTGCCGACGGTAATCGTGTTCTCATATTTCGAAAACCTGGCTATTTACTGACGACCGGCTGTAAAGCTCTAATAAAGAGAAATATAACAGTAAAAAGTTAATTACCAGAACTTATTAAACAACTAACTAGATATTATTGCTCACCTGTTTTCTGTTGTCCGCTAATGTAGCTATTATGTGTCGCAGAGGCCACCTTGATTCATTAAAAACGCCATTTTTAATAATTAGTGGGACCCGCCGTGGTGGCTCAGTGGTGGCTACTGATTCGGAGTTTCCGGGTTCTAACCCGACCGCGCCGTCAGTGAAGGGATAAATGAGGGAGTGAAAGAAGAAATAGGTGCCGTAGTGGAGGGCTCCGGAATAATTTCTTCCATACGGGGATCCTTAACGTGCACAGACAACGCACACCACACGGGCGCCTTGGCGTTTTGCCTCCATAAAAACGCAGCCGCCGCAGTTCGGATCGAACCCGGGAACTTCGGCTACTGATCCGGAGTTCCCGGGAGTACCCTCCACTACGGCACCTCTTCCTTCCTTTCTTCTTTCACTCCCTCCTTTATCCCTTCTCTTACGGCGCGGTTCAGGTGTCCGGTGATATATGAGACGGATACTGAGCCATTTCTTTTCTACAAAAAACAAGTATTATTAAAAATTAGGGGCGGTCTTCTCTGAATAACCTGTGATAGTTTTTAGTTTAGGGAGATAAGCAAGGAGCGGTTCTTTATTTGCTTCATAAGTACCTATTTCTTACCTATCCTGCTCCCAACTTCGCCCTCTGTGTCAAAATAGGCTGCTGCTGTTTGCCCTGCATAATCACATATCCTTAAAACCACTCATCTTTTAGGCTATTGTACTACGTTGCCTCTTTCCAAGCTCTTCAAGTTACGTTAGATTTCTTCATATTGTTTAGCCCCAACGTAGTGCATTCCGCGTTTGCGCCATCAGTCATACGCTGCATAACCTTTAGTGAATTCAACAGGAAAATGAAATCAGCGTGTTAGAGATTGTGGAGGGGTTCGAAGTCGCTAATGTGGATCTATAAATGGTCACGAGGAATGTGTTTTTAAAGAATTGGCATGGTTGTTGCAGGGCGGCCTAAAGTGGTGCCATACTCTGGGACTGTTTATTTTGGCGGCAACTTTGTCGAGCGTGCTGAGACACCCTAAGCGACACGCAGTAAGTATTATTCCTGTGGTGTCTACAGAGCAACTAAGTTACTTAGGATATGGTAGCATGATTTGTTAACACCGCTTCTCAGTTAACCTTTACGTCTGTTCTACATAGTAGCTGGGGTATAAGTTTTAAAATCGGAGCACTAACTCCCGAGGACTAATATCTAAGCGCTAATAAGCTTAGGTGACTCAAAGCAATTTTCTGCCAAAATAGCAGGGTTGTCAGAGCTTTCCTGGCATGGTTATTTGCGGTTACAGTACTGAGGCGACCGCCATTCTTCCCTTGCTCCGTTCCCAATGCCGAAATGTGAATAAGGTCGCTTGAACTAAAGTGCAAGTATTTAGCATACTGGGTGTTTCACTTAACATGTTCTGCAATGTTTAAAGGTTGGCTTTTTAGTTAGAAAGGCAAATTTTTGAATAGTAATTCCAGATATGTAGCGCATCAGAATACAGCTAAGGGATCTTGAATAAACAGCGCGAACAAAGACGAGCACAAAAGACAAGAAGGCGAACGACACGGCTTGTTCTTGTCTTTTGTGCTCGTCTTTGTTCGCGCTGTTTATTCAAGATGCTTAACCAACTAGCCCGCCAAAACGTGTTAAAGCTAAGGGATGACTTGTAGGCTGGCTATCTAATACTGAATGTGCAGCCGTTTAACTATTAGTTTAGTCTATTTATTGCTGGGCATGTAGTCCATCCTAAGCGATATCCATATAATTTCTCGTATTCCCAATCGGCAGGCACCCTTGGCGCTTTGCCCCCCCCCCCCCCAAAAAAATTTGCTATTTCGACGAGTTACATGCACGGGGAAATTGCTTTGCCTGGAAGCTTTGTCCAATGCATGTTTTTTGCGCGATAGAGGGCAAATTTGTTGTACTGTAGCGGCGAGGTAACCGCGTTTAAGAAATGATAAAAAGAGATATCAAGTTTACTTATGTCGCAGTACGTGCCCCTTAATTAATAAGCACACTAACATTTATTGCTAAAACGTTAACTATTCAGTATGATTTAACATCACTACTGGCTACAGTCGTATGCAACTTAAGTCTGAAGTTAAACTCCATCCACATTCCGGAGAACCGCACAGAATCCTTCTGCAACAAAAAAGCAGGCAGCACATAAATCATTTCCTGTTGCCTAGATAACAAACTACCCACAAGAAAAAAATTATGAGGTCTAGAATTTCGACACCAGGCTAGTTTATTATAGGCAAACATTAAAATCGTGTTTAGTTTACTGTTGTACTAGGATAGCGGAGTAACAAAGGATGTCGTGGACCGAGGCCACGTGTTAGCAAGTGCTGTTTTTCTTTTAAATTTTCATCGTACTATAGCCTTTAAACACAAAAAATAGTACTTTATTAACAAGAAAACCCACTTTTTTGAAATACAAAACATGTTAGGTGAAACACCCGCTGGACAATAAATATCACAGCGCTTTCAAACTCCTTTCCTCATCGTACATTCAGCCTCGATACCTTGTGTAACATTTTGAACAACTAATATGCGGACAATATGCTGACATGGCGATCACATTACACATTTTATAGATGCTTTTGTGTAAACTTTTTATTCTGATGTGCTACACAATAATAGCAACTCTACTTTGGTTGAGTTCTGTGTAAACGTTTGTGTATCTTTTTTACTTTCTTTAGCACACCCAATGGATAGTGGCGACATTCTGCAAGTGGGAAAACGCGATAGATCGTGCCACGTATCTTTTAAACCTGACATCATTTCGGCTGAAATGACGCATCACGTACGCAATGTAGGTCACTGCAAAACTGACAAGCTTCGCTTTGTCAAAAGCAGGGGAAAGAATTCCAATGTTAGCATAGGAGAACGGGAAAGCAATAAAGGAGTGCGTGTTTTTGTTATTTTGTCCTCTTTTTACACTGTGCCGCTCAACCAGAAATAACGCGTCCATGAAAAACATAAGGAGTTTCTTATTACAACTGGAGTCAAATCAGTTCTCATCGGAACATTTTAGAAGGGGTTTGCTCTGCGCGTTCTGAAGGAAAAATTACTTTTGCTGAAGGCTGCATCTGGAGCAAAACTGTCATTTTGATGTTCATTGGGGCCAATGTAAAAAAAAAATCATTTTAATGTTTCATCCGAAGCTCTGACTTTGTTTTCTCGCTCTCTAGGAACGCGAACGTTGAAGACAAAACACTGGTCGCCAATAGGTGCCGGTGCCGTTAACGGTTTTCGTGTGCATGAATACGACCTTAGAAGAGTAAGATGAAGAAATATGAACGGCGGGAACTGCACGAAGTTTGTTTAGATTCGCAGGAACTTGTTCGTTCAAAACATGCTGATATCCTGCATGTGCAACGTGTGCCACCGCAGTAAGCTGGGACGAGGTTCTAGAGTAACAGCTGGGACAATTACAGAGAAAAAGTTGCGATGCCGCCAGCAGATTGAAACGTATTATGAGGCAGTGGTGCACTAAAAGCCTCGCTGCATAGCTATGAAGTTCAAACACTGTCATTACAAAAGGGTGTCACTTTCCCTCTCCATGCCGAAGTTCCCATGCAAGCAGGTGCACAGAGATCAAATATCTGCCCATGGAGGAAACTTAGTGAGCATTCATGGCCAGACAGGATACTTTGTTTCCTTTTGGCAGCTGCCTAAGTTTTCCCCGCAAACTATTGTATTTTGCTCCTCGATTGGAATCACAATAGGATGTCGTGATGCTTTGAATCTGTTACCATTTTCGAAGGTGCGGCTTTAGCCAGGCTTTTCATATTCACTGACCGAAATACGGAAACCAAACATTTCTTTATTATATCTTCGTTGATTTTTGAAAAATTCCGGTTCGGCAAATATGTGAAACTTTTGTGCCCTCTTCCTCCCAATTTTCCCTTCCACAAAACGACATTTATTTTCCCAGACAATTTGACTTCAAGAGTTACCTTCCAGGCAATGATATCTTTTGATACTTAAGCTTTTCATATAGTGTTTAAATTTCACACAAAAAAACATGCTTTTCTGGGCGCAGTGAAAGGGGATGCTAAACTACGGAGGCACACGGCCATTCCACAGCACCTCTACAATGAAGATGATCACCATAGCTGAAATTCGCGTACGTAATGTAAGCGATTCATCGGCAGTTAAAGCGGTTGTGTAACAATTTGATCGTGAAATAAAGCTTTATGATGTTTCTAATATTGTTGCTAGCCTTTTGAGCACCTTGCTGCCGGCGAGACCCTTAATATTGTTGCAGGCTGACAAAAAGTGACTATCGGTGCTCTTAAAGACAGCGACGCTGCGAGTGTGTGTGTGTGTGTGAGTGTTCTTGAAGCCTCAGGTCACAGAGCACATCTCTGCGTTGCACAACTGTTTGTGGAGACGTCCCCGTAACAATATAAAGTCCTTATTCTTCATTAAAAACTTTTAAAATTGTTTGTTACTTAATATTTATATTTGTATGACACGGATTTCGAAAAGAATTTGCCAAAATATAGATTGGTGCTATCTGCTAAGCACTTTGGCCTCCGGCAGAAGAGTAAGATATACAAAACAAGGAGACATATATGTGCTTAAACCATTTCCTTTCAGATAATAACTCTTGACTGTGTCTATGTGCAATGAGTCACTGCTGACAAGACTCTGTTGAGGGCACTTCAAAAGGGTATAAATTCTAACTGCAATTTTATTTTACAGGGCAAAACACTCAGAAGTGAAGTGAATACCCACCACACATTATCGTTGCATCATCGTAAGCATAAATGGAACTTGGTGGAAAAGCCATAACCCATTATCAAACAACGTATTTTGATGACCATTAAGAGCGGCAACCTGGAGTTCAGAGACTTGACAAACCAGGAAGAAGGGGCGAGAAGCTGTAGTCGAAAAAAAAAGCGGCGTAGAGAGTTCTCTTTACACTTTGGCACCGGCTGCTCACAGGATGGGTTTTTACCCTCATGGCTGCTGGCTGGTAATGCCTGGCGGAGGAGGGCAAAGTTGTAGCGGCTGCAAGTTAGGACTACGGGTGGCATGAGCAATTATTTCTTACACTGGTAAGTTTATCAAATAGGGGCAAAATGTGCTAGAGAAAGTTCATAACAAAAAGTTTTGTCGGAACAAAGGTAAGTATCCTCTACTACACAAACGCATCAAAAACACTAGAATTGCTCGAAATGCTTGTTTAGAGCTTTCGAAGAGTACATCTGTGCCATTGTAAATTGAATATACCCCATGTAGGTCTCACGAATATTCAAGAAAAGTGTGCCAGCAGCTTACGCAGAGTTGTAGAGAATGGGTAGTTTGGTTAGGCTACCCGCATAGCATGGCAACACAATCGGTGTGAAATGAAAATGATATCATGAGCCAACATACTGATAAACATTGATCATTTTCTGTACGATACGGAAAGCTCACAATATAAGGGTTTATCACTAACCAATTCCTATCTCGGCTTCGTTGCTTTTGTTTCCCTATGGTGCATATGAGATTAACAGCTTCAGTTCATGAGAATAAAACCATTCACCTTTCGAGGATACCGCGCTGGGAATTCATCCCGTATTTCGATTCTGCCTCATCTTACCAGCGTTTATAGGCTGATCGCTTCGAATGCTAGTCAGATGTCTCTCGCCAGTGTGTAAAACCGTGTGTTTCATTTGAGCAATTTATTTCTTTGCATGCCTAATAAAGGAGCTTGTCCAACGGCAACTCATCTCATCGAGCGTTCTTTCCCCGTGCTGAGGAAATATTTAAAAAGCAAGGGCCACATGGCGAAGTTAATATGACAAATATATACCACCCAGAATAGTCGCATTTCAGCAAACACATATTTAGGTACAAACTTTGCCTCTGCGAAATAGATATCCACTCCCAGGCGCAAATAATACTTTATAAAGAACTTATTGAGCGCTGACATCTGAAACAGTCCAACCACATAGATAAGGCGCTATACTGCGCACACAGGGGGAGTTTATTTTATAAGCGATATTTTAATACGTTGTGGAAGCCACTTAAAGTAAGTTCTACAATGATTCTAAAAAATAATGTATTTTGAAGTAGTATGAAAATGCGGGAGCACAGAGTCTTCATTTAATGACGGGAGTACAGATCGTCAAAACGGTCTTATTATATTTAGAAAACCATTAGGTATTATACAGGTTTTAATCAAATAAAACTATGAATTTAGCTTTATGACAACAACTTAATCAAATTCCATGAACTGCCTTGCCTGCGGCCTACACTGAAACAATGAGATATTAGCACAGAAGGTTCAAGCACAGGATTATGCTAAAGTATTCGCCAATTGCCCTGAATGCGTAAGCTATAATCCAGAAAAATCACAGCTCATAGCGTAGAGTAGATCATATAATGTTTTTCAACCAGGCTCATTACTAATGCTACAGACTTAGTATTGACTCATAAGAAGCTATAAACTCGTTATTTGGGCTATAAGCAAGTAGTTCCATATTCTGAAGCCCTGCCGCCTATACCCGCACAAATATCCTTTCTTCTGTAAGTGACATCCAGCGTTTATCTTCCAAATGAGCGAAAATTTTTCGAGACTAAGTACTGAGCGCAAGACACTCCCTGAAAACATTAGCCAACTGTGCGCAAAGACGTCAATAAAATCTTTATTTTTCTTGAGCAGTTTATTTACCAATTTCAAGGCTGAAGCTGGTGAAGGCCAGACTCGGTGATGTTTTCATTTTGATTTTGGTTAGGCCTCACTAGCCGCGATGTCCAGTTTAGCAAAACTAACGTGGTATATAACTGGCACACGGTGTCTCGTGGCCGCGAACAGGAGTACTAAGGCGTTCGGTTTATCATGCTTCCGCGTGTTTAAGCCGAGTGCGCGTCTAGCGGGAATACACATTTGGCGCAGGAGTGCACGATATAAGTTCAAGACGTTCAGTATCAATGATTTGCAGAAAGCCGGGGATTGAAGAGCGGGCTTCCACACAGGCAATAGTTTGGAAAACCAGCAGATAAATCGTCATGCGACATGGTACTGATGGGGAATATGTCTGCATTACTGCATCAGAAAAAATTATATGATCAGACTACTTTTACAATGTTTAGATAGAAGCAGAGGGACGAACTATAGAAGCTGCTAGTGATTGCATGTGTGAGTCATTGCAAGGGAAGTTTCTGACAACCACGAATAGAAGAAAAGGCGGAGCTCTTCACGCGGGAAGTTATCAGATTGGGTACGTAGACATCATATGAAGTAAACGTTCTCTGCCCAATCCCTACTTGACGAGTAAATGATGTCCAGACACCTACGATTCTTCCTGCCTCTTCTGTGGAGCAGTTGGCATACTTTTTCACACAGTTTGGGAATGTCAAGAAAACCCACACTTGGACAACAATCCTGATGCGACATATTAGTACTGGGAGACAACCCTTCGTAGCTGCACTCCGCTCGACCAGAAATTGCTGGATGAGAGGGGCCGGATTATGCTGGCGACCAATGTGTTCTCCTACTGAGCCCACCCAGTATTTATGCTCTTAATAAATGTTTTCTCCTCCTCATTCTCTCGTTTTGTGCATACTAAAACGATACATACTTGCCCTTAGCGCACTGGGCTGCTTCTCACCGAGGCTATATAGCTGTGATGATATTTTTCTGCTCCGCATAGAGGGGCTTTAAACTCTACATAGAGTAAAACGGGAAGCACTGCCAACGATGAGGCCTGCGCCGCGGTCAAGGCAATTGTTGCTGATATTTAATGGTTACTTGTCGACTCTGTCCAAGCGAATTGATGTCTAGAGACCGTGCAATTGCGGAATAGACATTTAAAGAAAAATTAGGAAACTCATTCTGTAAGGTAAGACCCGCTTTATAAGACTTACCGGACAAGGTACTCCAAGAACTTATCCGGGTTGTCTTTTTCGCTCTGCTGTCATCAGTGTTAAATTCTTAGCGGGAATTACCAATTTACTGCAAACAGCTCCGTCTTGGCAGTATATAAATATGTCCACAATTTTAAATTAGCGGAAATATTTAAGCATTTTCGAACAGTGCACTGCATATTACATTGTGGCTTTCAAAGTTGGAGAAAAAAGAAAGAAGAAAATGAATCAATATTTACAGGGAGACGTTTCCATGAGTAGCATGGAAATGTGGGAGAAAAAGAGAGACAAAAAAATGAACGAATATTTACAGGTAGACGTTTGCATGAGTAGCATGAAAATGAGTCGGGCTTATTTCTTCCTATTCGGTTCTCTTACAGAAAAGCTCAAGTCCTGGAAATTCATTAAAAAAGCAATGTGCTACTGGCAGGACTGGTAGCATTAGAAAGATGCCTAAACTTCATTCTTACTCCCGAACGAAGTGGCGTTGTAAATAGACGGAAAAATATGCGGGAATAATTATACGCACACGGCGATTATGTGCTATTCGCTTGTGATCAACGGAAACATTTGCGCAATTCGTGGTGTTTGGCGCGACTGCCCCTCTGTCAAGATTCGCAGCAGCTAGCGTCGGATTTCTGGAGGTCATTTAGCAAAAACCTAGTGTTGCACAAGTACCATGTCGAGACATCGCACGGAAAAATAACAAAAATACAATCGACAACACTTTATCAGAGCTGCACATGTCGCAATATCACTGAGAGAAACCGCTAAGGTTGCCTGTTTTCGTTTCATAACCCTGAACCTTACTATTTGTTATTGAGTGGCTTCTTACAGAGGTTGAGAGCAAGTGACGACCATCTATGAGACGTACTTGAATCTCTCATTTTCTTATCAGCTTATAATCTTTAAGCAGGCGCCGATATAGCTTTCGATAGGTGGTTCCTTTCGACGCGGGGACCACTAAAGCCAGCCAAAGTATGAGACGCATGCCATGAAGTCATTTGACATTATTTGCATACGCCTTGTGCCAATTAGAGCAGTCACCTAACCGTCTTTTTAAAGCATGTTCGGCACTGATCATGCCGTTTTATTGGAAACCAACGAGAGCAAGCGACAATTAAGAGGAAACAGCAGCTGTCTGTCATCTCGCTGGACACCCCTGAGCCATGCTGTGGGAAAATAGACAGAAATTCAGGTGAACAGAAAAGTATGGGCCACAGAAGAGTACACCTGAAGAGGCCTGCATAGAAATGTGGCCGCAATGCTATCAGCGCACACCTGTGAGCTATAAAAGGGTCGTGTTTGGGGGGGAAGGAGCGGGGGGTGGGGAATAAGAGTGTGGAATAAATAAAAGAAAACAAATGAAATAAACAAAAGCTAAACAAAAACGAAATGTATACATCAAAGGTAACCGTAAGCTTGCATCAGATGTAAGAGCGGATTAGGTAACAAGGCGGATTGGTCAAGCACTATGTCTTCAGCGTCTGTTTTAATCAAACACATATCAGCAATATCGAAAAAAGGTGGTCAGGTGGTTACAATTGCTGGCCGTCTTTTCCGCAAATCATATAAAATGGGCATTTATTCGGCAGCATGATATGAGGTGATATGAAAGATAGCGCTGATAGAAGATCGCGTTTTAACTGATGTCTGTGGTTGTTAATTTTGTGAAACATTAGCATTCACGAGAGATTTCTATGGAGAGAAAGGCTAGAAAGTTCAAAGCACTTTTTACTGAAGTTCAGCAGCAGTGCGAGAAAGTTAGAGAATCTAAATTGGGCCAACTGTTCTGCACTGAATATAATTGATTAGTAAGAGTTTTATGATAACCTCTTGACCTGAATCTATAAAAAATTTAGTCAAACCTCTTGCAAAGTGCATATAATAGCAGAGCTACTGGTTTTATATTTTCAGACAAATGTTCTTTCCCTAAGCTCGTAAGACAAAAGCTGTGAAAGGCACAATCATAGGCTAGCTTAAGTAACATATCTAAGAGCATCACGAATGTCACTGTTGGGAACCAATAAAGGCATTTTTATTTTGCTTTGACCATAGCACCTATTCAAACAATGAGTAGTTACCGCAGCTATGAACTCCACCTGAAAACGAACCAGTGAAATAATGACGTGCAGTTCAAAAGAGTAAAAAATTGCGGAAGAGGTTGGTCTGAGCTTATTGGGCTGTGGACAGGTCGCATACCGGGTGGATATATGCCGATGAGATTGTTCTCCTAGCGGACGGCATTACAGGCATTCAAGGCGTGGCAGACATTCGCGGAGAAGAGGCGGGACCTCTAGGACTGAGATTTAGTGCTGAATATTGGGGGTCAAGGTTTATAATGAAGATCCTGGTGCGACAAGCTGGAAAACTGAGATTTACATGCAGTTGAGGCGTGCAAGTTAATCAGTGTCAGCAAAAATGATGGCAGAGATTATATTGCAGACAAAGGGGATAGTAATATAAAGCCAGGAAAAAAAGTGCAGCTGCTACAAAGAAACGCACCCTCTTGGGACGCAACAAATATAAAGGTGTTCGAAGAATTTCAAAAAGCCCACTGGTACCGGGCTTGACATTTGCAAACGCTGTGCCTTGCTTCAGATCTACCATAAATTCGGCACTTGAAATGAAGCAGAGGGCAGTCCGCAGGCTCTCATTGGGATCTCATGGAAATACTACTAATGAAGCAGTTCAAGGTGACATGGGGAGGTGAGCATTTGAAGGACATGAGGCAAATGTAAGGTGGAATATAAAGAAGCGTTGAGGCATAAGAATGAGAAACGATGAGTGTCAAAAATTCTCAGTTACATTTACCGCTGTAGTATCGACACGACACGGAGGCGAAGCTGGCTTGCTAATAAATGCATATTTCAAAGGGAAGAAGCTGATAGTAAGACGACCTTGAAAAAAAGTACGATCCATATAAAATGTTCACTGGCCAATGAAAACTCAGCCTATGTTGGTGTTGGATAGGAGGGCTAAATCTAAGGATGAAATGAAATTTTTTTTTGACAAATCAAAAGGGTGTGCTTTGCTTTCTAACCCAATGCTCGGTGCTTGTCAAAGCTCGCTTTTCTTAGAAACAAACATATGTATATGCATTCAAGATGTATATCTTTTTCCGCTGTCACAAAAGTTTACATTTCACCGCCGCGTTCATTCAAACAAATCATTGGCAGCATTTTCTGAATTTACTGTTTGATGTGCAGCCGCATTCCTCTAATACTGCATAAGAAATTCTTCACTAGTAGCAATTAAATAAAGTTCAAAACCTTCCTTAACCCAGTTTGGCTTGTTCCCTAGCCTCTTAGAAGAATAATGGTCTCTTCGGCAAGCAGTAACTTGTGCTAAAGGGAGACAATGGAGCAGCTTGGTGTGCAGCACTTAGTTCTTTGTCTCCGGATAACCTTGACTGCGCACATGCCTAATTAAAATGTTCGACCTCTCGACGGGCTTTTCAGCGGGCAGCCGTGATATCCCCTACCATTTTGCTCTTCCAAGTACTCCATTGTTCGTCGTTGATAAAGGGTACAATCAAGGATGCACGAATTTTTATTTTCTGGACACTCAGATTTTCAATCGAAGTGAAATTGCCGATGGGTAGATGCAGCATAGCCTTCGGTAATGACAGGAGTGTCTGGGGATGTGCTTTGCAAGTGGCTGCTTTACATGTTAACTGGTTTGACGGCCTCATTATGACGTGCTGTTAACAGCGGAAAACTGCGTTCAGAGTCGTGTTTTTTTGGCTGCCCATCGCAGCTCGAAACGCGGATCTCGAAAGCAGCACAGCGCCTCGCTTGCTTTGTCCACCTTTTGCTCGGTCCTTCTGCTCCTGATATTTTTCCGGTACTTAGCTAGTTGTTTCACGTTGAGACCACATAATGGAATCCCTGGGTGCTCACCGGGACCAGATGTATTGTCTTTGTCTTTACAGTATCCTTTCACGAACGTTGAAGGAAACACAATTAGAGTTAGCGTAAAGGTAGCAAACAGTACCAATGTTTTCATAATGAAACTGCACGTCGAGGTTTGGCTCGAGAGTAAATAACAGGGCTTAAGTTTACCCTTTGAGCACCGCAACTAGCAGACGCGCTGATCAAGCATATGCTGAGCACAAACTTCTGGTTATGTTTCCGTCGACATTCGGTGTACCTCAGTTGTCTGTTTTGGCACCGTTATTGCCTTTATACTATATTGTTATGTTTCAAAAAATCTCACGCAAAATCTACTTGTACGCAGATGACAGCGTCGGGTAGAGCCTGGTGGATAGCGTACATGATGTTTTCGCTTTAAAACACAATGTAGGCAGCATCCAACAAAGGTGTACCGCGTGGAAAATGACGCTATAATTAAGTAAATACAAACATATTTCTTTTAATTGAAATCTCAGCCGAATAAACTAAATGTAGTGTTTAAATTCTACTCCTTTCGAAAAAGTTTCTGAATTTAAGTACCTGGCTGTGTTCTTAAGAGAGCACTTTTAATTGAGAACCGATTTTGATCACGTAACTAGCAAAACATCCAGGTTGTTGAGTTTCTTGCAGCGACATTTTCGCAAAGCCCCTGCAAATCTAAAAGATATGCTGTACCTCACACAGATTAGATCCATTCTTGAATATACCAAAGTGGTGTGGTGTTCAAGTATGGCTACATTATCAAATCTGTTAGAACCTGCACAGAATCGTAGATCCCGCTTTGTTGTCAATGACTACAGCTTTAAACACTGCGTTTCAGCAATGAAGGATTATGTTGGTTGAGAACTTGTTAATACTAGGCGCCTGCAAAGTAACTTTGAAATGTTCTACCAAACCTATTTTGATACTACCGATTTATTAACCTCTACGTTTCCCTGTAATATTTTATATCTGCACTTTGTTATCTTGCGTGTAGGGTACAAGAAATCGGATGTCGAACAAGCACTTATCAGAATCTCTTCTTTCCACTTGTCATATCTGTGTGGAACACTTTGCCTAGAACAAGGTTGACTGTACATCTGTGGAAGCGTTCCCTGAATTTATTTATATAGTGATTTTATCCTAAGATTGCATAATTGAGTGTACGCGAGTGGGTGCGTGTTTTTTCGTTTATTGTTGTTGCAAGTGTTCTTAGAATGGTCCCATCATAAAATGGTTTCTGAATGTTTAGCGTCCCAAAGCGACTCAGGCTACAGGGACGCCGTAGTGAATTTCGACAACGTGGTGTTCTTTAAGGTGCGCTGACATCGCTAAATACATGGACCTCTGGAATTTTGCCTCAACCGAAATATCCACCTGACTGTCACCCCTCCCAGCGTTCGCCTTCCAGTGGAAACTTGCCTACGACCCGACCGCCGCAGGCGGGATCGAACCACTGAGCCACCGCGGCGGCTCATCATCTGGGTCTGAATATTGAACTTGTAATTCTTGATTTCGTGGTACGTCCCCCCTGCAATAACGGTTTACGGCGCTGTAGGTATCCTTTTATAAATAATTAAAAACCGGCTAATTCCTTCTTTGTACTGAGTGCCGTAAGTCAGAAAGCGCTTTGTTCGTTAGTAAAAAGCTATGAGCCTCGGTGTAAGTTTTTTGAGTGTCCGCTAAGTAACACTCGTTTCATTAGAACACACTGTCACTGTGGAAAGTGCAATTTATGTTTTTAAACTATTCTCAAGGGGTATGGTTTGCACTTAATTTGCTGGCTGCGTGGTTTGTTTTCGTGCATTGTGAATTAAGCGTACACACAAAAAAAACTGGCTTAATAGCCGAAAGAGTACAAACACAACCGTACTGCGCAGAAATCTTCAATAAAACCTTCCAAAAATGTTGCATCCTGTTAATACGCTTCTGAGCCAGTTCAATCAAGTGTCGCCCGATACTGTGCACATTCCATAGTTTCATTCCGCCGAGCTTATTTGGTACGTTTGTTTGCACTACTGACAGCTTGCCGAACATAACAAGGTTAAATCGATGGCTTAGCCTGCAAATGTTAGCGTTCGCCTGTTGGCTATTCTCGAATATAACAATAATTTGGCAACATGAAAAATTAGCGGAGTTGCCTGTCAGAATAACATAGTTCGTAGGGTGAACCAGGCATATTCTAGAACGGCTCATAGGTGCATGTGGCCACGCTCTATGGTGCAGTTTGGCGTTTACCGTATGCTCAAGATATACCGCTATCAGGATGGACATTATAAAAGACACGCTCACCTGTACATGATAACTACAGTTTTTTTTGCAAGTTTGTTTTGCCAACACAAGGCTCGCGCAGGAGATGACAAGGCATTCGGTTGTGGTTATCACTGCAGGACACTGATTTAAAGACAACTGCATTTCTGAATCCCGCCCACTGATTCTCCGTAAAAGTAAAAAAAAACCTGATGGCTAATAGGGATGATGTGGCCAACGTATTCTGGGATGCTTCTAATAAAAACTGCATGTGCTATCTTGTCTGAAAGCTTTTGGAAGTTGAAAATTTCTGAAATTTGAAAAGAGTTTTCTATATCTCGAGCTAAGTCCAACTTTATTATTAGTTTACCTAAAATGCAAGAATATTGCTTAAAATTTCTTCAACGTTTTTTCGTTGGCTTCTCTGTGAAATTACCGGGAGGAGGGGAAAAGGTCGTACCCAACAGAAGGTTCCAGGAAGAGTGGTCATCTGCTGCATATAATACTGGGCAATATTGTCACGGTGTTGGTGACAAGACAGCAACCCGTTAAGAGAGGGCTTTGTTGGGAGAAACGGCGAACTTCAACGTCCTTCAATCCGCGCGCCACCAGCGTCAACGTCTTTTTTGCTTTAGCGCCACCTGGCATTCCTCCCCTCTTTAAAAAACGCGCAAAGATGAGCGCGCGAACACAAGCACACACAAGCACACTCAAGTATACAAGAAAGGATCGAAGTGTCTGGGGGGTCACCGTGCAAAATATGGCTTCATGCGTAGAACATGGATGATCTCTGGACGGGGTAGTCGACGGTTTCTCTGTTGTGAGAGCGCCGCGTCCGGTAGTGCCTCGTAATTAACGTCGCTGATGCGCCGCAAAACTTTATAAGGACCGAAATAGCGGCAAATGAGTTTTTTGGACAAGCCTCGGCATTGAACAGGTACCCATACCCAAACCTGGTCGCCGGGATTGTAGAAGACTTGTCTGTGCTGGACGTTGTATCGACGTGAGTCTTTATCTTGTTGCTGTGTGATGTGAAGACTTGCTAGCTGACGAGCCTGCTCGGTTTCGTGGGCAAACTCCTCAGCGTCAGCAGAAAGCTGGTCATCAGTTGCGCGAGGGAGCATTGCGTCGAGCATCGTCTGAAGGTCCCTGCAGTTGAAGAGGCGGAACGGTGTGAAGCGGGTCGTCTCTTGAACTGTTGTGTTATAGGCGAATACCACGTACAGTATGATGATGTCCCAAGTCTTGTGTTGCACATCGACGTACATCGCCAGCATGACCGCCATGGTCTTAAGCCGCTCTGTCAGCCCATTTTCCTGCGGGTGGTAAGCAGTAGTTTTACGCTGGGTCGTACCGCTTAACTGAAAAATTTCGGCCGTCAGCTGCGAAGTAAAGCAGGTCCCCCGACCGGCAATAACGTAGGTCGGCGCGCCGTGCCGAAGTAGGATTTGATTCATGAAGAAATCCGCAACCTCGAACGCTGTGCCACGAGGCAAGTCTTTGGCCTCGGCGTATCGAACGGGGCACGTGGTGGTGCAATAGGCTGGAGGAGCCCCGGAGGCTTGGCGGCCGGGGCCTTACGGCGCTGACATTTCCGACAGCTATTCACATAGCGTTTAACAGCAGCGGCAAGTTTGGGCCAGTAGAATAGCTGCTGTATTCTGGAAAGCGTGCGAGAGTATCCCAAATGACCAGAGGTTGATTCGTCGTGGCACGCAGAAAGTATTTCCTCATGAAGTGTTGTCGGCACGACGAGGAGGTACGCTCGCGAACTGGAACCAGGGTTTTTCTTATAGAGCACGCCTCGTTGTAGGGAAAACTACGACAGGTGTCGAGAAAAACAGTAAGGAACGGTGGCTGACTGACCTTCTAGATAGTCAATGAGGGGTCGTAACACTGGATCGGAGCGCTCCTGGGTTAACAAATCAGAAGAATGGATAGCCCCAAGGGAACTGATGTCGTCGTCCATGTCGGCTGTTGAGAGTTCGAAAGGTGCACGAGAGAGGGTGTCGGCGTCTTCATGCTTATGTCCGGACTTATAGACAATGGTGAGGTCGAACTCTTGCAGGCGGAGGCTCCATCGCACCAGGTGTCCAGACAGGTCACGGAGGTTGGCCAGCCAATACAAGGAGTGGTTGTCAGTGACCACGTTGAAAGGGCGACCTTAAAGATAGGGGCGAAATTTCGCAGCGGCCCAAATAATGGCGAGACATTCTTTTTCTGTCGTGGAATAGTTAATCTCTGCACGTGACAGAGCGCGGCTTGCATAAGCGATCACTCATTCAACGCCATCCTGGCGTTGCACGAGAACCGCGCCGAGACCGATGTTGCTGGAGTTTGTGCATATTTAAGTGTCACCCCGCTCATCAAAATGGCCAATAACGGGCGGCGTTTGAAGACACAGGTGGAGCTCGGCGAAAGCCACGTCTTGCTCGTGGGACCTAACAAAAGGTGTGGCATCGCGGGTGAATCGAGTGAGCAGTTCTTCGAGGTGAGCGAAATTTTCCATAAAACGCCGGTATTAACTGCAGAGCCCTAGAAAGCGCCGCACAGCTTTTTTTCATTTAGGGGTGGAAACTCCGTAACCACTGCAAGATTGTCGGGATCGGGCTTCACGCCAGAAACGCCGACGACATGGCCGAGAAATTTCAGCTCCTAGTAACCAAAGTGGCATGTTTGCCGCTTCAAAATCAAGCTAGCTGAACGAAAGGCTTTGAGGACCGTCCGCAGGCGTTCAAGATGTTGACTAAACTAGGCGGTGAAAACCACCACGTCGTCGAGATAGACTAGGCAACACTGCCATTTAAAACCGCCAAGGACAGTGTCCATCATGCGCTGAAGGGTGGCTGACGCAGAACGAAGACCGAAAGGTAGAACCTTAAATTGATAAAGGCCGCCTGGAGTGACAAAAGCCGTCTTCTCACGATCCCGTTCATCGACCTCGATTTGCCAGTAGCCACTTTTTAGGTCGATGGACGAAAAATACCGAGTCCGCCGAAGGCGGTAGAGAGTCGTCAATACGTGGCAATGGGTAAACGTCCTTCTTCGTGACTGCGTTCAGCTTCCGGTAATCGACGCAGAAACGCAGTGCCGTCTTTCTTTTTAACGAGGAATACTGGCGAGGATCATGGGCTGTTGGAAGGCTGAATAACGTCATCTTCGAGTATCTCCTTAACTTGGGACTTAATGACTTCACGCTCTGTAGAAGATGGGCGATAGGGGTGTTGACGGATTGGGTGTACGTGATCGTGCGTCACGATGTGGTGCTTGGCTATGGTAGTTTGACGCACTTTCGACGAGGAGGCGAAACACTCTCTGAATTCGAGCAACAGTGCACACAGCTGTTCCCGTTGGCTGGTTGACAGCGCGGAGTTGACATCGAGGCTCTCGAGGAAGAAAGGAGGCTGCACTGCTTCTGAAGAGAAGAACTCGGAAATATCAGAGATGCGTTCGACAAAGGCTACGGAATTGCCGCGAAAAAAATGCAGATGCTAGTGCGTAAAATTGGTAGCAAATACCTGTGACTAGCCACTATTAATTTCATTTCATTTCATTTTATTACCTTAAAGGCCCCAAAAGAGGGGTGTTGCATAAGGGGTGGCAACAATTAAAAGCACAGATTCACAATAACAGGAAAGTTTTTACAATTTCAGCGAAAAGACTTGAGCAAGTTATGATTGCAACGTTGTCTGGAAGGCCGTTCGAGTCTGCGGCTGCACGAGGAAAGAAGGAATTAAAAAAGTGACGGTGCGTGAGCGTGGACGGGCAACTTGTAGGTGATGGCTGGTGCGATGAGATATGCGTGCTGGGGGAAGAATATAAGGTGCGATGTGCATAGGGCTTTGGAAGAATTTGTGAAATAACGACAGGCTGGCAATACGACGGCGAAGCGATAAGGGTGATAATACGGATGCGGTTTTTAAGGAGGAAACGCTGATGTCATTTGAGTACGATGAATGAATGAAGCGAGCAGAGCAATTTTGAACAGATTCGAGGGCATTGATGAGGTAAGCTTGTTGAGGATTCCAAAAGGGCGATGCTAATGCTTGTTTGGACTATTAATCAGACCGCGGGCCACACGAACGCCTTGCGCGTCCGCAGTAATGAAAGGTTGCATTCAGCGATGGCGTCACCGCGCTGAAATGATTCGCAATCAACCGTAATGAAGGCGCTGATTCGAGGCGGCAGGGTGACAGTGTCCATAAAAACTCGAATAGTATGGCTTGGTCGCGGTGCATTGCTTAGGGCGACAGCATTCTCAGTTGAAAACGTGACCTTGTTATCGCGTAGGTCAACAATCACCCCATATTCACGCATAAAATCGACACACGATGAGATCGCGCGAACAATTATACAGAACAAGGCAGCAGACGACAAATGTTGACCCCTGGAGTTGAACTCGGGTGGTGCACATGCCGAGAGGCCCAATAAAATGACCGCCCGCAATGCGAACGTGTGTGCCAGCCAATGGCGTGAGAACCTTTTTGAGAATTGTGGCGAGCTGGCTGCTTAGAATCAAATAATCAGCACCTGCATCTAAAAACACTGAAACGTGGCGACCATCAAGTATCACAGGTATGTCTAAGGAAAGCCGCTCGCGAACTGGAGGCTCCGGAGGGGATGATCGGTCACAGGCGTCGTTATTTGCAGGCTTTGCCACAGCGAATTTGTCGGCGTGGCGTGTGCTTTCTCTGGGCGCAAGTGCGTCGGAGGGATCGGAAAGCGCGGGCGTCGTGATCGTCGAGCCGCCGTCATGTGTCAGTGTCGATGTGTCGAAGCGACCAGCTACTGCGGACCTCGAAACCGTCGAAGTGCCGTTATGTCGAGAGAGCGTCGATGTGTCGGAGTGAACGATGACCACGGACTTCGCAAACGGCGAGGCGTCGTTATGTCGAGGGAGCGTCGCTATGTCAGAGTGAACGGTGACCGCGGACTTCGGAACCGTCGAGGCGTCGGCATGTTGTGTCCGCGTCGATGGGGGGTCCCCCGCACAACGATGTCCAGTGAGCCCACCCCCTAATGTCGCTGGCTGCAGTTTTCCCGCCGTGGGCTGGGCGACCGGCCTTGCGCCGCCCGGGAAAAACTCGGGGTAGATGGTGAAGGACGACCCCTGGGGGATGGAGATCGAGCCTGCTGGCGACGAGACTGAAGTAAACGTTGGTCTTCAAAGAAATCCGCGACGGCCCGGGGTCGTTCGCCATAGCGGGGTCGAAGAGAATGCGCGGGGAACCCTTCGAGGCCCAGACTGCGGTAGGGGCAGTGCCGATACAGGTGACCTGGTTCGCCGCAGTGAAAGCATAGGGGGCGTCGGTCGGATGTGCGCCACACGTCTGCTTTGCGCGCGGATGGTCGGGGGGACATCCATGTACGGCAGCACGGGTGCCGGTGGCACCGGCACTTCAGCAGGACCCGGAACGAAGAACGCCGAAGCCGGAGCAAGGCGCCGCAGGGCTTCGGCGTAGGTGAGACGAAGGTCAGGAACGCGAGTTTGCAGAGCACGCCCTGCCCGTACGTTTATAGGAGACGACGCCGGAACTCACTCCAAGAAGAAAACTGGTCTTCACGGTTTTCAAACCAGGTCCTAGCGCCGTCGTCAAGACTGAAGTAGACGTTTCTGAAGTAGGCGGCGTCATCCCACTGGATGAACGCAGCAACTCACTCGTAGTGCTGCAACCAGTCTTCCACGCCCTCAAAGATGTCGCCGTGGAAGGACTTCGGGATGCGGGGGTTTTGGAGCGTGAAGTAGGGTGTAGGTACCCTAGGCATTGGGGTGGTCGTGCCAGGCATTGAGGCGGCGCCAAGTTGTTCCGAGGACATACCCGATGGGTCAGGCTCAGGTGGTAAGCCTCAAATACGGTGGCGAGCACGGAAGACGGACGTCTTGACGGGTATAGGACTGGAGCGCCGGCTAAACATTGGGGTACGGGACATGAGATTGATCCCACCTCCGCCAAATTTGTTACGGTGTTGGTGACAAGACAGGGACCCGGCAAGAGAGGGCTCGGCAGCACGTCCTTCGGTGGAAGAGACGGCGAACTTCAACGCCCTTCAATCCGCGCGCCACCAGCATTAATTTCTTTTTGCCTCAGCGTCACATGGCAATATGAGCGGTCGTGTGGGCGCTCAGAGAACTGATGAGAATTGAGCTATACATACCACAGGCGCATGCATTTCAAGGGAGACTCTGAAATGTTAAAAAGTTTTTCGGTGTAAAAGATAAGATTACTGAGGCCTAGGTGTAGATATTAGCTCCAGACTGGAGCATGCACATTAAAG
The DNA here is from genome assembly GCF_052857255.1 of Amblyomma americanum. Lineage (NCBI taxonomy): Eukaryota > Metazoa > Arthropoda > Arachnida > Ixodida > Ixodidae > Amblyomma > Amblyomma americanum. Next base: position 82,855,186 of record NC_135505.1, on the reverse strand, counting down.
CTTTACACCAACAAAAACCGCTGCTCTCCACAAACTATTTTGAGACACGTGATTTGTCCTGCCCTTACGAAACCGCATAAATTACAATAAAACAAGATGGCACCAGAAAGTCAGCAGTAAAGGGGTGTTGTAGGCTATGTGGCTCCTCACTCGACCTAAATAGTGCAAGAGGAGAGAGAGAGAAGTAAGTTTATTTTGCACCCACTAAAAATGAGGGGGCTGAAGGCTATAGCATAAACACTCATTCATTCACCTAACCATCGGCCTGAAACTTTTTAGACTCGGCGGCGGTCAAGGCGACACCGATGACTGCGTTGTTCTTCTGCTTCATAGTTGAGCGATAAGGTCTCTCTTGATTGTACATTTCTATTCGTCCAACGGGAAAAAACATCAGCCTTTACGATTTTCTTTTGAGAAGTGTTTGCGTTCTTACGAGGGGTTGCCAGCCCACCAGTTGTGTTATTTTGTATCTCAAGCAGTAGAACTTCGACAATAGACAATGATTCGAATAGGCAGACGGGATGACACGCGTTGCACTGCGAAAGAAAACAGAGTGAATTCTACTATAGTGTTCTGTAAAGGCGATTGCTTGAAGGCGTTTAGCCACCTGCAAGGTATCGCTGATTTTGTGAAACAAGAAGAGCGATTTTTCCCGTTTTTTTTTGCAGTAGGACAAGATAAAAGTTCTGAGAGCACTTAAGTCTGCATGCTTACGTGCAGGAATGCGAAAGCATGGTACTTTCTAGAACACGAGTTTTTTTCCAAGGTACCTGTAGGCATGTTTTTCTTTTTGTAATTTTGTTGATTTCTTTGTTTTGTGTTGTGTTATTTTTTTCTTATAATTTATATTTTTATTTTGTTTTAACTTCTTTTTTTATTTTTACATTTTAGTCTCTTTATTTTACTTTTCTTTTCTTTTTCTCTTTTTATTTCGTTACTATTTACCAATTTATAGCTAACTAAATACTAATCAGCCATTACCTACTAATTGCTAACAGTATATGGGTTATAGCAAGCATGCCATTGATGGCGTAATAATGTGATAGATTTCGCGGACAGACGGACAACGATGAGCCATAAAAGACTTTCGCCATAAATGTTTGCAGTTGCATAAAAGTTACCAGGTTCATTACATATTCAAGACAACGAGAGCTGCGATACTCTCCACAACGCTTATGTCGATGCTCGCGAAAGTATTATGCCAAGAAAATATTACAACGGATCCATTTACCAAGTGTCTGGCGATAAAGTGCGTTCACCGTGCGCTTCACCATGTATAGTGCATTCACTTCAGCAGCGCGGTACCACAGTTATAATTCATATTGTCTGGTATTATTTCATCATAATGATAAAAATGTTAGACGTCCTAGACGGTGTAATAAATCTAAATAAAACACCTGGGAACCTTGTAATTTCACATGGTATTTTCGGTGTCTATGAGTATAAATTTGAATGCATAAATATTTACTTATAGAGGTATATGAATAAGAAGGCTTAAATCTGTAATATTTTAACCTATGGTTTTAATACTCAGACAGGTAAAGAGCAAGCCCATTTAGAGTTTTTGCAAATAGTTAAAGACTAAATACAGTGTGTTTCACATAACACTACACAGTTCTTAAAAATAGGCTTTTAAGGCGAGAGCATTTAATGGCTCATACTCGCGCGTCCAATGTAACGCTGTCTTCCACAAATAACGCGGAAACTAATAGGGATAGCAGGAAACGAATTCTATCATCAGATAGATGGGACAAAATGTAACCCCCTCGCCATGCTTGATCACTGTATAAAGATTAGTTAATTACTTATATCAAACTATAGTGAAACAAAACAAAGAAAACAACCAAATGCGTCGATATAGCGACGGGAGAGGGTGACGTCACACACCGGTCGTCATGGTAACGACGCGCGTGCTGGTGGCGCCACCTGCGCGCCACCACCAGAGAAGCCAGAAGTCAGAGAAGAAAAGAAGAGGAAGACCAGAGAAGCAGACCGCAAGCGCCAACAACGTCGCCTAGAGCAAAAGTGTGGCAAGGTACAGTGCTTGGGAAGTGCCTCTGGCATGGAACCTGCAATGCTAGAATCAAAAGCTTTTGCCTTGCCGCACTTTATATTGGCAAAGTGGACCCATAATTTTTTGAGGTAGAAAAGCGATTTTTTCGATATCGATCACACTACTGTCAATGCATTGTCTGCGGTCTGATGCATAAAAATACAGCTAAGAGGTGCTAACTTGCAGGCTGATTAACTATTATTGAATACTGGCATCTTTAACAAACACTGTTAGGCTCCTAAATTATTAAGAGACGTGAAGCCCACCCTAAGTAATATCAATATAAGTTTTAGAATTTCGAAAGCGTAGTTGCCCTCGGCACTGTGCACCAACATATTTTGCTATTTCGACGGGTTACGTGTACTAGAGAGGTTACTTTGCTTGGTGTCTTCTAGGCCGCGCATGTATTTTTGCAAGATGATGCCAGCTAAATGCTGATTCATGCGGAATGCAATATTGTCGCATCTCTTCGATAGCGCCCTTCGTATTCGACGAGAAACACAAGTCACGAGCTGTTATTCAATACTTCTTGCTATGAGCTTATAAAAATAATGGGCCGGAGTTGCCAAACATTTCTTTGTGCTGCGTAAGCAGACTCGAGTGTAATTAAGTTCTAGACCTCAGCCTGTTTTTTGCCGTTAAACGATCAAAGAAAACAGTGCCAAGCCTCATAACCGGGCATCCACAGAGCACTATCTGCAAATAAGACGTGCTCGTTTTTCTTGCAGTTTTCAAAATTTTTGCAAGAAAACAAACTGCCTTTCGAAACTTTCTAGAAACCGCGTTATCACTACGTGTCAACCAGACATCCTAAACTGGAAATCAAGAAAGAGTACTAGAAGGGAATTTCATCGCAGAGCTCAACAGACAGCCGGCAGTGCTTCTGGTGTATTGTCACAATATGTTGCCGCTCATGTGCAAATCAAGGCAGTATAGAATTTGTCCAGCAGAAAATATTTTTGCCATTAGCCGAGCATATGAAGCGCGTTGTGCATCTTTAAATAATGAGTCCGGTAACTCTTGTGTGGTCATTGTGAGCCTGCACATGTTATGTAGATTTATGCTCATGCAAATGCTTACATGTGCGATCGATATTTTCAGTGCAGCGGAAAATTTTGATATTTATATTATGAACCCGTGCTCGAGTAAATGTTCAGGGATAATAAATGTGTTGACAGCTATCGTATGATATGTACCTATTCCCTGACGCGTAAATTTGACTGTTGTTTTGTTGCTTATTAATATCGGCCCCATAAAGAGGTAATTTGTAATAAATCTCTCCCCTTTCCACAGTGCCTTTGTTTTCGTCCTCCTATACTTGCCGTCCATGTTTGCCGGTGCTACTTGTTATGTGCGAGAGACAGCAATGGTCTATCCTGTATCAAACCAAAAACATGACAGTGATTTTTGAAGTAATTTATTACTTTTTCCCAATCATAAGGAAGATAATGAAGGCAAGGTAGTCAGGTGTCCTCGGATTTTCTCCTTCCTCTACAGCTTTTTTTGACTTTCTTAAAAAAAAAAAATTCCGAGGACGAAAAAAAGTTCTTCATTATTTTCCTGAAAGAAAAAGACACCATCATTATTTTCCATTCAAATACACTCCTTGAAATGAGCTGTGCGGTGAATAAATATTTCATAAAAATCATTTATATCGATTTGTTTGCAAATGAGCTAAGGATTAAGAATTAAAAAAAAATAAGTGCGGTATTATGAAATGAAAATTTCGCCACTTTAGCAGTTGCTCAAACTTGACAGTTTTTAAAATTCTGAGTATTGTACAGAGCGGTGTTCCCCTTCGGCACAGCTGAATATTGTGAAGCATATCTGCACACGAAATGTAGTGCATGTCTGCTGGACTAGTGGGAAGTAATCCGAAGAGTGCACGCCCTCACATAACAGGATTACTAGCACCTAATTTATTATATTCGGAGGATGTATCAGTCCGACTATGAACGCAAGATTCGTTTGTACACATTGCTATGGAGTGCACGGACACTAGAAAACGAGCGCACCGGACGCCCTTGGACTGTCATCGTTTTTCAGATCTCTAGGCCTCACGCCCGCACGTTTTCATAATCCTAACGGCGCGGTCAAACTTCTTCGTCGGTACATCTTTCTACTGGGAGGGGGAGGGGCTAGCCTGGGCGCCGGAGACATGTTATTTCACATTACAAAAACCCTTCGAGAATATTCAGTGCACACCACTCTAGCGATGCTCGAGTACGTCTTCGAGATGATAAGTCATGCAGCCCTGCGAGGCAACAATATGGCGATGACTCCGGGGCAATAGCTTCGTGGCACGTCCAGCAGCGCTGGTTTTTAACCGAACGAGGAATATGTCGCTGGGGTGAAAAGAGGAAATTAGCAGAGCTGTCTTACTGACACCTTGCGCGCCTGCTACGTGCATGAGCCGCAACGAGGTTGCGCTGGGCCTTGAGGTGGGTGAGAAGAAGCCGACGGGCAGTGTTAGATGGTGATGTAGTAGAACGGGGCACGCCTATCTGTGTATCTAGTGGAATCAAGGGCGTTCTGCCGAAATGTCTAAAAGGTTGTCACCTTCGTGGTTTCATGTGTCGCAATGCTGGCGGCGAAAGCTGCAGAAGGGAAACGCGATCTCAGTTCATTTCGGACATAGCTGCGCAGGAAGTATGTCCGTCCGAGTACCGTTAACCAGCTCCACGAGACCATTCCACTGCAGATAATTTTCCGACGTAGTAGAATGTGAATGCCGAAAGCATGGACAGCTAGTTAGAATTCGTAATATGTGAAGGAGCTCCAGAAGGTGGTGAGGAGGTGTCGGGGTATGGAAAGAAAAAAAAAACAAGACGCCGCTCCACAAACAACACTGCATGACGGACGACGTGTCGGGACGGGCAGTGCTTCGACCCACATGAAGAAGTGGAGGATTGCCTGCAAGGGAAGTGGCCTTTGGGGCTCTCATAGGCAGTTTCTTGTATTTGTAGGTCAGGCAAGATTTCACGAGTCCACTGACGCTGCACAACATACTGAGCCACGAAGAACATTCGGTACGTTCGCGTATTAGGTGTCTTTTTAGAAGTAAACATATTTAAGGAGGGCTATTGAATACCTAGATTTGGCTCAATGATTTGGGCCCGAGTTGAATGTCTGCAACTAATTTAGATATTACCCGTTTCCCTCTAAAAAACTTCGTTGCTTAAGAAAACCTCCCCGCCTTTTCCAAAAAGAGAACATTCTGTCGCAGCGGGAAAACCTCTGAAGCAGCGTGCTTCACTGCCATGGCAAGCCACTTCCTCACTGATATACCTCATACAATTTCCTAAACTGATATAGCTTAAATGTAAAAATGCAATATCGAGTCTTAAAGAATGTGCTTTCTAGTCAGAAACTGTCCGCACAGATATTTCGCTTTAGAATCATTTTGTTCGTCTGTTAGTATTGAACACAGATATAATTTTTTCTAGATACGTTTATTCTCGCACAGCTATTTAACAAAAATGTACTCTGTCAAGTAGGGCCTATTTTCGACACAACCATTATATTCTTAAATGCTCCTCCGCTCAAAAAAGTAGCATGATGCAATGGCCTCATACAGGCTTCGTCATAAGAATTTCATATTGCAGCGAATCTTTGCAGTGCTTGTTCATTCTTGAAATCTGCCGCCATGCCACTTTATCGCTTTGTTTGGGACGCAAGACGCGACTAGATTTATCTAGATTGATCGCAGCCAGTCGCAGCTTATTCTGCGTTGTTCCAGACTGTTCTAGTAACTTTTCATGCTTTATCTCGAAAGTTCGCTATCAGCTTTAAATTCAGCACGGCCGCCAGCGGCGGGCATTCTGTTCGACGACCGCCAAGCAGGTTTGTTGCTACACCGCCGCCGAGTGATTCAGTTCATTGTGGGTGCAAGTCAGTCCCAAGTATAGATTTGCTTGGACGCCATCTTCGCTGTCGTTCTGCTCCTCGTATTGCAGTCACCACTTCATGACAATATGATTTGCTTGATGTTATATGACATCTATAAGACAACTGTCGGATTTTGGACCAATGCATGACGTTTGGTTGGTAATTGTTTGACATTTGTAGACACACTATATCATACAACAGATTACAGTCGGGTCACCCTTTCGAATCACCATTGAGAGCGTGTGTGTGTAGGCCGCCGCGGTGGCTGAGTGGTTATTGTGCTCGGCTGCTGGCCCCAAAGACGCGGGTTCGATCCCGGCCGCAGAGGTGGAATTTCGATTCAGGCGAAATTCTAGAGGCCCGTGTTCTGTGCGATGTCAGTGCACGTTAAAGAACCCCAGGTGGTCGAAATTTCCGGAGCCCTTCACTACGGCGTCTCTCATAGCCTGAGTGGCTTTGGGACGTTAAACACTCATAAACCATGAACCGTATTTGTGTGGAGTAAAAATGGGATGTCCTAATTTGAGAAACCATATGTGTTCCTTGTCCCAAGAAAAGCACACTTTGCCAGTTTAAAACTGTTATTCTTAAAAGGAACTCCAAAGCTAGAAGTTTTAGCATATTTTCTGGGAATTTTCTTTAATTACGTCTTCAGGCTGTTGTGCGTTCACCTAGTAAGCTGGCGAAACTTCAAAAATCACCGAATGGACTTAAGCACCTGTTGAAATCTCTGAACTTTGCAGCCTGTCAGTAGCAGTGAAAGATGAAAATCTGCCACCACCTACAGAAAGGATAGCAGTAGATACAGGAGATTTTAGGAAGCGATTTCAAGCAGATGAATGTTCAACACGGTCAGAAAGAGTTTGTATTAATTCCTATATGTATCAATTTTTTTACAGCTATAACCCTGTGGCTTCAAAATTTCTTCAAAAACTAATGAATTGCTTCACCTGAGACACAACTCGATTGCCATTGCGCTTTACACACCGTTATCTGCAGTAAACTGCCAAAATTTGCGCGCCGTGGCGCACATTCTTTTAATTTTTCAAAAGTAGGGCGTATAAAAACATAATGCTTGTTCTTTTCCAAACGAGAGAGCAAAGAGTGACATTTGCATGCTGATTCCACGCTGGTGAAAGCAAGGAAACGAAACTTAAGGCTCAGTTTATGTCCCATAGATATACAAAAAGCATCTCATAACAGATAGGTATGTGTAGTCTAGGAGATAGGTTTGCGGAGCAGCTCAATATTTTCAGAGTACACCCTATTAAGGCAACAAAGGAACACAAAGAAAAAAGATCCTAGACAGAAGATGACTGGTAAGCTTCATATTATTATGTCAGAAAAACTGCCCAGCACTTCTAAACTTCTACGAAGGCGGCAGACGTTGAAGTATTTTAGGAGCCGTGAATTTTGTGGGGCACAAAAAGAATACTACTTCACTTTTTAATGTATGAACACCTATTCAGGCAACCAACACCAGTATGGATGACGCTAAAGAACAGCGGAAGATAAGAATCATGCAACGTTGTTTCATAGGACGCTGTACATAAGAAGAAATTTCAGAGTGCTTTTTAAGACGTCAATGCAAGGGCACTTGGCAATCACAGTTGTGATATGAACACCATATTTACATGCCCTTCTCTACGAAATCACAAACGCTATGTATCTGCATAAGTTCGCTGAAGGCAAGCAATATTACTCAAGAAGAAAAATTCTGTAACACTGAAGGTCATGTTTTACAAAATAGGTGCACCGCTAACAAACAATAAAATCCGTGGAAACAAGAAAAGTAACAATGAATAGCCTGAGCTAGCCAATAATTCACCTGAAGAGACCAAGAGCAAAATAAATTGTTATTTTTCGTGATTTAGTACCGCAAGGCAGCCATAGACATTACAATGTATTTGAAAGCAATGTTTTTTTTTTACTCCGGTTTGTAAACAAGTTAAAGGTAATATCAGAACCAGGTAAAGTTATCTTACCTGCTTTGCACGTGCGCTGGCATTCGCCTAAGGTTGGAAAGTTGTTTCCTCTGTAGCTGCAGCCCATATCTAAGTGGCACTTGCCGGTCATATTATTCAGATAGTATACAGGAAATGCCTTGCCCTGGCATTGAGTAAATGGTCTGGGTGCAGCGCAGACGGCCGCTGAATGTTTGATGGGAAAGAAATTGTGATTGCATTAGACCTCTTTTGTCGCTTTTTCCCCCTTGACACTCAATTTATAACGCCCCAGCGCATTCGCGCAGTTACAAACTATGATCTGCGAAGGCCTTGGTGGTTTACCGCTGCTTATAAGATAAAGGCACCGTTTCAAAACTTCTTTTCAGCCTTTATTGCATCTTTTTCTGAGCACTGTTACCACGCAACTTCACTGGGTGATGCAGCTGCCTGACTTGTCTGCTGCAGCAGTGGCATAGTAAAGTTTTTCAGTGAAATCGAGGTCTTAGTACGAAAAATTTGCAAAGGTGCGTTACCACGAAAATACGCTTTCACTGACATATGCGCATAGAACATATGGCTGCAGAAACTAGTTCAAGCGAGATTTATTGGGTGTGGTCGAGATGGGCATTTTTCACCCGTGACCATCTGCCCAGGATAAACGGCGCACGAGTGCTTGCCATGTGCCTGTACCTGCTTCTTCTTTGAGACTCAAAGATTATGTCGTTAGCGAGAGGATGTTAATGGATATTATTTGGCTGGAATTCCTGCAAATGTGTGCTGACGTCCCGCTTTGAATCGAGATTTCGGAGCAAATGGCATTTTTGGATGAAAATTGAGCCCTCAGCGGTAGCCATCCTATCTGCGCTGCCTGGTGCATTTTTCACTTTTTGGTACCAGGCAAAGATCGATACTACCTTGATTGTTCCACTTTGAATTGTAAAAGTAAGAAGCACGCTGTATTACAATTTTTATAGGAAGCTTTTTTGCAGATATCAGGCTATGATTAGTGTGCCTGAGAACACAAATTGTGTCTTCTCTTGATGCACACTGCGTTTTATAAACCTGACCATCTCCTGCGTCAGGTGCTGCAAAAAAAAATGTGTTTCGTAGCTGACTGTCGCGATATGTGAACTAAACTCATTTAGTCTGCAGAGTGCATCTCTTTACGTGCCAAATGAAAAGAATAGAAGCCAACCGAAGCGGGAGCACAATCCAAAGTTTGAACGGGAAATATCACTTCACCAGTGGAAGGCAGTTTTTATAGTTTTGAATTCTTCTTTGCAATTTGTAACCAAAATAAAGTATGTTTTGTGAAATATTTTTGTATAAACTTTTTGACAAAGTGAAGATACTTCATTTGTTTGTTTTGTTTTGTTGCCACTTCACAACCGGAGTGAGAAATTCTGAGCCCCAGATAAAAATTATTTTCTCGGACTCAGCTCTGTTCTGACCTCAGATTTAGAGCTCGGATGTGTAATATGCGTCGAATGTGCCACATATGCATTACATGTATGTACTGCGGGTAATGCACACCTTCGCTATTAGCGGATAATGCGCTTAGTTTCCGATCATTTACGTCATTTGTAAAATGTGCAATCAAGAACACAAAAATAAAAGTTAGTAAATTCTTCCTAAAAGTTGGAACTGCTAAAACCAATATTAATGTAACGGCTTCAACAAAACCAGCAAAGTTAACAATTGTAAACGCTAAGTTAAATAAAATGCAATAGGCTGAGGAACTAGAATCGTAATTCTAGGCAACTTTTAGAACAGGAAGGAATAACGTCAGGCAAGTGTCATAGCGGTGAGGGAGAATAAAAGGTTTAAATTGTTAGGCTTCAATCAAATGAAATCAAACGTGCTTAATCTTTTTTTGCAGGAAGTGCGTTGCAAATGTTCTGACTACGTGCTTTTGTTGCTACATGCTTTGTTGCCTCATACAGTGTTCTTTATGAAGAATGTGGTTGTGTTCTAGAAGGAGAGCAAACCACTATATTGATGAATTTCCGATCGCGCACACAAATATTGGTGTTGCTTGCTATACAAGCTCATGCAACAAATTGTTGAGCCTCATCTTGTGCACTGTTGACTGTCCCTCCGATTACAACGTATTGTAAGGACATGTAATGAAAGAAAGAATAATAATGCTATAGAAATTTGTGCAAGAATTTCCATGTAAAAGAACAAAGAAAATGTTTAATAGCAAGAGGGAGCGAAACAGAAGAATTCACTCACCACTTCGACAGACTGAATCGCACTGTGTTTTGGTTACAAACGGGCCTCGCCCGCATGTCCAAGAACACTGTCTGGTAGAACGGTCGAATACGTAGCTGCGGTGATAACAATCATTTTGTAGTGCTGGGCGGCTTGATCTGCATCGTGAATCTGTCGATAAAATAGTGCAGAAAATCCATGAGGACACAAACTAAGTAGCCTGACAACATCAACTCCAGGGCTGAGGCCTCTCTCCAACTTGTATACATTTAACCCGATCCTCTCCAGCTGCTGCCATCTTAACCCCGCTAAATTCCTTATCTTATCGGTCACATAACTTTCTGCGACCCCCCGCAACGCTAGCCTTTCCTTGGAATCAAATTCGTTGCTGTTAAGGGCCATCTGTTATCTAGCATTTCATGTCCTGCCAAAGCGCCAATATTAGCCTTATTTTTGACTAGGATGCTATTAACTCACTCTGGTTCCCTGCTTCCCATTAACTATCACCGTAGCATTTTCTCACACCTAATATTTTCATTTCCATAGAACACTTTTCGTGGCCCTCCACGTTTGTGTTCAATAGGTGAGCACCGGTAAGATACAGCTTTTACATTATTTTCCTTTGTGGGATACTGGCTAACGGCCAATCATCATTTTAGAGTTCCTGCGAAAGCCGCTCCACCATGTTATTATTGTTCTGGTTATGTCACTCTCGTAGTCTGGATCTGCGCTGTCTACCTGCAATAAGTAGACGTTTTCCCTTACCACTTCCAGTGAATCACAAGCTGTAGTAAACTGCTGTTCACTCCCTCTCTTGAATATTAGTTTAGTTTTTTGCAAATAAAGTGGGGACCAATCATCCTGCTTTGCCCGTAGAAAATTCATTATACTTTTCAAATCGTACCCTGAGTTTTAAGGAAGCCAATCGCACCCGCGAAATTCAAGTTACTTTAGTATTCTTTTAGGCCCCAGTTGTTCGCAAACGTGGTTTTCAATCGCTCTTGTAAACACGGACAAATACCATTGGAGATATAGTGTCTCCCTAGCTTCTAGCGCACCTAACTGGATTTTTATTGCTGTCCTTATGGAGCACCATGGCTGACACGCAACCGGTAAAGAAGTCTCCCGGTATTTATTTCTTATGCCCTGATTCCAGAATGGCTGCACGAATGCTGAGTTTTCGACTGAGTCAAAAGCTTTCCTGTAATCTATTATATATATATATATATATATATATATATATATATATATATATATATATATATATATATATATATATATATATATATATATATATATATATATATATATATATATATATATATAGAGAGAGAGAGAGAGAGAGAGAGAGAGAGAGAGGGACAGATAGAGAGGTTTGTTAAGTATGGCACCTTCCTCTATAACTTGTTGATGGTGTGAATATGTCTATTATCGACTACCCTTTATGAAAGCCTGGCTGTTCCTTTTCCTGACTGCGGTCTAAGGTTGCCCCAAGTATTAAATATTATCTTAGGTAATAGCTTCTAGCCAACGGACTGTAAGCTCATCGGTCTTTTTTTTTCTTGAAATATTTAACGTACCTTTTCTTGTGGATTGAGATAATGTTACCAAACTTCCAAGATTCCGGCACACTCTTGCATAGTGACAGTGCATTGCAGTTTTTTAGCACAATGTAGCTACTGTCGTTCAAAATCTCTGGTTTTACCTAACCTTGCCACCATTGCTTTCAGGACTTTTTTTACTTCCTCTATTGTTAGAGGCTGTATGCCGAATTTCTCTGCACTAATACTTCACTCAATATAATAAAGCATAGATGTCGGCTACTGCACAGATGTTTGAAATTCCTCGGCAGTTGCCACTTTCTTAACAATATTGTTAACAGCAATGCCGTATTTGTCACTTACTTCCACCCCATTTTTGTCTACGCCCCGTTTCCCTATGAGCACTTATGGCAGCCTCCTTTTTTACAGCGTTATCTTTCGTTTCCATGTTATGCTACTGTATGTATGTCACCTTGCGCTTAGTGATTAACTTTGAGAGTTATTCCAGTTCTCTTCTGTCTGTGGTGTTAGAGGCTTTCATTCTTTGGCGTTTCTTAATTTGCTATTTAATCACCTGAAAGAGCTTACGGGTGTCCTGTCTAGTTGTACTAACATCCAATTCTATTGCGTACTCCGTAATGATATCTGTGAAAGCTTCGCGTTAGAACTGCCTAATTGAAAAGCCAGCCAAACTTTTAACCATCTCGCGCGATCGTCGAATTCACTGGGTGCCATTACCTTATGAAGCTCGGTCCCGCGATATGTTCCAACACCGAGAGCATGCTTAAAAGTCAGTGCAGCTCGGAACATCCTTTGTTCGGCCGTTCTTTTTCTGCACCCCAGCTCATGGAAGAAATTTTTGAACAAGTGGATAGCGTTCGCATGTGTTTCAAACCAGTATACGTCGATTAAGAATAGGTGGAATAGTTCTGTCTCTATTTCATGTACCGAAGGTACTGCAGAAACCGATCGAGGAATAAAATATAAAAATATGTCAAGCCTGTCTCAACATGAGGTTACACATAGTATGAGTCTTTCGTTTCTTACATCCTGTTACATCAAGATGTTATTTCCGTTCCTGGCTGCAGTTCCTCCGCATGGCTGGAAGACGGGAAGGGGCGATGTCTAGCCTTGAACATAAAAGAGCCGCTCTACAAGCGCGTGCATTTCAGGGTTCACAACAGCCTTCAAAATTGCACCCCGTCTGTCACGAGCGCCATAACTTAGAGGAATGCCATCGAGCAGTGCATCGCCACAAGATCTAGTATCAGATGTACCATTATCAGATGTCAATGCAGCGGATAGGGTTGAGAGCAGTTATTTATACATAGTAATCAACCTCTCAGGTGAGAAGGTAAGAAGCGAGAGATTCAGTCTTTAGGTTACATGGTGTTTAAGCAAGCCTCATTTCATCTTCCGTTTTACCAGATGTAAACCCTCCACACGTAAAACTGAAACAAAGTCGTTCCAGCAATTGGCGGATAGGGCCGACTTGGTCCACACACGAGTTCGCGTGAAACCTACTTCTAAGAGGTGGCATCAGGAAAAACGAATCACCTAGCATATCCTGTTGTCAACTGAGCGCGGTCTGTGAGCATACGGGCAGCGAGGACCATGTCGAATGCTGATTGCGTTATAAGGCTTTGGCGCGTGCACTATTCGGCAGTCAAAAGACGGGGCAGGTTTCATTGTTTGCTCGTTAATACACTTTGTGTGAGGGCCACTGGCCGATTTTTGTCGTTCCATATTTGGTAGTGCATACAGCTGTCTATCCGCACGAGCCGTTTTCGAAGTTACCTATTCGACCGGATCTTCAATGAGCACGGGAGGACTGCTCAAGACACCGATTCAATATAGCGCTCCATCAATACGTTTTTGCTCGGGTCGCTTTTTCAGAAAGCAGCGTTTGACGAGGACTCATCCATCTGCGCCTTTCCCTGTACGATGCTTGCTCTCTGTGAACTACTATCAGGTATTTTCATTTCCTGGACCACTTCCTTTGGCCCTACTTCCCCATTACCGTCCATCAACTCCAGCTAACGCATTCTTCACAGGCACTTATTGAAGCAACCACCCAGTCTTAGTGATTTTCTCTCGAACACTGCCAAATGCAGCGCCTTAAACCAAAGATTTCAAATCATGCAGGTGTGTCCACAACCTTAAATCTATGGAAGGAAATGCAATAGTTATATGCTTGTGCTCGTATGCTCAAGACCTAATTCCGACGTAATAAACTTGTGGATTTCAGGACTTTTCTCTATTTGATCAGTAACGGATTATAGCTCTCATTTTTCTTCAAAACTCGAAGAAAATTCACTCAAACCTTCACTGAGCCTGAGGTTTAATATGAAACCTAAGCGGATTCTAAACACAAAGAGAAGCTTTTTGTTTTGCATAAAGTTCAGCAGCATACATTAGGCCCGAGTGGAATTCGAAAAATTTCCGACGAAACCTCCGTTTGATGATACTTTACACCAGTCGGCCACCGCTAGAGCGTCTCGCGGTTTGTGTCTAAAGTGGTGCGCTTTCGCGTTGGGCGTATCATGCCGTAATATTTATCATTTTTATAAGTTTGGTATGCGCCAAAAATGCTTACGAGTGTAACTGTAGAGTGACATTCGTTACAGCACATCAAAAAGCGAGAGACCTTACAAGTGTAGGTTGAGACAAGATGTGCTGGTCACAAAAGCGCCGGGGCTGAATTTAGTGAGATTTAAAGCAACTGTAGCAATTCGTATGAGCAGTACCGGACACATGACTCAAATTAGGAGACCCGTCAGCACGAGCACAGCGGCTGCAGTGTTGCGACTACATTTATTGCATTTATAGCAGCGCTTCCAGGTGTCACCTCTTTTCTGCCATGTGGAAGGCGCTGGTCGCGATGATCACTACGCACAAAAATGGCAAAGAAACCCGAGCGTTCAAGATCGACGTTAGGGATCTAATTAGTAGAGTGTTCCTACCACCCTCCATGAGCCGTTATAGAGAGCGACGCACCTTTTTTGCAGTACGTTTTATGCTTGCATTAGTTTCCTTTACGAGGAGGGTGTAGTTGATGTTCTGATGACTTAGAAACAAACTTTGGCTTTCGTGAGTCCACAAATCTCTGCCACAGCTAGAAAACGCACTTAATGAGCCTGCTGAAGAAATAATGCAATTTTTGAATATCTTAAGACAAGTATGGTGGCAGATCATAGGATGCAAGATGTCTCATTGTATTAGTTGGCCAAGTGAAGTATACAAAAAGTACTAAATCGTGACTGGCATCAGCGACACACGTAATTTGGCGGACATTTTTCGAGTAGTTATCACTGGTACTCATAAAAGTTCAGTACAAAAAAAAGGAACTGTCCGCAGCGGTGGCCTAGTGGTTTGAGCTTCCACCTCGCATGCTGGAGATGCGGGATTCGATCACTAGTGCCGCCGGGTACCCACCAGTGATACAATGGGTACAAGGTTTCCACTGCCTGGGGCTCGGCTTCTTTAGGGTAAAATGCTTGGGAAATGGGTCTTTGACCCCACCTCGCGCAATGAAAACTGTCTTCTGTCATGGCGCTCTTTGGCCAAAGCTGCCCTTGCGCGATAAAAATTGAAAGTCAACATAAAAAAAAATAACTCTAAGCTGAAAGCAGCCATGGCTGATGGAAGTTGAGGATATATGTGGGCAAAACAACCTATTATTTTACTGCTTTCCTGATTGTCAAGGACTTTCCAGAAGTGGGAATAAGAACCTGCAAACATGATAAAATATCTAGAAGTTCATTGCGCTCGCTCAATTCCATATGCTGCTGTTTAGTTCATTTTAAGCTAAGAAATGCTGGTTGCCCTCACTAGGCTTCCTAGCTCGTAAAATGAAAATAAGCTGTTATCAATCCGCAGGTAGCCTTTTTTTCCCTGCTACAAGGATCGCAGGGAAGATCTTCGTCTTCGAAACGGAGTTCTCACTGGTTAGGCTGCGACATGAGCTGCTCATATGTATCAAATGCTAGATATATGAGTCTGAAATGCAGCGCATACAGAAAATGAACCCACCTTTTTAACATTTCTCTTATCATTAAGAAGAGTTGAACCTCATAGAATGGTTTAGTCGAGCAGGTTGGCCGCACGTCAAAGGACTTCACGGCGGCATATATGAACTCTTCCCACAAATGTTGGGATAGCTCTTTTGGAAGCGGCCTTCGCTTTGACCGCAACCTTGGAAGAGTCAACGAAGGCAACGTTCGAGTATCTGATGTATTGACGAAGAGCAAGGCTTCCTGATGAGGTCTGAGTATTGAACCGCTACCCACACGAGGACATAGTTACTAGCGCGGCATTGTGGTGAGCCTGCCCGATGCCCTTCTCCGGGAGCGACTTAGCTCCTAAGGAAGTGCATCTTCAGAGAAAAGCCTTCGATGTTGTTGACCTCGTAGTCCTACTCCGACGTAGAAGCCAATTTATTTCAGCTAAATATTTACTAGCGAGGTACATGCTCCCCTCCTGACCTACCAAGCAGTGAGGACTGTAAAATTTCAGCTCTAGAAAATTTTTGGCAGCCACAAAGCACGCGAAAACACGCTAGAGAAAACACGCTAGACCATTCTTAGTTCGCGTCTTCATGTTTAATTCGTACCTGAGACGCCAACCAGATTGACATATTGCGGAAATTCACGATGGTCGCGTGCAACAAAGATGGTGGCGCGAAACCGAGTTTTGAGGAATATTGCTGAGTTTAGAAAATTATCATATTTAGGCACAATATGTAAAAGCCACAAAAATCCTTCCGGCTGGCTTGTCTTACCCCTTACGGGAAAAAATCACAGATATTTTTCTCCCCTCACTAACTACAGTCGAATACCTTTAGTTGCTGTGGCAGAACAATGGAGTGATCCAAATGAAATATTATTATATGTGCTGTAGAAATGAGAATAACCTCTGGAAAGGAGTTTCCATTGAAAAACTGTGCCGATTGCCCTGCTGTTTTTAATTAACCTAATTTGTAATCCGCCATTCACGCTCGTTAGTACTGGAGTTCATTGGCTGATTATTCCTGTAAATGTTCCCCAGTCCTAGTGATTATTCTGGTAATACAAAATCCATTAAAAATGCAGTGTACAGACAAATTATATGCATCCAGATGACGCCACATGTAGGTAAATTTTCACGTCACTTTAATATAGAACTCTTTCTGAAGAACAGGAAATCGAAACGGCTGTTCCACTCCTAAACTCCAGAAGGAAGAGCCATGGGAATAATTAACACCAAATACGCAAAATTCGTGTCGCAAACTACTTCAACCAAGAGTATAATCCAGTCTTAGATTCCACAAAAGCATTTATTTTGTATCCATTGCATGATTCCTGCTACTCTTATTAAAAACTTTGTTCCTGTTGCAATACTTTGCCCCCATTTTAAATATTGCTTCCATAGCATAGTGTACATTCAAGAATTGCTAATAAGTGTTTCACAGTATTTCGCAGACATTTGTACTGAATGAGGGCGTCACAATGTTGATGATCATCACTCGCTTAAATACACAGAATGTTTTTGTTCTTTCTGTGTGTGTTGTTCCTGTTAACAGCTGCTACACGAGTTAACGAATTACGTTCAGGCTAGCCAAGTGATCAGTTTCGAGACCTTCTGAAAGGAGTTTTAAATCTCTTTTCGTTTGCAGTATATTATTCGTTTATTCTCTGAGAATTGCGTCATACTAAGTGAGAGGGGACTGATGGTGTAAAACAGATAACGCAAAAGATGGCAAGGTAAACGATTGAACATAGTTCCGCGGGTGCTCTGAGCCATTGGTATTGCTAGCGTTCCTCTTCCGTACCTTCCCTTCAACCTTTCCCTGCCACGTAAAAAAGTCAGTGAATGTGCGGCATCTTGATCAACATGCCAGCATGTGGGTTAGCAGAAGAATTCGTTTTTGTTTCAGGTAACTTTTTCGTCTTTCTTCGCTGAAAGTAGCAAACGGTTTTCACTCCTCTGTCATGCCGGCTTGCATATCAACTCTTATTAGTGCTGCTTCATGCGACGAGAGGTCAGCATCTTTGATAAGGCTCCAGCTCTTTTCAGCCTTATCCGAATATGCTTCAAAGTATGACAAAGTTTCTGCACTCAAGAACTGAAGGAGTGCTGGGAACGCCTTGCGATGGAGTATACGCTTGTCCTATATTCCACTACTTTTTCCAAAGTCACCGCAAATTTTTGAAGACTATGGCCTCTGCAGGAGTAGATGTAGTCCTGTATGACGATACTACCGTAAAAAAACAGCTCTGCAGCGAGGAATCGAACCGCAGAAAATTGCGTTGCTAGCCTGGGTGCGCTTCCTTTTCACTGTTTTGAACACATATAAATGCTTTTATTATTAGTTGCACGGCGCTTTTTGTGTACGTTTCCTGAACGTCTGTCGTTTAACTTCACAGATCGCTGCTGCCTTATGTGGCACAGCTCAGTAAACGATGAAGCAGCCCAGACAGCACCTGTGCCCCTCGGATCATCTTAGCTCAGAAGCAGCTTCATGGTGCACTCTATGTTGAAGACTCGCCCTTCGTGAACGAGCTAACAACTGTCCTTTTCGGTTATTAGTTGCATTAAAATGATCTGCAGCTTCAAGTGAGCGCTCGTCGAGCATTTGCATCGTATCAGCATTGCAACAGGAAGTATTGAAAGTGATGTTTCACGGCGAATCGGGAAGTTTTACATGATCTGACAGAAGTGCTTTCCTCAAGCTGAAGCATCGCTCGTGCTACCGAAGCGTTTTTCCTTGGAAGGTCGCTGTTTTGAAACAGATGCACGAGAATGTGAATGGCTGCTCCGGAGGGCATGAAATACTAAGCGACAGCCCTATGTTTCAGATAAAGTGGAACAGTTGCAATGCAGTCACTTTCATAGGCATCTACGTAAAAGCATGCTTTCGCTGAATGGTACCTAACCAGAACCTTTGCTCAAGCATATCTTTTTTTTTCTGCTGCTCGAGCAACACGAGAATGAAACAATCTAAACATAGATAATACTAACAGCTCATCATTAGATGCATTTAGTGCCCTGGTTAGAGATCACCTCTTTGTTTCACAGATGTTATTTTCATTTTCCCACTTTCCTATTCTGCCCTGTTTATTTTTACCGTTTTTTGTGCCTAGACTGAAATTACATCGCTAACTACAGCCGATTTTCCTTTTTTTTTGCTTGTCACAATGTTTGCAGCCTATTATTTGTACCTCAACTTGAATACTAACCGATTTTGTAACATTTTGTACAATATGTTATTGTTCAAGTTGTTTTGCTTACCAATATGTGCACTACACCTGGTTGTATTATTTACCGCCCTTCCTGTTACAGTCCCTGATCGGACTTACAGTATCAATAAAAAATGGAGAACTCTTTATTTACGTTGAGCGGAATCTGGGGCGGACCTAGTTTGCAGGAGATACCGGTCGCAGGTGATTATAATAGTATGCTGAATTTCAAAAGCGAAAAAAAAACACACACCCCAACTCCTTCTGGCTGCAGATAGAGTGCAGTGGCAGGTGTACTATTTGCTGAAGGAGGCGTTTCACTCTAGGCGCTTTGGAGGAGTAGAATGCTGCTATAGAGAGTACAGTAGTCAGCATACCCTATCATAGAGAGTACCAGTTCTTGGAGTGAACATATGACGAGTTTCTTGCGGCTGAAACTAAAGCATGTTAACCTGCTAGCATCTGGAGTTAGAAACAGAAGATAGAGCTGCGTTTCGGTTTCTTTGAGCATGAACAACAATACATAAGACCGCTTTGCGGAATAATACCCAATTGAATATTTCCAGTTAATTTCCTTTCCAAGCGCATATATGACTCGAACGGTCTGTCGCATTTATATGTCTCTGCGCCTGCTTTGCCCTTTTTCATTCTGTCAGGACCACGTAGATGTAGCGCGCGCCAATTTCTTCAAAGTGCTTCGCTTGAGTTTTTATTCGAGCAAGATTTTAAGAGAATGTAATTTTTCGGGACAACACTATGTGCAGTCACGCTAATAAAGAAACTCTATCGAGGCTAAGCCAACTTAAAAATGCTAAAAAACGTTTTTTGCTGTATCGCTTACTCGAACCACGATGCGAAAAACGAAATTTTAAAACTCTCTCCGGCTTTGCATGGCACAGCCTTAAGTTCCACATAATATTGTTGGTCGCTGAAGCTGATAATAAGCCGATCGTTTGTTATTTTCGTTCACTAAGCTATACTAAGAACTTTATCATAGGCACAACGCACATCTCGCAACAAAGTGTACTGCACTGAACACGTCGACATGGCTTATTTCGTTTGCAAGACAAAAAAGTCTGTGCATTAAAAAGGAAATAGCTGGCAAAAGAGACTTCACTGCAGGGATTGCTTATCATCGTGGTGGGTGGAACAGCGCGAACAGAGCAGAGACGAGAAGAGAAAGACACAGACAAGCACTTGTTTATGTCTTTCTCTTCACGTCTCTCGTCTCTTCGCGCTGATCCACCCACCATGAACTGCTACCAACTCGTCCAAATTTCCATCCTTCTTCAGAAATTGCTTGCCTGAATCCTCCCTACACGGGAAGAGGTACACACTCTCTACTTTTTTACAGATTTTTCAAAATCCTTCAAGAGCAATTCCTTAGCAAGTATAAACACCAACTACTCTGTATGTCATCATTATCAGCCTTAATACACCTATTGCAGGGCAAGTGCCAATCCTATATCGCTTCAATTGACATTTTCCTGTGAGAGAAGTGGCCATCGTGTTTCCGCGGACTTAATCTTATCCATCCACCAAACTTCCTGCAACGCCTTGCTAGGCTTGCCTTCATTCCAGGTCTAGCCCGTTACCCTTAACAACGATCGGTTATCTTGCCTTCGCACTACATGCTCTGGCTAAACCCATTTCTTCCTCTTGACTTTGATTAGAATATCATTAACCCGCGTTTCTTCTGTAACCCACTGTACCCTCGTTCTGTCTGTTAATGTAGCACTTATCAATTTCAATGAAGTTTAATCCTAACTTTCCAGCAGTGAACGGTAATCTCGCAGCTTTCATTACGGAGTGCGCAGTAGAAGGAGGCGGTGGTAGGATGTTTCGACAGGATACCCGCAACTTTCTCGGAAAAGAAATGATCCATGAAGAAACGCCAGTGCTTCAAAGCATCTTACCCCACAGACAAAATAGAACTGCCAGAGTTATAGAAGTTAATCAATATGCGCTTGGTCAGCCACATTAGGAAGTTTGATATGTAGAGAATTGAGCATGGTTTAAAGAACCGAAGTATCCTAAAATCAGTGAAGAGCAAACTAGGCATATTGAAAATTAGATGTATGGTGAAAATCATTAGCAATATGGATAAGGGAGTTAAATCATCCCAAAAATTTTACACACAATATATGAAGTAGCTTATGTAATCAGGACATTAATGCAAGAGGCAGCAGAGCACAATAATAAGACTTCCCGCTAGTAAAGAAAAAGGAGATAAATGAAGCCTTAGAAGCAATGCAAAGGACAAAAACAGCTTTTAAGACTTTGGAAGCAGCAGATCTACTGAAGCACGTTGGGGAGATTGTGCTGGGAAAACTTATGGCCTCAACTGTACCAGAAGCTTATAAGAACGCAAACATCATCTTAACCTATAAGAAGAGGGATGTCACGGAGACGAAAATGCACTGACCGATCACCTTACTGTCCACTGCCTGCAAGGTTCGTGGTAATGTATTTGCTAATTCATTGAGGGCAACCTTAGGCTTCAACCACGCAAATCATCAGACAGACGTTTGTGAAGGATTCTCGACAACAAACCATTATCGCACTATCAGTCATATGATATAGACATCTGCAGAATATAACCAACCCCTATATATGGCATTAGAACCCTCAGCAGCCATGCAGGCATTACAGAATTGAGGTGCAGAAGAATCCTTTGTAAAAATACTTGAAGGTATCTGAAACGGCCGCATAAAAAATGTTGTCCTCAATAAATAAGCAATAAAATCTGAATAATCTGAATGGAGACACGATCTTGCACTTACTATTACATGCCTGTTCTCAGGAGGTAAGTCTGAATTGTGAACTGTTCGGGGTAAGAGTTGATCGAGAATAGCCTAATAATCTCAGATTCTCGTAGGAAGTTGCCTAGCTAAGTATGTCAGAAGATGACTTGCAACGCTTTACTAACGCCTTATATTCGCAGAGCAGAAACGCTGCCCAAAAATTTATATGCACAAAACGAAGTAATATGCTGAACAGCCTCAGAAGGAAACAGCAGTTTTCAGTTCGCAGCGAGGTGCTGGAGGTTTTACTTATTAGTTTTGCTTTCAGTGCAAAAGCATAAGCCAAGGAGGTCTATGCAAAATCCGTTACAAAACATCCCACTACGGCCTGCACTTCTAAAGAAACAAAAAAATTCAAGCATCTGACGCCGGCTGCTTATAACAAAAGAAATGCACAAAATAGAATGAAAAACAGCTTTACATAAAAATATTATTCATAAAATAAAATCATTTTCGCGCACGGTGTTGCAGTGCGCTCAAAACACACGAAACAGTAGGCACTGTTAAAAGACTATTATGTTATGCACGACTCCTTTGCACATACAGTCACCCTGAGTCTCCAACACCTCGATGGGTAGCTTGGGGTAAGTATTTAAAACTCGGGGTATTGTGGCGTCAGCTTTTGGTAGCCATAACTTGTATGGGACTCAGAAGAGTGGAAGGAAGTAGATCAGGAGTTATAAACTCTTCATTTGTCAAGATAGGTGTTCTGGTAATTTTTTGTGTTCTTTTTTTATTTCTATAACAAGCTTTTTGTGATGAACTTCTTTCAATTCTAAGCTACTTGTGTTTTCTAAAAGTGCTTCTTTATCTTCACTTAGCGTAAAATTGAAAAGTGCACAAATAGCTCTTTAGGGAATCAATCTACATAGGGCAGGTAGTCATCGCAGATTTAGACCACGAGAGGGAAATAAGTATAAGAATAAAAATGGGTTGCAGGGCAATTGGCAGGCCCTCTTAGTTGAATATAGTAAATTTACAAATAAACCAAAAGAAAAAGTATACATTAGCTCTATCTCCGGTATTCACGTATCAGGGAGAAATGTGAAGGCTAACCAAAAACGTTCATATTCATAATTGCAAATAAAAAGCTTGCATACAGCAAGTAGTTTTATATAGCGCCAATTCGTTGCTCTAAACGTTTTCGTACTCTCAGTGCAGGTGTACAAAACTTGCTCGAAAATTTCGAGTCCAGATCTCGCCTCAAAAGATTGTCTTCTTTCGGAAAGAATGCATATTTCCGCCAAAAAGATCAGATATGTTCCTTTAAAGTTAGTTTTTTATAGTAAGCCTTCTTATTTCATCTGCACTCCGTGCTGCCGTGGCGTGTATTGTGGTTTTGCGCCTCCAATTGTGTTTCAGCTTTCAAACTGGTCTGCAGCCTGTACCAAATAGTTTTTGCGCCCTCCTGTTTTACAACCTCCTGGACTGACGGTATCTTGCACAAGATACAAAAGGGGTGTGAGCGGTGATCATCAACCTCATTAAGACACAAATTGAAACTCAGTGCAGCAAAAATAACACGCTGGAAAATCACATGCCCCACTTCCGGTTTCGTGACACGTATGAACCGTTAGACGCCCAAAAAGCAAACGCCCTCTTAACGAATGTAGCGCGTGACTCTACATTTTTTTTAGACCATCTGCTATGCGGTATAGATGTTAAGATGTCCTGAAAGTGTTCGGTGCATATGATGTTGAAGAAATAGGGATTTAAATGCCTAAAGCCGCTTGCGGGCCAACAGAAACTGTGCGCTTAAATTCTTGTAGAATATAATAATTTAGAACATCGGAGTGTATATGAATTCACTTTTACATTTTTTGAAAACAAGAAAATATGGTTGCAAGAACGTTTATTACGCGCAAAATGTAGCACTCGAAAATAACTCAGAACATAGACATGAGCAGTACAAACACGAATCAAGTTAGAAAAGTTCTGCACATTCGAGCGCTCATAACGGAGCGCAAAAGACATTTGTGTAGATAACTTTTGTAAACGGCGCTCACTAAACCGAAAACAAAGGGTTTTTACTGTTCTCATTCACGCCTGTTGCATAATAGAACCGCAAGAAACACATTTTTTAGATATAAGGATAAAGCAATGTAACCTAAATTATGCTTCGTTCTAGAATTTCCAACTGCGAATTGTAAAAGTAGGGACTCCGACTGACCGCAGGGCGCCCATTTTTTTTTTTCATAAAGCACTTGCGTAGTGCCCCAAAATATGTCGGACCATGCAAACTTCTGCGAGTCTGGAATATAGATAAACAAGCAGAAAAGAAGCACGAAGGGTACAAAAAAGATGATTTACCGTATGGTGTTGGCCTCCGGGCGCTGCATAGGGCCAATAGACCAAGCAACAGAAACGGCTTCCAGATGGCCATGATCGAACCTGTGTTTTGCCCTGTCCGCACTGGAACATTTATAATCATCTAGGCGTATTGTTTCTCTGGACAGAAGCTTGGAGGAGTAAAAAGCGGGCAAAGAAAAAGATATATATTGTGTTTATTGCAATGAAAGGTTGGCAGAAGAACGGCATATGTATTGCAAAGATTCTGCGAATTATGTCATAGCTGCGTCGGTGATTTCATCACCTTTGTGCGCTCACCCAGCTCATTGTCCAATGATATAATCTTTTCCTGGAATCATAAGAATCGGAGCACTGTTACTGGTCGCCAATAATGCAACAATGTTCCATGCAATACCAGAAATGCGTTCATGCTGCCGCAATAACTTTCCGCCTGGAGCTTTGTCATGATGATGACTCCGACTTTTCTGCTGTGCTTAATCACAGCGTGAGAGTATAAAATATTTTAACTTAATTTTGTGATAAGAAAAGCAAGAAGATAAGGTGGTTTCCAATTTCTATGCTCTTCGCTAAGCAATCTCTCACCAATCATTCAACCATAACAGTCGAGCAAAATGAGCCTCCCGGACCACAAGTGAAACGCTGATAGCGAGCAATGTGCACGCCGTATTGGATGAGTAGAGGAGAGGGCTAAGTGTACACAATCAATTCCTCCTTGAAAAAAAGGAAGTATTGAGAATAAACTTCCTAAATTGCATCCCACTTATTCGTTTGGTTTAAAGAACTGCCTTCATAATTTTACTTAGGACACCTCGGCAGGCAACTGTCTGGTTGATTTGGCGCAAAAGGCATTTCTTCTCAAAATTTACGAATTTTTATGAAATGCTTTAAAATTTCTGTCACCAGAAACATTCCATTGTCCGTTTTATACTTTTCGAATAAATTGCGCATCTATCCCTAATTATTACGAAGTCCATACAGTCTTTTGAAAAAAATTCATGAAACCATGGTTCTGTGCCGTTTATATTGTTTAATAATTGTAAGAAATAAATTTTAGTCGTTTCACACAAATGCCTATTGTTCTGTGTTTATCTAACGAATTCTATTGCCATTCGTCACGATTTTGTTTGTACTAATTTTTGCACTAGTTTTTGCTATATTGGCTTACATAATTCGGCGGGCTTGCACAAAAAATTGTTTTGAGAAAAACTATCTGTAGAGTATTTAGCGCAGTATCACCTATACTATGGTTTTTCTAAAGAAACCCTGAAAGGTCAAACACAGTTCTTTGAACAATGCCCTTTCACGAAGTAGAGCACTGCGCGCAATGGAGCGCACAAATGTCTGTTGAGACGAATAGCTTCTGCTAAGTATAAATAAGCACAATAATCGAGCAATTTCGCTGTTCACTGAACCTTTTGCAAGTTAATATTTATATCGACTATTTCAATGCTTTTTCCCTTTAACTCCTCAGTTAAGTTTTGAAATTTTTTAAGACGGAAAATAAAGTAAAGTAGAAATCATCACTGGATTTAGAAACAGCTGTCTGCGCAATATGCTATCAGCACTTCTGTGCTGCAACACATGGCAAACAAAGAAAGTTTTTCAGAAATTTTCGTTGTCACCCTGTTTAATAGGAACTGTTGCCGGGAAGACTGCGCTCAATTTTTTTCTTACTTTCTGCAGAATCCTGCGTCTTCCGTGAAATACTGCCATTTTGCCATTTTGTTCTTTCCAAAAACCATCAGTCATACTTATTTTCAAAATAGAGAAAGCATTCTGGTGGTCTATCACCCAGTGGCGCGTTTGAAAAAAAGGTTTTCTTTCAAGAGTGGGCTGCATTTGCTTCTAACGATGGAATCTTGGACGTTCCTCTAGAGTTAAAGCTGCCTAGCTGCGTGTTGGTTGGAAGCCACATTGATTTCGCAGTACGAATGCGTTACATATCGCAAGAAGATATCGCACTGCTTCAGTAATGAAACGCGCAATACACGCATCACCATTATAATAGGCACGCAATAGAAACAATGTGTCAGGTATGCTTGTTACTCAATTGGATCGCGTGTTTTGTTCATTAGCAGAGTTTACATATGTGAGCCAAAAATTGCTTATCAAAGAAAGAAAATAAAATAATTTTGAGCATTCATTTTCCTGCGTGGGAGCAATTACCAGACTAACATTTTCTTCTCGATGATTGTGGTTCAAGGGTTAGTGCTAGTTACGCCGAATTACCTAGAAAACAAAATTGAGACAAAAATTAAGTGCTAATTGATAGGATTGCTGCTGGTCACGCCCTAGATTTCGCAGCTGCAACATTAATGAAGTGAACCAACAGCTGAGAGCAATTTTCTGCGCGCTTTAACTTCAATCTGCCGCAATATACAAAATATTTCTTTTGCCATGGACGAGCGTGAAAGGAAAGAAAGAAGCAGGACCAGAAATAGTAGAATTTTGAATGCAGAAATTGTAACATGCAAGAGCGGGAGGAAGTGCAAACCTAGCATACATAAACACAAACGACGACAAAGCGAAAGCAAAAGAAAAAATGACTTTTTAAAGAAGCTTTTGAGAGCGCTCTGTGGATGCCCAATACTTGATTTTCAGTGCTGAATTATATTTAAAAATTTCATGCTTAAATTGCTGAATGTGCAAACTGGTGCCTGAAACCTGCCGAAATAAAATTTAGCTCAGTATTTATGGCGAAGAAATTTGTCTTGCGTGGTTTAAGTTCTACGATTTTGGTGGCTATGTTCTTCAGACGCACTTTACTATTGCACAGCCAATGCACATAGAAGATAACGCCGCAAATATAATATTTGTGCACATAATACACTTGCAAAATTATCTGACATTCAGCCACCATCACAGAGCATGCGCGTTGGCAAAGCGACCACTGAAATTTTCTGACTAACTTTTGATCCTATTGAACGTGCGGCAAGAGAGACTTAGTGCCATGTCGAGCAAGGTGCGAAGCCGATTCTGCCAATGAAGAAACTGGGAACGTTCTGGTGGCGCTTCATTATCATGAAGGTAACCATTGAAGTGTCCGGCGTAGGCTGGAGCCGCATAAGCTAGCAGTGGACGAAGTGAACCTACTTAGAGAAACCAGCTCTCATTTTAACAGTCAGGGAGTAGGAAGGCGTCGAGGGACTGCATATGGCCGAGGCACTCGCCACCAAGAGATGAAAATAGGCCCACATTCAGTTTAGAGACACGGATTGTGCTCAAATGTGATTGGACTGTCGTCGATGCCATGGAGAAATGCGCGGACGTCAGTTAGCGAGAAAACGCTGGTGCATTAAAAAGCAGAAAAGCAGCGGTCATGCTCGTTGAGTAAAGAGCATGGAATTTCCACAACGTGGTCAGCCAGTGTTTTTATCGATGGCGAATTCTTCATAGATACCTCGCGTAGGTTAAAAGTTCGACTTTTGCGTGAGCGTACCAATGATTTTTTATGGTGCGATAAAATGCATAAACAAGACCATAAGCAAGGCCAAGGGCGTGGTAAGATTGCGCATTATTTTGTTTTATTAGAGAAGTGGGCCATGAGGCATAAGTTGAGGAAGGGGCCTGGCACGCAGGAGATAGAACGGTAAAAGTATCAGTGAAGAGCTCTTTCGCTGATGTAGTCACAGAGGTTTCCGGTGAAGTGCCTGTTCATTCACTAAGAGAAGACATAGGAGTGGCTCTATCAGCAGCAAGGCCGCTGTATCAGCAGCAAGCACCAAGACAACACAGCGCTCCACATAAAAGTGTACCGCATTCATTACAAAAATTGTGGTCTTGAGTGTTTCGCTGAATACCGACCTTTAAAGAGAGATTAGAGACACCATGGTGTTTTTCTTTGCTGTGCAGCGGACAACAAACAGATCGAGAAAGCGACACTGCGCCACGGAGATGGCGAACGGCGGTGATAGAAGATAAGCGGGTTTGTAAACCACGGGCGGGTAACGATTGTTCACGAGTGCAGCCATACTCTCGAGAGCGGCACATAGTAGGCAATTCGCGGCGCTAATAGCAATCGTCAGCGTTCCGCCTGTACATAAAGGAAATAAAACAGCGCGTTTGTGAGTTATACTGCCTGCTTGTAAACCTTGATATTGTGGCCAGTAGAGAAAAAAATCTTTGTCCACGTCGAATGAGGCAGCGAGACAAGATATTCCGCCTAGGGCCACATATTGCTTCTGCCTAGGCGAGCGAAGCCGTGATAATCTGAAAGAATAGACAACAACACTGCGAAAATTTGTTATCAAATGACGCGCTCAGATCAGATTGGACGAAAGGGACTGCAAACTGTATGGAAGCGCTAAGTGTCGACCCAATACATAAGGCAAAAGCTCTTAGGTGCACTAGCAGTAAGCTGTTCTTCGGTGACTAACTCAGAATGCAAAACGTTGCGCGCATCGCGACGAGGGGCAGAAAGTGGGCAGGACGGCAGCAGCCTTTACACGATGCCTAATCGGGATCCGAGCTCACGACCTCCGAATATCGCGTCCGGTGCCCTAACAACTTAGCTGCGCCGACGGCTGTCCAATGTGCTTCTGTCGTGGGTATTTATGTTTATTGCCTGTAAGCGAACCTTGAGAGCGTTCACCAGCGCCACCTTCGTCCATAGAGGGGGACGTAGCACATCATGTATTACCGCGATTGTAACGGGAAACATCATCAAACGGCGAGAGCGGAAACTGTGCGAGAGCCCCTTTATGCTAACAGCCATCGAAACCAAGGTGCACAGGGGAATGTATTTTAGTTAAGTAGTGGTGCCGATCAATTAGTTTAAAGAAAATTACCTACGAGCCCCAAGGTAAGAACCTTGTCAGTAAGGAGAAATTAAAAAAGAAATAAACCGCATTGGCGCCTTGAGTACATAAATTTAGACAGTAGTTATGTTCGACATCATTAAGGTTAAATTAGTTGTACGTTGAAAACTGTATTTTCCCCTGTTATGTCGCATTACAGCTTTGTTGATGCCCACGTAATGAGCGGATGATATGCTAGGAGACCTTTCTGAAAATTAGTCTAAAACTAGCAATGCGAAATCGGTTTGGTTTTTTGAGACAATTTATTTAACTAAAAGTTTATTTGTAAATTTGCGCATATTTAAGATTCGCGATATTCAAGTGATTTCGTCGAAGGAGTCACAATATCTGCACAACAGAATATATTCTTTGCACTCGATTAACTTCGCCTGTACATCTAGAAACAGACAACTGTTCTATTCAATGATGTTGATTTTGTGGCAGTCTCAAGTCATCTTTACTGCGCACCATAACATCAGACTAACAATATTCACTGTAACTTTAAGAATTCTTAACGCGCCAAGACAACTTAGCGCGCTTCACATACGCGACGTCTGGAGTTTTTGCGATGAGATATTCAATCAACAATAGGTACGCCAATGAACAACTTCGTCCTTCAGGTACGCAATTGGTATTCAAATTCGATTCACTGCAGATGACTCCTTATTTTTTAGGTTTCTAGTGACGAGAAAAGTTTCCTAAATTTGATCTTAAAGAGAATGAATGTTTTCAATTGTCGCTGCGTACCAGAGAACTGAAACAATCATTATTCGGAACCTTTCATAAAATTGGTGTTTGCGCCTGTGCTATCGTTCTCGGAGGAAGTTCAGAGCTAACAATTACAGCTAGTACTTTTTGTGCAGGCTTATGAATTCCTCACACAACTCTGTGCGAACTGTTTTCAGTATTTGTTCTTAAAATTTGACGAAGTCCGCCACGGTTTATTAGTAGCCCCACGATTTAGGCTCGGAAATTGTGCGCACGGGAGTAAGAAGGGCATGCCAACGCTGGTGTGAAAATGTGAAAAGGCCAGTTCGTACACAGGTTCACAGCTCCCCAGGTACAACACCATACTAACAGATGTTTCCGATATTTTGTTGATAGAGCAGCATCAAGACCCAATGTCATTTTTTTTCTTGAGCCCGCTTCGATATACCTGCTAGCGTGCATTGTGCTGTGCACGAAACCGGGTAAAGCTGCTTGGGTTTGGCAGTCTATCGTTTTGGGGCATGGTTCAGGCGAACTGCCTATAGTGTATACCTTAACTGGCATAGCAGGAAGCAGCCTTACAAAGCCTACTGACTTTAAGATAACACAGTTAGGAGCTGTTATGGAGTGTAAAATTCGCTAAAAACAACCAGTATAGCGTGAACATGCAGATCGAAGCAGCAATACCTGGGAGATTTCCATCTTCGACGCACTTTCTTGAAGCTTTACAGAAAAAAGGTAATATATATATATATATATATATATATATATATATATATATATATATATATATATATATATATATACCTACAAACCAGACGTCATAGTCGAAGGTCGTGGATTCTGATATCCCACCGGCGGCATGGTGTTTTCTCTGCTGCTTTATAAGTAATTTTCTTTAAGTAATTCATTGGCACTAGAAACTAAAAAAATGGAAACATTACCCCGCGCACCATGGTTTCATGACTGTTGGCTAAATTGATATGTTTGGACAACCAGCCCCTCATTTAGTTAGCCTTGTCTGCTAATAGCTTAACGAGGGTCTCTGTTCTGGCAGTCTTGATGCCATAGGTATCATAAGAGGGCTCTCGCACGGTTTCCGCCCTTGCCGTTAGATGACGTTCTACGTCACACTCGTGGTATTACAGGACGTGCTACGTCCACCGCTAGGGACGAGAGTGGCGCTGGTGAACACTCTCAAGGTTCGCTTACGCGCAAAAAAATAAATACCCACGAAAGCAGCAGATTGGACGGCCGTCGCCGTAGCTCAGTTGGTAGAGCACCGGACGCGATATTCGGAGGTCGTGGGCTCGGATCCCACTGGCAGCATGGTTGTTGTTTGTGCGGCTTTATAAGTAATTTTCTTTAAACTAATTGATTGGCACTACTGATTAAATAAAAAAACATTCCCCTGTGCACCTTTGTTTCGGTGGCTGTTGGCTTCCTTCATATGTTTCTCAAACAAGCCCCTCATTTCATTTGTTTGTCTGCTAATAGCTTAACGAGGGCCTCGGTTCTGGCAGGATCCATTCTTCTTGCTATTCACTAAATAAGGATAACATTCTGTCTATCTGGGGTTTGAAATCTTCCCGCCAATATCAACTTCCCAAAAACAACGCGCGGCGCTTCGGCAAAAATTTTCAAACGTTGGTTCCAAAATACTTAATGAATTGCTTGAAGATTATTTGTAAAGAATTTGCGAGTTGGTCTAAATTTACGTTATGTACAGAGGAACTATGGAATCCTTACTTTTCTGAAAATTAAACTTACCCCGCTTTTGTTTCCCCGCTCCCCGTTTTTGTTTGGTTTCATGGGGTCTAACGTCCTAAATTGATGAGGACATATGGACGGCGTAGTGGACGGCTCCGAATGATTTCGACCACCTGTGTTTTCTAAGCGTGCAATGACATTGCACAATACGTGGGCCTCTAGCAATTTCGCCTTTATCCCGACCGTGGCCTTCGGGATAGCAGCCAAAGGCTATAACCTCTCAGCCAGCGCTGCGGCTAAATGCCGCTGCTTAGCGGATTCCCATTGACGCGACAACAATCTTAAAAATTCAATAAAGCTAGCATATTTGCATTCATATTGTCGTTCTTAGTTACTACAGCATCAATCGAAATGTTCTGGTTCTTGTCCTTAATATGAAGTTCCAGCGCGGACAATTAGTAGCAGAGGGCTGGAACTCTGACATTGGTATAGTAAATGGTGAAGCAAATTCAGTGTTTCTTACGATCACTGGGTTTCCTTAAGAAATACACAATTAATTATTTGTTAAATAACAACTTTGGCTAGTACTGAATCAATGAATATGAATCTGAATGGTAACTAGAAGTATTTATACTATATTCAATATTTAGTTCTTCGTAAGCCCTCCATGCCTCACAGCGTCTATTCGTGGCCCTAGAATTATGTTCTAATCTGTAAACACAACCGCTGTGATTTCTCAAGGGCAGATATTGCTTTGGTTTTGTAACAAAAACGTATTTCATGCAATTAACATTGTTTGCCTACTGAAGTACTAATGTTCTGTCAAAATACCTGCATTCTCTGAACGTCAGAAATCTTAGTACGAAGTTCCTCATGGCAGTCGGCACTACATCACCAACCTCTATCTCCAATTAGAAATTTAGTTTAGTGTGTAACATCACAGGCTGCTCAAATGACGCCAGCAGCCTTTAAAAACGCCTTTGCTAGCGGCGAAGTTAGAACCTCTCGCAAAGCCCTCATCTGTCTCGTTTGAACTATCCACCGGAGTTGTCTTGGGAAATGAAAACCAGATACAGGAAGTCAATAACCGTGAAAATCGATCAAGTGTAGTCACTGCTATCAAAAGTTTCCATTCTTTATAATAGTTATTCCTCTACTGTCTTCATTTAACTCTTCTATGTTGCGATGACACTTAACCCACTCTGCCTGACAAGGACAAAAGTACCGGATATTGAGATAAAATATGCATATGAAATTTGAATAAAACAAAGAGTTAGATACAGAAAAAAGTTGTTTGCGAAATAAAATTAAGCTACGGTGGGCAACAGTTACGTTAAATGTAAAAGTTATTGTGCAGTAAATTGAATAAAGTTTCCTAATAACTGGTTAATTAGCAGTTTAATGTTCATTGGAAGTTAAAATCTATGTGCAGCAAGATGCCCTGTTAAGTTTTGAAGCGACAAACCCTGATAAAAAGAAAATGTAGACCTCCTCAATCACAAAAACAAACCTAACAGCAAAGAGGTGCCAAAGGTTGACGCAAACGCTATCTCTGTTCAAGATGTATTGCAGTGCAATATGGCGCTGATTTCGCACTGTCTGAACTTTTGCACCACGGAATGGAGGAATTTTTTTGTTGTTATGCCCCTCGGGGGCATGAAAAAGACCCCCAATGACAACCATGCTGAGTAATATTTTGATAAAAATCTTTGTTTAAAATTTTATATGCTATTTACTGAGGTTTAATTTGAACTTCTCATTCGCACTAAGCAATCGAATTCTCTTTTAAAAAGTTTTAAGAGAACATTCGTTTTAAACTTACATGGTAAAAAAAATTCTACGATAAATGACGCCTCCCGCAGCTCAGAGCAGGCTTATTAAAAGATTTTTGTTTGTATTTCGAAGTGCCTGGCTTCAGGAGAATTTGAAACAATAGGCGTACTTTTCATGCAATGTACAGAACGATTGCGGAAATTTATGTAAGTGGCGAAAGGAAAGTGAAAAATTGAAGGCATCTGGCTGTCTCTTTTGACAGCAACTAATTTTGCAGCCCCAAAAACAACTTATATTGTGAGAAAAAGATCCTACAAATACATAGACGCTGCAGTGAACGTAGGGCGGGAGTAAAAAAGGAGGAGCATTATAGATCATTAAAAAATTTTATATCACGAAGAATGCTTATGATCCACAAAATGTATCATAACATAATGAGCGAGTGAATAAAATTGTTGAACCGAGCACCAATAATCCCTGGCAGTGGTACTCTCACTCCCTACAAAAAATGCAAATTAGTAAAGGGCAGCACAGCACCTCGTTGAATGTTAGGGTTAAGGTGTTTGACGGTGTAAAGGCCGCAGATGAAGTAAGACAAATCTATCTTTATGTGGCTAGGCTTTTCATTAGCGCTGGCCAGATGAGTAAGTGAAGAAAGTGAGGATACTCAGTGCATAAAGAAAAACTATCTTACCTGCTTCACACGTGGTACTACACTCTGCTGCCGTGGGAAAGTTGTTGCCTCAGTACCGACAGGCTCTGTTATTCATCAAGCACCTGCCGCCGAACTTACCAAAATAGTGAACCGTGAAGAACGGATTGCAGTTAAAACGCATGCAGCTAATTGCAGACCTCCGCTGAAATTATAAAAGGAAAAAATCAGATATGTAACCTGGTTTTAGGTCTTTACCTGCCAATTTCTTGTTTTCTTTTTTGCTCTTTTCAAAAGCAGTTGAGATGTGTGCGGTACAAATGAGAATATTTTCTGAATTATGTCAAAGTATATTCATCTTGTATTCAACATATTCAGTTTCCTTGAATGAAACAAACCTTTGCAGGTGCGTTTAATACCAAAAAAAACTACCTTCGTCTACAGAACGGATGCGCGCACGCTTGCTGTCACGGTAAGCCAAAGGTTCATTGCCACGCAAATGCCGTGCATGAGTGTTCATTTCATTTTTTTTGTGTGTTCTGAGAACACCATGTTAGCAAAACTTTTCTCTTAAATTACTTAAATATTATCTAGACAGGTATATTACATGCTTGTTTACACACCTGAACAGGTAAAGGGCCTGCTCTTGGCAGGGGAGGGTGTATTTCCATTCTCTATGAATTAAAAGGGAAAAAAAGTGCATTTATGGAAAGAAAGGTGAAAGGGCGGCCTTTGGTGACGGCATTCTGGCTGCTTCACATTGAGGAAGATTGAATGGAAAGAGACTTCGGATAGAGGGTGATGATGTCAAAACAATAAGTACTTCAAGATTTGACCCAAACAATACTGATGTTCCAGCGCGCAATTACTGGCTGTTCCACCACGCAAATTCCACGCGTGGCGCATTAAATCTACGTCCTGCACGCACAGCGACGCATACCGTTTACACATGCTTCACACATTCCCTCCGTAAAGACACACATGAAGTTATTGCGGTTTGTCGAAGATATAGTCCACGCTCTTACAACCCTTCTCGCGACACGTTTGGCCATCCGTTAACCCCAGAGAAAAACTATGTATCGCTGGTAAAGTACCTGTGAAATATCCCCCACTCTCTTCTCGGCAAGGAATGCCCTTTCCATTGATTGGTTCTACGCAAGAAGTGGCCAACGATGGACAGACAACCGGGGAAGAGGGAAACGGTGTCTTCAAGTAATGAACCGTCACCGACAGGACACAGCTTTCTCTGCAGGAAGCTTTCCGTAGTTGTGGCCCTCGGCGCCGCACAAATCACCTGTGTGCCGCTTGCAAGACAGTTTCACCGCTATAGGAAATAGCAAATGACTCATGATTTCTCCTCACCCATTCCCAAGAGTGCCTACGCTTGCTATATGCTGTGAAACTGCGCATCTTGGAGAAATGCGCCTCCTGTTGGACTGGCCACCGCTTGGTAAAGAGGCGAACCTTAGGGGATTTACAGGTGCTTTAAACAGGAATCTGAACTCGTATTTTTACCGAGGGAACTCTATCTACACGTTCCGGGCATTCCTAGCAAACTTTGAAGTATTGTCCTGTGTGGCTGATTGCCCTAATTTAATTGGATTAAACGTTCCAGCTCCCGCCCTTTTTTGAACTCAGCGTGGTACGTAGGAGGAGTGAACCAACGCGTCAGCCAGTCCCGCGGCGACTAACCGCTGTGCCATCGGAAGAGTGATACGTAAATCAAAGTTTCTCTATGTATTTTCATTTCCGTTGGCCTCATTTGTGGCTATATTGTCTGTGTGTGAAACTATTTATTCAGAGAAAACTAAAAAACAAAATAAAAGCGAAAGCGAAGCCGCCACTGGACTTGCTGAAAGGCACTTCACGCGTTGGCTGAATCAGCCTACCTACCACGATTAGGTAAATAAAAGAGCGGAAGCCAGGACGTTTATTCCGTTTTATTGAGGGAAATAGGCTGCACAGGGCAATAATTCGAAGTTTTCTAGGAATGCCCGGAACGTGTAGATTAAGTTCCCGCGGAAAAAGAAAAACGAGTTCAAATTCCTCTTTAGTGCAGCTTTACGGTGCAACCCGAGTGAGAACGGACGCTCTTGGCCCTATCAATAAGGCCCACCCAGTCGCTCAACGCTATGAACTTTGAAATTCTTACTGTTTGCTCTTCCTAATAATGTAAATAGGTTTCTTCGAACTGAAAGTAAACTCGCTTGTTTTCGTTTCCCAAACATCAACTTCATCTTTCCTCAGCCCGAAGGCTGGACACGCTAATAAACGAAGCCCAGGTTCGAGGTAGCCCTGACCAACGACAACGAACAGAAGCAAAGACGAGCTCTAAAATGCACAGGCACACATATGCCGGCACTCAAGCGTATACACATGCGCTGTGCACAGTTCAACCCGCCTATGCAATGCACAGCGTTCTCGAGATGTCACCCACGGCCTGTCTCACTCAAAATCTTGAGAACTGCCTTCATCGCACACCGGGCAGCAGGCAGTCCTGCCCTGCTGCCTTAGAGAGTTTTCTCGGAAATAGGCCGACAGCTCTTTCGTGTTACGGATATTTCGAGTACCCTCCTTCCTTCATATTAGTGAGGACACTTGAAAACAATATGACGGACTTTCTCTGGGTTGTTTCATTCTAAGCAATTTACGCTACGTTGAAATCAGATTCTGTAGACGGATAGTTTAGTGTACGCAGCATCAATCAATAAGCGACGATACACTGCCCGTTGGAACCTGAAATACTTGAATTTTAGGTGATATCTCAAACCTGCTCCAATCTAGCCAGGCTTCTATGCCACTTCGGAAAAAAAAATATATTGTCTCACAAACCAAATCGGCATACGCTAATTTCGCTCCGGGATCCGCGCGTCCATATCCCACTCTACCACATTATCATCATCATTGTCAGCGACACGACTCCCACAGGAGGGCAAAGTCCTCTCTATGTCTCTCCATGTAACCTTCTATTTTGCCAGCTGCGGCCACTGTATCTTAATCTCATGCGCTCACCCAACTTTCTACCGGCCACTGCTACGCTTGCGTTGTCTTGGAATTCACTCCAAGATAATTCAAACTTGGCAGTGGCTTGTTATCCACTGTAGTGTTTATACGTGACCGCGTTGAGGATCATCAGCTAGAGGTAGCTGAATTTGGCCGCCTGGTTCCACGCACGTTCTTAGCATCGCGTATTTTTTATGATCGGTAAAGCAGTCCTCAAGTCGCAGAATATTTTTTTTAATTGTTTCGAGGTCTTCTGAGCAGTATTCCGGAAAGCATTCCGTATGCCTGCTACCGTGAAAACTATTTTACGCACGTGCGTTAATCGTTAGCCTAAGCGGCTTCCAGGCACTGTGACAGCTATCGCTGATGAGCTGTTCATCACTGATTCATCTAGAAAAACCTGAACTTATTAACCATACGTTGGTAGGATATGAGACAGGGTCGGATGCTGAAGTCCCTGTTGTGCAGTGTCTAATTTATTTGCTAACCCTGGCACGACTGTTGTTAGGTAGAGTTTAGAAATTACCCAGAATGGCACCTTAGCAATCTATTGTTGTAACGTAGTTCGTAGGCAATGCGTAGAACAGCTCTCAATGCCTTTGAATTGGACTGTGTCAAGTACGCGCGCTACTAATCTTCATCAGATGGTGATCTCGACCACTTTTGATATCTCACATAGCCACTCACAGTATCTGTTGCTAGAAATATATTCAGGCTGCGCTGGCCCAAAAAATATTTGTCAACTCGAGGATACGCGAAGTAAACCCAAGCACCCCCTTAAAACAAGGGCCTTAGCGATTTCAATCGTTAGCATTACCGACAGTCCTACCATCGAGAAAGTCGGTACACTGTATGACAGCAACGGACTACAGTTAATGATACCGGTTAAGTATATATCGGTCAGATGGCCCTTAGCATTTTCCAGCCATGCACAACATGATAGGTGCAGAGCGGCAAAACTTGAAGCCCCTGATGATGCATCTACGCAGACAAAATAGACTGCGGTTGCAGCAATGTTGCCTGAACTTTAGGAATGGTGACAAATCATATCCATATGCAGATGCCGTCATTGTACGCGGATATCGAAGTTCTGATTAGTAGTATTAAAAGGCTGGTAAGCACTAGATTAGACAACTTTGAACGAAACACTCCATCCTGAGGTACAGCTGAAGAGGTAGGGTAATCTCGCGTGTTAACTTGAAGAGTCGTCATATTTACGCCATTGTTCCTCAAATGACTTGAACTTCATTCGTGCACACTTACACGAATTCCGTATTATTCCATAGCATCTAATGTTGAGTCGTGCTGAGAATTATATCGGAGCAATGATAACCTGTCATCCTCAGGCGGCCTTTCTTATGCTGTACCTTCTTCAAGGGACCAATTACGTTGGCGATAGGGCATTTATATTTTCAAAATCCGTATATTATGTCCGTTTAAAGGCTTCTTGTGACAAGAAGCCGTTTTAAATGTCTTAATATAATTTGTTTTATTGTCTTGCCACTAGAATAAGAGAGAGAGAGAGAGCTACAGGGCGGTAACCTGTCATTTCTTGGTTACTTGGTAACTGATTTTCTTGGTTAGAGCTATGCTGCAAAACATCGTGTTTTCCATTCTAGCAGAATAGTGACAGTGACCCAGTTGTGGTTGTACTTGGTTACGAGGGCTTATTATTGTGGCCCCAGGTAAAGCTCAGCGCAGCCAATTCCATTGCACCTGGGCCAACAAAGTGGCCTAAAAGAACAAATCGCTGATTAAAGTTCCTGTCCTTGAGCGAGAGGATAATGTCCAGACAATCAACCAAGGTGGCAGAATCTCACTGATGTTGGGGGGTTGCGCGCCTACTGTCGGCGATTCGCGTAAAGAAAATCCTCCTCTACTTTGATTCTTCCCAGTGCTGCAAAGGTGCCAGTACAGGTGATCTGGAACGAGCGGCAGTGTTTACAACGCCTTCCAGCCCTTGAGAATCGGTTTCCAGGCATCCAGCGTGTTCCGAAACGACCTCCACCGCTTTTTACCTAGGTTTCGCAAATGGCACCGCGCTTGCTTTTGCGCGACCCCAGAGGCCCGGAGATCCAATATATAGTTCGCTGTTCGGCATTTTCTTTAACCAGATCGCCGAGCAGTACCTAAATGAGCGTAGGGCGCTAACGGGGGCAACAACACTTTGTGGCGAGGCGCTTCATAATGTCTCTTGCATTGGCCTAATCACGCGCTGCTCCGCATTGTCCCAGCTGGTAAAGGACAAAATCGCCGTCCATAAAAGAGACAAAAACAATCCTGCCGGTGTAGTGTCTTGGCTCTTGGAAGACGGTCAGGCCACCGAAGGTACACTTTTATTGGTATGTGGACGCTGCCGTATAATTAGATATCATTATACGAACTCTCGGATGATGAGAGGCGGCTTAATCAAAAGCCGGGTTCATGTAGCTGCTACAGGTTGTGCCCCGCGGAAAGGTCGTCAAGTGGGCCAACGTCCACTTCAGTTGTTAGTTTTTATGAATCTGGCTTAGCCTTGCTGATTTCGTTTGATGAAATAAAGTGGGAATGCTTGAAAAATATTTAGCAGCGCCTCCTTTGCGAGTCACGATACAAGGAGCCTCCAAATTCTCCCACTGGAAGAAATAGATTGCTGGAAGTGTTAATTAATAAACAGGAAAATGGTTGTGCATTAAGTGTTGGAGCTATTGATTGGTACTGACATGATAGTAGGGTACATAGGCGAGCACGCTGGACCAAACGTATTCTTATCTGCTGTGCAACTAACGCCATGGGTTCTTCGTGTTTTATCATCATCATCATCATTATTAGCCGGTCTACACCTACTTCAGGGCAGAGGCCCCTCCCAAGTCTCTCTAATGAAACCTGTCCTTTGCCAGCTGTGCCCACCCTATGCCTGCAAACGTCCTAATCTCATCCGCCCACCTAACCTTTAGCCGCCCTGTGCTACGCTTGGCTTCTCATGGAATCCACTTCGTTACCTTTAAGGACCAGCGGTTATCTTGCCTTTACAGTACATGCCCTGCCCAAGCGCAATTCTCCCTCTTGATTTCGACTAGGGTGTCATTAGCACGCGCTTGTTCGCTCACCCACTCTGCCCGTTTCCGGTCTTCTAACGTTACACCTATAATTTTCCTTTGCATGGCTCGCTGTGTTGTCTTTAACTTCAGCTGAACCCTTTTAGTTAGCCTCCATTTTTCTGACCCGTAAGTGAGTACCGGTAAGATACAGCTGTTGTACACTTTACTCTTGAGGGATCTTTGTAACCTGCTATTCATGATCTGCGAGGAGTTGCCATATGCGCTCCACCCCGTTCTCATCCTTCTAGTTATTTTATTCTCATAATCCGGATCAGGTGTCACTACCTGCCCTAAGTAGAATTCTTTTACCGCTTAGCGCACCTCATTGCCAATTGTTAACTGCAGCTCGCTTTCTAGGCTGTTGAACATTTCTGTGCTTTTCTGGATGTTAATTTTTAGACCCACCTTACTAGCCTGCCTCTCTAACTTATTGATCATGATTTGCAGTTCATCTCCTGAGTGACTCAGCAAGGGAATGTCATCAGCGAATCGCAGATTCTTTAGGTATTCTCCATTCTACTCTTATTGCCAACTGTTCCTAATTCAGGCCTCGAAATACCACCTGTAAACAGGCGGAGAATATATATATATATATATATATTCCAATATTTTCACACAGAGCTCATCTACACCTTTATTCCGCATGCCTGTATGGCTGCTGCGGTTTCCACTGAGTCAAATGCTTTCTCATAATCAATGAAGGCTATATATAGGAGTTGGTTATATTCTGAGCATTTCTCTACCATCTGATTGATGTTGTGAATATGATCCAGTGCGGAATATCCTTTACGAGAGCCTGCGTGATCATTTTGGTGATTAAAGTCTAAGGTTGCCCTGACACTATTAGCGATTACCTTAGCAAAAGCTTCCAGGCAACGGACAGTAAGCTGATCGGTCTCTAATTTTTCAAGTCTTTGGCGTTTCCTTTCTTATGAATTAAGATTGTACTTGCGCTCTTCTAAGCTTCCGGTAGGGCCGAGGTCATAAGGCATTGTGAGTACAGGGTGGCTAGTTTTTCTAGCAGAATATCCCTCGCCACACTCAGTATTTCAACAGATCTGCGGTTAACTGATCCTCACCAGTCGCTTTTCCGCTTTGCATTGCTCATAAGGCTTGATTTCTTTCCTCTTTCCTTACTGACGGGATGACGCATTGCTGTGCGCTACTGTCTCTATCATTACCGTTCTCATTACATTGGCTACAGTATAGATTTGTGCAGAACTCTTCGGCTTCATTAACTATCCATATTGCTAATGACATTGCCCTCCTTGTCTCTTAACGCATACATCTGGTGGTTTTGCCTGTCTAGTTCCTCTTCGCCGCTTTTAAGTTACCTCAATCTTTAGAGCATGCTCGATTCGCTCCATAATAAATTTCTTAATGTCGGCTACCTTGGGCTTATTTAATAACTTCGATAGCTCTGCTAGTTCTATTCTGTCTGTAGGGTTAGACTCCCTCATGCTTTGACGTTTCATAATCAGATCTTTCGTCTCCTGAGGCAGCTTGCCGGTGTCCTGTCGAACCATCATACCGCATACTTCTACTGCGCACTCCGTGATGATAGCTGTCAGATTATCGTTGATTGTAGCAACATTAGGATCGTCTTCGCCAATTAATGTCTGTTATGCTGCGATATCATGAATTCCTCTATTTTTCTTCTGAACGCTAGCTCGTTAATGAACTTTCTCTTTACTCTCTTCTTCCGTTCCCTCTTCAAGTCTTTTGCTACTTCGAGACCTTACCATTCTGCGGTCGCTACAATTCACCTTTCCAAGGACCTCCACATCCTTCACAATACCACGGTGAGGACATAGTATGATGTCAATTTCATTTTTAGCCTCATCATTGGGGCTCTTCAGGGTCCACTTCCTGTTCTCTCGTAAATTGTTTCTATCTGCGAACTCTACTAATATCTCTCCCCTGCTAATCCTAAAACCTATGCCATAGTCGCCTACCGCCTGGTCGCCAGCCTGCTTCTTTCCCACTTTCGCATTGACGTCGGCCATCAGTACAGTGTACTGTGTTTTTACTTTGTTCATTGCCGATTCCACGCCTTCATAGAAGCTTAGAACAGTATGTTCTTCATGACTAGATGTAGGCGCATAGGACTGCACCACCTTAAGCTTGTACCTTTTATTAAGCCTAATTACGATAGCTGCCACCCTTTAGTTAATACTATAGAACTCCTCTACGTTGCCAGATATATCCTGATTAATGAGGAATCCCTCACATCTTTCTCGTCTATCCGCTAATCAGCAATTGCACAGTATGTATTCGTCCTTTTCTACTGTATACCCCGCACCTGTCCTCCTAACTTCACTAAGCCGTATCACATCCCATTCAATGCCCGCTGGTTCATCGAACAGCACGGCTAGGCTAGCCTCACCAGATTAAGTTCTAGCGTTAAACTTTGCCAGGATCAGATTCCAATAGCGGCTTGTCCGGAGCCGGAGATTCTAAGCACCTTCCGCTGCGTCACAGGTCTGACCGCCGCCTCGGTCAGTTCATCGCAGCCGCTAGGGACTGAGGGCCGAGGGTTAATTGGTTTGTTCATGGAAGTTTGTTGCCAAGTACGGCACCAAGGTTGCCAAATCCTGTTCTGGTGAGGGAGTGCGTTGCCAATTCTAGTCACCGAGATCAGGCCGAACCCCAGGCCTGCATATGCAATTCCAGCGATACGCCGAGTTGTTTTTTACAAACCCGGTAGGCTGCACTATCAAGACACTCAGTAACTGCTGTGCCAGAGAACATTACTTATAGCGCCGCACTTCTGCAATTTTTTTAGCAAATTTTCATTGCTTGGCCGAAAGTTAGCGAAAGTTACCG
The DNA here is from genome assembly GCF_052857255.1 of Amblyomma americanum. NCBI lineage: Eukaryota > Metazoa > Arthropoda > Arachnida > Ixodida > Ixodidae > Amblyomma > Amblyomma americanum. The sequence goes on along the minus strand of NC_135505.1, from coordinate 82,812,665 downwards.
AAGGACACTGTATCTGCTTATCATCGCTTTGATCGCGTTTCATTCCATAGTTAACGGCTTCAAAATGTTTGACGTCATTACAGTATCCACCATAGCCGCACACGAAAGCTGGACAAGTCAAGATGTAAAAACACCTATTTATGTCGCCAACAAGAGCTTTATGCAGCCGCACATAGAGGCGATAACACGCGTCCCCATAGATCGACAGCGTCTTACTGTGTATTTTAAATTGGCTTTTTGTGGCTTTCTTTAGAACCGTTCACACGTTAGTGTTTCGAATGAATGCTATAAAAAATATATGCTTCATTTAAACAGATTCACAAGTTTGTAACTGTCTTCCTGGCTTTTATGACCATTTCCCTGCATACAAGAGAACTCCTTTGGCAGCAATAAGTACTCCATGCAATTTGATTCCTTTTTTTGTAAAAGTGATCCGCAAAGGGATAACAGCCAACAATATCGGCACGCATTCCGCTATACCAGGATGTCACACTGTATTTTGAAGTTCGTTTGCAGTTAGGTTACTTGGGGGCATATTGTGTTCCCAAATTCTGCAATATATTTTTCAAAGTTGGCAACAGTGTGCACAGTCGAAAAACCTGTTTGTAAGGTTTCCATTATCTATTAATGTGGAGAGAGAATTGTTATATATTTCAGAACTCCTAGTTCATATTTTGTTTCGAAGCGCACCTCAGCGCTTTGTCGTTTTTATTTAGTGCCTAAAACCTAAAATTCAAACGCGATTGAGATTAAACGTCAGATTTAGATTATTATTCAATAAAGCGGCAGCCTCTAATAATGATTCTTCCATGTGCTCGCCTCGTTAACCCGATAAAAGCGATGAAAATATTGCTAAGAGTTCGTAATTGCTGTTTAACAAATATGCGAGTCTTATGAATTCCTAAACTAAATTATACAGGAAGAGTGGAAAAGTTGATTTTAATGATATCGACAAAATAGTAGCGGAAAAAGAATGTAACCATACAAATAGAACACTTCGCGAAGAGATATTATTTACTTAGGGAAGTTTAATTATGTGCACCTCATAAAGAGTGGGCGTTTAGGACGCATGAGAGACTTGATATTACTGTCATAATGAATTGAGATTAAAGAAAAGTATTTTCATGTGACAGATTGAAATAATTTTAAGCAGGGCTTAAAAATTCTTGAAGCGCATTTAAATTTTTTTTATTAATACCATGTGATGTTTCAGAACAACACTGTTTTGCTTGCTTTCTGTTATGAATCACTTCAATAAATCTCGAACTCAATGACTACCTTCAAAAAGAGTCACAAAAAAAATCATGAAAACGCGAGAAGGAAAGAAAAATCAGAATAACACTCACAAGTTCTACAGGTTCCCTCGCATTCTCTTCGCGTTAAAAATGGGCCTCGGCCGCATGTCCATGCGCACTTCTTCTCTTCTTTGAAGCGACATATACGTAACCCTTACGGCAAGGTCTATTTTTCAGCGGTTTTCGGTCTGATGTGCACCATGGATCTGCGGAAAACAAAGCGCGAGGAAGTTATGTGTCAACCTGCAACGAAAGGGTAATTTCATTGCGCTTTCGGCTGCGTGATAATACATCAGCTGCTCAGTCACAGACAGGATAATACAGATCCCAACTAAACAACTTTTTAATTGATAATTTAATAATTAAATGAATGTAAGAAATATTAGCTAACTCGTCTTTACTGATAGAAAACGTAACGAAACGAGACAAATATTAGCACAAATTACTTGTTAGAGTTCACTGTTGTTTTAACAGAACTTTGACACTACATCTTTTATAACAACTTGTTTGTTTTTGCTTAAACTCCTTGCATATACTTTTTACTGTGGCATTGATTGGGTAAATCAGCCCCCCACCATGCAAGTATCTCTAAATTCATTAACCGCATCGACACATAATTATCAGGTTTCACTATCTATTCGGTATAATACTTTCAAAATACATTCAGTGATATGAATTATTTCTTGTACACTCACAGAAAAGATATTCTTACGCGAATTACCATGAAGACAAAAAACCTTTCCTTTGTTATTTTCATCAAAAAATCGAACAAACATGCTGCACGATTCACACCTGGGACTGCACCCGGAAGTATATCCAAATCGCTCAGGCATCATTATTTCCGCCCAAAAACAGTTTATCTCTAACTGGAACAAATATTTCATCATTATGTTTTTTTTTGTTGTGTTTCGTTCCACCAATTTCTTCTGTGGGTTTAAACGTAGGATTTGCAATATCACACTTGGCCTCTTTGCCAGCTTTATTCTTACACGTTAAGCTCAGCTAGTGTTCTCCTTCGCTTATATCCTTACTTCTTTCCTGTCTGGCTTCTGATTTAGGTTATTTAAGCCAGTGGCGAAGACATGTTTGCTCACTCTCGCATAAGAGTGTGTTAGAGTTCACATATGCCTTGCGGAAATTCCTTTATTGTGCTCATGCTACACAAAACCAGTTTTGAATATCGCTTATATCGCAAAAAATAAACAAATACACACTGTCTCGCTTAGCACAACCAGTAATTAAAATAAGTTTTCTCAGCGAGGACCGCGCTTTCTTCGCTATCGTTTTGTAAGCTTGTTTTGCATCGCAGTACATACAAAATGTGTCGACTAGCAGGGCTGTTAGGTATCATGCAGGCGTTTTATATATTTAGTTTTTTATCAGCTAACATTTTCCTGATCATGTTGAGGGTTGCAAATTTTTGCAGCTTTGTAGCTCAACGTCTATAATATCTCTATTAGTTTTAATAATTTTAAAATACGTGATTCTGTTGAGAGCTTGAGTTCAAAAAATTTTCGGCGTGCACAAGTGCCAAACCGGAAGCGCGAGGCCCCGCGGCAAATAACCGCGATCACTGAGGGTGCGCCTCTCAGAGTGGTTTGGGCGTCAGGTTCTCATTTCAAAGCACCCACATAACGCGAAGCAACCATGCAGAAAGCACGTGACCCGTTAAGCTCTGGTGGTACCACGGGCTCGTAGGCTTGTCTGTGGACTCTGCTCGCCGAGGGTGTTTCCGGTTCGCACGTACGCGTCACCGAAATTTCTTGTGCTTCAGGTGCGATAAGATTCAAACTAAAAATTGAGTAAAAATTAATACTGATTTTAGTTATAGCGATCTACAAACCTCTGCTTGAATGAGCAATCTGCTCGTTACATTAAATAAGGGGCGATTAGTTCAACTGTGTCTTAATTTACACATATGCATTCTGAGGCACACCACCGCTAACTACACCATGCTGAAGAATATGGCCGTTTATAGAAATAGGAGGGGCTGACGGGTCGCCTTGTAAATCAGAGCTCCTAAACTGGTGAAATATTTTAGGATCGCGAACACTTAGATATAAAATTAACCAAATTTAGAAAATTTTAACGACTACAAAAATCGAGTTTCATACAATTACGTTTGCGACTGTATATGTTCAGAGAAACTATAGTTTCAAAAACCTGTGATTTTTTTCTGATCTTCGCAAAGGTCCCCACAGGAAAGCCTCTTCTTCAGGGTAAGAGGAAAATATTGTTGGCTTGAGGCAATTTTTTCAAACCTGATAAGCTTTGTCTTTTTTGCTGCAGTGCAATTACAAATTTGTTATTTTCTCTATAACGTAACTACGGAACTTGACTCAAGTAGATGATCTTTTACCCAAGAAATTATCGGTCAAGACAGCTCCTTCAAAGAAAACTTCTTTTTTTTTGCCAGTCAGTGAAACAGATAATTTTTGCAAATGTTAAGCATGGCCCAAAATTGTGTACATTGAAAACTATGACTTCAAAATCTAGAAACTGGAATATTTTAGCGGGTAGTTTTTCCTGGAGATGTATGCCTGTTGAATACGTACGACTTTATTTGAATCGATGCTTTAGAGTGAACGTAATGCACACCTTGGTGCCTTGTTTTGCAAACAAGCTCGCCAGGAAAAGCTAAACAGAAATATAATTGGTGAATGTCGCAACAATACAAAAAAGTGTAAGAATAAATGCAGTTTGTCTTCATTATTAACTGCATATGATTCGGAGAATGATTTTCTTATTTTAGCTTCCGCTAACAATTAGAACCGGCAAGCTAATTGCTGTGAAAGACATAAGAGCGCAAACTGGCAACACGGACAAGGAAGGGAACAGGACGAGCGCTACACTTTCAACAGGGTTTATTCAGGGAAGAGCGTATATATAGCCTCTGACCTTATCCATGCTTTTAATCTCAATTTGATAAACATCTACCTTTCACAGATATGCCTCAAGGAACATCATTTCACTGTGCCGGATAATAACCGAGGTATCACTGATGCAATTGTCACCTCGTTTTTTGATATAAAAGGCTTCCACGAGCTCACGTTCGGTCTTATCTCGGCTTTTCAGTAGCACTTTGCATTCAGGCAGACGGGGCTTGCAGACTATACGTTTCTCTTTCGAGCATGCTTGGCAGTGGTCTGGAAGATGGGCTCCTTTCTTATTCAAAGAATTCTTGTGTTCAAGCAGGCGCTCATTAAGACACCGGCCGGTCTGTCCAACGTACACCTTCCCGCATGTAAGCGGGAACTCGTACACCACTCCTTTCTTGCAGCCAACAAGTGGCGTTCGGTGTCTGATGGCGCACTCTTGCATTTCCTTTCTCCCAATAGGTGAGCACATTGCGGCTAGTTTTCGCGGCGCTGAAAATACCACGTTGACGCCGTACTTATTGGCCACCTTCTTGAGGTTATGAGAGGTGTGGTGTACGTAAGGTACAACTTCCGGCCTTTCCAGCCTTTTTTCTTGAGGTCTGTTGTTTTCATTGCTGCCCTTCAGCTTTTTCAGCAAGGTCTGCGTCACGGAGAGAACCAGGGGAGCCGGGAAGCCTGCATTCTGCAACCTGGACACCTAGATGTAAAGCTGGCGTGCATGGCATGGTGGCAGGACTTCTTTAGTGCGGACGCATGGCACTGGGAAGCGATAGCCCTCTTAACGGTCTTAGAATGGTTTGAATGAAATGGCAACAAATCTTTTTTGGCGCGTGGACAGTATCGCCAGCAAACATGTGAAAAGAGTGGTGTACGAGTTCCCGCTTACATGCGGGAAGGTGTACGTTGGACAGACCGGCCGGTGTCTTAATGAGCGCATGCTTGAACACAAGAATTCTTTGAATAAGAAAGGAGCCCATCTTCAAGACCACTGCCAAGCATGCTCGAAAGAGAAACGTATAGTCTGCAAGCCCCGACTGCCTGAATGCAAAGTGCTACTGAAAAGCCGTGATAAGACCGAACGTGAGCTCGTGGAAGCCTTTTATATCAGAAAACGAGGCGACAATTGCATCAGTGATACCTCGGTTATTATCCGGCACAGTGAAATAATGTTCCTTGAGGCATATCTGTGAAAGGTAGATGTTTATCAAATTGAGATTAAGAGCATGGATAAGGTCAGAGGCTATATATACGCTCTTCCCTGAATAAACCTTGTTGAAAGTGTAGCGCTCGTCCTGTTCCCTTCCTTGTCCGTGTTGCCAGTTTGCGCTCTTATGTCTTTCACGAATATGCACCAACAAGCCCAGTTGCAAGTACTTCTAAGGCAATTGCTGTATGCCTTTTCCTTCTGTGTTAATTCGATTCCGCTCCTTTCTCGGCAGAATGCTTGAGCAGGTCACAAAGAGCAAAAATAAAAGTGAAGTATGCCTGTTTACCACTTGTATAAGTGTTGGAAATGACGTTATTGATGATTGCCTGCGACACCTTGTTAGCCACATGCAAGAGAAAAACTCTTCATTTTAAAACTTTTAACGATGCTGATCATAGTAAAATTTGGAAGACCCCTTCCTCATTAGTTGATGACCAATGTATACCATTAATATAGAAATTCGTATTTTAGGTCGAATTAAAATTTATTCCGCCCCTCGCTTATTGCCTCAAATTTAAAAAAAAACGTGTTTTTTATTTAATAAGAATCATTTGAAACATAGTGTATAAAACGGGCTGGCAGGTGATCTAGTACGTAGTTAAGTTAAAGGCTCTTACGTCCTGCAGATACACTTCCGCACATTAAAAGCATATGCCACACGGCTCGTACCAGACAAGACGACTTTGCGAAAGTTGAAGGTGCAGTGCATACGAAACATGAATATTATATTACAAGTCTTCTCCTTCAGTGACGTCGCCCTTTTGGTGTCCTCAGTGTTACCTACCTAGAGCTTCTGCGCCTAGAAGACACAGAGGCTGGTAAGAATACGCCGCAAACTTTTATGTGTATCATATCAACTCAAACACTGCTAACGACCCTCAGTACAATGTTCCATTTTTTCCAACTGCTAAAACTGAAGGCAGTAATTTTTCTGACGGCAATAAGAAGTGCATCTACATTGCTCATAACATAGATATCATTAGTAGTAAAACTTGAGCCAATTACAGCACAAGATTTTGGTCTCTGAACCGCAATTGCGTACGACATTAGGGTGTCAGTGTTTGCACAACGCTCAGTAAGATGCATATAAAGCGTTTACAGGTTCACGTAAGGTTAATCCAATAATCTGATTACAAATATTCTTTTGGGGGGCTGGTGTATCAGATATTTATTATATTGCCGAAAATATTTGCAGTATTTGTTCGTTTTTCAAATCTGCCGCCACACCACTTTATCTCTTTGTTTGCGACGCAAGACGCGACTAGATTTATCTGTATTGATCGCAGCCAGGCAGAGCTGATTCTACGCTGTTCCGGTATGTTCTAGTAACTTTGCACGCTTTATCTCGAAAGTTCGCAATCAGCGTTAAATTGAGCACGGCCGACAGCGGCGGACATTCTGTTCGACGACCGCCGAGAACGCTTGTCGCTCCGCCGCCGCCAAGTGATTCAGTCCATTTTGGGTGCAAGTCAGCCCAATAAACAGTTTTCGTTTAGAAGACCTTTTGTCCGTCCTCATCGCTGCTTCGACTGCCGTCACCACTACGTGACACCTGGTGGAGGTGCTCGGTAGCCTTCCATGTTCCGGACGCCCCCTTCAAGTCGTGAAGCCAGCCCTCAGCGCATCGCACCCGAGGACGAGCCAGCAGCTCAGCGAGCCAGCCGACGTCTCCAGGGAGAGGAGCTCGAGTTCGGGAAACTGCCGGACCGCACCAGAGAGTGAAAAGACGCTGCTACGAACACAGTAACCTCGCCGAAGATGTCTACACCGATCATACTGCAGCAGCCGCGGGTGCCGCCAACTTTCAATGGATCCCTAGGCGAAGACCCTGAAGAATGGTTGGACCATTGTGAGCGCGTGGCGTCATTCAACAAGCGGGATGATGCAGCAAAAATTGGACACGTGTTCTTCTCATTGGATGGCTCCGCACGCACGTGGTACGAAAACTATGAGTCGTCCCTTACGACATGAGAGCTATTCAAGAGATAGCTATTGAAGGTATTCACCACTGTCGTGAGGAAAGAAAGAGCCGAACGACTCCTCGAGACAAGGATGCAGCTTCCGAATGAGCCCGTCCGCGGTTACGTCGAGGAGATGAAGCGCCTGTTTCGCCGCGCCGATCCCGAGATGACCGAGGAAAAGAAAGTTCAGCTTTTAATACGCGGCGTAAAAGAACAACTCTTTGGCAGCCTCGTCCGCCAGCCGCCAGAAACAGTCGAGAAATTCATGCAAGAAGCCTGCGCGATTGAGAACACCCTCGACGTCCGTGCTCGGCAGTACAATCGCCCTTCCTCTGACTGTGCAATCCGAACGGACCCGACGGCCACCACAAGGGACAGCTTGCGGGAAGTTATCCGTGAAATCGTCCGAGAGGAGCTACGCCGATTACTGCTATCCTTCCCACAGCCACAAGCAGCGACTCTGATGGATGTGGTACGGGAAGAAGTGCAACAGGCACTTGGCACCCCGACGGCCACAGAACCCCAAGACATGACCTACGCCGCTGCAGTAAGGCCTGCTCAGCCCCAACGACAACCCCTACGTCCTCCCCGAGATTAGCCACTTGTTCCACAACGCCGCCTCCCAGCCCCCGCCCTCCCAGCCTATGACCGACGCTCAAGCCCCAGGAAATGCGACGCCTGGAGGACTTCCGGCCACCGGAAGTTGTGCTTCTATTGCGGCGAAGCCGGCCATATTCTTCGTCACTGCCCGTCCCGACGTATCGGTCTTCGAGGATTTGCCGTTAACGCCCCACGATCACGCTTCGGACAACGTCCGCAGGAAATCGACGAGAACCTGCGTCGAGAGGAGTACACGCCGAACCGCTTTTCGCGCTCACCATCGCCGTCAACCTCGTGCTTTGCGTCGCCACGCCGCAGCTACGCAGCCGCGGTACGAGGAAGGTCTCCCAGCCCCCTTAGGGGAAACTAAAGACAGCAACCTCTGGGGGTGAGGTTGTTCACGAGCGAAACGCCGAAGGTCCTCCACAGACCACGCCCCATGAAGACGCTGCACCCGCGAAGCTGCATGAAGAACCTACTCTCGCTGCACCGATGCCGCACAAAATGACAACCCAGACCACGACGCAAACTGCCTTCAAAACGACGACGCCACCCAGAAAAGCTTCGACCACACGCCACACCCGCGACTCGCATACGCAACGAAGCCTTGACCCGACGCCGAGAGCGACGTGCAATGCAAGAGCCAGGACCTCTGACTTAGAAGTGACTGTCAACGGCCGGAAAGTTACCGCTCTAGTCGACACAGGAGCCGATTACTCGGTGATGAATGTAACATTCACTGAGCAACTGAGAAAAGTAACAACGGCTTGGGACAGCCCACAAATTCGCACCTCAGGGGGACACCTCATTACGCCATCAGGACGATGCACAGCGCGAGTGACTGTTAAAGGACATCCTGCCTACCTACATACCTATCCAGCGACCTTCGCTGTGCTACCGCAATGCTAACGCGAAGAGATCTTGGGTATGGGTTTCCTTAATGAGCATCAGGCGATCATCGACCTGTGATCGAAGCTGATCACGCTTTTAAAGGACAAAGCCATCGCTTCGATGAAAACTGGGGAAAATCACGTTTCCCTGAGTGTCTTGGAGCAAGAAATGAGCTTCCCACTCCGATCAAGCGTTATCATGGCCGTAGGCGCCACGAAAGCTATTAACGCTGAAGCCATCATCGAGGGGAACATGAAGTTGCTTCTAGACCGAGGAATCAGCGTCGCAAGAGGCATCGCACATTTCCGCAATAGCCAGGCCGAAGTACTGCTGAATAACTTCAGCGCAGAATACCGGCACATTAAGAGAGGAAAGACGATTGCTTTCTTCGACGAAATACCTGACATACGAGACTCCTTCGCCCTCTCAGACCCCTCCGCAGAAGCTTCGCCTGACCAAGGGAACTCGCCCACTTGCGACATCAACCCAGCCCTGCACCGCAACAGACAATACCAGATCCGCAATCTGCTTCATAGCTACAGTGAGTGTTTTTCGACATCTCCGAAGGTGCGACAACCGCCAATTGCCAAGCATCACATTATAACAGACCAACACGCCCGACCTCTCCGTCAAAGCTCCTACCGTGTGTCACCGCGAGAACGACAAGCCATCCGGGACCAAGTCGAAAAAATGCTTCGCGACGACGTCATCCAGGCTTCCAACAGCCCATGGGCGGCACCGGTTGTTCTAGTAAGAAAGAAAGACGACACACTTCGATTCTGCGTGGATTACCGTCGCTTGAACAACATAACAAAGAAGGACGTCTACCCCCTCTCCAGCATCGACGACACACTGGACCGCCTCTGCAACGCCAAATATTTCTCATCGATGGACCTCAAGAGCGACTACTGGCAAATTGAGCTCGACGAAAGAGATCGCGATAAGACAGCATTCATAACTCCGGATGGGCTGTTTGAGTTCAAGGTGATGCCATTTGGTCTCTGTTCCGCACCAGCGACGTTTCAGCGAGTAATGGATACAGTGCTGGCAGGCCTGAAGTGGAAAATATGTCTGGTATATTTAGATGACGTCGTTGTCTTCGCCTCGAACTTTGAAGAGCACCTCAAAAGACTTCGAACAGTACTAGACGCAATCAAGTCGTCTGGCCTAACCTTGAAAGCAGAGAAATGCCACTTCGCCTACGAAGAGCTGCTGTTTCTAGGCCACATCGTTAGCAAGGAAGGAGTACGCCCAGACCCGCAGAAAACAGCCGCTATTGAACAGTTTCAACCGCCGGCCGATAAGAAAGCAGTGTGCAGATTTCTCGGACTATGCGCATATTACCGACGATTTGTGAAAATTTTTTCGCGCATCGCCGAGCCCCTGACCCAACTGACGAAGGCAGACGTGCCGTTTAAATGGGAAGCGCCGCAAGCAGAAGCCTTCAAAGAACTTCAGCGTCGTTTACAGTCCCCACCGATCCTTGCGCATTTTGATGAAAACGCCGATACTGAAGTTCATACCGACGTAAGCAGCGTGGGACTAGGCGCCGTTCTCGTTCAAAAAAGTGACGGGCTGGAGAAGGTCATCGCATACGCTAGCCGTTCCCTTTCTAAGGCCGAGGCTAACTATTCGACCACTGAGAAGGAGTGCCTTGCCATCATCTGGGCTACGTCGAAATTCCGCCCCTACCTCTACGGACGGCCGTTCAAGGTGGTCAGCGACCACCACGCGCTCTGCTGGCTTGTCAATTTGAAGGATCCCTCTGGCCGACTCGCTCGATGGAGTCTGCGTCTCCAGGAGTTTGACGTCACCGTCGTTTACAAGTCCGGACGCAAGCACACTGACGCCGATTGCCTCTCACGAGCCCCTTGTAGACGCACCGCCGCTGGACGACGATGAGGACGCCTTCCTGGGACCCATCAGCGCAAGCTCTTTTGCTCAGCAGCAACGCTCGGACCCCAACCTAAAAGGCCTCATCGAGTACCTGGAAGGCAAGGTTTCTTCACCCCCCGCTTCATTCAAGCGAGGACTGTCTTCTTTCTGTGTGCAGAATGAGGTCCTTGTGAAGAAGAACTTTACAGCGAACAAAACAGCCTACCTCCTTGTTGTACCTACTTGTCTCCGCGAAGAAGTTCTACAGGCTTCACACGACGAGCCGACAGCTGGACATCTCGGGTTTACTCGCACCCTCCGCCGCATTCAAGACAAGTATTACTGGCCCCGACTGTCTGCCGATGTCGCACACTATGTGAAAACATGCCGAGATTGTCAGCGACGAAAGACTCCCACACGACCAGCAGGATTTCTGAACCCCATTGAACCTCCCTCAAGACCCTTTCAGCAGATTGGCATGGACTTGCTTGGCCCTTTTCCAACGTCAACATCTGGAAATAAGTGGATCATCATAGCGACCGACTACCTGACCCGCTACGCCGAGGCGAAAGACCTACCAAACGGAAAAGCAGCAGAAATCGCCATATTTTTCGTGGAGTGCACTCTTCTTCGACACGGCACCCCCGATGTGCTCATCACGGAAAGAGGAGCAGCATTCACGGCGGAACTAACGCTAGCCATCCTGCGTTACAGCCAAACCAGCCACCGGAGGACAACTGCATACCATCCGCAGACCAACGGACTGATCGAGCGCCTCAACAAAACGATCGCCGATATGCTCGCCATGTATGTCGATGCCGAACACATAACCTGGGATGTCGTCCTGCCTTACGTTGTCTTTGCCCACACCACCGTGGAGGAGGCCACCCAGATGACGCCATTTAGGCTCGTCTATGGCTGGGAGGTCATAACCACGCTAGACGCCATGCTTCCAACGTTACAGAAGAAGAGAACGTCGACGTTGCCGCCTACCTTCAACGCGCAGAAGAGGCTCGAAGGCTTGCCGATTGCGGATCAAAAATGAGCAGCGGTCCGACGCCGGACGCTACAAACTACGAAGACGCAACGCGGAATACAAGCCAGGAGACAGAGTCTGGGTTTGGACGCCCATTCGCCACCGTGCGTTGAGTGAACAGCTTTTGCGCCGCTATTTCGGCCCGTACAAGGTTCTTCGTCGGCTGGGTGAACTTGATTATGAAGTCATCCCTGACGCAATGACTGCATCCCAGCGACGCCGCGTACGACAAGAAGTTGTCCATGTAGTCCGTCTGAAGCCGTATTATGCGCGCTAAAGGCCGCTGCATTTCCATGCTCTATTTTCGCAAGATCCGTTTATTTTTCTTACTAGTCGCATTATTTGTTTTAATGCATCGGGTCAATGCTTCTTTGAGAGGGGAGTAATGCCGCGAATATTTGCAGTGTTCGTTTTTCAAATGTGCCGCCACATCACTTTATCGCTTTGTTTGCGACGCAAGACGCGACTAGATTTATTTCGATTGATCGCAGCCAGACAGAGCTGATTATACGTTGTTCCGGAATGTTCTAATAACTTTGCACGCTTTATCTCGAAAGTTCGCTATCAGCTTTAAATTGAGCACGGCCGACAGCGGCGGGCATGCTGTACGACGACCGCCGACCACGTTTGTTGCTACACCGCCGCCGAATGATTCAGTTCATTGTGGGTGCAAGTCAGCCCAATAAACAGTTTTGTTTTAGAAGACCCTTTTGTCCGTCTTCATCGCGGCTTCGACTGCCGTCACCACTTCGTAACAATATACACCGGTGCATAGGAAGGGAGATCAAAACTTACCTTTGGGTTGAGGCGTCATCGCTGCACTTCGAAGTGCTACTAGAGCAAAGAGGAGGAGCGCTTTGCCGATATTCATGAACACACATGTAATTTAATCTGGACTGCACAGGGGTATATATATAGCCACCGGCAGAAACTGTGTTCACTGACGAAAGTAGTCGATCTGCAAGAAAAATAATATTTACAATCTTTATCTTAATGCAATTTTCACTGAAAGGATATGAGTATGTAATACAAGAGACGAAGACGTTGCTCGACCAAATGTCGCCTCAGGTATGTTTCTTTACCTAATATTGCCTAATTTACCTAGTTTCGTTTCAATATTCGAGCATATCAGCATATTCAAGGTGGTACTGTCCCTTTGGGACGAGTACGGCTGCTCCGGCGCCGGTAAGCCTTAAGGGACCACGCCAATCTAAGGAGGCTGGCTCGGAAGAGGTGGCCATGGCTTCCCAGGCCATGGAGCAACCAGAACACGGAGACGACCACCCGTCCAGTCAGACCTCATCGCTTAGTAGGGATGAGTCAACGATCGTGGACGGTGACGATGCAGTGGCTGATATGGCTGACGTGGACCACGAGGGCTTCAAGTTGCGTAGTCCTAAAATTAGCAATGTGGTCAACTGGGACAAGGACAGAGAACACCTAGAACTTGTTTCTGGTGATGTTATTGACAAAGTTATTTCTAGTAAGCTGGGAGGAACTACGGCGGTCAAGTTACCTGATCATTTTATGGCCCCGGATTTAAAAACATGGCGCCTACTCATGCGGAAGAAGGACGACAGGAAACTGAAGACGACCTTCAATAGGCTGAATTTAGCCATTAGACGGCACACGAGCAAGCTCGACAGGTCGCAAATGGCCTCATTCTGCGCTAGTTTAACTGTGTGCTCGCCGATGACGAGAATATGGCGAGTTATTGGCAGCCTTGCTGGAGAGTGTCGCCCTTCGAAACCTTTTGCAGCTATTGCAATACGCAAGGAAAAACCTATCGCGTGCTTGGCAGGCGAATTTGCTGACTCACTCGTACGCACTAATAATAGAAATTATATATATACACCACCTGCTTCCTCTAGGACTATCATGGACGTATGCCCCTGGTGTCAGCGGAATGTTAGAGGAAGTCGACTCTAACATTCACCGTTTCGCACACAGGCTGAAAAAGATTGGCAAGCGTGGAAATGTTAGTCGTCTTCTCGGCTCCCGATAAGCTTGTTAAGATTTTTAAGAAAGTTAATTCACCCTATGTCGAGAAATAATGCACCATTAATAACGAGAACCGTTTCGTAGCTTGCCAAGAAGGTGTTGTGTATGCCATTCCGCTAACATGCGGCAAACAATATATTCGCCAGACAGGCAGATGCCTTAGCGAACGCCTCAGAGAACACAACAACAGCGTGTATAACACCGTGAAAGGGCATCTGGCCATTCATTGTAGAGATTGCGAAAAGAAGAATTGCCGTCCCAACTTCAAGAAGACCAAGGTGGATAAGTAAGCACACGAATCAGCTAACCCGTGAAATCATCGAAGCCGAAAAATTCTCCAGATCAGCAGATACATGTGTCAGCAGCCCCTCATTGACAATTTCATGCAAAGAACTTGACTTTTTAACCACACGCAAGTGACATAGCGATGACTTCCTCGGTGATGTGAATGAATTGTGAGTGTAGTGCTTCTTTTTGCTGTTTGGTGGCACCTATTTATTTCCCTGCTCCCAGCAATAAAATTTCAGTTGTAAGTCAGCGCCCGTCTGTTGTCTTCCTTCTGTCCGTGTTCAAGTTCGCGCTGTTTTTCAGGAATATGTCGTACCAACTCGCCCAAGCATCTGTTTTAAAAAAATTTATAGAATCCCTGCTCCCGGTCGGTCTTTTTTTTTCTAGTACTTCCTGTTTGCTACTATTTCACAGTTGCTGTGCCAAATGATGCTCACGCACGCACACCGGCAGACGGGCAGGCAGGGAGGCAGGCGAACAGGTACGCAGGCAGTTAGGCAGGCAGACTCGCAGGCAGCCAGGAATGCAGGCTGGCAGGCAGGCACGCACGCAGAGGCACGCTGGCTGGCGGGACCATACGCAGGAACGCTTGCAGGCACGCACGCAAGCATGCAGGCAGGCAGGCAAGTAGGGAAGAAGGCAGGCATGCAGCCACACAGGCACGCCGACAGGTAGGCATGCAGGCAGAGAGGCAGAGAGACAGGCAGGAAGGCAGGCACGCAGGCAGGCTCGCAGACAGCCAGGCATGCAGGCAGCCAGGCACGCACGCAGACAGGCACGCAGGCTGGCTCGCTGGCTCGCATGAAGCCAGGCAGGCAGTCAGGCACTAAGACATGCAGGCAGGCAGGCACGCAGCCACGCAGGCACGCAGGCAGGTGGGCATGCCGAGAGGCAGGCAGGTACGCAGACAGGCACGCAGGCAGCTTGGCATGCAGGCAGGCAGACAGGAAAGCACACACGCAGACAGACACGCAGGCAAGCACGGTGGCTTGCGGGCAGGACCGCATGCAGTCATGCGGGCAGACACGCACGCAGGCATGCGGGCAGGCTCGCAGGTAGGCAGGCACGCATGCAGACAGGCACGCAGGCAGGCAGGCGCGCTTGCTGGAAGGCAGGACCGAACACAGACACGCAGGCAGGCATGCACGAAGGCACGCTCACAGCCAGTCACGCATGCAGACAGGCTGGCATGCAGGCAGGCAAGCATGCACGCACACTGGCAGGCAGGCAGGCACGCTGGCTGGCAGGCAGGAGTGCATGCAGACACGCACGCAGGCAGGCACGCATGCACGAAGCCAGATATGCAGACAAGCATGCTGATTGCAGATATGCAGACAAGCACGCACGCACGGAGCCAGGTAGATACGCATGCACGCAGACACGGACGCACGCAGGGACGCAGGCAGCCAGGCAGGCATACACGCACGCTCGTACAAACACAAGCATGCAGTTAGGTAGGCATGTACGCAGGCACGCGGGCAAGCAGGCATGCAGGCACTCAGGCAAGTAGGCAGGCACGCAGGTTGGCAGGGATAAAGAGAGGCAGGCACGCAGGCATCCAGCCATGCAGGCATCTGGGCATGCAGATAGGCAGGCACACAGGCACGCAAGGAGGTGCGCTGTCTGGCAGGCAGAAATGCACGCAGGCGCGCAGGCAGTCACGCATGCAGGCAGGTACGCAGGCATGCAGGCAGGCAAGCATGCACGCACACTGGCAGGCAGGCAGGCACGCTGGCTGGCAGGCAGGACTGCATGAAGACACGCACGCAGGCAGGCACGCAAGCACGAAGCCAGATATGCAGACAAGCATGCTGATTGCAGATATGCAGACAAGCACGCACGCACGGAGCCAGGTAGATACGCATGCACGCAGGCACGGACGCACGCAGGGACGCAGGCAGCCAGGCAGGCATACACGCACGCTCGTACAAACACAAGCATGCAGTTAGGTAGGCATGTACGCAGGCACGCGGGCAAGCAGGCATGCAGGCACTCAGGCAAGTAGGCAGGCGCGCAAGTTGGCAGGGAGAAAGAGAGGCAGGCACGCAGGCATCCAGGCATGCAGGCTTTTTTCTGGGCATGCAGATATTCAGGTACACAGGCACGCATGGAGGCGTGCTGGCTGGCAGGCAAGAACGCACGCAGGCACGCAGGCAGGCACGCAGGCAGGCGCGCAGGCAGGCGCGCAGGCAGGCACGCAGGCAGGCAGGCACGCAGGCAGGAACGCAGGCAGGCACGCAGGCAGGAACGCAGGCAGGCACGCAGGCAGGCACGCAGGCAGGCACGCAGCAGCCACGCAGGCAGGCATGCAATCAATCAGGCGGACAGGAACGCACGCAGGTAGGCACGCAGGGAGGCACGCGCGCAGTCACGTAAGAAGGAACGTACGCAGGCATGCAGGCAGGCAGGCAGGCAGGCAGGCAGGCAGGCAGGCAGGCAGGCAGGCAGGCAGGCAGGCAGGCAGGCAGGCAGGCAGGCAGGCAGGCAGGCAGGCAGGCAGGCAGGCAGGCAGGCAGGCAGGCAGGCAGGCAGGCAGGCAGGCAGGCAGGCAGGCAGGCAGGCAGGCAGGCAGGCAGGCAGGCAGGCAGGCAGGCAGGCAGGCAGGCAGGCAGGCAGGCAGGCAGGCAGGCAGGCAGGCAGGCAGGCAGGCAGGCAGGCAGGCAGGCAGGCAGGCAGGCAGGCAGGCAGGCAGGCAGGCAGGCAGGCAGGCAGGCAGGCAGGCAGGCAGGCAGGCAGGCAGGCAGGCAGGCAGGCAGGCAGGCAGGCAGGCAGGCAGGCAGGCAGGCAGGCAGGCAGGCAGGCAGGCAGGCAGGCAGGCAGGCAGGCAGGCAGGCAGGCAGGCAGGCAGGCAGGCAGGCAGGCAGGCAGGCAGGCAGGCAGGCAGGCAGGCAGGCAGGCAGGCAGGCAGGCAGGCAGGCAGGCAGGCAGGCAGGCAGGCAGGCAGGCAGGCAGGCAGGCAGGCAGGCAGGCAGGCAGGCAGGCAGGCAGGCAGGCAGGCAGGCAGGCAGGCAGGCAGGCAGGCAGGCAGGCAGGCAGGCAGGCAGGCAGGCAGGCAGGCAGGCAGGCAGGCAGGCAGGCAGGCAGGCAGGCAGGCAGGCAGGCAGGCAGGCAGGCAGGCAGGCAGGCAGGCAGGCAGGCAGGCAGGCAGGCAGGCAGGCAGGCAGGCAGGCAGGCAGGCAGGCAGGCAGGCAGGCAGGCAGGCAGGCAGGCAGGCAGGCAGGCAGGCAGGCAGGCAGGCAGGCAGGCAGGCAGGCAGGCAGGCAGGCAGGCAGGCAGGCAGGCAGGCAGGCAGGCAGGCAGGCAGGCAGGCAGGCAGGCAGGCGCTCATGCAAGCACGCAGGCAAGCAGCCATGCAGGCACAGACGCAAGCATGCAGGCAGGCAGCCAGGCCGGAAGGCATGCTTACAGGCAGGCAGTCAAGAATGCAGGCAGGCATAAAGTGAGCCAGGTTGACAATGCCGTGCCAGAAAAGGTCTCTTAGAGTTCTGAATGTTTTCTTTTAATTATGTAGGAAATCCGCCATTACAACATTCGTTTTAAATTTCGTATTCAGTTCGCGGAGTCAATGCTTTTAAGGTGATGCGCGATAGTTCTTGGCAAAGATTGGTCCATGCAATGTATTCAGTGCACCATACGCAAGCAAAAACCACGTAAAAGCAGTACGTAGCATGTTATCGAGTGTTGTGGAACTCAGGAACCAACTTTAATGCAGTCGATCTGCGAGGCGCCTTGGGCTTTCGACCAAATTCTCAGTTCCTTGTGCTGACCAGACCACTAGGCTATGTAACACAAAGGAGGCTGCATAAGAAAAAATGATGGGTGTGACATTAGGGGATTTGAATATGAGATATGAACACAGCACAGGGTTAATCAGGGAGGTATTGCAAATGCATTTATTCTATATCGGAATTAGACTGACGATGATCATTACGTGTTTTCGGCTGAGTGGGCTTCATTCTTATGGCAGGGAAGCTTGCAGCCGCAAAATACTAGTCCGCCTTTTTTCCACGCATCGCAGAGCTATTTGCGTCCCAAAAGAACTGCATCCTGCAGTCTGGATACTGTAGAACATAATCGTTTTAGTCACTCCGAATTCTTTTCAATCGATTTTTCTGCACTTTCCAGACTCACACTTTAGAGAAAACTGAATCGCCAGACGACCTTTGCTTTGGAGATTTCTAATGTCGACTTTCCTTTGTGTCGAATAGATAGAAGCCATTAACCGTACATTTAAAAGCCGTACTTAATGGCTTGCTTATCTTTGAGCAAACCACAGCCGCATTGAAGCCATCGCTTTGCTCTCATTAGCACCGAAGACACCAAGAACTTCAGCTTCAGTTGAGGAGCAAGGATCTTCGCTTTCATACACGTGTATTAGCTCCGAGTTTTTACAATACAGTATTAAACCAAGTTTAACATTAGGTGTTATCGAGAGATCCGCATTTTCCTTGACAGTCACTGCATTGTTTGCATTTAGTTATTCTATAAGACGCGCAATGCGTTTAGGAGTTCGAATCACAATAGAGGACACCCTAATATATCTTGTGTATTTTTCTAGCGAAGCAAAGAGGTTTCTAAACTTGATATGAAACCGTTATGGATGATCACCAGCGTTGACACGCCCAAGCGCATCAACAAAATCGGCGCTATTGCGCATTCAGAACACTGGTTTGAACACCTATGTTCCTGTTCTTGGAAAAGAATCACAGCTAATGAGTACAGCTAGTACTTTCGTTTACTGCCATGCGCATTCCGCACAGAGTTTTGTCCATTCTCTTGTTGTTTCTTAGAAAAAATAGGGAAGGAGAACTCGAAACATTTATTGCATGTGATTAGCGATTTGATGTTACGGTTCGCTAACTTCTATTATCATCATCAAAACCTCGTTCGTACTAACTCATTAAGTCCCCCACTATTTATCTGCGGCACCAGGAAAGAGGATCGAAACTAGTTCAAACAGATTAATGAAAGGCATACTCGGGTTTGTGTGAACACAACTCTGCGTACTCCAGTTCACAGCGTCCGCGAATCGTTTGTTCGGGTAATCTAGCACACTAAGAGGCGTTTATTCAATACTGTTGTGATTGGTGCATGAAGGCAACATCTCGTGTTTATTACACTGTCCCGCTTTGATGTGACTGTCTGCGTGTACGGCAGTGCACCAGAAACCGGGAGAGCTTATTTGGTTTGGTTTATGGCGTTTAACGTTCCAAAGCAACTCAGACTGTGAGGAACGCCGTAGTGTCCACTGACAGCGCACAGCACACGGGCCTCTAGAATTTCGCCTCCAGAGAAATTCCACCGCCGCGGCTGGGATCAATTCCGCCTCTTTCTCGTCAGTAGTCGACTGCCATAACCACTGAGCCACCACGGTTGGTTCCAAAGAGAAGCTGCTTAGGTTTGGCAGTCCATCAAATTGTGGCATGGTGGCGGAATGCCTGTTTTCTATCCATAAACTGAGTTGTCTTGAAGCAGCGCTACAAACAATGCCGATTTTAATATAGTACAATCAGGACGCCTTAAGCGTTAGAAAACTCGTCAAACATAGGCTTTCAGAGTGAACAAGCAGCTCGAATCACCAACAGTTGGGTGATTTTCATCTTGAAAGCATTCAAAATATGTGAAGATAACAGAGAAAGCTGGGCGAGCTAGTACTCCTTAGGTAGAAGCATCACAAATAAAGGCAAGGAATAGGGAAAACACAATATCGGCCGATATTTTATATGTCGATATATTTATGGACTGCGGAAATATATATCATGGGCTAAACAAATAAATTAATACATATCAACAATCACAGGAAATACTACATACTACAAATTTTGATGGCGAAAACCAAGGCGCCATTTCGCTGTGGCTAAAAACTTTTTCCAGCTGTACTGTTTCCACTGGGAGAAAGGCGAGATATGCTTTCGTTAACATTTCGTTTGGTGCCACTGCAAGATTTTCGCGATTTAGCTAATTGTTCCGCCAATTTACGAAATTCATTTCCGTGATGTGAGGCCTCCATGTTTTTCTGCCACAATCCATGCAATGCGTTTCTAGGTGTCCTTTTGCTGTTTCATGTGCAACGTTATGGCGTTACTTCAGGTGTTCATTGAAGGATTTTTTTGTTTTCATACATACTGTTTTTCACAAGATAGCGGGATGTACCGCACTCGATTTTTCAATTGATTTCTAAGCTATGTGGAGAATTTTCGCACAACGAAATTCTCACTGCGAATATTCCTCAGTTTATGAGCGCTCGTCCCAATGTGTCTTCCATCGTCCTCGCAATAATTCGCGCTCTTTATACAGAATTAAAGTAGCGCCATTAGTGCATAATGATATACATGGAAAGGGTACATTGCAGAATGATGATCTCTATGTGCATAAGGGAGATTTGCGAACGCTTCAACAACAGGACCTCTCTTCGTCTCGTGAAAGGATTCACCCTTGCAAAGAATTAAAAGGGCAGTCGCTCCGAGGAGGAAGGCCCAGTGAGAGAAAGAAGGCTGTGAATTAGGAGAGGTCAGGCTTGTCTGGGCAATATAGCCGCTGAAGATGATTAGGCGGCTAACCTGCGAACCTCTGATAAGAAGTAGGTCAGCCCAGCAGAGATTAATCCGGGGGGGGGGAGGGGGGGGAACGTGGACAGATAGCGAGCGTGGTCTCAAAAGTCTGCGTCCATCTGTGGCAGGTGGATTGGTATGAATGGCGCCGTTAACCTGAACAACTGAGATAAAAGAATCAGGCGGTACAGCGGAACAAAACATTGACCAAAAAAAGGAGAGAAATAGAAAACATGGGGTCCAGTTCTGAAAAAGAATAAAAAGAAAGGAGAGACAATTTGCAAAGGAAGCTTTGCTTTTGAAATTATAGCAATAGATGCCGGGCATAAGCGAACCAGTGAAAACGAGAGATAAAAAATAGAGGTAGTAGAGAGCAAGAAAACGACATTATTCTGGAGAGTGGAGGGTGGAGGATTAAAGAAACGGTAATGCGGCATTATTAGCTACTGGGAGAAGCTATGACCACGTGCAAGACTAGTTTTAAGTTTTACCAGTGCCGGAATGTACCTGAGAGATTCTAAGTTTCCGACAAAAATAATGGTTCCTACCGTATGTGAGACTTGAAATTCGTGGATTAAGAACGCCTCTCTGTGTTCTCTGTGTATTAGGGAATTTCAACCCTGAATGAAAGATGAACAGAGTTTGACAAACTTGTGTCCGGGTTGAATGTTGAGTGTTGCGCTCAATGATGGCTCGGTTGATCCAATACATTCAGACAACCTCGCACGACAGCGCTGGTAAGACAATCTTTCTACCGAGGCTGAAGTTGCTTGCCATGCATCTAAAACAGATTCGCTTTTTAAATGCTTGCATGTCTTGCATCCATATCTAGAACACAAGGTCACTGTCGGCCGGCGTTTCTTATCAAGTCTAGTGTGTACTAGGGTGTCTATAAGGATTGTGCTGTTTCTCCATTTTAACTTTATGTGCATTAGCCAGCAGTAGAGGCAAGACCAGGCGTGTGCAGAAGTCATTCGTCCCGCAGCTTTGTCTCGAAGAACATATCATTAACAGGGTCGAGTTTTATTACTGTATGGTCACATAACCACCATTTCAGTGTTCGATTACTTGCATAATCGAATGGTGCTTTGAATTTAAGATGCTTTTGGATTCACTCTGCCGCTTAACACATTGCAAATGGTACACAGAAAATACCCCCACATTATTTCACGCGTCATCGCAAGGTGGGTAATTTACGATATATGTTGAGGCTGACTAAATTAAGCACGAACTCTAATACCTACTTCAGACATTGACTAGCAGGAATAAAATGACGTTTATTAATGCATAATAACAAGTTTATTTGGCCAACATGAGAAAAATATAAAAGAGCCTATCCTACAATGTAAGCGGTGCGCGAGAAATTCAGATTTCGCATACTTTACTACCCATCTTCAATAATCAATTTTAAGCAGCCTACACAACAAGGCTTGAAATAAAGAAGAAGGTAAGGATATTGTAAGTGTTGCATAATCGGCTACTGCATAATGAAATTTAATCTGTCGTACCAGTGTCATTGTCTTTGGTTTGCTTTATTGACAGCTGTTTTTTTCGCCCCGATTCTCTCTCCAAAGGTGTAATAATAATAATAATTGGTTCTATGGGGTTAGGAAATAGCGCAGTATTTGTCTCATATATCGTTGGGCACCTGAACCGCGCCGTAAGGGAAGAGATAAGAGAGGGAGTGAAAGAGGAAAGGAAGAATTAGGTGCCGTAGTGGAGGGCTCCGGAATAATTTCGACCACCTGGGGATCTTTAACGTGCACTGACATCGCACAGCACACTGGCGGCTTAGCGTTTTTCCTCCATAAAAACGCAGCCGCCGCGGTCGGGTTCGAACCCGGGAACTAAGAATCGTTTTCAAGACGAGCACACTTGCGGTTAGTGACGTAAGCAAGCACTAGAAAAAGTTTTTGCTTGCGAAAGCACAAAGAATACCAGAAGGAAAAAAAGTTATCGATTATACAGCGTTGAGCAGCTGTGATCCTCCTACTTCGCAAAGAATAAAAATGGGCTTTACAGGTAGGACGTGGAGGAACGAAAAAAATCGCCAATGTGTTGTCTTCTACGCGGTCTGCACGGCAGCATTGCCGTTCTATAATTTATTGCTTGAATTGTGCTCAAAGAAACGGATTTTCAAATGACTCTGTACCACCTTACATGCGCAGATGCAAAGCATTCCTTACTTACGAAGAAAAATCGGCCATTGTTTCACCAGCAAATCCGCGGCTTCCCTTATACCTCAAAGATTACAGATCACACAAAGAATAATTTACGCAAAAATGAACTACATTTTTTGGGCTGAAACTGATCATGAACGTATACCATTAAATGAAACATTCACACATGCCCAGCTTTGCGTGCAACAGTGTAAACATTACGTTGCGACCTGAGATAACTTGATCGTTTTCAGTAGCATTACTCAAGCTGTCGTGTTGATGCCCATCTGCCAAACTATTATCAAACTTATATTACTTACGAAGCGTACCACATAGCAACAGCATTATAAAACACATGTTCGAAGGGAGGTTGGAAGTTCCGTGTTTAGGAGGTGAAGAAAGTTTACGTTGCCAAGTTTATATATTCTTGCGCGATTATTTGAGATAAGGGCGTTCCGTAAAAACCGACGGCTTAGCATATGTGTTAACACTGTGCAGGATTTTCGACTTGACAACGGCCGTGCAATCAGA
This sequence comes from Amblyomma americanum, assembly GCF_052857255.1. NCBI lineage: Eukaryota > Metazoa > Arthropoda > Arachnida > Ixodida > Ixodidae > Amblyomma > Amblyomma americanum. Next base: position 82,789,391 of record NC_135505.1, on the reverse strand, counting down.
CTACAGCTGTGATTCTTTGCTTCCCGTTATATAGAATAACAACCGGAACATTCAAGCTCGTGGAAATATAAATTCCATCTTAAATGCTGTTGTTTATTAACTTATCCACAAGTTGTGCCTTTCTTCCGTACGTTGACATATTTGATGAACCAATGGAACTGGAGGTCTTCCATATAGACTGACCCAGGCAGACCAACTGCATTGGACGAACGCCGGGCGATCATTGGCAAACATTGGCATGAGCGGTGCTCCTACACTAGCATTTAGGCAGACCGCTACTATTTTGACACATTGTCCTGACTTAAAGAACTTTTGCGCCAACGTTCGGCCGACTGAGGGACCAACACAGGCCTGGCGTTATTTCGCGTCATGGGCCAATAAAAGGGTTGGAGTGGCATTCCACTTTTCAAACACTGGCATCCAGCTTTCTAACACTGGCACATGCAAATGTTAAACATTAATATGCAGCTTTTAAAAATTATTATCCTGCTTTCGAAAATTGGCACATGTAACATAACAGCCCACTAGCTACTGACCGGCGCTGTGGGTGTAAGACTTTACCCAGCAAATATTCATTACGGAGGGTGGCGAATAATTCAGAAAAAAAAGACCAGTTTGTTGCATCGAGTTACGAGGATCATGGTACTTCCGGACGCAGGATCGTTGTTTACACTTCCACAAGCAGTTTGGAAATTAAGGAAAACGAGGCCAATTGCTTGGTGGGAGAGACTGTGAGAAATATTTTTATTTTCAAATTTGCTGCGTGGCGATGCGTGTGGGAAGTCACCTTTTTCACGTCAGTTGCACTGAATTTTTTAAGGTTAGGTATAAATTCTTTATAAAAATTGCATCTGAATACAATAGTTTTATGTAAGATGTTTTAGTCGTTAGAGCACATAGAGACAAAAAGGTAGAACGGTAAGCTAGAGCACGAGAGACAGTGCGCGGGCGACCTCTACCACTAATTGCTGAGTGAGACTTGTTATCGAAGATATTTGATTTCTGATGAGCTTCTTTAAATAAAAGGGCAATTTATCTTATTATTTATGTTATGTAGCCCTCAAATATTTATTAGATAGTTTACATGACACTGTGTTTCGCCTGCGTGTGGCACTATATATACATGATTTCTTTCTAGCCACACCTGGCTAACAACCGATTCAAAACAGCAGCCAAATTACTGTGGCAGGAGTAGCTAACGGCTTATATTGAGAAATTCTTCATATATGTTTATTCTGATCAGCATGCTCCGGGTATTCTGACGTGAGCAATTTCGTGTTTGGTTCCGCAAATTTTTTGTTTTCCTATTTTATTTCTAAATTAAATTTTTTAACAACTCATATAGGCCTAGCCCATCTTCACACAACGAAATGGTGGTGCGTGTGCCATGTGCGGCAGTGTAAATGTTTAAATCATTGATGAAGCATCTAGATTGTAGCGTTATTGCTTTATGTTATCGGGACTGAGCTATGGAGCAGAAACGTGGAGGATAGCGAAAAGGATTGACCACAAATTCAGCACAACGCAGCATGGTGTGTTAAAAAGATTGATAGGCTGATATTTAAGTGATAGGAAGATGGCAAAGAGGGTCACAGAACAAAATCTGGTTGATAACATCGTAGTGGAAATCAAAAAAAAGAAGAGACATAATAATGCAAGGCTAGAAAATCGAAAGTGGCGGAGGGTGACGGACTCGTTACCAATAGAAGACAAGCATAGCACGAGACGGTAAAATGTACGGTGGGCTGAAGACATGTACAAGTTTAGTTGGATAAGATAGCCGCAGCCAACACAAAACAGGGTTAATTGCACAGGTATGGGAAGGGCTTTTTGGTTCAGTGGACGTAGTCAGACTGATGATGATGTGGTGTCGGCTGTGTAGGCTCCAATCTGATGACAGGGGAGCTTGCAGCCGCAAAAAATCCCTCCACCATTTTTACACATACCGCCGAGTAATTTGTGTTCCAAATGGAGCGCATGCCTGCAATCTGAGTACACACTAAACAAATTCTTACCCTTAAGGGTTCAAATGAGCTTTCCCCAGACGAACTCTTTTGGGTGTTAAAAAGGGTGCAGAGATCAGCACAATTAAGAAAGGGTGCACAGCATGAAAGTTTAGAGGGCGCGCATAAGTCGAAGGATTTCGCTTCATGGGTGGATCAATGTGGAGCACCCTTCCAACATGCATCCGTAGAGGTGTTATGGAAAAATAGTGCCCTTTAATGAGGGTGCAACCATTACATCCTCTAAAGTATCATGAGGTGCTCCCTTCTTTAAGGGTGCTGATCTCTGCGCACTTTTTTAGCACCGAACAATTGGAAAAGGCTGCTCGTCTGGGGACAGCTGATTTACACCCTTAAGGATGAGAAATCGTTTAGTGTGTACCGAAAAACTTAAAAATTTAGGCTGTTCGAATCCTTTCTGAATTCGTTCCGGATTAGTTTTCGCCAGGTTTAGGGACCCAATCTGCAGAGAAGGTCGAACCGCCAGCAAAACCTTGCCTTTTGTGTCTCTAATGTGGATGTTCCTTTGTGCGAATAGATAAGCATAGGTGAAAGTTGGTCACCTAAAAGCCACAAACAGTGCATAGAAATAGAATTACATCACTGCTTACCGTTTGGCGAAACGCAGCCGCTATGTACCTAACGTTTCGTTCTCATTGGTATCAGACGGCAAAATTTTGCCTTACGTGGAAAGGAAAATAACATCTTTAGTTTAATGCGATTGCATTCATTCCGAGGATTTAACGTAAGGTACTAAATTCACGATAACGTGCTATATTAACGATAGATTAACATTTTCTTTGACAGTCAGTGGGGTGATTTTTAACAGTTTATTCCATCAGGCACGCAATACGTATTCCAATTCGAATCTCAGCAGAGGAGTCCTTTATATTCCTTAGGCATTCATTTACTGACGCGAGGATGTTTCTAAAATTGGTATGAAGTATGAATTACCACCAGTGCTGGTACGCACAAGTGAATCAATGGTAATCGGAGTTTTGATGTATTCAGAAAACTCATTTCACAGTCTATGTTCTGGTTTTCGAACGTGATTCGGAGCTAATAATTACAACTATACTTTTGTTTACAACCATAAGCATGGTAGAGGACACTTTGTTTGTATTTATTTTGTTTAGAAGAAAAAATAAAAAAGGTGAACTCGAAAATATAAATCCATGGGCTTTGCAATTCAATGTTACAGTTTCGCTATCTTCTCTTCCCACTTTAAATAATTCGATCGTAATAACTGAGAGAAATAGAGAGAAAAAAAAATTTATTTGGTCCATTAAGGGTTGAGCGTTCGGTCTTCGTCTTTATCGCTGCAGACACTTGACCCTCAAAGCAGGGTTGGGCCCCTAGTCCAGGGCTCCACTGAGTGGCGCTGCTTCGCTTGCGTGCTGCATCGTTGCCCTTTGTGCAGTGAGCTCGAAGCTGGTGAGCCAGCTCACCCACTGCTCTGCACTCGGGGTTTTGTGTTGGTGGAACGTGTAGTTTCGCTTACACTCCCAGGTTATATGGTAAAGCGTGGGGGTTGCCCCGCACCACGGGCATGCGTTCCTATACTGTGTAGAATATATCTTGTTAAGTATATGTAGGTTAAAGAATGTTCCCGTTTGCAGCCTCCGCCAACTAGCTGCTTCTTGTTGTGTTAGGGCCTTATGTGGCGGTGAGTATCTAATTCTCATGCCTCTTTGAAAGTTTAGGTATTCTGAAAATCTGATCTCCACGGTGAAGTGGTGTCCCAGGGCGCAGTGCCACTCGGCTCGGTACGTGATCTCTTGAGCCAAGCTGTCTGCCCTTTCGTTTCCTGCTATCGCCGTGTGTGCCGGAATCCGGATTAATTTGTGGGTTGCTGTTTTTCAGAGGTGTGCAGCTTCGCGGAGGATAGCTAAGGCAGCCCTGCAGATTCTACCTTTCGTATAGTTTCTACATGTCTCTTTTGAGTCCGTTAGGATGACTCGTCTTTTCGATAGCCCTCAACCGCTGCCAGCGCAACAGCGACCTCCTCCGCTTCCGCTATCCTGACGCTACGTGTAGTTGCGCAGGTGATTAGATTGCCTGCGTTATCAACCACCACCGAAGCTGTCTAGTAGTAACTTTTGCGTCTATTCCATGGATACATGGTTGCATCCGTGAAGGCTGTGTTTTCTAATTTGGCTAAGTACCTCTCCACATAATCTGCCCGCGCCTGTCTCCTGGCCGCGTGGAGATTTGGGTCCATGTTTTTCGGAATAGGATTGACCAGCAGGGTTTTACGGATCTCGTCGGGTATATCGGCGGATCGATCGAGGTGCCCCCTTGGGTCGCGACCCGACCTTGTCAGTAGCGCTCTTCCTGCAGCCGTGTTTCTGAGTCGTTCCAGCTGTGCTTCGTGCTGTGCTTCTGCCAGCTCCACAAAGGTGTTGCTAATTCCTAGCTGTAGCATCTGCTCATTCGATGGGTTTTTTGTTAGGTGGAGTGCCGTCTTGTATGCCTTCCTCAGGATTGTCTCGGCCGGTTCCGTTTCGCTTTTGATCATGGGGTGGTATGGCAGCCAGTAGATGACCCTACTGACTATGAGGCTTCTTAATAGCTTTAGCGTTTCTTCTTCTTTCATTCCATGTTTTCAATTGGAGACTCCGGTTATCATACTGCCTACCTGTTCGGCCGACTTGCCGAGCAGGCACTGTGATAACTGAGAAAATCCTTCACCCTTTATTTTAAGCACCAAGAAACAGGCTCGGAAATAGCGCACACGGATTAATGAAGGGCATACCCGGGTTGCTGTATACCTGACACTGCTTACGCCAGTTCACAGCTTCTGGAAATCGTTCGGTCGGGCACTCTTGCCGACTAAGACTGGTTTCTCAGATACCAATGTGAAGGGCGCATAAAGGCTCCATCACGTCTTTATTTCGCAAGCCCGCTCTGATGTGACTGGATGCGTTTGCTGTACTGTACTCGAACCCGGGAGAACCTGCTTGGGTTTGGCAGTCTATGGAATTGTGGCATGGCGGCTAAATTCCGGTTTTCTGTTTATAATCGGAGTTGTCATGAAGCAGCCCTATAAAAATACTGATTTTAAGGTAGCACAGTCAGGAGCTCTTAAGCTTTAGAAAACTCGTGAAATACAAGTAATGTAGAATGATCAACCAGATCGAAGCACCATCAGTTGCCTGATTTCCATCTTTAAGGCACTCAAAATATTTGTATATGAAACAAAGTTGGCGAGCTAGTACTACTTTAGGTATGAAGCAACAGAAATGCAGACAAGAAAAAGTGAAAACAAACAAAGTTCATCGATAATTTCCAATGAAGTTTATTTCTTGCACTGCGGAAATGTATATACCGTAGGCTGAAAGGCAGACAGAAGAAAGAAACGAGAATTCAGCGTAATCAAGTGCAGGTTAAACCTCTCACCATGTGTAAGACTTCTTTTTTATTACAACCGTGCAGTAAGGTAACTAAGAGATTCTAGGTTTCCTACGGATATGGTGCTCCCTGCTGGTTTTAAAAACTTAAATTTTTGGATTAGGTACGCCGATCAAATTTAAATTTCAACCATCACAGAAGGATAACAGTGAAACTGGCCGCAGTTCTGAGCGCGTTGATGACTACGTTGATTATATAGTCGTGCGGTTAATGATTGCTCGGTTTTTCCAATACATTCTTTCTGACAAGAGGAACATTGAAGCACGTAGACATCATTCCAGGAACGTGCAGTTAAACCTAGCCTTTCCAACGCAGATCAAATTATTATTTAAGCATCTGACAATAGAGTCGCTTTTTAAACTCTTGCATGTCTTGTACCTACTCCGAGAACATAAGCTTACTCTAGGTAGGCGTGTATTATCAAGCCCAGCTTGTACTAGTATGTTTTTCAGGGTTCTATTGCGTCTCTATGTCACCCTTACTATATTATCGTCAAGTGGGTATGGTTGTTATTACTGTTTGGTTCTTTGAAAAACAATAGAGACAGAAAACACCCCGACATTATATCACCTCAAAATGATGGGTAGGTATTTCACGGTCTAGTCTGAGACCGGCCAAATCCAAACTTGAGCCGAAATACATACATTGGGCATTAATTAGCACCAGGAAAATGACGCACTTTATGCATACGAAAGGGCTAATGTGATAAAATAGAGCCAAAAATAAAAGATGGTAATCTACAATCTCAAAGGTGCCCTAGAAATTTTGATTTCACATAGGTTCATCACCTCTTTCCAATTTTCAATTTCAAGCACCCAGCACAGTGAGGTTAGAAATAAGCAAGGTGATAAGAATATTGTAATGATACGACAAAGTGTTACATTGTCGGTCTGCCGAAAGAATTGTAACCTGTCGGACAAAGTTTCATTCTCCTTGGTTCTTTTCGATGACAGTTCATATATTTTCCTTCCCCGATTCTCTGGCCAAAGGCGTGAAAGCTTGTTGCGTAAAAGCCTCTTGTCCCTGCCGACCACACTTGCTTTAGCTTACGTAAGCAAGCCCAAGAAAAAATTTCTGCTTGCGACAACACCAAGTATACCGGAACGAAAGAAAGTTATTGATTATACAGCGTTGACTAGCTGTTGTCCTATCCAATCTCAATTTACTTGGGCGTTACAGGTGGGTTGCGGGTCAACAAATAAATTCAGCAGTGTGTTGCCTTCTACCTGGCCGGCACGAAAGCATTGCCTTTCTAAAAAGGATTGCTTTGTTTGTGCTCACGGAAATTGATTTGGAACAGACTCTACAAAATCTTAAGTGCGCAGAAGCACAGCATGCCCTGCTGACAGAGAACTATCGGTCATTATTTCTCCAGCCATATAACCGCTTCCCTTACGCCTCATAGAATTCAGATCATACAGGGAAGATATTACGCAAAAATTAAACAACTAGATGTGGTGGGCCACAACTTATGAATATATACCATTCCATGAAACGCTCAAAGTAACCTAGCTTTGCATGCCACAGTGTAAATATTACGTCAAAACCTAAGTTCACTTGATCGTTTTAATTAATTTACTAAAGGTGTCGTGTTCATGCCGTGCCTGCCGAAGTGTTATCATTCCCGTACTACTTCCAAAGCGTACCACATGGCAACAGAAATGTAAAAGAAATGTTCGCTGTGGGATGGAGAGCTTCGTGCGGATGACGCTAAGAATGTTTAAGGTGCGGAGCTCATATATTCTGCGCGATTATTTGCGATAAACGGCGTTCTGTTAAAACCTACGGATTGGCGTATGTGTTCACACTGTGCAGGATTTTCGACTAGAATCAGACCGCAGCTGTGAATCTTAGCTTCCTGTTAGTTAGAATATCACCCCAAAAATTGTTGCGCGCGAAAATGTAAACAAAATTTTGCGTTCTGTAGATTATCTCAATTTCAACAAGTGTTGACTTTCATCATCATCAGCACGACTTCACCCACTGCTGAGAAAATCCCTCTCCGAGGTCTCTCTAATTCAAGCTCTCCTTCGCCTGCTGCGCCAACCCAATGCCTGCAAACTTAACATAACTTTCTGCCACCCCCTCCTAAATGGGTCTTCTCTTGAAATCCACTCCGGTACCCTTAAGGATCAGCGGTTATGTTGCCTTTGTAGTGCATGCCCTGACCCAAGCCCATGTCTCTCTCTTGATGTGGACTAGGATGTCATTAAGGTGCGTTATCTCCCCCACCAACTCTGCCCGCTTCTGATCGCTTAACATTACATCTATAATTTTTCTTTCCTTGGCTCATTGCGTTGTTCTTAGCTTAAGCTGAACCTGTTTCTCTAGCCCCCTTGCTTTTGCTGTGCAGGTAAGTACCAGTAAGTTAGAGCGGCTGTGCACTTTTCTCTTGAGAGATATTGGTAAACTGCCATTCATGATCTTATAGAACCTGCCATATGCGTTCCACCTCATTGTTATACTTCTGGTTATTCCCCTCTAATGATTGGGATTAGCTGCCTATGTAGCACATGAGAGTAGGCCAATATTAGATATTCGATGGAAAAGTATCGCCCTTTGTAGGCTCAGGGTTCCCAATGAGTATCGGATATTGGCTGCACAACTCAGTAATATTTCAAATACGGGCATTGGCTGTCCATCGCTTTCACATTATTGGCTGTGTCTTCATCAAATTCTGGCTATCATGGCCCAGGATAGCCACAATTCTTTCATTCTTTCCCATTGCCGTTTGTCCCATCATAGAATCGTGGTTATGATGGGCCGAGAAGTTGCTCCTTTGATTGCCAGAAATGGCTATCCCATTCTAGAAAACTCTTTACAATGGCCTTACTTTGCCATCACTCATTCAGTGTCAAAACTTTACTGGCAAACGCTGGTCAACCTTCTGTCTTGTGCAAAATTAACATAGGAACGTTCTATTATGCTACAACAGAGTGACAGTTCGTAATTTTGAGAACTCGTTAAAACTGAATTGAGCTCTCTATATGTAGTGTGGGACATGTGTAGGCCTGTCTAGTTTCAGTTTAACTATAAATGGCGTGTATACGTGGCATTGATCTTTGCGACAAAACACACGTTTCTGAAGCACATTATAGCATTCGATCAGTATTAGAGCAGTAGTGCTGGTCAATTACCTTTGTACTACTACTTCAATTTTATTATGATATCATTCTATCCGAAATTTTCAGTTGTATTTGAGTCAAAAGGTAAATGACGCTTCAAATGGCATTCAGGCCCAACGGTGTTGTGCTGTGCTTCAAATAAATTTTCAAACGCAATCGCTTTCCGTGCAGTCATCGTAACAGTTTTGTAGAGTACTCGGATGGTGCACTTCCTTGCAAGCAAATCCAGGTCTTGTAGCAGCATCCAAGGTCCACATGCTACACTTGAATTTTTTTTGAAATTTATTGAAATTCAGACAAAATACAATTTGTCTGGGTGGAGAGGGCTAAAGATGAGACGAGAGGTCACCTGACTAGGCCCAAAACACCCTGAATTCATACAGCATAGTGTGGACATGAAAGGCATCACAACAAAATTGTGCAAGAATATCGTAAGATATCACGTTCAGCAAAAAAACAAAAAATACAACAAAATTCTACAGGAATACCACATGGTTTAACAACACACCCTAGTTACAAGGCAAAGCACTTAAAGAAAGAATAACCACAAATGTGTTTCTTAGACAAAACAAAGAAAGATAACCGGAATGGATGGGATCGCCTGGAACACAGCTGTAATATATTGGTACTGCAGTTCCTGCAAACATGGTCGGGCTTATACGCAAGTCAAGAAAAAATCTCTTGCCTGCTTTAGGAAAGCAAGCAGAGAAGAACAGAGAAGAACATTACATAAGGAGGGGCTTACAAATGGGTTTGTGTAAATGCACTCATGATGAAAACATAAGCATAATGAACTTAACACTGGAACTGTAAACACTAAAAAAAGACTAAAAAAGGAGGATCAAGCGGTTACAAAATGGTAAGCAAAAAAGAACAAAGAAAAAAGATAAAAGGAAAAAAGAAAAGAGAAAAACACAAAAATTCAGAAAAAATGCAGGAAAAAGTACAGAGCAACTACAAGTTCACGTGTTCTGAAAATGACTAGTGAGTTTTGCGCTAAATGTTTTGCGATCGTTGCATGAAACTATGTCGTTTGACAGGGCATTCCAACGGGTTATTGCGTCAGGAAAAAAAGAACTGCTCATTGCTAAAGTACGGCTCTTGATGCTGACTATGGGGTGGCTGTGGCTGAGGCGACTGGAAGTTCGGATTGGTGGTTTCAGCAGGGGGTGCTTTGACGTCGGATGGTAAAATTTATTTAGTGTATTCAGAGGTGATAAAAGGGGTCGCGTGGTTTTGGATAGCCTCAAGTTCGGCGGTGAGGTAGGCTTGAGAGGGATGCCAGATGGATGATGCAAATTCAAGTTTGGGACGAACAAATGTTAGGTAAGCAAGCTTTTTTGCTTCGGGAGAGGCTGACTTGAGGTTACGTCGTAGATAACCTAAGACACGGGAGGCATCTGAACATATTCTTTGACATGGTTTACCCAAGATTTTGAAAATGTCAGATGCACTCCAAGATACTTATATGACGTTGTTGGGACAATCGGATCCGAGTTTATATTGTATGAATGATGAATAACCGCGCGTTTGCGAGAGAACGACAACAGTTGGCATTTATGAAGGTTTAAAGGCATGAGCCATGTGTCGCACCATGTGGCTATTGTGTCGATATCTTTTTGTAGCAGGTGACTATGTGTGGGATCACGAAGGGGGATGTATATTACACAGTCGTCCGCGAACAGTCTTAATTTGCTGCTTGTGTTTAACGGAAGATCGTTGATGTAAATGAGGAATAGCAGTGGGGATAAGCCAGCCCCCTGTGGGACACCTGATGATACATCGGTAAGGGATGAGTGGTAGCCATTGCATGAAGTGAATTGCATGCGCCCATTTGAGAAATGATCAATCCAGGTTATTAGGTTACGGGGAATGCCTAGGGAGGAGAGTTTTTCGAGCAGGTGCGAATAAGGAACACGTTCGAAGGCTTTGGAAATACCTAAAAAATAGCGTCTATTTGAAGGTTATTGTCCATAAAGTGTAGGATATCATGAGTGAATTCCGCCAACTGTGTTTCACAGGAATACTGTTTTCCAAAATCGTGTTGGTGGGGATAAAAGGTAATTGAATCTAGATGGCTCATTAAGTTTGACGATATAACATGTTCAAGTAATTTTGAAGGAATGCCGGTTAACGAAATGGGACGATAGTTGGAAGGATTTGTGCGGTCACCTTTCTTAAAAATTGGAGCGATTTCAGCTATCTTCCAGTCATCGGGGACTTCTCCGGATTCCAATGATTGGATAAAAATTAGATCCAGGATTAGGCTTGAGATTGAACTAGTATTTTTCAGGAGCTTACTGCTTGTATTATCGCAGCCAGCTGATGATGAAGTTTTGAGAGAACTGATTAAGTTCGCTATTCCTACTGGTGTGACTGTGACTTGTGGCATGGGTATTGCGGCAATGGCTGGCAAAAAATTGGGGCTGCTAGTTGCTGAGGAGAACACTGAACAGAAGTAGTTATGGAGAATTGCCGCGCACATATTACTGTCCATGGGCTCACGGTCAGTTTGGGGGAGAGAATACGCCAGAATTTATTACGGTTTGTTTGGAGGATAGAATGTAAGTCGGAAGCAAAAAACTTGAATTTTGCGGAAGCTAATTTTTCATTGTATCCTTTAGTGCATTGATGGTATCACTCCCAAGTTTCAGACAGGTTATGCAAGTTAGCCTTACGATAAAGACGCTTTTTCCTATTAAGAAGCCTTTTCAGGTCTCTATTGAACCATTCGTTGTTATAATCGGATTTTACAAGGAACGACGGAATGTGTGCGTTTTTCAATGTGAGCATTGTAGTTTTAAAAAGTTCCCAGTTGGCATTGACCGAGCGAGCAGAATAGGATTTAACAAAAGAGTTATAAAAATCTGATAATGCGAGGTTGATGGCATTAAAATTAGCCCTTTTGTAGTCGGTTATTATGATAGGCAGATGTGAATTAGGTTGTGATTGCTAATGGCTGGTAATATGGTTATGCCTTTAACGTCATCCGGGGAGGTTGTCAGAAGTAGGTCAAGAATGTTACTTCCTCTTGTGCGGCATGTAATGACTTGGTGTAAGTTGTAGTCAAGTGTTAGATCAAGGAAGCGTTTTGATTCGTTGGAAGGTGATTCATTAAGCACTGAGAGTAAGGGTCAGTTAATGTTAGGGAAGTTAAAGTCGCCGAATAAATAGATGGGAGAATTTGGAAATTTATCTTTGATGTTCAAAGCACGTCACAGCGCGTCACAGAAGGATGAATCACTATCAGGTGGCCGATAGCAAATAACAAAAACGACTTTCCTTGCCCTGTCATTCACGGATGCCCACGTGAGTTCAAGGGTGTCGTCACTGAAAATGTGAGACGAAGACAAGGTGTTCTTGATGGCTATGAGAACGCCTCCGCCTTTCTTGTTTTTCCTGTCATACCGGTGTATTGTGTAGTTAAGGTTGGGGGAAAATATTTCACTGTCTCTAATATTGTCGTTCAGCCAGGTTTCAGTGATTAGCACGACTTCCGCTTCAATATCAGTAATGCAACCTTCAAGTCTGTCTCTTTTAGGGATAACGCTCCGGATATTCGTGAACGCAATATTCAGGTCGAGGTATAGTGATGGACGCTGTGTAATGACGAGTGAAAGTACTTGTTCGTTGGTGCGTCATGTATCGCTTTGTTGGGTGTTTGCGGAGGGTAGTCTTGCGTTTTTGCGGGCGGTAGCTGCTGAGTTTGGGCTTTCCAGAACGCTATCAGCGTCAGCGTTATAATAATAGCATTTGCTGCCTACGTAAAGCTTGTCAAAAGCAAGCTTATAGGCACAATTTTTTGGTCTAACGAACTCAAGCAGCTTTGAACGTGCTTGACGCGTAGGAAATTCAGTCTTCTCCTATGGCGTAGTTGGTCCCTTTAAGTTTCCGCCCATGGGAAAGAAGGTTCTCTTTTGTTTTTAACTGTGTAAATTTTACGATAATGGGGCGTTTTATGTCCTCGGAGTGACTTCCAATACGGTGGGCACGTTCGATGCTACTCCGGTCTAGTTGAACGTCAAGGTGATCTGCAAAAATTTGAACAATTTTGTTTTCTGATTCGGACCATCACTCTGTGCTTGTGTCGTCAAGGCCCACGAAAAGCAAGTTGTTGCGGCGCATACGGTTTTTGGTGTCGATGTTAGCAGCTTTTAAGACTGGGATCTCGCGTTGTATGTGGTGTGTCTCTATAGGCGTTTTGTCGGTATTCGGTGAGTGTTCTGGTGATTCAAGATTCGCTAGACGGTTGCTTAAAGCGGCTATTTGTTTTTCGTGCGAGACTTGAGTCACGCCGAGGTTAGCTTTCTTCTAGTCGGTGAATGTGGGCCTCAATAGGAGATGGTTCTTTAGGCGTGCCAGGGCCAGGGTTGAGTTCGACGTCACCAGATAGTAACAGCATGGCGGGCAGGCGGGCGGGCAGGCGGGCAGGCAGGCAGGCAGGCGGGCGGGCGGGCGGGCGGGCGGGCGGGCGGGCGGGCAGGCGGGCGGGCAGGCGGGCAGGCGGGCGGGCAGGCGGGCGAACGGGCGGGCGGGCGGGCGGGCAGGCAGGCAGGCAGGCAGGCAGGCGGGCGGGCAGGCGGCAGGCAGGCGGGCAGGCGGGCAGGCGGGCAGGCAGGCAGGCAGGCAGGCATTTACAGACGCAAGCATACAGGCAGGCAGCCAGGCAGGCAGCCAGGCAGCCATGCCAGAAAGCATGCTTACAGGCTGGCACGCAAGAGTGCAAGCAGGCACGAAGTGAGGCAGGCTGCCAATTCCGTGGCAATGGGGCTCTTTGAGTTCTAAAGCTTTCTTTTATTTTCTTTAGAAATTCGCCACTACAACACCTGTTTTAAATTACTTATTCAGTTCCCGGTGTCAATAGCTTTCAGATGGTGCGCGATAGTTCATGGTAAAGATTTGTCCATGCAATGTGTTCAGTGTACCATACGCAAGTGCAAACCCCATAAGAGCAGTAAGCAGCAGTTACGGAGTTTTTAGGAATTCTGCAACTTACTTTAATGGAGGCGAACTGCGAGGTGCCTTAGGCTTTACATCAAATTCTCAGTTCCGTGTGCTGACTAGACAACCAGGCTAAATATTATATAAAGAAGGCTATATAAAGAAAAAAAGTGATATGTGTGACATTAGGGGATATGAAGATGGCATATGAACAGAGGACAAGGTTAATCGGAGATTTATGGGAAAGGACTTTATTCCATACCGGAATTAGACTGATGTTGACCAGTGTGTGCTTTCGGCTGAGCGTGCTTCATTCTTATGACAGGGATGCTTGCAGCCGCAAAATAATAGTCCGCCACTTTTCCACATATCGCGGACCTATTTGTGTCCCATATGGACTGCATCCGACAATCTGGGTACTGTGGAACTTTATCGGTTTAGTCTGTCCGAATTCATTTAAATTGTGTTTTCTGCAGTTTAGAGACTCAACTCTGAAGAATGCCGAATCGCCAGCAAGATCTTCGCTTCCGAGACTTTTAATGTACACATTCCTTTGTGTCAAATAGATAGGCATAGAAGAAAGGTGGCCACCGAACAGCCACTAGCAGTGGGTATAAAAAGCCCTACATCATTGCTTATCGTTGGGCAAACCACAGCCGCAGTGAAGCTATCGCTTTGTTCTCTTTCGTACCGACGACACCAAGAACTTCAGGTTCAGTGTAGGGGCAAGGATATCGTTGCTTTTGTACGCGTGTATTAATTCCGAGCTTTTAAAATAAAGTATTCTAACAAGCACGAGATGTCGTGTTACCGAAAGACCCGCATTTTCCTTGACAGTCAGTGCATTGATTGCATTTATTTCTTATATAAGGCACGCAATATGTATTCCAGTTCGAATGACAGTAGAGGACACTAATATTTCGTGTGTATTTTCTTAGCGAAGTGAAGAGGTTTCTAAACTTATTATGAAACCGAATAGATTAGCACCAGTGTGGACGCGCGCAAGCGATTCAACACAATCGGATATATGGCGCTTTTAGACCACTGGTTTGAGCGGTTATGTTGCAGTTCTCGGAGGTGAATCACAGCTAATGAGAACACCTAGTACTTTCATTTACAGCCAAAGCCATGCCACACGGAATTTTGTGCGCTCTTTTATTGTTTCTTACAAAAAATGAATAAGGACAACTCGAAAATACATTCCATGCGATTTTCAGTTTGACGTTACGATTCGCTACCTTCTATTTCCATCGACAAGACCTCCTTCGTGATAACTGATAATTCCGGCACCCTTTATCTCCAGCACCAAGAAGGAGGCTCGGAAATAGCTCAAACAGATTGATGAAGGCCATACCCGGGTTTGTGTGAACACGACACTGCGTACGCTAGTTCACTGCGTCCGGGAATCGTTTGTTCCGGTAATCTAGCACACTAAGAGGCGTTTCATAATTATCATTGTAAATGGCGCATGAAGACTTCATCTCGTGTGTATTTCCTCTACCCGCTCTGATGTGACCGGCTGCGTCCACAGTAGTGCACCCGAACTCGAGAGAAGTTGCTTAGTTGGTTTGATTAATGGGGTTTAACGTTCCAAGGAACTCAGAATATGAGGGACGCGGTAGTGAAGGGCTCCAAAAATTTCGGCCACCTGGGGTTCTTGAACTTGCACTGACGTGGCACAGCACGCGGGCCTCTGAAATTCTACCTCCATCGAAATGCGACCGCCGAGGTCGGGATCGAACTCGCGTCTTTCTGGTCAGTCGCAGAGCGCCACAATCACTGAGCCCCTGCCGCGGGTTCGAATAAGAAACTTCTTAGGCTTGGCAGTGTATCGAATCGCGGCATGGCGGCTAAATGTCTGTTTCCTATCCATAAACTGAGTTGCCTTGACGCAGCCCTACGAACAATGCCGAATTTAAGATAGTACAGTCAGGACCTCTATATCAAACTCTTTAAGCTTTATCAAACTCGTGATATAGAAGCGGTGCAGAATGAACAACCAGATCGAATCGCTTGCAGTTGGCTGATTTTCTTCTTGAGAGCATTGAAAATATTTGTGGATAAATAAAAAGCTGGGCTCGCTAGTGCTACTTAAGGTAGAACTGCACAAATAGAGACATGGAATATGAAAAAGACACAATGTCGGCCGATATTTTTAAGCGAACTACATTTATTAGACTGCGAAATAGTATATCATAGCCTAAACTTATAATTGAATACATATCGACAATGAAAGGAAATCATGCATACCTTAAAATTTTGACGACGACAACAGAGGCGCCATTTTGCTGCCGCTAAGATCTCTGCTCAGCGGTACTGCTGCCGCTAGAAGCGAGGCGAGATATGCTTTCGTTAACATTTCGATCGGTGTCATTTTAAGACTTTCGCGATTGAGCTGGTTGTTCCGCCTTTTTATCAAATTCATTTCCCTGAAGTATGGCTTCCATGTTTTTCAGCCACAAGCCAAGTAATGTGTGTCTAGGTGTCCTTTTGTCGTTTCATGTGCAACGTTATGGCGTTACTTGAGGTGTTCATTGAAGGTTTTTTTGTTTTTCTTACATACTGTTTTTCAAAAGATAGCGGGGTGTACCACGCACCATTTTGTTCCTGTCGACAATTGATTTCTAAGCTATGTAAAGAATTTTTGCACAAGCAATTTCTCACCCTTAACTTTTCTGAGAATATCTCCCCGTTGATGAACGCTCGTCCCAGTGTGTCTTCCATCGTCCTCGTATCAATTCGCGCTCTTTATACACAATTAAACTAGTGCCATTAGTGCATAATTATATACATGGAAAGGGTACACTCGAAGAATGATGATCACTAAGTGAATAAGAAAGGGTAAATTCAATGTGTTTGCGAACATTTCATGAGCAGGACTTCCTCCTCGTCCCGTGAAAATGTTCATCCTTGCAGGGAATTAAAGGGTCCTTGCTC
The DNA here is from genome assembly GCF_052857255.1 of Amblyomma americanum. Classification (NCBI taxonomy): domain Eukaryota; kingdom Metazoa; phylum Arthropoda; class Arachnida; order Ixodida; family Ixodidae; genus Amblyomma; species Amblyomma americanum. The sequence goes on along the minus strand of NC_135505.1, from coordinate 82,772,974 downwards.
CGAGGAGGAAGGCCCAGTGAGAAAAAAAATAATGTGCAGTAGCTCAGCTAATCCAAGATATACAAAGCGAAAGCGATATTGAGGTCTCCACTAACTTGCGGAGCCGGTTGTGCGCCTTTCCTTTCGTGAAAATGAACGGCCTTTGCAAAGTTGTCAACGCCATGAACGCTATGAACGCCGTCGGCTCACTTGTTTTGTTTGGATTTTCAGGAAAGGAAATGGCACGGTAACAGTACCACATATCTCGGTTGACACCCTAACGAAGCTGTAAAGGAAGGGGTAAAGGAAGGAGGGAAAGAGAAAACTGAAAGTTAGATTGTCGAGGAAAGGCGCGGCGCTGCGCAGCGACGGAACACCAGTGGCTTGGTGCTACTAGTGGCGCATGCGCAGTTGTGACTAGGGAGCGAGAGAGAGAGAAACGAAAGGTCAGGCGATGGAGTCGGCGGCGGCCATCTGCGCAGTGCGTGACGTCACTCGTGCTCCGACATACGCCGCAGCGCGCGAAGCGCGGTATTGACTAGCGTAGTGAAGCTTTTCGCTACAAAACGAGGGTGTGAACTAGGAGAGATCAGTGTTGTCCAGGCATTATAGCTGCTTAAGATGATTAGCCGGTTAAACGGCAAACCATTGCTAGGAATTAGGACAGCCCAGCAGAATGTAATCCAGGGGTGTGGAGAGATGATAGATAGCGGGCGTGGCCTAGAAAGGCTGCGTCCATCTATGACAGGTGGATTGGTATGACTGACCTCGTTAACCTGAGAAACTGAGATAAAGGAATCAGGATGCACAGCAGAACCAAACATCGACCAAAAAAGGAAAGAAAGAGAGATCACATGGGGTGAGTTCCTAAAAAAGTGTAAAAAGAAGGGGGATATAAATTGGCAAAGAAGCTTTCCTGAGAAATGATGCCAATAAATGCAGGGCATAAGCACAGTAGAGAAAACTAGAGATCGAAAAGAGAGACAGTAGCCAGCTAGAAAACAACATTATCCCAGTGGAGGGAGGTCGCAGGGTTAAGGAAACGCTTATGCGCCTTTATTAGGTACCTCGAGAAGCTATGACCAAGTGCAAGACTAGTTTAAGTTATACCAGTGCCAGAATGTACCAGAGAAACTCTAAGTTTCCGATAAGAATCATGTTCCTTACTGGTTGTAAGACGTGAACTCCATGCATTAAGAACGCCTCTCTGTATTTTCGGTGTCTTGGAGATTTTGAACCCTGACTGTAGTGTGAACAGAGTTTGTCAACATTGTGACCGCGTTGATAGTTCAGTCTTGCGCTAATTGATTTCTCAGTTGCTCCAAAATATTCTTGCTCACGAGAGGAATATTGCACCATATACACAACATCACACTAACGCGCTGTTAAAAATAGTCTTCCTATCGAGGTTGAAGTTGCTTGTCATACATCTAACAGATTCGCTTTTTAAATGCTTGCATGTCTTGCATCCATGTCGACAACATAAGCTCACTCTCGACCGGCATTTCTTATCAAGCCGAGAGTGTGCTAGGATGTCTATCAGGATTGTGCTGCTTTTCTATATTAACCTTCTGAATATTAGCCAGCAGTAAAGGCAAGACCAGCCATTGGCAGAAGTCACTCAATTCTCAGCTTTGTCTCGACGAACTTATCAAGATTGTCGAGTTTTATTACTGTATGGATACATACCTGCCATTTCGGTGTTCGGTTACTTGCAAAATCATATAGCGCTTTTAATTGGAGATGCTCTCGGATTCACTCTGCCGCTTAACATACTTTAAAAGGTACACAGAAAACACCCCCAAATTATTTCACCCGTCATAGAAGGGTGGGTATATTATGGTCGATGTTGAGACTAACTAAACTAAGCAAGAGCTCGAATACCTACATCGAACATTCATTAGAAGGAAGAAATTAACGTTAATAATGCATAATAACAAGCTTTGCGAGAAACTTGAGCCAAAATATAACAGATGGCAATCTACAATCTCAGTGGTGACCTATAAATTTCGGTTTCGCAAACGTTGACTACCCGTTTTCGATAAGCAATTTCAAGCAGCCTGCACAATAAGGCTTGAAATAGAGAAGATGATAAGAATATTGTAATTGTTGCGTTGTCGGCCACTGCATACTGAAATTTCACGTGTCGCATAAGTGTCATTTTTTTCCGGCCTCAATTCTCGCTTCGAAGTTGTGAAATATTTTTTTTCCAGACGATCAGTCTTGCGGTTACTGACGTAAGCAAACTTTCTAAAGATTTTCTACTTGCGACAACACAAAGGAAACCGGAATGAAAAAAAGTTATCGATTATACAGCGCTGAGCAGCAGTTTTCCTGTCCATTCTCAAAGAATATAAATGGGCGTTACAGGTAGGATGTGGGTGGACAAAAGATATCGCCAGTGTTTTGTCTTCTACGTGGTCTGCGCGACAGTTTTGCCTCCCTAAAATTTATTGCTTCATTTGTGCTCGAGAAAATGGATTTCTAAAAGAATCCAGTAGAACTTACATGCGCAGAAGCAAAGCTGGCATAAAAAGATCGACCATTGTTTCGCCAGCCAAAATACTGCTCCCCTTATACCTCCGATAATTCAGATCACACAAGGAAGAAATTACGCAAAAAAACAAACTACTTGTGATGGGCCGCCACTAAATCATGAACATATTTCATTTCATGAAACATTCGAACAAGCCCAGCTTTGCATGCCAGAGTGTAAATGTTACGCTGAAACTTGAGATCACTTGATCGTTTTAAGTAACGTTACTTGCGCTTTCTTCTTAATGCCTTGCGTGCCGAAGTGTTATCAAACTCATGCTACTTACAAAGCGTACCACAAGGCAACAGCAATGTAAAACACATGTTCGCTCAGAAATGGAGAGCTTCGCGTTGAGGACGTTAAGGAAGTTTAAGTTGCGGAGCTCATATATTCATGCGCAATTTTTTCCGATAAATGGCGTTGCGTTAAAACTTATGGCTGAGCGTTTGTCTTCACACTGCGCAGGATTTTTGACTGAAATCAGACTGCAGCTTTGGATCTTAGCTTCCTGTTAATTAGCATAGCTTCCCAAAATTGATGCTCGCGAAATTATAAACTGAATTTTGCGTTCAGTCTATTATCACACTACCGATAATTTCTGACTTTCATCCATCATCATCATCCCCCACTGCAAAGCAAAATCAGCCTCCATTTCTCTCCAATTGAAGCTCTCCTTCGCAATCTGTGTGCACCCAATGCCTGCAGACTTCTTATTCTCATCTGCCCACCGAACCTTCTGCCGCCCCTGCTAAACTTTCTTTCCATTTGAATCCACTCCGCTACACTTAAGAACGAATGGTTATGTTGCCTTTGCATTACATGCCCTGCCCCAGGACCATTTCTTCCTCTAGATGTAGACTAGGATGTCATTAAGCAGCATTTGTTCCCGCACCCACTCTTTGGCCACTTCCGGTCTATTACACCTATAATTTTTCTTTCCTTGGCTCACTGCGTTGTCCTTAACTTAAGCTGAACCTGCTTCGTTAGCCTCCTGGTTTCTGGTGTGTAGGAGTGTACCAGCAAGATGCAGCTGTTCTACACTTTTCTCTTGAGGTATATTGGTCAACTGCCATCCATGATCTTATAGAACCTGCCATATGCGCTCCACCCCATTGTTATACTTCTTGCGTTATACTTCTCTTCATCCGGATCAGCTGCCCAGGTATCACATGACACTGGGCCAATATTATAAATTCCTGAGCAAAGTATCGTCCTATGTACGCCCAGGATTCCCAAAGAGTATCTCATATTGGCTGGACCTCTCATTTATACATCCAATGATGGCATTGGCTGTCCATCGCTTTCAGATTATTGGCTCTGTCGTCATAAAAATCTGGCTATTATTGCCCAGGTTAGCTAGAATTTTTTCACTATTTACCATTGCTGGCTTTCTCATCGGAGAATCGTATTTATGAGGGGCCGAGAAGTTCCTCCTTTGATTGCCAGAAATGGCTATGCCAATCTAGAAAGCTCTCTATAAAGGCCTTGCTTTGCCGTCACTCATCCAGTGTCAAAACTTTACTGGCAAACGCTGGTCAACCTTCTGCCTTCTGCTAAAACAGCATGGCAACGTTCAATATTGCTACAACTGAGAGACAGTTCATAACTTTGTGAACTCGTAAGAACTGACTTGCGCTGTCTATAAGTGGTGTGGGACATGTGTAGGCCTATCTGATCTCAATTAAACTATAAATGGCGTGTATACGCTGCCGAATTAGATGTATATTTTTGGCTCTTGAGATCAAAATAAACGTTCCTGGCGCACATTACAACATTGGTCCAGTATTAGGGCAGTAGCGCTGTGCAATTACCCTTGTACTACTACTGAAATATTATTATAATACCCTTGCTACGCGGAGTTTTCAGTTGCATTTCACTGAAATGGTAAAGGACACTTCGAATGGAATTAAGACCCAACGGAGTTCTTCTGTACTTCAAATCAATTTTCAAACGCATTCGCTTTGTGTACAGTCATCGTAACCATTTTGTAGAGTACTCGGGTGGTGCACTTCCATGCAAGCAAATCCAGATGTTGTAGCAGCATCCAGGATCCACTGGCAACACTTGAGTAGTGGCAGGTAGAGCCGCAGAACAATTGGACTTGAGCAACTGCCGAGCATTTATAGCTGCTCTCTAATTTCAGTTTGCGTTACCAGGTGCGCCCTGTTCGAGTGCTCTACACAAGGGTGACGCGGACTGTACAGCGACGGCGCTGCTGCCATTGCGTTTTACTCTTGTCGTTTCGCTGATTAGCTATACAATGACGTGACGACGACTTCAGGGTGGTAAGCGAACTGTGCATATTACGCCACAGGGGAACCGGCCTATCTCAAAGCCAGGCAGATTTAGCGACCCGCCTCGCGACTCCAGGCTCATCATTGCCTCGGCTCCTTCATTTGGACAACTTTACCCTCCTTTCACCAAGAAAATGACTCCTCCGGCGCCGCACACGTGATCTCATCACTCCGTGTGCGGTAACCCTTCCCCGCGGTCTTACCCGTGCAGAGAATCTTGCGCTTAAGAGGATCCGGGTCTGGGTTGCCCTCACATCTGCCGTTATTTGGAAGTGGCCTCAGTACCGAGATTTCTTTCCTCGGCCTGGTTGTTCGATATGTAAGTGGGAGGATATCGAAGCCAACATTCGTCACTTACTGATGGACTGCCCAGCTCTGAAGCCTACAAGGATCCGGCAGGTCTTTACCAAGCAACCCTGCTTCATATATTGCCTGGACGCAAGGACCGCACCATCACTCTCAGTTGGACTTCATCAAATGAGCCAGCCTTTTTCCATCAATTTAATCATTACTACATCTTTCAGCACACCTTCTCCTATCATTGATACCCTGAGGCAATAAATCTTGCTTAAAAAAGGAACCGGCCTGCACCATAAGACCGACGACGACACCGTCCAGACCAGCAACCACGGATATATACAATTCTATCATTAACACTGGGAAACTAGAAGCGGCTGCAAGTAGTATCTAATATTTCTTTTTAAAGAGACCCCTAAATTTATTAATTAACGAATGCGCGCTGGCGTGTCCCACTGGTAATGATTCATATACTTATATATGGGTTAGCTACGCCGCTAGAAAGTAAAATTTATTCTTTGTTTGAGAAGTGCACACACAGAGCTCGCGCTGTTGACTTTGTCATACTTCTGTGCTTAATAACCCACCCGCCGATTTGACACGGAACATTATGAAACTGAAAGCGTTTTTGCACGCTCTTTTCGCGCGAGTGTCTTGAAACCAGCATAAAGACGCTTCCTTCTAAAAAAAATTGAACAAATTTCGTTTCACTAAATTTTTATTGAAAAAGCGCTTTTTTGTGCTCGACACGAGATTTCACTGCCAGTCTGCTCAGCGGCGGTCTGAGTTTTGAAGATTCTGAATAAAACGTAATAGATTATACAAAGAGTATTCGCTAAACCGACTTTGTGCACAGTTTTAGCAACGTCCAGAAACGAAGCAGTGGCCACGTCATTTTGAATTATACGTTGTGCAGGTGCGAAATATTAGGCCGGTGCTTTAGAAAGGTACGCGGCGGCACGCTAAGAGATTCCTACATTCCGCACGTCGTGCCCTGTGATCGCGCCTTTCCGCTTTAGTTCTGATTTGCTATTTGCTTCGTTTTTTACAAACCGTAATGTTCAAAATTGTTTTTTTGTATGTTTTATAGTTTTGTGGCGTATTTTCTATTGCGGCCTATAGCTCTTGCCCACGTCTTTGCTTATTTACTCTTATTTTAAGAGCGTTAGCTGTTATTTATCACGTTCCCCGATTTCTTCGGGTGTGCTACCACTTACCATTGGCGTGAAATTTTCTAAGTCCGAGGAATTCAAGATGGCGGCCCTCATATTAAATCAATATATTAATCCAATTTTCAATTGAATGGTGACATCATTAGTACATCAAATTGGTCATGGATTGGTGAGGCCACTAATATTTTGACGTCATAATTAACTAAAGTGCGGCTGACTGGTTTGCCAGTTTTTATGAGATGTCGAAAAATAATTTTTACCAGCCTTGCCCTGTGTAGGTTCGCCTCTTTTCCGTCGCCTTTTTTCGGCTGGTGAAAATTATTTTTCGAGATAAATATTTAGTCACGTGACTACATTTAATTGCTTATACCTCAGTAATTAATGAACGGATATTAAAATGAATTAGATATTTCGAATTCTCTAGACTAGGAGAACACGTTATCAAAATTAACTATTGAAGTCAATATTTAGTTATATTTAGGCTTTTAAATATTTGATTATAAAAATATCCGATAACGGAATATAATAATAATTTATTTAATTATACATACTGCTAATCTCATTTGGGATTGTTGCAGGAGGTCTAAATAGGGTTAGTAATAACAGTTCAAAGAATACATAATTTTGATGAAGATCGTAAAATAAACAACTAATAGTAATGGTAAAGCAAAGGCACTGGAATTAACTACGGAAATACAACCAAAAATACAACGCAGAATAACAATACAACAAACTGTATAATAACCATATCGAAACAAGGCAAATTAATCTCACAATAGGCGTCATGACAGAAGTTACAGCGCAATAGTTCCGAAAACAAAATTAGTAGTCTGTGTATACCTGAAGAAAGTTAACATTAAAAAGGCACACATAATAGGAAGCAATATTAGCAACACAGAAAACACACACGCAAAAATATTGCTAATTATGTACCGAGCTCTCGATAGCAGCACTGACCTTTCCTAACGATGAGCTTCTAGTTATTGAATGGTTTAGGCTGTTTCATTCACGAGTGGCAAACGGAAAAAATGAGTATTTGAAGCAGTCAGTATGGAAAGGGTACTCGCTAAGTGTATTAGGATATTTGTGATGCGTCGATCTTGCTTTAGAAAAGGAAATATATTTAGTAACGTCAAGTTTTAATTGCTGGTGAATTAGTTGATACATCATCTTGTGTCGCGCGAGTTTACTACGTATTTGGAGTGTTTGTATCCCCTCACGTTTCATTATTTCTGTTGGTGAGTCAGTTGTTTGGTATTTGTTAAATATATATCTGACAGCTTTTCTTTGAACTGCTTCGAGTTTGGCAATATTTTATTAGTATGATGAAACCAAACGACGTTACCATATTCTAAGACAGATCTAACCAAAGTGTTGTACGCTAATAGTTTAGTTTGGGCAGGGGCTAGTCGCAGACGTCGTCTAATAAAAAAGAGTCGGTTTAGAGCTGCCGATGTAATCATGTCCACGTGGGCGTTCCACCGGAGGTCATCAGTTATTAGTAGACCGAGATATTTATGTTTCGTGAGATTAGTGAGTGGTATGTTATTTATGGTGTATGGAAAAATTGATTTATGCTTCTTCCTTCTTATTGTCATACAAGCTGATTTAGTTGCGTTAAGGGTCATCTGCCAGTCCGTGCACCATTTTGCTATAGATTTAGGCGGATTGTTAAGAGTTTGATGGTCATCAACTGTATTGATTTCCTTATAAATGATGCAATTGTCTGCAAAATGTCGTATGTTGACATTAGCATTACCGGCTAAATTATTAATGAAGATTAAAAAGAGAATGGGAGCCAAGACACTGCCCTGGGGAACACCGGATACAACTTGGACTATGTGGGAAGTTTGTTGGTTAATTTCTACAAACTGTGTTCGATCTGTTAAATAATTTCTAATCCAGTTAACTATAGGCCCTTGACCTAGTGTCGTCTCAGCTTAATAATTTGTTTGTTATGCGTAAGCCGATCAAATGCATTCGAAAAATGAAGTAGTATTAGGTCGGTTTGTTTTCGGCGATCTATGCTTTGCGATAAATTATGTATTAGTTCCATTAATTGAGTTACCATGGAAAGCCCTTGGCGGAAGCCATGCTGGAATGGTGATAATATGCATTCATCTACGAGAAAAATTATGTGCTTGAAGATAATATGCTCAAGTATTTTAGGCACTGAGCAGGTGATGGAAATGAGTCTGTAGTTAGTAACATCAGTCTTGCTTGCTGACTTGTGAATAGGGATGATTTTTGCTTTTTTTCCATTCCTGTGGGAGTGTGCACGTTATTAACGATTTGTTAAAGATTATGCATAGATACTTAGCCATCCATTCGACATATCTTTTAAGAAAAAGGTTTGGGATCATATCTGGTCCTGGGCCCTTTTTGTATCGATATTTAATAATAGATTTAGAACCCCGCACTCAGTAACAGTTAGTGGTTCAATGTGTTTCGTTCCCGAATGGCTGAAGGGAGGAAGAGTATCGTTGTCGTTAGTGAAAACTGAAGAAAAATAATCATTCAAAGATCTGGCAAACTCAAGGCTTTCTTCTTCCGAGAGTGGATTATCAGTATTTTTCATAGGATTTAAGTAGCTCCAAAATTTTGCTGGGGACGTCCTTATAAATTTGTTTAGCGTATGAGTAAAGTAGTGTGATGTAGCGGCCTTTAGTCGACCTTTCATGTACTGTATTGCTAAGGTGCGGTTTTTCCTTGTTTTAGTGCTAGATTTTAAACTGGGAGCTTTTTTTCAATCGATTACTTTGCGTTTAGCATGTATAACGTCACGTGTTATCCAAGGGTTGCGTGGCTTTACTTTTTTTGCTTCTACAAGGCACGAATTTCAGAATGCAATGAAATACAATGTTTTTAAAGGATTCCCATAAAGTGTCACTGTCAGTTGTGCGACATGCAAGATTATAAAATGAGTCAAAGTTGAAGTACAGGTGATCTAGAATGCTTCAATCGTCAGCCCTAGTAGAGTCAAGAACTTTAGTTTGCGATCGCGGGGATGACAGCGTGCTGACAATGGGGACACGGCCAAAGAATAATTTGTGATCTGAGATTCCATCAAGAATGTCTACTTTAGTTCTGCCGAGAGCAAAATGGTGGCTACGAAATATCGGATCAAGAGTGTTAGTCGACAGTCCTGTTACACGTGTCGGATGGTTTACTATCTGGATGAGATTAAACTGAAGCATGCATATCTAGTAAGGCATCTGAGGAAGCGGAACTATGCTGCATTGTGTGCCAGTTGATATCTGGAAGATTGAAATCGCCTAGCAATATCAGTCTCGTTCCTAAAAGAAAACGTTGCATATAGCTGTGCAAAGCTAACATATACTCATGATCGCCAGAGGGGCTTCGATAACCGCAGCCTACCACAAACGTATGCGGACCTGATACTAGCCTGCAAAAGCCTGATTCAACACCTTCAACATCGGGAAGTGGTGTAAATTGTATTTTTTTATTGATGAAAATGGCCACTCCACCACAACGGCTCCGTCTATCCTTTCGAATAACTGCGTAATTTGGGGGTGAAATTTCGGTGTCCAGCACATTGGGTGTCAGCCATGTTTCTGTCACAGCCAGAAAATCTAGTTATATGCCGATAAGTATGCTTTCTAAGGAGTCAAGTTTATCTATGATGCTACGAGCATTTGTGTTTGCAAATGTTCTTTCGGTTTCTGTTGGGGACGGCGTGGGCGTAGTGCCATGCCTTCGTCTTGGCTGTTTTTTTTTGCTACAGGAGAACTAGATTTGCTCTCCAATGGCCTTATACAGTTCTCTTCTTCGTCCCAACAGAATAGTTCGCCGTTTAAGCGCAATTTATCAAAGACAAGAAAACTTTGTCTCCGTTATCTTTATACTTTTCCGCGGAATCCTATAATTTCTTCCTGATGCAACGGAGACGCACCGAGTAGTCCTCGCTGACAGCATAATCTGACCCCTATAACTTACCACAGTTTTTAAGTATTTTTGTTTTGTCACGGGAGTCAAGCAGTTTTATAATAACTGGTCTGACTTTTTTACCAGTTGTCGATCGACCCAGTCTGTGTATTCTTTCGATGTCGACTTGGTCAATAATAATAATAATAATAATAATAATAATAATAATAATAATAATAATAATAATAATAATAATAATAATAATAATAATAATAATAATAATAATAATAATAATAATAATAATAATAATAATAATAATAATAATAATAATAATATTAATAATAATAATAATAATAATAATAATAATAATAATAATAATAATAATAATAATAATAATAATAATAATAATAATAATAATAATAATAATAATAATAATAATAATAATAATAATAATAATAATATAATAATAATAATATTAATAATAATAATAATCTTTATTAAGCACCCAAACATCTGTACAGAAAAAACGGGCCCATCTAAGCCAATGGTGGCTTGTGTGACGTGGCCCGGCATCGTCAGCTAAGCGACGCGGTTACAGTGTATATGTACAGTACTCACGGATTGAAATAGGACATTCGGAGCGCTAGCCTTGCAGTGCCACGCAGGCATGTGGTAAACCACAGGCCGGCTCATTGGCTACTGGAAGGAACAATTCTGCTTTGTAGATGTTCTCCCTCTCGCGCCATACCACAATGCACCACCTTGGTTCCATGAGCGTCTACGGGCGGCGCTCCATGAAGCGACGGCCACGCGCTCCGAATGTCCTATTTCAATCCGTGAGTACTGTACATATTTAAAACCAACAAAGAAAAAAAAATAAGAGTGATCAGCATAGATCAAGTCTCCAGGCATCGAAACAAAAGCATGATCACTACAAATTGCGACAAGCAAAAGGAAAATAAGAGCATACATATGCATTACAACATGCGTACCAAACTCTTCAATTGAGACAGAGAGTCCACAGAAAAATATTCGTCTGACAAATTACTAAATATCCTGGGGACATACACGCAGCGTCTTGCTGCTCCGTATCTAGTAGATACGCGTGGTGCCACGAAGCGCGTTTCTTTGAGCAGCAGACGCGGGGAGACGTGCGGATGCTTGAATTCATCCGTCCAGAAATGACGCAGCACAACCGTAAAAATGAATAAAGATTGAAAGGACGGGAAACTGAGAACATGAAAAATGTCTGTTTGATGGTGTCACGTGATTATACGCCACACTTTTTAATGTATTTTTTAAGGGGTTATCAAACCTGTCCTGCCAACGCTGGGAGCAGAAAGCGAAAACCGTTATACCATACCTTAAGGTGCTGTATGCAAGGGAATGTACTATCATTTTTTTAGTCTGAAACGACACCAAACTTTTATAGTTATAGAGTAAACATGCGACAGATCTTAGTTTGGAGCAAACATGCGCACCATGATTATGCCACGACAAGTCACTATCGAAATGAATACCGAGATACTTAACTGAGTTTGTATTTTCGACAGGCTTACACTTACAGGATAGACAGTCTTCGGTATGAAGGTATACTGGAATGACCGTGGTTCCAATCTTCAAGGGATTTTTGAAGCATACAATTTTTGTCTTTTTTTGATTGACGGTGAGTTTGTTTTTAAAAAGCCAGACCATTGCTTCATGCACCGATTGCTGCAGATATTCAATTGCCTTTTTGTAGTTAATATGCTTCGTAAGAAGGACGATATCGTCCGCATACTGGTACACTTTACCATTTGGGAGTACTGAAATGAAATTGTTCACAAATATGTTAAAGTCAAGGGTTCGACGAAAGCTCGTCTGGTCAGGCATTAGTAGAAATATGTTAAAGAGAAGAGGCAATAAAATTGACACTTGAGGGACACCGACACCCAGGGATAATTTGCTTCTATAGTATTTGGTACCTACAACAACCATTTGTGACCTATCAGTGAGATAGTTTTGAAGTAGAGTATAGAACGGGCCCCTAACACCAGTAAGATATAATTTGCGAAGTAATATGTCATGGCAAACTGAGTGGAAGGCTTTGGAAACGTCTAGAAACAAGGCACAGCTAAATAGATTGTGTTCAAACGCAGAATACAAATCATCTGCAAATTCTTCCAGGAGCGAAATTGTACCCCTGCCTTGCACAAAACCAAATTGTCAGTCAGACAAAACTGAAAACTTTCGAATGCACGAAGTCATAACCTCAAGCAACAATTTTTCTATACCCTGAGATATTGCGGGCAAAATAGATATGGGCCGATAGTTCTCAATAATAGATTTCTTTCCTGCCTTAAGCAGTTGTCTAACTAAAGCAGTTTTTAGATTTTGTGGCAAAGTTCCAGTATCTAGGAAGCCATTTAGCATGAAAAGCAGAATATCAGAAAGCGCCTCAAAGTTCCTTCTCAACAAGCTTACAGATATACCATCTACTCCAGGTGGTTTATTCGTTCGAAAACTCGAAATGATCCGCGCAAGGTCAGGTTTCGAAAACCGCGGTAAAAATGCAGATGGTGCCAAAGAATCACCGAGCGTCACATCTTGCCTAGGCATAGATAAAGCCTCTGTTGAAGTCTGACTGAAGAAACGATTGAACAAGTCAGCTGTTTCGACAGGGTTTCCTGGAAAATGTTCTATCACAGATTTTGCAGTCTCGGATTTCCCTCCGAGATGGTTTATCAGCGACCAGGTTTTGCTAGCACTTTTGGATGATTGATTAAATTTGTGTACGAAAAAGCCACGTTTTGCAGCGCGGAGAAGAGCAACTACTCTATTTCTTGCAATCTTATATTCTAATTGTAGGTCTTTATTGTTAGATGTGCGTTTACTTTTTTTCCAAAGCCAATCTCTGTGAGATATGGCTTGCATAATATCGGAAGTAATTCATGGATAGCTTTTCCTGCGCTTTTTATTCCTGAGAGTAGTGCAGGACTGTTCAAAATGTGCTAGACGCTCACAAAAACTATCCTACACTTGGTCTGGGGGCCTACCGTCAATCAACGAAGACCACGTGAAATTCACAATGAGACTGTCAAGTTTCTTTTGATCCACAAACGTATTCAGAAATTCTGACGTGGTTCTGACCTTATCACTTGAATACTGCGTGCCGACGAACGACACACTTAGGGATACACGGCAAGCGACAGCATAGTGGTCAGATAATCTATGAGTGATAACACAAGAAGTGAGCGAATGATTAGGTGCTCGAACCGCAATATGGTCTAAGCAAGATGTCACAAAACGGCCATTCAACATTTCCTCTCTTGTCGGGGCAATCACCGTTGACGTGAAACCATAAGATGCCAAAACGGATAAATAATGTGATGCTAAGGTATTTTTTGGACATAGGATGTTAATATTGAAATCCCCTGCCAGGCAAACTTGATCCACTGATGACCAGCTCTTCAATGCTTCTTCTAGTTACAACACAAAACGAGTAGCGCTATTACTTCGGGGCCGGTATACCGCTGACAATAACAGTTCATAATTTACGCAATGAACCTTTACGGCGAGGCATTCCGAATGCCTTAACGCAAAGTCTGCCGATGATGTGTCATTTTTTGAATTAATGAATATAGCAATGCAGCCGCCTCTACAGTTAGGCCGTGTTATGCTGCAACACCTGTACCCATTTAATAAGAACGTATGTAGGAATTATTCTAACACATTGATTTCTGTGACCACGAAAGCATCTACAAAATCAAGCAAAGATTCAGCTAGCGCTTTAAATTCATCCCCGTGTTTACGTAGACTCTTAATATTTATGTTCACAAGTGTAAAATCACGTGGTGACGTGAGTCCAAAAGATTTCTTGAAAGAGGTGAAATCAGATAATTCACTGAAAGTAGCTGCCATTCTGCATAAGCAATTCTTCTAGTTGCAGCTTCCGGGATCTCACGAATGAGAAAGGCATTTGAATCCTTTTTTGCGTAGATTTTTCTGCCTTTCACCCAGCAGCACTTGAATCCTTTTTTCTTTCGCTGCCATGCGCGTGCGCCAGAACAGGTCCCGATTGATCTTGGTTAGATTGTCGTTGAAGAAAAGGTTCAGGTCTGAATCAGTCACACATAACTGCCGCAGTTTCTTACGCGCATCGAACTACGCCTCTTTCGCTGATACTGTCGAGAAACGGATAAGCACGGTTTGGTTTCCTTCTTTGCTAGGCAGCCGATGGGCTGCTGCAATGTCTGAGATCGAAAAGTTCAGCTCAAGCTTATCCGCAAGGTCAATCATTTTTTCCTTGAAGTTCTCATTTTCTTCTTCTTGTAGCCCTTCAATCTCCAGATTAGATTTTCTGCTATATTGCTCGTTTTCATATTGAAATTCACGTAGAGCTTGTAGTTCATCTGCCTGTGCTTGCACCGTCGCTTTTAATGCGCCAATTTCCGCCTCGTGTGCTGCAGCAAGTTCTGTGCTAGCTTAAACCTGCTCAAGTGCCGACTCATATTGGTTTGACACAAACGTGACTGACTCTTCCAGTTCTCCGACAGTCTTAGACAGCTTCGTGAATTCTGCCTTAAGTAGCAAAAGCGAGTCAACTTTCTGGTGCAAAACTGGCAGTAATGCTAGGCTAGCCTTGATCTGTCGGATATCATGCAGCAGTAGCTGTTCAGATTCAGATATTTCTCCTGCAGGAGCCGCTTCTGTCTGAGAAAGGGCGCGCTTCTTTCCAGTTCGACACGTTTTACAAATCCATGAATCTTTTTTCGCTTGTCCCATGCCCATGTCGGTACTACTACTAACACCGGAACATGACTGTCCTAGGTGGTAGCCGAGTTTACACTCGAAACAACACAGATACCGTCCATCGTCCGGTAGCACTCCATGGCATGCAATGCAGTCGGTACAGTCTTCCAAATCCGACATAGTTCGAGACAAGCACAGTGCAGTCAGCGGCAAAGAAACGATAAGTAAAGGTAATTAACGTCCAGTACCTGATAAAATACACAGCATCAGTGTTGGGCCGTTCGAATCGCCGCCGACTGCCAATAATATTAATAATAATAATAATAATAATAATAATAATAATAATAATAATAATAATAATAATAATAATGACAAAGCCTCAGAAGGCTTGAGTGGCAGTGCCCGGCTGCAGACAGCATATAAATCATGCACTGAGCAGACAATTTGCCAAAGAAAAGAAAGAAAAAAAAAGCATGAGAGAAGAAAAATGAATTCGAAAGTTGCGTTTCCAAAATACACACAAACAGAGAGGAAGCAATAACATGTAAAAGCATAGCATCAAAACAGAATACTGTAACTAACAACGTAATTTAACAACACAAGCTTTCACTATCTTTTTGGAATTAGCAGAGAATACTTTTGTGGGTAACCGGCTAAGAACAGAAGGAACATAAAGTTTTCAAAGACGCTCGCCATAATGGGTTCGCCCTCTAGGCACGAGAAAACGATCGCGAGTTCGCAGATCTTAGCAGGAACAGAAGGTGTGCATAAATCGCTTGTCCTGATGTGCTTAAAAACTACTGTTTCAGAAAAAAATTACGAGAAAAGTCAGGCATATGTAAAAGTTCAAAAACGCTACTATCTTCATTTTGTGCCCTATCAAATATTACTGAATTAAGGGCAGATTTCAGTATACTGTTGACCTTTTTTCGCCAAAAGGCAGAGCAGAAATAAAAGCAGCAAATGCCATCGCGTAACACACTGTAGGCTAAGGAGTATACAATTTGCTTGCGTACATAAATAGGGCAAAGGATCTTAATAGACTGCAGCAAACATGCAACTTCCCGAAGGTGAGAACAGACAAATGACATATGGGTATTCGAAGACATGTCCGAATCGAGGAACACACCTAAGTTGTTGACCTTTGAAACAAGCATGATTGATGGGCATTTGTAAAGAGCACAGTTTGGTCTGCGCAAGCGAATTGACACATCATAAATTATTGTGAAAAATACAAATTGTGTTTTTTGTTAACAATAATTAAGTTATTGCTGAACCATTCCAAGAATAGCTCGCTGTCGTGTTGGTTAAGAGATAATGCTGTCCTGCAGTTCTTATGTCTAGCAATTAAGAGCGTGTCATCTGCGTATTGAAAAACACGGCACAGTTTGCAGACAGATCTCAAGTCACTGACATATAAATTAAACAAAATAGGTGCAAGTATAGATCCTTGAGGAACAACGTATTTAATCTGGAGCATGCCACTTCTATATTTTCTTAACAAAATGAGCTTTGATCGATTGGATAGATAGTTAACAAGAAGAGACAGAAAAGGACCCGTAGACCGATAATTGTGGAGTTTCTATGACAACACCACATGATTAACCCAGTCTAACGCCTTGAACGCATCCAGAAATCAAGCACAATCAAAATAATTTTCTGCAATACAGCTGCTTAGAAAGATCACAAAGTTCATCAAGCGCGTTCAGCGTACCAGGACCCTTAATAAACCTAGACTGATTACCAGAGAACGTGCCATGAGCTTCAAGAAAACTG
The DNA here is from genome assembly GCF_052857255.1 of Amblyomma americanum. Classification (NCBI taxonomy): domain Eukaryota; kingdom Metazoa; phylum Arthropoda; class Arachnida; order Ixodida; family Ixodidae; genus Amblyomma; species Amblyomma americanum. The sequence goes on along the minus strand of NC_135505.1, from coordinate 82,756,304 downwards.
ATCATCACCGTCGAGATGTGTTTTTATAAAAGAAGCGCAATGCATTGTAGGATTGAAATACCACGATAATTTTTTACTTTATTTTTAATCCATTCTTAGAGATAGGGATAACCAGCGCCTTCTTCAAGCCCTCAGGTACCATTTGGGTGGAAATTATGCAATGCAGACTACTTATGATTCCGCTGGAGTGAGACGTAGAAGTAGTCGTCGAAACCCAACTGTTCTTGACAAAAATCGCTACACAGCCCCCTAGCCCAGAGGCACGAGTGAAGAAAAAGCTTGAGTATCCCAAAATCAAAAATTGCTGCGAATGGTTATGTGAAATGTTAATCTCGGTCAAAGCAAAAGCATCAATGGAATAATTTAATACTTGTGACTGCAGAGCAAAATTCGTCCCAGTGCTTCCGAAGGCTGCGAATGTTCACATAAATAACAGTAAAACAATCTACAGTAGTAGTAAGAAAAGTGCCACGAAAAGCGGAAAAATCACGAAATGAAAGCAAACCAGTAGACATTACAAGGAAGGGGGCGATTAAGATAGCCTAAGTCAACACCAATAATTCCGACAAATGCCTAACACGGATGGATGGGTCCGCTTCCTTCCTAAGCAAGTTCTCTGTTGCTTTTTGAAAGGTTCTTAGCGAAGAACAACTTGGAGTGTTTATTGATTTGATCCAAGGATCGGAGTTTTGATCCAGCAAGCAGCCACTTATATCGAATGCTGACGGCTGAAAATCTTACTAGAACGCCGAAAATCTTGCTACCATCAACCTTATAAATAGTTTAGTTTAGGGTGTTTAACGTCCTAAAGCGAATCAGGCCCGTATCACATACTGCGACTGGACCGGAAATATTCGGTGTAGTCGGTGAGGCCGCAGTGCGATTTTCTGCCACTGCTTTCACATGCAACAACGACACAGCAAATTCGGTTGGAGGGACAGGCAAGGTTTGCATAGGCAGTTCATTATTAAACGCGACAGAAACGTCCCATGAATGTGTTCATGATTTTATGACCAGCGTATTTTAGATGCAAGAGAATATTTCGCGTGTTTTGATCAGAATGAGCAGTTTTGCATCCTCCGCGGCAACAGCTCCCACGTGACCCCGCGTCGCACGCCGTTTCAGCGCTTTCCATTGGTCAGTCGCAGAGCGAACACACCGACGCTGCGACTGAATACCAACCGGGCGGAACTAGACCGACGGCCATCCCCAGTCGCAGACCAACGGAATTCGCAGCGTTGCAGGAAAAAATCGCCTGCATGTGAAACGGACCTCCGTCAATGAGGAACACCGTAGTAAAAGGCTACGGAGTTTCGCCTATCTGGGGATTTTAACGTGCACTGACATCGCATATTACATGTGCCGCTAGAATTTCGCCTTAATCTAAAATTCGATAGCCGCGGCCGGGGCCGAACCCTCATCTTTCGGACCAGCAGTCGAGTGCCATAACCACTCAGCTTCCGCCGTGGCTCAGAAACCCAGATTAAGTTGATCTGTTTGTAAATCGCAGAGATCACAATGTAAAAACGATGTTCTCTATTCACGTTCTCACGTTTCCTTGGAAATATAACGAAAGACCACGCGGTTTACCTGGAAGAAGCGGCGATTTTGTTACGTCTCGGAGGGTCCGCAAAGGTTGATTTTACGAGGAGCACCGTCCAGCATGACTGTGGGCGTGCAAACTAATATGTAGAAAACCAAATAATGTTCAAAAGTCTCAGAATCAAAAAGCAATTCACAACTAGTAGTGATGTGATAAGAGAATACGTCTACTTAGGACAGGTAGTGACTGGGTCGTTCCATGAGAGATCAAACTGCCTATAAACTTCAAGCTTTTAATTTTCTCGATGATTACATGTGCAGCGATGTACACTAGGCCAGTAGCGAATTTGGTTTTGTTGAAAAGATAATATTTCAGGACAAAAAATGCTGAACGACTTTGTCGCACAGGCAGCTCCTTTTCGCACACAACTGCGTTTTGTAAATTTACCAATCATGTTGCAATTGAGATAAAGAAGTCATGTTGAATATAATTTGCATTCTGAAAGTACACGTCAGAAAGAAAATGTGCGGCTTTCTTTCGGAATTGTCAGGAAGTTGCCGCATCCTAAGAAAAAAATTGAAAATGGCTCGTCTACGACGAGGCCATTTTCAAGACTTTTTTTTTGCCACATATGCAGAGGACATCTGTTTTAAATATGCAGGATTGACAAGCACCTAAGCTGCTAAAGATTAGACTAATTTCATTGTTACTTAATGTAGAGAAGCTCAAGAAACATTAACATAAATCAGGCTTTTTCAATATAATGATGTTCAAAATTGCATTGCAGAAAAAAAACACCACCCTATTTTCTGAAAAGCTTTCAAAACAAGGCTCTAGAAGGAGGTGAAAAATAACATGAAAGAATATATATTATACTGTTTCCAACAATGTTATCCAAGCTCGAACCTTTTTCTTCCCGAGAACTGCCTGGCAATCTTAAAGGAAGGAGGCGGAAGCCGAATCCGAGCCCATCACTCCTATATATTTTCCCCAAATCCGGAGACCAGAACTTTTCGTCAAGGCAAAGCGCACAAAATTATATTTTTAAGGACAGACAGCGATTTGTGACGTAAGCAGTATTCGGCGGCGCTACCACCGGGTGCGCGTAAAAGCTGGGAGTAGGGCCGGTCGCAATGCACAGGAACGTCGCTGGTCCGCTCTGATGTTCTCCGAAAGGGAGGTCTGTCTTTCACTAAGTAGTGACATTTCTATTTGTCGATAACGAAATATATTTATGTTCAATGTTTATGTGCCTGTGTACACACAGCCGAGCAGCATGCTTTTCGGCAGCCCTTCATAACGGGACTTATTGGCAGCACATTTTTTATGCCGTGTGTCAAATTTAGTGTTAACAAAAAAGGTTTAAATGTTATCTTCCTGCGGCCCTAGCACCCATGAGGTTGCCTTTCATTGAAAAAAACGAATACTGCAATCTAGAATGGAGCGTGTAAGTGAACAACGTCATTTGAAAGCCAATGCACATTTAAAATATCACAATATGTGCTAGCCTGAGGATTTTTGCAATTTAACATTCTGTTCTAGGTCTTATTGTCTTTTATTAACGAACGAACGTATCGTGCACTCATTTGGTAGTCTCCCTGATAGGAAAATTAAAAAAAGACGGTAAACAAGTTGAGCGAATGCCTGCTTTAGCGTAGCTCATCATCATGATTATCATCATCATCATAATCATAATCATCATCATCATCAGCCTGACTGCACCTACTGCAGGGCAAAGGCCTTTCCCATGTCTCTCCAATTAACCCTATCCTTTGCCAGCAGCGTCCACCCTTTGCCTGCAAACTTGTTAATCTCATCTGCTCACCTAACCGTCTGTCGCCCCCTGCTACGCTTACTTTTTCTTGGAATCCACCCCGTTACCCTTAAGGACCAGCGGTTATCCTTTCTTCGCAGTACATGCCCTGCCCAAGCCCATTTCTTTCTCTCGATTTCGACTAGGATGTCATTAACCCGCGTTTGTTCCCTCACCCATTCTGCCCGCTTCCAGTCCCTTAACGTAACACTCAGCATTTTTCTTTCCATAGCTCGCTGCGCTGTCCTTAACTTGAGCTGAACCCTTTTTTTTAGCCTCCACGTTTCTGCTCCGTAGGTGAGTATCAGCATAGCTGTGATAGCCTTAAAGGAGGGAAAAAATGTCCTGCCGCGAAAAGAGAAATCCTAATGTATTTTTAAATCAAACGGTAATTGGAAAAGAAAATTAGCCTGGTGTGGAGTGACAAAGCAAGGGCTAACGGATACACACGGCACCATTTATGCACTGTGCAGTCAAAAACGTGGAGGCATTCCGAAGAGCCGCACCAAGAGCCGCACCCGTTCCCAGCCGCAGAGTCCCTGCCCAATGCCGCTTACATCAAAGATCGGTGTTTGCCCATAAGAAAAATATTTGGTTATGCTCTCACTTCCCGGATAAAGTGCCAGTATTGGGATTAGGGAATAATTTAAGACTAGCGAAGGCGAATTTATTGCTTCTGCCTGTTCATTACGTTATCCTGCCGATGCACAAGAACCTACATGTTTTAGCGTCGATAATATAGTTGCAAACAATAAAATTCAGATTTTGCAGATTTTTTTTCCTGTTCTTTCTTGCCTCCTTGTGGAGCTTTGTTTCAGAAGTTTAAGAAAAATAGAGGGTGGCGATTTTTCATTTTCTTCCTAAACAACGCTGCAATATACAAAAACGCGAGATTTAGGGCAATATTTCTAGCTATTCCCTACATTATTTGACAATTAAAGTGTTACGCACATTTAGCACCTACAGGCTTAGCTATTCCCTTAAACTGGAGGATGTGCTCAATGTCTGCGGAAAAATATTTTTTTAAAAAATACCACAATTTGAGACTTCTGTGATTGGAATTTTTTTGTGTCTAGGAAGCGGCAACTTCCTCACAATGGCGGAAATAAGCCTGACATATTGTTTCTGACCTGTACGCTTAGCGCACAAAATATATTCATCATGGCTCTAACATCTACACTCATACATGACTTCAAATTCACAAAATTGCGCTGTAACATTAAAGTAATAGCATGGATCTAGGCATATCTACATTCAAGCAATGAAAGGGTGGTGGTTAGTGATAAAATATCGGACGAAGTTGCTGTTAGTTCAGGTGCCCCACAAAGGTGAGTTCTAGAACTACTATTGTTTGCAATTATTATAATTGTGATTTTCGCTGCTCTATCGTCTACATTGACGCTGCTCGCTGATGACACTGTGAAGGCGATAGCCTTTAATGACTCATACTAGCGTCCGTCCTTTGCATTTTAGGGAGCGTGACCAGGTCACCTAGGTCGTGTGACCTTGATATGCCAAATGACCTTAAAATGCCATGCGATCTCTCTGGCACGCTCGCGCCAGCTGCTGTTTTCTGTCGTCAAATGAGTACAAGCGCCGCAAGTTCAAATCATTACAATGAGTAGCAATCGGCTTTCGCCTTACTGCAGTTAAGAGATATCTAAGTGCCTCCAACGAATTTTTGTACCAAAATGTTGCTAATACGGCTGGCATGATGCGCTCCAGTGTCACCTTGTCAGAATATCTAAATGGTGTGATAAATGGGGCAAGATTATTAATCTCCGGAAAAGCGCCCTTATGTGTTTTACTAAAAAGGTCACCTTGTAAATTCCTTTACAGCATTAAGTCAAGTAGTTTGTTGTCCCGTCATTGAATACTGTGAGACTGTGGACCAAGCGAGCTCTTTATTCCCGCTGGCAAATATGGCGGCCACTCCTCAAAAGACGAAGATGCGAGATGATGATGAATATTCACAGATGAAGACGAGGGTCACGCACTGTGCTCACACTTTCTCCCCCTATGGGCGAAAACGACCGTCCCGGGCGCACGTTAGAGGGAAGTAGGGCGACGGGTGAAGGGCTTTAAGCGCGACACATGAAAAATCTCTTCACCGCGACAACGCCGGTCATGGGCAGGATGGACAGGAGCAACGCGATAGTTCACGGGGGACGTTTGTTCGAGTACAGTGTACGGACCAATAAAGCGGCTGAGAAATTTTTCGCACAATCCGGGGGTACGCACAGGAGTCCACAGCAACACTTCATCACCAGGAAAGAAACGAACTCCACGGTGTTTGAAGTCATAGGTTGTTTTCCGGGAGGCTTGGCAGGTGTCAGTGTTCAGGCGGGCAATGGTGCGACAGTAGGCAAGACGGGAAGTAAATTCTTCATAGGAAAGGCCGGAAGAGGTTGTGGGGGCAGAGAAGAAAGATGCTTCGAGAGTGAAGGTAGGGGGCGACCGAACACAAGGAAAAACGGGAAGAAACTGGTTGTTCGTTGCACGGCAATATTGTAGGCAAGGGCTACAAAGGGGAGCATGGCGTCCCAGTTGGTGTGGGCGGGGTGAATGTACATAGACAGCATATCTGATAGGGTGCGGTGAAACCGTTCGGTGAGCCCATTGGTCTGGGGGTGATAGGCTGAAGTTGTTTTATGGGCGGTCCGGGAAGCATGAAGAACTTCGGCAAGGATACTGGAGAGGAATGACTTGCCGCGGTCACTGATAAGGACACGTGGGGCTCCATGGCGCAGAAGAATGGCGTTGAGGAAGAAATGGGCAATTTTGGAGGCAGAGCCAGACGGAACGGGGGCTGTTTCAGCGTACCGTGTTAAGTGGTCGACGGCTGTGACGATCCAGCGGTTGCCCGATGAGGTTAGTGGCAAGGGACCGTACAGGTCGATACCGACTTCGAAGGGTGAGAAAGGACAAGGAAGAGGTTGTAGAAGGACAGCAGGAGGAGACGTGGAGCGTTTGCGGCGTTGGCAAGGGATGCAAGATGCAATATATTTGGCGACAGAGGTGGAGAGACCAGGCCAAAAGAAACGGCGCTTTATACGGTCATATGTTTTCTGGAATCCTAGTATCAGCGCGCAGAAGAATGGGCTCCGACGTAGTATTGAGCGCAGTCAGAAGGGCAGTCCCATTGACGAAGTGAAGAAGGAATGCGACGAGGAGAATGCCCCTGGAGAGAAGACGGGGCACGCCTGTGGCGGAAACGTCCCCAGCATGTACGTAAGCAGAAGCAACTGAGATGACATCTTTGGAGCCGGGATAAAGCACATGGTCCGCGGTGTTGATCAAGTGATGAGATGGAATTGCAGGAGCGTCAGAAGCGTCGGAGTCAGCAACTTCCAGAGTAGGAGGGCAACATGTAATGACAGCTTGCGCGGAGTGGAGGAAATCCCAGCCGAGGATGAGAGAGTGAGCACTGGATGGAAGCACAGCGAACTCGATGTGGTGTCAGAATGCCGTTGATAAGGACGCGTGCTGTACACAGACCGGAAGGATGCATGGATTCTTCATTAGCAGCACGGAGAGAAGGAGCGCAATAAGGAGTGCGCACTTTACGAAGATGGGAACACAAAGCCGAACTGATGACGGACGCAGCGGCGCCGGTGTCAATCAATGCGTCCACAATGCTGCCTTCAACATTAACAGCTAACAAGTTCGACGGCAGCGTAGGAGGAATTGAAGGGTGGGCGAGTGGTGCAGCTTTACCTCCGGAAACTGTAAATTTAGTTTTCCGTATTGCGACCAGGTGCCTGAGAGGCTGGACGTAGAGGCGATGAAGAGCGCCGGAACGGTGACGGGGAGCGGCGGCGCGACGAGCGGAGAATCGGCGAGCGGTCGGGAGAAGTCGATCGAGAGAAGAAGCGGGGAGGATCGTTGGGGTGAAACGTTGGCCGGTAAGGAAACGATGAGTATGTGTCGTCGTGATGAGGAGTATTGGAGGCAAAAGTAGGGCGGTAACCACGCGATGAGTAGGTTTCGTCGTTGCGAACGGTACCAAACTGGTTACGCTCGTCGCGCTGACGCTGACGACAAACGCGGGCAACATGTCCACGAATTCCGCAGTAGTAGCAGATAGGGCGAGGCGAAGGCGGCCGCCAAACCGCTGGGTACATTGCGGGCCGCTGGTATAAGGAGGCGACAGTCGGCTGTACGGGCGGCGAATGTGAGGCATAGACGGGAGGGGCAGGACACGCAGCGACCGTGGGCGCACAAAGAGGCACAGATGGTTCGGACGCCGCGGGACGAGTGACGGAAGCGAGCTCGTCCTTGATTAGATCACGCAATGGCGAGGTCGAAGGCCGGTGCTGATGGGAATACAGCGGCGGTAAGGTAGAGCCGTGCAGCTCCTCGCGGATGATGGAGCGGATGAGAGAGCGCAAGTCCACATCAATTGAAAGGCGGGGATCCCAGGCGTCTTGCAAGCGGAGGGATTGGAGGTCGTCAAGACGGTGACATGTGGTGCGGATATCGTTGACTGAGGTAGGGTTTTGGCCAGCCAGCGTGGTAAAAGCAAAGGATCCGATGCCTTTAGGATTGTGACGGACCCGATCGTACTCGGACATGGCACTGTTGACACGTCGACACAGGCTCAAGACATCTTCAATGTAAGACGTGTAAGATTCGCCGGGCAGCTGGGCACGCGCATCTAACTTTTGTTTGTAGATGGCCGGACTGGCACCAACAGTGCCAAAAATTTGCCGAAGCTGCGATGTAAAGTGGGTCCAGTCCGGGATGGTATCTTTATGGTTGACGAACCAAGTCTTAACCACGGCGAATAAATAGAATGGCACGTGGAAATGCTTCATGGCAGAGTCCCAGCGATTGTAGGCACTGACCTGATTGTACTGATCGAGCCAGTCCTTGACGTCATCACCACGGAGACCCGCAAATGTAGGAGGCTCGCGCTGAAGGGTCGTGACGGTCCATGTCGGGTGTCCAGGTGACATAGGAGCAGCGGGGGTATTGGAGTCAGGGTTGCGGGCGGAGGGATCAGCAGGTAGGGGTAGCACACCTGCTGCGGCACCGGCAAGGCCTGCGGAAGCGTCACGGTGTTATTGGTCGACGATTTCCATCTTCGGAGATGGTCCGACCAGGTGACGACCGGAACGGAGCTGCAGTGTGGCGACGGAGAGGACGCGGGATCTAGAGCAGCCTCCACCACTTGTGAGACTGTGGACCAAGCGAGCTCTTTATTCCCGCTGGCAAATATGGCGGCCACTCCTCAAAAGACGAAGATGCGAGATGATGATGAATATTCACAGATGAAGACAAGGGTCACGCACTGTGCTCACAATACACAATACAATATTGACACGCAGCCGACCCGAACGCAGAAGAAGCGTTCGACCCAGTGGCGTTCGTTCTGTTCATCGCTGCCCCGACGGCTCTGCTCTGCTGGGAACGATCGGCTAAGTTTCGGGTGGCTGATTGTGGCATTTTCTCTCTGCGCCTTTGCGCGGTAAGGCAGTAAGCCCGGACTATTTCCACCCAGTCTCCCGGCCAGGGGAGTTCCCTCTGGTCGGCTTCTCTGTCCACTGATCTCCTACCGTTGGAAGCTTTTTTGCGCAGTGGTGTCGGCAGTATCCCTGTCGCGCTGGTGCCTAAGGATGGTGGTGCTATCAGGATGAACAACCCTGGTGCTGTTCGGGCTGCTCTCCAGTCGGCGACTTCTCATTATGAGTCAATCTCAGAGGTTCGCCAGTTTGGACGCGGTGGGATTCTGTGCAGATCGCCAGACCTCCCTGTGTAAGAGATTTACTAAACTCCTCATCCTTTGCCTCCCTTCGGGTAAGTTCCTTCATCCCTTCTCATCTGGCGTGTGCGAAAGGTATTGTACGAGGTGTCGACTCTTCCCTGTCTCCGGCAGAGACTCTTGAGCTTCTGTCGGCTGCAGGTGTTGTTGCTGTGCACCGCTGTAGCCGGGATGTAAACAACGTGCGGATGCCCACTGAATCAGTGATTGCTACCTTTGCCGGCCCTTCCTGCCCCTCAGAAATCAAAGCATGGCCTCTAATTTTTCGGGTAGACCCAATATCATCTCGGCCTCTGCAGTGTAACAACTGCTGGCGCTATGGACATAGCGCTGGCGGTTGCAAATCCATCTTGAGGTGTTGCAACTGTGGGGATGGTCATTCAACGAGCACCTGGACTGAGAAGAATGAGAAGTGTTGCCTTTGCGGTGGTGCGCACTCTGCAAACTACTCAAATTGTCCCTCTCGAGCTCAGGAAATTCAAATTCTGGAAATAATTGACAGGAAACGCTGTTCTCGCCGTGACGCTATTTCAGAGGTCAAAGAACGTGCCCACGGTTATGCCGGTGTGACCGCTCGGCAAGGTGTAATGTTAGACTCAACGCTGTCCCAGGCAATTGCGGCTTCTGTGGAGGCTTCGATGTCTAAAATGGTAGAAAAGATTGTCGCAAGTGTGCCGGAGTGCTTTACAAATGTTCTAGCGACTCAGATTGCACATGCCGTGCAGGCTAGTTTGGCACCTCTTTCGACAGCAATTCCCTCTCCTCTTATCCGGTCTCAATTTCCAGTAGCATCACAACCCCAGGAACAAACTTCTGTCACTTCCGCTGTACCTACCTCGGGTACTTCAAGGGATGTTGATATAATGTATGATTCCGAGATGGTGGAGCCTGATGCGCGGCTTCTTAAGCGCAGTGGGTCCCCCATGTCTCATTCGTTGTCTTCTCAGGGCACCCAGCCCAAATCAAAGAAGAAGCAGCTTGGCACTAAACCCAAGGATACCATTTTGGAGCAGGCAGTTGCTGCTGCTAGACTTTCGCAACCATAGCGTCGTTGCGAGTTCTGCAGTGGAACTGTCGCTCTATTCTTTCCGCTTCCACGGATTTACCCTGCCTTTCTACTCAGCTTAATCCGGATGTCATAATTCTGCAAGAAACGTGGCTTTCAACCGACAAACATTTTCATATAAAAAATTACCGGTCATTTCGCCTAGACCGCCAGTCAAGAGGCGGGGGTTTACTAACTTTAGTCTCTTCAAAATTTTGCCACAGGGCTGTGGTATCTTTTAAACAAATATCTCCTGACTGTGAGATTTTGGCAATAGACTTTGTACTTCCTGGGTGCTCTCCATTTTCAATAGCAAATTGTTATTTCCCCAATGGAGTCCAGGATGTTAGACCTCTGGACTTTTTACTCGTAAACTGTAAAAACCAAGTTCTCCTGGCTGGGGACTTGAATTCTCACCATGTGTCTTGGTGTTTTAGGACTAATTCATGCGGCAAGCGCCTTTGGGGACTGGGTTTCTGATCACAACCTGATGTGCTTAAATTCAGGATCGGCCACTTATCTTCGCTCACACACTCAATCTGTTTTAGATCTCACGTTCATTAGTCCTGGAATCGGCGTATCGAATTGGTCGACAGTTGATAGCGGCACTTCAAGTGATCATATCCCTATTCAATTTGATATCATATGTCGTGTTACTCCGGCGTCTTCTCAGTTGCGGTCACATGTAAATTATGACAGATTTCAGACGGCGTTGCGCTCTGCCCTTTCTCCAGTGTCTAACATCGCCGAGGTCCACCAGTCAGCAAGCATATGTCTGGCTATTGAGGAAAGCCGTAAAAAGTCGGAGTTCCTAGTGAGGCCAACAAAAAGGAATTCTTCTAACTGGTGGAATGCGGACTGTACAAGAGATTACAGGCGGAGGAAGGCAGCATGGAAAAAGCTTCTTCATAACCAATGTCCGAATAACGGGAGTGATTATAAATTTATTGCAGCCACCTTTAAACGCACAGTTTCTCGCGCAAAGGAAAAATATGACTCAGAACACTTCGATTATCTTTCAAAGGCGGGCAACCGACGTGCACTATTCGGTTTTCTACGGTCTAGGAAACAGCTCATGTCCTCTCATAATTTTCAGTCATTAGTTATGTCACCTGTAGAAGCTATCCAGGCGGTTGAATTAATAGCCACAGGCCTGCAAAAGCGGTTCTCGTCTTTACTACCTATGCGACCATTGTTGTTTGCACCAGTCGTACCAAATGATAATGCCTCACAAGTAAATCTATCAGAGCTTTCACAAGTTGTCCAGAGATTGCCAGCTGCTGCTCCTGGCCCTGATGGTGTTACCACAAAGATGCTCAAGATTCTATTTGAAGAGTCTCCCAACTCCTTATTGCACCTAATAAACTACTCTCTCAAACACGCTTGGATACCTTCTGAGTGGAAGCTGTCCAAGGTGATCCCTTTGCTTAAAAATCGGGGTGGAGGCTATGAATTGGATAATATTAGGCCAATTTCTTTAACATCAAACGTGGTAAAGTTGATAGAAAGGTTGTTACTCATTCAGGTGTCAGCCATTATGGACCGCAAAAATATACTCAGCCCGTGCCAACTCGGTTTCCGGCCACGGTGTTCGATATGGAATGTACATACTCATCTTGAGAGCAGAATTCTCCTTGCTCGTCGTCAACGCCTGGTCGCGGCTTTGGTTACGTTAGATGTCGCCAAAGCTTACGACAGTGTAGAACACTCCATCCTGATACATAGGCTACAGTCTCTTCAATTTCCAGATTATATAGTTGCATAGATATCTGCATTTCTTCATAACAGGGAATTCTTTTGCGTCCATAATGGTGTTCATTCAGAGAGGTATAGTCAAACGCGAGGTGTACCGCAAGGAGCTGTTCTTTCTCCTGTGCTCTTTAATATTCTGTTAAGCTCAATTCCTCTCCACCGCCATGTACGCACTTACGTCTATGCAGACGACATTGCGTTTTTTGCTGCTGCGCCGGATATACATTCTCTGTATGGTCTGTTGCAGTCATATTTGAATACACTTGAGCACTGGTTGAGCGCATTACACCTGAAGTTAAATGTTGTCAAGTGCGCCACTCTTGTTTTCCCTCTATTCACTCCTGTAGTGGTCTCTCTCACTTGCCAGTTAAAAATAATACCGCAGGTTCAATCCCTAAAATACCTAGGGGTCATTTATGACAACAAACTCACCTGGCGACCTCACATTGACCATGTCGCGGAGAAAGGGGCTCGTGCCGTGGGCATGTTACGGAGATTGTCATCACCGGTACGGCATGCACAGAGATGCGCTATTAATGATCTACATAATGTATGTCAGGCCAATTTTAGAATTTGGATCAGTGTTGTTTTCAGGCTCGGCTAAATATAAACTTCGCCCTCTCGTCCTTTTAGAGACGGAAGCACTTCGCATGTGCCTCGGTCTTCCAAAATTTGTGGCTATCAATGTGCTGTACCTTGAAGCCCGCATTCCGTCTCTATTATCACGACTTCAATTTTAACTGTGCAAACTTACCTCAGGATCTATGAATCCCATTTCCACCGTTCCCAAAGCATTTTCTGTTCTCAGCCGACCTCCTTTTTTGGTGTCCCCTGGTCTCGTTTCAATTCCCCTCAGGTAGTGTTTGTGCAAAGATTACTTCAGCCTTTAGATGTAAACATTTATGATATCCTTCCTGCGCTTCGGAATGGGCCCACTATCCACATTGTTTTCGAGGACATATTCCCAAAAAATGCAAAACTTTTGCCACTGAGTATTCTAAATGGTCTTCTAGAAGATCATCTGAGGACCCTACCTACAGATATAGCAATAGCCACTGATGCATCGCAATGCAATGAAAAAGCAGGTGTGGGAATATTTAGCTCGCATTTAGACTGGTCCTTTTCTCTGCGCCTTCCAGATTTCACCCCTAATTTTCATGCAGAGTTTCTAGCAGTTGTACTTGCTCTACGCAAGCTAGACCCCTCTATTACAGCAGTTGCAGTAATTACTGATTCTTTATCTTTGTGTTCGTCCCTCGTTGCACAGGTTGACGGTCCCATTTTATCAACTTTCTTATCCCTACTTCCTCCGCATTTGAGCCTTGTTCATTTAGTATAGGTTCCCGGCCCCAGCAGTGTGACAGTAAATGAGATTGCTGATAATCTCGCAAAGGCTTCCCTCAGCGGCCCCGTGTTGCCAATCATCCCGGCTACAGCCTATATTACAGCATCTAGATTTCGTCGACGTGCGTTTTTAAGCACGCAAGACACATCACTTTTAACATCGGCGGATTATGAGCACCTTAAATATAATTGGAACAGAAAAATTTGTTGCTCTCTGCAGCTTGAAGTATCACTGACGAGGCTGCGCTGCCGCATCCCCCCTCTAAATTTCTATTTACACAAGTCCGGTTTGGCGCTCTCTCCCCTTTGTGCATTTTGCCGTGAGCCAGAATCTATTGAACATTTTTGGCTGTATTGTCGCCGATTCAACTCACTGAGAAAAAGGTTGCTGGAGGAGCCCTTGCAGCATCTTGGCCTTAGTTTGAGCAGCCCGCTCTTGCTATCAATTGACGCCACCAAATTTGGGTTCAGCCACAGATCTGTTTGTACCGCTGTTCAAAATTTCCTGATAGAATCTCACCGACTGCCTTGCTAAGTGCTCCAACCTTTTCTTTTCTATCAATTATTACATTTTGACTAAATCATTAATATTTAATCCTTCTCTTTATTATTATTCTTAAAATTTTAAAATCAAAACACTCATCCTTTTTCTGTTCATGACGAAAAATTCACCGGTGTTGCGCTCCCACGTGCTTTTCTTTTTTGTTAACTGCGTTCAGGTGAATAGCCACCCGATTCTTGGCCGATCCCCCAGTGTGGGTATGTGCCATCTTTTGATAGGCTAACAACAACAACAACTGGGTGTGTATTTAACTTGTGGACTGTGTTGGCATCATTGTCATCATCATCATCAGCCTTACTACACCCACTGCAGGGCAAAGGCTTCTCTCATGTCTCTCCAATTAACCCTATCCTTTGCCAGCTGTATCCACCCTTTGTCTGCAAACTTCTTAATCTCATCCGCCCACCTAACCTTTTGCCGCCCCCTGTTACGCTTACTTTCTCTTGGAACCCACTCCGTTACCCTTAAGGACAAGCGGTTATCTTGCCTTCGCATTACATGCCCTGGCCAAGCCCATTTCTTTCTCTTGATTTCGACCAGGATGTCATTAACCCGTGTTTGTTCTCTCACCTACTCTGCCTGCTTCCGATCTCTTAACGTTACACCTATCATTTTTCTTTCCATGGCTTGCTGCGTTGTCCTTAATTTAAGCTGAACTCTTTTCGTTAGCCTCCACGTTTCTGCCCCGTAGGTGAGTACCGGTAAGATTGTGCTGTTGTACACTTTCCTCTTGAGGGAAATTGGTAAACTGCCACTCATGATCTGCGAGAATTTGCCATATGCGCTCCACCCCATTCTTATCCTTCTAGTCATCTCCCTCTCATGATTCAGATCAGCTGTCACTACCTGCCCTAAGTAGATGTATTCCGGCACAATTTCTAGGCTCTCTCTGCCAATTGTGAACTGTTGTTCCCTTGCTAGGCTGTTGAACATTACCTTGGTTTTCTGCATGTAAATTTTTAGACCCATCGATCTGCTCTGCCTGTCTAACTCATTGATCATGATTTGCAGTTCACCTCCTGAGTGACTCAGCAAAGCAATGTCATCAGCAAATCGCAGATTATATAGGTATTCTCCATTTATTCCTATTCCCAACTGTTCCCAATTCAGGCCACGAAATACTTCCTGTAAACATGCGGTGAACAGCATTGGCGAGATCGTGTCTCCTTGCCTGACGCCCTTCTTTATTGGAATTTTATAGCTGACTTTATGGAGGACTGTAGTAGCTGTGCAGTTGCTATATATATCTTCCAGTATTTTGACATAAGGCTCTTCTACCCCCTGATTACATAATGCCTGTATGACTGCTGAGGTTTCCACTGAGTCGAATGCTTTCTCGTAATGAATGAAAGCTATACATAGAGGTTGGGTATATTTTTCGCATTTCTCTATCACTTGATTGATAGTGTGAATATGGTCTATTGCGGAATATCCTTTACGAAAGCCTGCCTGATCATTTGGTTGATCAAAGTCTAACGTTGCCCTGACTCTATTAGCGATTACCTTAGTAAATACTTTGTAGGCAACGGATAGTAAGCGGACCGGCCTGTAATTTTTCGAGTCCTTGGCGTCTCCCTTCTTAAGAATTAAGATAATGTTTGCATTCTTCCAAGCTTCTGGTACAGTCGAGGTCTTAAGGCATTGCGTATACAGGGTGGCTAGTTTTTCTAGCACGATTTCCCCTCCATCCTTCAGCAGATCTGCTGTTACCTGATCCTCCCCAGCTGCTTTTCCCCTTTTCATTGCTTCTAAGGCTTTCTTTACTTCATCTTTCGTTACTGGCGGGATGACGCATTGCTATGCACTGCTGTCTTTCTCATTAACGCTCTGATTACAATGACTACTGTACAGGTCTGTGTAGAACTCTTCGGCTACGTTAACTATCTTATCCATATTGCTAATGACATTGCCCTGCTTGTCTCTTAATGCATACATCTGGTTTTTACCTATCCCTAGTTTCCTCTTCACTGTTTTTAGGCTACCTCAGTTCTTTATAGCATGCTCGATTCTCTCCATATTAAACTTCCTTACGTCGGCTACCTTGCGCTTATTTATTAACTTTGATAGCTCTATTAGTTCTATGCTATCGGTAGGGTTAGATGCTCTCATGTTTTGGCGCTTCTTAATCAGATCTCTCGTCACCTGAGATAGGTTCCCGCTATTCTTTCGAACTGTCCTACCGCCTACTTCTACTGCGCACTCCGTAATTATTGATGCCAGATTATCGTGCATTGAATGAACATCAAGATCATCTTCGTCAGTTAAAGCCGAATATCTGTTTTGCAGTGCAGTCCTAAACTCCTGTGCTTTCCCTCTTACGGCTAACTCGTTAATGGCGGGTTGAGTTTTGAATTTCCTACCCAGGAATGCCATGTGTTTTTCTTTAGAAACCAAGGAATTACTATACACAACTAGCTTAAGACCTGTGCTGGAGCAGGCGTGCACAGCATGGGATCGTAAAAGTAAAAATAATATCGAGAAATTAGAAAAGGTCTAAAATCTTTCCGTCCGTTTTTTTATATACTTACAGCAGAAATTTCAGTGTGTCAGCAGCGCAGAAGTCGTGGGGATTGGTTTCACTGCAGAAAGGAAGATACCTACTTAGGCTAAAATTCTTCTACCATATATATATTATAAAACAGGTATTTAGCGTGACCATTACGCATTTCCGCCAGACCATATATCTTCAAGAAGGGAACAAATTTCAAAGGTATACAAATTTAATGCTGAACTGATTTACTGCAGATGCCATTTTTTTCCCGAAAACAATACATGAATGAAAATATTTGCCCGAGGAGCTTGTTTCAACAAAATTTATTAAATCATTAGCCGCACTGCTGGAGTTATATGCTTGTGTTTGTATCAAATCATGCTGCACTGTATTTTCTGTGAAATTTTTATTTCTCTTTTCCTCCCACCACATCGTAAGAGTTTTTTGCAACTCTCTCCCCCACAACTGTAATGTCAAACAGGTGCTGTGGGTAATGTGATAATTAAAAAAAATAATATGTATTAGCCCAGCTAATCCAGGATATACAAAGCGAAAAGCGAGATTGAGGTCTCCACTGACCCATGGAGCCGGTTTTGCGCGTTTCATTTCGTGAAAATGAACTGAGTTTGCTAAGTTGTCAACGGCAATGAACTCTATGAACGCCGTTGGCTCACTTGTTTCTTTGGTCAACGCCAATGAAGTCTATGAACACCGTCGGCTCACTGGTTTTGTTTGGTTTTTGATCCTTTTGCCGCCGTTTAGCAAGGCGTGCCTCTCTTGATTCTGGCGTTTCAGCCGGTTGTATAGCCTTGCACTTTTCATATCTCCGCTGCTTTTAAGCCAACTCTCACGCTACCACTTCTGGGTCTACTTCGCCTCCTTCCATGGCGAAAGGACAGACGACGGAGGCAGCGCGCGGCGGCAATGACGGCGGCGGCAGCAGCGACCACCCGCGCTCCGCGTGACATCACTCGGTTTCGCGCATGCGCAGCTGTGGCAAATCTGTAGTGTGGCTCACGCGAAGCCCATTGTTGACGAGCCTAGTGAAGATCTTCGTTTCAAAAATAAATATATTTGAAAGCCAGTGACGCCTGAAATTATATGGCGCGTGCTTTATTTCGGAAAACATTTTCTCTTTGTAGATGTGGCGGAAAATTGGTGGGCGCGATGAGGCAGAAATATAGGCGTTAAGGGCATTCCCTTGACAAAACTTTCTAACCCACCGTTTATAGATCCTTTCACGTGTTTTAAAAAATCTAACATTCTGATGTATATCTTGTTAACATAGATTCTAAAGGGGCCTTTAAGGATCGGTCTGCTGGGGAATGTTAAAAGCCTCCGTTTAAATGCAGCTACTTCCGACGCTTTGTGATGTTTCCAGAAGTGACTGCACCTGTTTCACGGAAACGGGTCCCTCAGGATGCGTTTAGTCGTCGACGTCTAGTCCTCAGCTTAATACTGCCTTGGGCCCGGTGGCGGAACCCCTATTACGACAACTCGGTCTCCGTGTTTGTCGGCCTTGTGGATATCTGGCATGGCCCCAGTCGCTAATCTCCTATGCCCGTGCTGACAAGGTGAACCGAGGTGCTGCCCAAAGACTCAGTATAGATTAAGTCAGGATGTAAAATGCCTAATTGAATAGAGTTACGAATGAGAGGTGGCATGCGAAACTATTGTCAACGCAAGCCTCAACTGAGTGCATGCCCACGCTTGCCCACACAAAATCGGCATTTTCGCATCGATCTACAAGTCTGAAGAACGCCGCAACATCCTCCTTGTACACGCCATGCTCTGCAGAAGTAGACCTCTCTTGTAAAGGCCGTTGCGCCGAATGTCCTGAGGTCATGGTGGCGGTCATCCACGTCTACCGAGGAGGGTCGCCTGAAGAAAGTTTAGTGACACAAGCTTTGCCTCATTGATTCTCGGTCTCGCTTTCTTTAAGTCACAATTATCTACGTTCACAATAGTGACAGGCACATCACAACTGATTCCAGTTCACACCTCTTCTTGCCTGTTCTGCTGTCCGTGCGAACAATGAGCATATCTTCAATCTTATGACTTAGCTCAACAATTTGTGTCTTCAGGGACACTACAAAGCATTTATCACCGCCAGGAAGAGCGCGCAGTGACGGACTACGGCCGCCGCAATGATAAACGGACGAAAGACTAATTTGCCCATTCTTAGCGGCTCGAGCAAGTATACATGAACGTTGCCACGCTCCATGCGGAGCGTGCCGGCGAATTTTCGTGGCGATAACCTAACGTTGCCGAAGCGTACAACGGCAAGGTGACCAGAAACTACCCTTTTTTGAAAATGGCACTCTAGAGAATTTGTGTTTTTTGCTATACATGCACCATTGGGCTTATCCTATTTTTCAGAAAGTACATTTGTTTCCTTTGTGTATTAAGAATACTGCCACGGAGCGCTGCAACACACTAAATTTGTTCTCTTAAAACGTCTACAAGTAACGGACAGAAGCCGTTGCAATGCCCTGTTTCGAATCTTTTTTCCTACTTTTTATAAAATGTTTGAACGCATCAAGACTGCAGTAGTTACCGACATGCTTTAGCGATTGGAATTACAGGCGAGACATTGGATGCTTTTCGATTAATCAGTTGTATTAAGAGTGAATAGAAAATTACGAATGTATATTATGGCTACACATGTCCAAACTAATAAAAACGATTGAAATCATAAAACAGAAATTCCATTTTCCTTGCAACTATGAGAGATAAATTACTGCAAAGTCGTCAAATTGAGCTCGACTTGCGAGCGTGAAGAGCAGTTCTTATTCAAGAGCAATGAAACTATTTTGCCTATATCGTATTGCAGAATTGCAGAGTGCAGAGAGCGTTTTGCTGTTTTTTTTCGAAAATTGTACACTTAATGATAGTCAAATTTAATGACAGTCAAATTTGCCCAGCCAACAGATTACGAAGATTTTTGGGTAATAATAGAGCTATTCGCGAAATCAATGTGGCAGGAAGCACAGAACACTCTTAGTTGTATTGAAAAATTTGTGTAATTGATGAAGATAGCTGGCTTTGCGGCTTTTTTAATATCACTAATTATAAATAACGACTCTGTAATTTGTGAATCGAAGGTGAAGGTGACCCTAAATACACTTACTGCGTCCCTCAAGCTACCCTAATTCCATAGCCACCATTGATGCAAGGCGGTTACAATATGACCATAGGAGGAGCATTTTTGATAGAGCCAATGTCTTGTCTCTTCTGTGTCAATTACTTTTGCAGCATATATGCATAGATGGTTCTAGGCAATAAACGAACCAGTGGATATTTAGCTACGACGTTCTGAAATTCAGTATATTTACGTCGAAAACATGTTTCAAAAAACTGCTGAAATTAAGAAACATTTTTTTTTGCTTCTGCAGATTAGAAAACTGGTTTCGTTTTTTATCGGTGCAAACAAATTTAAGCTTGAATTGCGTTTCGAAAACCTACACGCACAAATATTTTGCGTGTTCCGGAAACATATTGTTCTGAATATCTAACCCGGTCACCTCGATCAACGGCTGAAACTCAAGGCTGCATTCTTTTCGCTGCCTGAAAATTATATGTATAAGTTCTCATTCGGCGTTAGGTAGAACATATCCAAAGGCTAAAAATCTCTCGACAGGAACTTTTGTATCAGATCAGCTCAGTTATGTTTTATTTCCTTAAATCCTTGTTTAGCGATGAGTTATTAAGCAAGGGTGGGATGTGTAAACAGTTGTTGTTTTACGGCACTGAAGGTGATAAATAAAACGGTTTTCGAAAATCATGCTACCACAAAAATTTAATACAGTTGGTTTCTTTATGATGAGAGCCGGCGGCGTGCGGCTTGTTCACTTATTTTTGTGACATGAGATGCTATCAGATTTATTTCAAATAACCGCAGCCACACCGAAAATTCTTCTACAATGTTTGATGTTATTGTAGCTGCTGTTGGCGTGTTATTTAAAGGTTCTTTGCGAGCTTTAAATTGAGCGCGCCTTAGAGTGGAGGTGACGATGTTTTTCGAAGACCACCGAGAAAGTATGTTGCTAGCGGCGCCGGTAATTACATTTTTTTTCTTTTTGGACTCAAGACAGCAGAATAAGGAGATCTTTTCAGTGCACCTCAGACTATTTCTCTGTTCTCCACAGCGTTGTTTTCACCACGTGACAATATATTAAAACGGTGCTCTAAAATATCATAGCGTTGGTCGTTCGTCTCCGTAGCTTCTCGCGAAGAAGAAAAGTCTGCCGCATTAGGCAGGATGCCCTGAGATGGGCTAAAGTCGGGACCTTCCCGAGCTCTGGCGAAGCCCTCAGATGAATGAACGAATAGTATCAAGTAAAAAAATTCATCCGTCGACTCGCCGCCAGTTTCATCATGTTATCAAGACTCATTCAGGATTTATCATCACTTAGGGTTTACCACAAGTGCTTTGCGGACAGGCAGCAAACTGTAACTAATGCGATTTCATTGTTGGTGGCTTTCATTTTGTGTCGTACCACTGAGGGCATTACTTGTGCAAATCGCCTATGAAAACAATGATTAGAGTGCTGTTGTATCACGCAAATATGGTACCTCATAAGCCCTTAGAAATGATCCGGGTGGGCACCTAATGCGCTTGAGAATATCTTGTAATTCATTAAAATTTTCATGTAGCGTGACGCAACGATCTCCACAAGTGTGGTGACTTTGACCTCTGCAAGATTTTCGTGGGGCGGAGCTCCCTCTTGTCACGTGACCTAGCATACTGCGCACGTCATTTGAATGGAGATATAGTTCTGCAGGATAGATTTGCGCAGTCATATGTGTGGAAGGCAACACAGCGCCTATGTTAGCGGCGGAAGAGCGGGTGAAAGGATGCCTGTTTTTCTGCACGTCGCTGTAGCTTGAAGTTGTCTCAGACTGGTGCTGGTGGTCTCATCGCCATCTTAGTCCCAGCTGAATTCGGCTGTTTTCACCGCTCACGAGATTGGCGCTCTGACGAAACCCATAACTCACACCCCAGACACGGCGTACAATTATATTGCGCGCACATGTAACGATTAGGCCGCGCTCAACTTGCTTCTCGGCTACTACAAATCCGTGCTGACAGGCCCCAGCAGTGTTGACTTTTGAAAGATGACAAGTACAAGAGACGTCATCGCTGAAGAATTTGAGCATCACAGTTGAAGACGCATTAGCAGTCGACTGTCGGTGGTTTTTCATTTCGGACTGCGATTAGATGAGAGCACTATGACCTGCATTGTAACTGCGTAGGCCACAGAAAAAATCCCTCTGCACGTCACTGCAACTGCTGCTAGGCAATTAGTCAAACAAGACGAGGATGACGAAGTGGCGATATAGGGATAACGTCCGTGTTCAACGTATCCTACTCGTACTTTTTTACCTCTAAAAGGTTGATTTTCTAGCAATGCAGCGCCTCTGTCTTTGCACTTTCCCGTAGTGGGTATGTGCCATCTTTGTTTCAGGTTAATTTATCAGCTAGCGTTGCATCAAAGAGTTTCGTCGGACAGCGATGACATAGTCGTGCTGTTGTCAAAAGAAGGAAAACAGCAAAAGAACGCACCATATGCACACTCTTCACTTTCGAGCATGCAGAGACGGGACGCCTGAAAGAAGAGACACGCCTTTGATGCATACAGGAAAACGCCTGGCTGATGCCTTCACGCGACTGCGTAGATACGTAGCAGATAAGTCATAATATTGGTATTTGTAATTTAGCAATGATAACCTTAAGCGACGAGCCGCTTTGCATTGCGCGGTGTGGTACGTTTGAAACGAGGACGCTGCACGTGTAGGTTGCTGTTCTGTTTGTTGGCATGGATGGCTTTACCTGGCTGGACGTTTTATTGCCTGCTGCTTTTGTGAATCCTCAGCTATCTTCGTTACTGAATGCCGTCGCGCCAACTGGAGAAAAACTCGTTCTAGCGCACAATTCCAGACATCCTGAACAGGACCAGTGCGGCGCTAACCTGAATGCCCCGAATTTAGCTAAACTCGGGATCTGGAAAAGCTCTAGCGATGCCCTGAGGTGAATGAAGTAATGTTATAACGACCAATTAAAAACCCAGCGTTCCGTCAGCCTCACTGAAATATCAAGAATCACTGTAGCTTTATAGCCACTTGGGTGTCGCGTCTTGTGCTACGCAGGCGATCGACAAAGCCAGATTTACGCAATACCTGTCAGTGCCTCCTATCATTTCTTTGTTGTTCAATTTGGTGCATTACTTGGAAGAGCAATTTATTAAAACAATGTATTTTACTACACATCTAATGGGACTTCATCAGAATTTTTACAATGGCAGATGCCTAAAGAATGCAGTTTAGAATAATTTTTAATTCAATGCACTTTCCCTTTTACCGGGAGGAAGCGCTAAGCGGTTGCGAGCGCAAATCGCAGCCAGTACAGTCTTCAGCTGCACTGACTATGAATTCATGAAAATATCTTCCGGCAGGTGAAGCTTCCGCTTGTCACATGAATGAGCTACGGTTTATTAGGTCAGCTTTGGACAATTATGTCTGAACAAACATCACACTGCGAAGGCGTAGTAGAGGCGAAAATCGGTTGTTTCTGGGTACCTCGTTGTAGCTCCTTTGGCTTTGGTATTAAGAAGACTGAATTTGGCTATTTTATCGCCAATGACGACGTTTGGACTTTGCAATGGTGCGATATATATATATATATATATATATATATATATATATATATATATATATATATATATATATATATATATATATATATATATATATATATATATATATATATATATATATATATACCGATGGAAAATCGACGGTCCAGGTGTGAAATATGCATGCATTTATCAATTTCGCCATACCGATGCCAAATGCAGGAGTACGCCCAAGAACCTATGATCATCCCACTTACAAATTTTCGCTGCTTCTTTGCACTTCGGGAACTAGGTACGGATCTTAGGTTTCGTGCATTTTGATGCTTTTTAAACTGCGTCAGTCTAATGTGAATGCAGTCTCTGAAGAATGATTACATCTCAAATAGAGCCAACTTTGTAATGTGAGATTGAGGGTAAACATGGCTGAGCTGCTGCTTGCTTGTGATTATGTGTGCGAAATTTCAGCTGTTTAAGATGATATATGTTTCAACATTACACGAAACAACGGCGCAATGATTTAAAAGAGATTTTAGCAAATTCTCTCGAATCTAATTTTCTCCGACTCAGGTCGCAGCTATTTGACAGGTGCGTACTCTCGTGCAGCATTCTCTTTGGCAAAACTTTCTTTTTTTCAGAAAACAAGCATGCCTGAACACACACACAATATTCACAAAGTAAAGAACTTTCCAGCCAAAACTAACAAGCTAAGCTGGCCTAAGCAAAACAGAATTTAATTTATGGCTGTACTAGTCTTGGGAGTTCAATTTTTTTTTTGTATGACAGAAACTTTGCTTCACAGAAACTGGTGGTGAATGGCGTACGTTTTTCAGCTTCCAAGTGTTTAGTCAATGCCATAAATGATGCTGCTTTGGTTCAGTGCCCACGCATCTCGCAACCATTTAACTGAGAGAACATACATGGTTTCTTTTCTTTTCGCAGAATGCTTGGCTCAAGCAAGATAATATCGTCCATTAATAGATCACATCTGGGTTAGAGTTTACTGTATCCTTTATTCCGATGTATGGCGGGGACGATAAGTGCTCTATGTCCTTGTGGTACGACGAAGAAGGAAACGCTTCGAAAGAAGCATGGTCGGCCGCAGACTTCGGTAAAGTGAGTTACTACTTCTACGCCGCACGCCGGAGACGCCCGTTATACGACTCAGAGTAGCCCGGTTGTTAAAAGAATCGGAGGCCACGCATTGCTTGCTTTTCGTCTGTAAGCGATTTATGCTCGCAACATAGTCTCCGCTGAAGTGGGTCGTTGCCTATGTCGTCATGCAGCCAGCGGAGTGATCTTTCCGAACAGCAAAAATGACTCCGAAAATTTGTCGCTTATGTTTTAAATCCGACTCGTCAGTAATATTGACATTTCCTGACGCTCGAAGAGACGGACCAAGCTGCTGTCTCCGTCGCCATGACAGGCCCTAGATGAATTCGGGGGCTTTCAAAATTCACGAGTTTGGCCCGAGTTCGCCTGTGGATTAAAACCATGTCTCACACCCCAGGCGTGGTGTGAAATCCTTATGCACTTATACGACAAAGCTGGACGACGCCCAACGTCCTTGCCGGCTACAGCAATGCCGTGCTGACAGGTACAGGCAGCTATAGAACGTTAAAATACGACAGGTTCAACGGTTATGATCTTTTGTGAATCTGAACATCGCTGTCAAAAACACATAACGCGTTGACTGTTTTTGTTTTCTCATCTAATACTGATGTTTCATAGAAACGCTATTGCCTGCATTATAACAACGGAGCACAAAGCAGAAGCTGTCGGCACGTTACTGTAGCTGCTTGCACGGCGCTGACCACGAGCCTCGGAGGACGACAATGACCAAATGGTGGTCATTGGCATTACACAGCTCTTCAGTTGGCATGGCCGACCTGTCATCAAAAGAAGCGAAAAGATTGGCGAAAAAAACACCCTGTTTGCACTGTCCTCCTTCGTTTGTGGGAAGACAGAAAATTCCGTAAAGAGGAGACACGCTTTATATGTGCCAGAAAAGGGGCGACAAGCGCTGTCCGTCGAGAGGCCAAATATTTGAATGCGTGAGTGATATTTTAGTGTCTGAGGCTTGTGCGCGCTCCCTGCTGTCTTCGTTAGCTGAATGCCGTCGTGCAACTGAGGAAAGGCTCCGACGAGGTGCAGGACACGAGGCATCCTGCATAGCAGCTCAGGCGGCATGCTGCAGGCGAAAAACAAAGAACAATATCAGAGTAAACAGGAAAGCAAACAAAGCAATGCGGCAGTATGTGTTTAGTGAATTCATCTTTGAATCATGCGAAAAGCCTGTGACGTGAGGCGCAGCAGTATAGCAAATAATAACAATATAGATTGTAAAACCAACTCTTACATGAGCTTTTTATACCTGACTGTTAAACCTAATGTATATAGAGCTAGGTTTTGGTCTGGGTACATGAAAATGCCCAAAGCATGCCTTCTGAACATCATTATACAACAAAGAAAAATGCACATTAGAGCCCTTGCTTGTATGTCAAGGGCATTTAAGCGTTTTCACCGCATTTTTGGGTATATGCGGACTTGGTTTAGCCTACCGGAGCCACCAGGTGCCAAATAAATAGGGTTAAAAAATGAAAGAACACAATTCGTATTGTGTGCGCCTGCCCGCATGCATCTTGAAAGCTTCAAGCGGGGCGAAAAACGAAAGATAATTCAAGGAGAGGATAGGACGAAGCGTTCGGAGCATGAAAAATAACGGCAAGCGTTAAAAGCAATCAATAATGCGATGCAGACGGGTAAACACCTTTCACGGCAGAGCACTAGACTAAGGAGCAACATGTGCACATGCAGATTTTGCAAGTACGGAATTATTCTGCCTGTAGGGCATAAAAGATGACAAAGCGTACCTCGTTTCCCGTTTTCACGCAAACAAACCACCAATATTTTTCTTTCAATTTTGAGTACGGAGATAGTATTGCATAATCATCCGGGCAATTATTTATAATGTGGTAGTACAGCTGTTCTTCCAAGGGAAAGAGAAAGGCTTCCACCGAAATGCAGCGTTTCCTAGACCTTGCTGGTTCATCTCCTCTTGGGGAATAAGGCCGGACGGAGCCAATATTGTGTTTTCTCTGGCAATGTAGACTAAACGTTGAAGGATCACCACTGAGCACTATTCAAAAACTTTGCTGAGAAGATTAGACACGTCATTGGATTGCGTCACTAAAGGTTCTTCCTTAGGGTTCATGTAAAAGAAAAATGACGTTCAGTTTGCATAGTTAGTCTATATGACAATTGTTTGCACCAGCACTTCTGTTTTCACTTCGGTTCCAGTGCTCGGATTCATTGCTCACGGATGAGAGTTGTTCGAATGGCATCATCATCATCAGTAGCCTGACTACGCCGTTTGCAGCGCCAAGGACTCTCCCAGAACTCTCCAACTAACCATTTTCTTAAAACGGATGCTTGGGCGAGTTGGTAAGTCATTTTAAACAGAACCTTCTCCAGTGGCGTTGACAATAATAATCATCATTATCATCAGCCTGACTATACCTGCTGCAGCGCAAAGGCCCCTCCCAAGTCTCTCCAATTAACTCCATTCTTTGCCAGTTGCACCCATAATGTGCCTGCAAACTTCTTAATCTCATCCGCCCACCTAACCTTCTACCGCCCCCTGCTACGCTTACCTTCTCTTGGAATCCGCTCCGTTACCCTTAGGGACCAGCACTTATCTTCCTTTCGCATTACTCGTACATGACCTGTCCAAAGCCCATTTACTAGGATGTTGTCGGAGCTAAGGCCAGGAAGAACCAGCTCCTGCAGTGTTGAGGTTCAAACTGTTTATTTTCTTATTGCGCGGCTGGGGCTGCGGCGTCCTAGGCCAACTTTCTCTTTCTTGTCCGGCGCCGTGTGCCATGGCCTGCGAGCCGAGTGCGGCGCGAGGGGCGCTTCAGGGCTAGGGGCCTCAATGCCAGCGCCGCCGTTCCCGGGTGGAGACAACTTAAGCGACGTCGCCATATTGAATCACAACTTTCCTCTCCCATATACCGCGAAATGCTGACTGGTAGCCCAGTGTAGCTCTCGCTGCAAAAGGCCTTTCAAGTTAAAGCACTTTGAAGCACGCCGAGAGCATGAACCGCGCTGTTACAAACGCTAGCGCCGCTGAAGTTGTCTCCACCCAGGCGCTGGCATGGAGGTACCCTATACAGGGCTTCCCCCCCCCCCCCCCCCTCCACGTAGAGCGGAAACCACAGGATGCTCTCAGCGGATGTGCTTGCAAGAAGTTGCGCACAATGGCGGCACAGTCAAATCGAAAGTGAGCGGAGAGCCAACAGGCAAAGGGGTGACAATGCAGGCTGGTTGGAGTCGGTCAGCAGCCACGACTTCTTCACTGCCGTTGACGCCTAAAGTGAAGGTATTCTGTGCACGATGGACGACTCAGAACGGTCCACAGTAGACTGGCGGGAGGGCACCGCGTTTGATCCCTCGCCCACGCTGCCCGCTTCCGGTCTCTTAACGTTACACATATCATTTTTCTTTCCATGGTTACCTGCATTGTCATTAACGTAACCTGAGCCCTTTTCTGAAGCCTCCGCGTTTCTGCCCCGTAGGTGAGTACCGGTAAGATACTGTTGTACACTTTTCTTAACATGGATATTGGTAAACTGCTATTCATGATCTGAGAGAACCTATCATATGTGTTGCACACGATTAGTATCCTTCTAGTTATTCCCCTCTCGTGATCCGGATCAGCGGCCACTTCCTTCCCTAAAAGTATACGTATTCCTTTACCACCTCCAGTACCTTGCGCTCGCTAGCAATTGTGAACTGCTGTTTTCTTGCTAGACTGATGAGCATAATTACTTTTGTTTTCTGCATGTTAATCTTTAGACCCACCGTTCTGCTCTGCTGTCTAACTAATTGATCATGATTTGCAGTTTACCTCCTGAATTAGTCAGCAAGGCAATGTCATCACCGCATCGCAGATTATTTACGAACCCTCCATTAACTCTTAGTCCCAACTCTTCCTTATTTCGGCCTCGCAATACCTCCTACAAAAAGGGGTTGATTAGCATTGGCGAGATTGTGTCTCTTGCCTGAGGCCATTGCATATTGGAGTTTTATTGCTTACTTTATGGAGGACAGTCGTAGCTGTGCAGGTAGCTATAGTAGCTGATCACAATATATGGCCACAAACTTTCATTCATCCAGTCATTCATCTTTACGCGACATCTTTACTGAGGTCTGCTGCACAGACAAAAAGCAGATGAAAACAGCTTGACCGGGGCTGTGCCCTGTTACGGACGGTGACAGCCCGTTTTGATTAGCAACGGCGACAGAAATTCTCACCTGCTGGAAGCCAACACTTATGATTCATCGGGGTGACTCCGAGCAAAGCGATGGTGTTCGCTCTCACGCTTGCCGCCGAGGACCACGCGAAGTGGACGCAGGTGCCAGCTGGTTTCAGTTAGAAAGCGTCGCCTGGTTGGATTATGGGACCCGAGAGAGCAGAGGCGTGAAAGACACCGCTGCAGCGAACAAGCGGCAGTTATGCTAGCGAATTGTCGTGACTATGTTGGGGGAACAAAGGGGCCTCGTTTCCGGTGGAAGACGGCGTGCCGAGTACAGTAGCGGGCTAGCGGTCATCGTCTGAAATCTTCGCAAGCATCTCAAAGGACGAAACGACCCCTTTCGGCTTCTCGATCCGACCTTGCCATCTAACCTGTCGCGTCGGCTGACATGTAATCAATAACATGTGTCAGCAACTCGTGGAAAGCTTTGACTGGCCAGATAACATCACCTTCCGCAGTTCACGTGAAGCCGACGGCATCCTTCACTCGCCCAGGCTTGACATGTGACGGGGGCGTGTCCCTATGTGCTGTGGTGTCGGTTTGTGCGCGTGAATGAAAGTTTCAGGTCACTCCCACCCTGACGAGGGCGTCCTCAACCCGGAGAACCTAGGGACGAAGAACGATATAAAACTCAACAGCGAGTGCAGTGAAAACCATCCTCCCTTAAGAGCCTTCGTTTGAGATTTCCCCACTTTTGATTGTTATGCTAGCAAAATGTAAATAAACCTACTGTACAGTTCCCCCCCGTTCAACGGAGTCCGACAACGTCATTCGGAGACGGGACCTGCGGGGCTGAATGAAGTCAGCCTACTCAAAGACTCCTCTGTCCCCAAATCTAAAGGCGCCGGTGGCGTTGAAGCGCAATCCCCAACACTGGTGGACTGCAATGGGCTTGAAGCCCCATCCCCAACAAGTAGTGTCAGCGGTGGGATTGAAGCCCTATCAATAATGGCCCCTTAAATTTCATACGAGTACGGACATGTATAAATGATATGGTCATCGTTAGTTGCAAATTCTTAATTCAGAACATAGAGTCATGACTAAAACTAAATGAACAATTCTTATTGATAGCTATGGACAAACAGTTCATAATATTCTAGAAAAAAGATGGCTGGTTTTGCTCTGCATAAACCTGGAGTGATGGGATAGCTACAGCTGGCAGAGTGGAACTCGCTCAGTCGAATTCCAAAGTCAGTCTTTCGCCGCTCTGTTTGGCTGGGCGTTCCTTCATCTTCCTGCCTGGACGTGGATTCACTCTCTCCCCCTCATTTCCTCTCCACTCCTTCCACTCGTTTTCGCCGGCGCGACGCAGCGCCGGCAGCTGCTCTGCACCATGTGACCAACCACGTGACCAGCCATGGCGCAGCCACGGTGGCCACGGGGAGGCCACATTAAAGGCTCGAAATGCTAGCGTAATGTAGCTATCACTACAAAACATTCTCGGTAATGGTACAATTTAGATAAATGGATAATAGCTGAGTAAAGAAACAAAAGAGGACAACGGGGAAGCATTGGGGAATGCAGGATAACAAAGCCAACAATAGGAACGTTAGGAAAAACAATGAGAGACACGTAGGGGCAAGTTGTAAATCCTGTACGAAAAGGCGTAGTCTTTCTTCTACGCCTTATTTTATATGACTGGATTTTTGATTTTTTTATAAATTAGGAATATTTATTAGGAAAGGTAATCTCACGCCTAATGACTGAGTGCCGTAGTTCATGCGCACTGATAGAATATGCTATATTTCATGGTGACGTGTTTCATCAACTTTATTATTTCTCATTAGTTTCGATAATGTTGCAATGAAATTATTCCTCTGGTTTATTGTTTTAAAGTATCGCTTGAGCAATGTGCCATTATATAAAAGGTGAACTGGACGGATTTTCAGATTATCAAAGAGGAGTTCTGTATGAGCATCACATAGGAGGAGTTAGAAATGACGCGCACTGCCTTTTGTTGCAGTAACAACAGCTTGTTATTGTTAGAGGCAGTGGTAGTCCCCAAATTCAGAAGACAATAGCTATTGAGCGATAGAATGAGTGAGTTGTAAATAACTAATTTTGTTCTCGTCAATAAAAACGAACGTAATTTGGTTATTACTTCAACTACTTTGGCAGTTTTGTTAGATACCATTTCGACAAGTGAACTCCATGATAAATGTTTCTCGAAAGTGACCCAAAGACTTTTGAAAGAATGAACGACGTCAATGAGTGATGTTCCCTTTATAAAATCACCAGTAACTGACACGTACTTATTTTTTGCCCTGAAGTGAATGAGTTTGGTTTTATTAGTGTTGATTGCTGATGTGTTTACAGGGCTCCATTTGTGCAAGCTTGACAATGTAAGGTTTTCCCGATCGAATAATCCGACCGGTGTAGGTGATGTAAAACATATAGTAGGTTCATAGGCTCAAATAACAAATGTTGAAATCTCAATAGATGTTATGACTTTACTGTAAATATTAAACAGAAATGGGCAGAGGATACCTCCTTGAGGCACCCTGGTGTCAGTTTGCCTTGTTTCAGACATGTATTAATGTGCACTATTTGTAGCCGACAGTGGGGATAACGTTTTACTAAAATTAAGACTACCCCTCAAAATACGTAGATTAGAAGTTTTTTAGTAATGTACTTTGATATATGCGGTCGAAGGCCTCCGAGAAATCAATAAATACGCCTAGAGTTAGTATTTTTTGTTTTTATTGCAAGGAAGATGAGTTCTTTTTGAGTTAAAAGTGCTCATTCAGACGAAAGTATCTTTCTAAATCCAAACTGAGATTAAGTAACTATGTTATGCTGTTCCCAAATTTCAGTCATCCTGTTGTTAATTACTTTTCTAAGCTATTTCAAAAACTGGATATAGAGAAATCGGTCTTTAATTGTTTAGGCTATGTTTATCGCCGACTTTGAAAAGAACGCTCACTTTTGCTATCTGCATAGCTTCAGGGAATGTGCCATGTGCAAAGGAGAGTAATATGCTCAAGGACGGGACTGATAATGTCTAGGGCGCATTTTACAGAGCGCACCTGTAAGTCAGCCGAGTCGCAAGATTTGCTATTGTTGAAAGTGAGAAACACGTCTAAAATTCTTACTGAGTTCGTTGGTTTTAAAAAATGCGTTGTCACGGTAGGAATATTCAATGTTTTTTATGGTGCGTGAATGATAGCGTCCTCCCTGCAGGGGAATGTCTGAAGCTTGCAGGCGTTGGTGAGTGGCGACACCACGGGTTCCCGAGCATCTGCAGGGACATCTCCGCAGGGTGATGATGGTGTACGGTGCCTCACCACGGACCCGAGCACCCGCGCTTCGCCATGCGTGGCATCGCCGTGTCTGGGGAAAAGGGGCTCCTGGTGGCTCAGCCAATGCCGAGTGTTTGGACCTTTAAGGCCCCTCGGCGGAGGCAACCTACCACGTTTGCCTGTCACGGATCTCCACGGAGAACACTCGTTCCGAAACAATGGACTAGGCGACGGGTGTACCCACACAAACGCACATTTAATACACCCTACGTGACACACACACTAGAACACAAAACTAACAAAACTAACACAAAACACAAAGACTATAAATACACACGACCCGGGCACACTGCTACCAGCGTCTACTACTTGCGTTCGGCGTTCGTTCTCACGCTTGGTTCAGTGTGGCTGCGGCGTTGTATGGATCCAGTATCCGGCGTCGAGGCGGCGTTCGACGCGCTTGGGCTGGTATCGCCGGCGGCGTTGCTGGCTGTGTCGTACACTCTCCCTGTCCAAGCGCCCGTGGAGATGATGCCGGTGTTGTTGGCATTGGGGGCACCACCCGGATGGGTGGCAACAGCGTTGGAGATACCCCTGGCCGTAGCAGGTGGTAGCGTCCTCGGTTGACTCCTCGGAATGAGCTCAGGCACGGCAGGAAGTCCACGATGCGGAGCCGCAGAATTCGAGCTGACAGGAGCAGAAGCCGGCGTCGCTCTCTTCCAGACAAAGTGTCCCTGACCCGCCGGAGCCTCTGCTTCTCTGCGGTTCCCCCCAGGGCCTCGCTCTCACTCGCCCCTTTTATAGCCTCGGTGTTAGTCCACGTAAGCCTTGTCGTCGTCGTCTCTTCTTCACCAACATCTCTCTCCACCTCACCGAATGCTTCTCCACCAATTATCTCTCTCCACCTCACCGAATGCTTCTTCTTCCTCTTCTTTATTCTTCGGTTAATCCTCGTCGTCTTCACACCTCTTTCCATTAAAATTTAATTTAGGCTCTTTAATATATGTGACATGGCCCCAGCTTCCTGTAGACGGCACCACCGTACTGACCCGACCGCAGGAAATCGGCAGTCGCCTTTTCTTGTCCTCCTCTCCGTCTTTTAATTTCCATCTTGTTTCTCATAACTCTCCTGTCTCCTCCTCTCTTTTCATTTTTTCTTACATATTTCATGGGCAGCTAGGGTTAAAATTGTGCGGGGAACTACCCTGGGTTTTGTCAGAACTGGTTATAGTTGAGGTGTATAGCTGGCGTTGGCAGGAGTTGCTTGCAAGCTCCTGTCCTGCCTCCTAGTTGGTCTCCATGGTGGGTGGCTAGCATTGCGACCGAACTACAAAGATTTTTGATGGCGCATTTCTTACTTTCCGGTGATCGCCCTCCAAAAGAGGGCGCACCGAAGTGTCTGGTGAATTCTTTGTCAGCAAGACAAATTTCCCGCGCTACCATATAGTATATGGGGAAGACCCTGAAAAAACCGCTCGACTTGTGTCACCCTTCCTTCTTTCAAGAACCCTAACTGATGCCATGGGGCAAGGTTACAAAATCAGAAAGTTAGAAGGTGGAGACCTGCTTCTTGAAATTCTGTACAAGCATCAATACCAGAAACTCTCCGATGTGACATCATTCGCAGAACTTCCTCTAACAATCAGCCCACACAGATCACTCGACACAGTTCGTTAAGTAATTTCCGATGATGACCTGGATTACCAAACCAAGACTGAAATACTGGAAGGATTGAAAGGCAGGAATGTTACCAATGTCTATAGCATCAAAATAAGACGCCACAACACGGAAACCGCAACGAAACACATTGTCCTCTCGTTTGCAACTAGTATACTTCCAGATTCAGTGGAAGTAGGTTATACAAAGCTAAAGCTCAGATCATACATTCCCTATCCACGCCGATGCTACAAATGCCAGAGGTACGGCCACGGCTCTCAGAGCTGACGGGGCAAACAGACCTGCGCTAAACGTGCTTCCCACGACTATTCCGGTGAAATTTGTAATGTTGAACCCCACCTTTGCGCAAACTTTCAGGGCAGTCATCCGGCTTGTTCACGGTCATGTCCAGCCTGGAAAAAAGAAAAGGAAATAGTAGCACTAACAAAGAAGAAATATCATTCAGAAAAGCTCAGAAACGACTCTCGTTGGGACAAAATCCAACCTACTCTTCTGTGGTGGTACTGGGCACAGCATCACAGCGGCCTTCGGCTTCCGCACAGCTCACACACACACAGAGCCTGCAGCAAGGCCATCCGTGCTCCTGGTGGCTGTAGCTAGTTCTGCGTCACCATCCACAAAACTGGCCGCGCGGACCTCCAGGTCAGCTGGCCCCAAGGCCCCTCCTCATAAGGAGAGGCCCAAAACGAAGACAACCGTGCGTTCAGCACGTTCGTCCAAAAAATCGGAGGATGCGATGCACACAACTCCTCCCTCGCCTCCGCTGCAGCAGAGGAAAAACTCCATTGAGCGAAAAAAATAAAAGCCCAATCACTGGTCCAAAAGAAACACAAACCTAGGTTCTAAGCCTTATTCCTATCTAGTCAATAATCATGGAATCTCTAGTTCACTGGAACTGTCGTGCACTCTTACACAACTACACAGTAATAACAGATGTTTTAAATTCATTCTCCCTAGTAGCAATCTGTCTCCAGGATAATAACCTAGAACCACAGAAAAAAAACATTCTTGAAGTATCGAGTATTTCGCTGTGACCGACAGAACTCAAGCAGGCCCTCTTGAGGCGCTGCTATCGTGGTCCAGGGTGGTGTTGCTACTCAGAAAATTGACATAAAAACCTCATATGAGGCAGTTGCTGTGACCGTCCTCGATTTTAAACCACAACAATATGCTGAACCAGTGCTGAAACCGCAAAACCAGTGCTGAAACCGCAAACATAAGAAGTAGCACTTTACGAAGAACTGGAGAGGCTGAGACCGGAAAAAATAAGTTTATCTACAAGTGTTGATCTTTTATAGTCTGGGTTCTGGAATCTTAGGCAATCTCAAGACGTTCATAGGCGTTTCAGGGATGGTGTTTTCTGCTTTTTTTTTCACTGTGAGACATAATAGAGACATTTTTTAGTCACTCCATAGGAAAAGAAATTTGGTTTTTGGGGAAAGGAAATGGCACAATATCTATCTTACATATCGGTGGACACCTGAGCTGCGCCGTAAAGGAAGGTATAAAGGAGAGACTAAAAGAAGAAGGGAAGAAAGAGGAGCCATAGTGGAGGACTCCGGAATAATTTCAACCTCCCGGGGATCCGTGGCGGCGCTGCATCGCCAACGGCGCTGATGAAGATGCGGCTGAAAGCGCGACCTCGCTCGCGCAGAACAGTACATATTCGGCAACCGGCCTGGCCAGCAACGTCGACAGCCCGCTCTGCCGGCTCATCAGCCGCGACTACCGGGACCTCGAATAAATTTGGATCACCTTACACATCCGAGCCCGGAACAGCAGTGCAGAGAGACGGCGGGAGCCCCAAGCCAACATGCGCCGTCAGGCCCTCCATGAAGTCGGCGTAAATGCCCGGACCAGCAGGCGGCAATCGCAGCTTTGCCAGCATATTGGGTGGAAGTTCGCGGCTAGCGTACTGATAGCGCAGCAGCTGGCTGGACACGTGGTTGGCGTGAAAGTGCGAATCCAGCCGTGCCAGAAACAAAACTGGGTCCCTGGCATTGATGAGCCGGAGGAGCGGGCTGTCGATGCTGCTGGCCAGGCCGGTTGCCTAATATGTTCTGTTCAGCACGAGCGAGGTCGCGCTTCCAGCTATATAATCATCAGCGCCGCTGCAGACCTTTAACGCGCACTGACATCGCACAGCACACGGGCGCCTTAGCGTTTCGTCTCCATCGAAAGGCAGCCTATTCGGGGTTTTCTAATGAGCGGTAGGTTGCCTTAAGCAAACATTCTGTATTGTAGCGAGAGCTACACTGGGGCTACCAGTCGAGCATTTCGCGGTACATGGGAGAGGCCAGCTGTGCGCATGCACCGTGCGTCGTGCGCTTCACCGTCCCCGCGGCCACGCGCCCACTCCATCTTGGAAGCAGAGCGCGACGTCACTCGGATAAGCAGTCGTGCGCATGCGCAGAAACCATGGTAACCAGACAGACCCCACAGCTGCGCCCCGTTCTTCGTCGCCGCAGGCCCATTTATCACCCAAACCGCAGGTCGTATGCGTAGCATTGCATACGAAAGGCGCAGGTGTAATGGGCGTCTGTATCACAACGTTTGACATGGATGTAGAGAACAGTCCAGCCGCTGCTAAATGACGGTATAGACAACAGAAGATTAACTCTTTCGATGCTGAGGTTGTCGCCTGGCACTTGGCTACTCAATAAAGAGAGAATGGACGTAAGGAGGCGAAGAGAGCAGCGGATACACCCGAAAAGGGAGAGGAACACCTTGCCAAACGGAGATGCAAGGCTGTCGAGCGTAATACACGGCTCATAGCCGCAGAGATAGAACCTAAGGAAGGCGTCAGTCAACGGGAGCCAACAGAAGAGGATATGAAGGGGCATCGTGTGACTGGTCTCTCCATTCAAGTTTCCGAAAGACAAGCTCAGCCAGAGAAACGTACCTCTCGCTACGTATATCATGGGACAGCCGAGCTAATTTCTAGATGCCCGTGTACTGGCCGATATCAGTGCACGTTAAAGAACCCCGTGTGGACGAAATTTCCGGAGCCCTCCAATACGGCTTCCCTTATATTCGGAATCGGTTTGGGACGTTAAACCCCTATCAACCAAACTAAACAGTGCGTGTGTTGCGACAGGTCGTAAGCAAACAGATATCGTGAACTAGTGCTACTGCCCAGTGCATTTTCGCGGCTGTCTTTTTGTTGCGCACCATAGCTGTTTCTATTTTCAGTGAAACCGGTCCTGTAGCTGCCCCATTAGCCGCCTCGAAACAGCATTAAATTCTAATCTAGTGCAAGTTGAAACCGTTCTGCCCACCATGTGAACTGCGCAAGCTTCTGCAACAAGAACACCATAGCAGTTTTTATGTCACTCGCCTACGGTCGCGCGTACCTAGCGTCGTGTTATGCCGTACAAGACGGTCACTTCTACAGCCTTGCGTATGTCTCTAGCGCTTGAAGTTTAATTGTTGTAATTCTCTACCACATATGGGCAGAACTTCTAGCCTCTCTAGAAGTCAACAATAATAACTATCGTTTCCTTACAAGGACAAACAATTCTTTTTTGCTTTTTAAACTGATCTGCACCGACTCCCAGGAGCGCAAGTGTTTCGTGATCCATATGACTGGCCCATTATAATCACTCGCGTGGGTTTTTCTATAAGGCCGTGTGCGGTAAAACGGAACTCATGAAATATCTTCAGACTTCATTACATAACCCGCAATAAACAAACAGCAACACTTTCTGCTCATCTCACACGTGAAGTTGATCTCTTACTACTCTATTACATCGTGCTGTGCTAGGAAAGAGTCGAGAAGTGGATTGCTACATGGCTCTGTCCTTCTATCTCGCGTCATCCAAGCGCTCCGCATTGAACCTTGCATCGGTCACCGGGCGTCCAACGCATACCTAGCACTGAAACTCGCGGATTATTGTGTACCTCAATCGAAATGACAGAGATCTGCTCGCAGCGGCGACAGATCAGTGAACACATCATCCGTAACAACAGCCCGGGTTGAATAACACTACGAAATCAGAAACAATTCACCCATTTTTCACTTGCGGCATCAGGATGCACACTTTTAAACAGACAATATCCTACTTGATATTCCACACGCATCTGAGTATACACTACTTTCGCCGCTGGCCAAGGACACCACAAAAACTCGTAGGTTGCTCTTTCCAGTATGTCAGCAACCAAAGGACGCCAAGAAGATATTAAATCTCTTTCCTGCTTCCTTAATTCCTCTAATTATTTTGTCCTTACAAGTTTTTGGGAGAGGAAGGATGACGATATCTATAAATATCATTACCTTTCGTACTTAAAGTAACACGAGATATGTCACTCCAGATTACTGGCAGGTCTTCATCCCACTGGTAATAATTTTCCTGATAAAAAAAATAGCCTGAAAATCTAGGTTCTCATGCATGCAGTCGAAGTACCGCAAGCGCAGCAAAATGTTTGAATCAAAGCCTAGTGCGGACATTGATCAGGGCGCAAGGAAACTTGTAGCCACTAGCAACCCAGCCAAAAATGTTTGATGCAGTGTATATTAGAGCTTTTTCTAGTTTTACAGCCTGGAGACAAGAGCCTAACAATTATTCAAGTTACATATATGCTGCTACCTCCGATAGAGGTTAACTACGCAGAATATGACAGTATACATATAGAGACGACATAAATATATTGTTACGATGACAGTTGACCTGACAATCTTTTTAAAATATATGATGTAAAAGTATCTTTGTACAGCGAGCCGCACAGCACTGCATTTGCATTCGTGCCGCTACCTTATTATTAAAGAACAACTTAGTAATACTATTCTATTTGTTGAGAACCGATACTACTGAATAAATCTCTTGATAACAAAAATATCTATCAAACAGCGCGCGTTTAAACAAAAAAACTTTAACCCTATACCTGCTTTGCATGTTTTTATGGACTCTTCCACGCGTGGAAAGTTGTTCCCTGTAAAAATGCAACTTTTGTCGCTCAACCACGTCCCACTGCCTTCATCAAAGTAAAACACGGGGTAAACTTTCCCACTACAAAAGGGAATTAATCGCTCGTGGTCCATCGCAAACAGCCCCTGGAAGTGAAAAAAATACCCCAGATGAGAATTAAATTCCAAATTGAGTGAACTGTTGCTATTGTCAGTGCTCATTTTGCATAATGAAAGCGTAAGCATGAAATTTGTGGGAGATACAAACCTCTAAACAAAGACATACAAAAGACCGATGCAGGACAAACGCTTCCTTTAACGCTATTATTTTAAGTCTCAAATAGTATTCGTCATATAGCACAATTTGACGTTCTTTAAGACCATCTTTTGAAAGCATCAGTGCTGCTTTATATAGATTATTATTCTTCTAAAAACAACCTAGTTTTTTACACACAAAACAATATATTTTTGTATTGTTTATATGATAAAAATGATATATATAAAAGAAGGATTAGAGGGGCATGATGT
This sequence comes from Amblyomma americanum, assembly GCF_052857255.1. Taxonomy (NCBI): domain Eukaryota; kingdom Metazoa; phylum Arthropoda; class Arachnida; order Ixodida; family Ixodidae; genus Amblyomma; species Amblyomma americanum. The sequence continues at coordinate 82,717,693 of NC_135505.1, read as the reverse complement.
ATTTTTCTCTTGTTTACCGCATAACTCCTGTAGCTGCCTTAAAAACTGCATTTTAAACCTGTGTTTTTAAACCAGTTGCCTTCAGCCGTAAGAATGTAATAATGAAGACTGCCCATTACATATTTTATTATAAAGAAAAAATGACATAAATTTACTAATAGAGCAAACCTCCGGTAGGTTGGACCCAGTTGTGGTTTTGGTATGTTGTTCTAATGCGGCCAATATGTAACACTTTTTTAAAGATCACTAAGGAGACTACTGCATGGAGCAAAACCAAAGAAACAGCATTCTGCAAGTACACAGCTTGCAGGCTTTATTATTGCTGAGCGACGCCGAGAAGTTCCTTGTTTTTTAATAACGATAAGCAGTTTCATAATGCACTCTGCTATTAGGTTCAGCAATAATAATGCTAGTCGAAGAAGTTTAGTTATCAAATGTTTCGCTGAATTCATAATTGTTGTTGCACTTTTAGACGCGATATTGCAACACGCGATATTTATTACATTTCGATTTGAGCCTTTTTATGCAATAAAACTATTGTTTTGAGGAATTAGAGTAAGAACGTGTAATACATATATTTCATGAACAGGAGCCGTAAAAGCATGAACATGTACATTTCAAAAATAAAATGTTTTTTTTTTGCGTAGTCAGTGGAGAAATACGTCAGGCTTCAGAAAACTGCATGTCTTTGTAAGTTGACTCCGGCTTGTAGCTGAGATTTCCGAAAATTTAAAGAACCACATTACCCTTAAAAGAGAGGCTGGTGCTTCTTCCAAAATCAAAGGAAATAGACTACAATCTGTTGTGGAAATTGTGTCGAAAAACATCACGAAATAATATAATAAAACAGTCGTAAGATTCAATTGTGCATTGGTTTACCTTGAATAACAAAACGCCGAAAGCATTCAGCAGAAACCTTATTCAGTACGTGTGTGTTTTGGTTTATTAAAATCAGGTGACAATTTTTCAAGCCGTAATAAAATTTGCTTAAGCTGTTTATTAAAAAATACTCAGCTTTTTGTATTATCGTAGATATGCAGCATTCTAAGTTAATTGCATTTTTACGGAATAGAATATGAAGACGGAAGTTTTTGTATGAATTATTCAATAAAAGCTCTGAGATTGGGCTATGTCCAACCTATTACAGCACCTGCACACTCCTGGCTTCTCAACAAGAGGTTGTTCTACTTGAAATTTCAAGTGCCTTCATCTGAACCCTTATCACACCGATTGGCGCTTACTATTAGGCCCCTGCACATTTCGAGCTGTCCAGAACTCAATTTTTGCCAGCCGCCGGCCTATCGGCTGAAACGTTTACCTACCGAGTCTGGCGATGCAGGCACGTACGACTATTCTGAAATGGTAATTTATAAAATTTTTTATTCAGATTTGTGCTCACGTTTCGGCAGAACATGGAAAAAGTGGGGCGAGAAAGAAAACTTGAAATAATAAACTCGCCGCATTCTTTGCTCTGGTAGTTACCTTAAGCTAGAATTCGGCTGATATCTAACGTTGCATTTAAAAGAAGCAAAGAGGAAATACCCATACAACAGAAGCGCAGCCTGAGGTCTGGAAAAAAGAAAGTGTTTAAAAAATCCACTCACTACTACGACACCTCATGTCGCGTTCGCCTTGCGTTTCGAAAAGAACACCTGGGTCGCATGTTTTAAAGCATTCCTTGGGACTCCTATTGAAGAAGTATCCTTCTTGTCCACGAGGGCACTTCGTATTTTTCGGATTGAAGCGGGCTTTACGACATCTTCTGTCTTCATATAAAAGAAGGGAACGCATATAGTGAAAATTATGTGGATAAGGATACATAACATCTGAATATGGTGTGGGTTCACAGCAGAGCAATAATGCAAGGTGTAAAGCTCATGCCCGTGCATGTTCTGTCACTCTAAAGAAAGGCTCTAATTGGCTACGTTGGAACCGCAATTCCTTAACACACAAGGATGAGTTTCCAGCAATTAGCTAATGACCTGACCTTGGCACAACTAACCACTCTCGCGCTTGTGTAAGCGAGGCAGGACCGCCTCGCATGAGTTTAAAAGTAAATACGCGTGTCAGTGCAGCATACACCGCTCGTGGGCTGCGTAGTCAACCTTAGTATTCGATGAAGAGGCACAATAGGAATGATTAATTTCAATATCAACACAGCCCATCCATGCGCTTGAAGCAAATGACTATTTAATGATTTATTTATTTATTTGTTTATTTATTTATTTACTCATTCATTCATTCATTAATATCTGTGAGAAAGAGGCGGCCATTACAGGCCCTGCCCATCTTAAAGCACTTAAGTTTTCGCAGTGGACTGCTGAAAAAAACATCCTTCAATCCATAACAACATCCAACACACAACGTTCACGACCTTACTAGGCACTCGAGATCCAGAAATGATGTAACATGCATTTGGCTGCTACACATGTCGCTACGCGATTTTCCTGCTCATGGCTGCTTGCCTACACAAAACTGCAGAACATCACTGGGAGAAATTCAAATTAGGCACGCAGCCACAGCAGGAAGAGTGCACGCTAGGCTGACAAACGAAGGTTTTTGAAAAATACTTTCTAAGCAGGAATGAATTGAACAGCTCTATCTCCCCTCTTGCTCTTAATTCTGAGTCCATCCGTCCCGCCCCTCCGTTCAGGAAGTTCATAAGTAAACTAGGTATTGTTTCAGCGAAGTTTAAATTTATTATTGGATATTCTTTATTAACTAACACAAAAATGAAAGGAAAAGTTGTTCCTATGAGCGGCATCTGCCATCGAAACGTGAAGCACCTGAGTTGTGGGCACCGTGAGTAAAAGGAAAGGAAGAGGAGAAGAAAAGGAAAAGAAAGGAGAGGACAGTTCTCCTTCCTCGATTCGTGAGAGTGTTCTAAAAAGAATTCATCTAATTTGTGCCATATTGAAGGAGCTTTCACAAAAACCACTGTTTGGACGATGCGTAAACTGTAAGCTGTCCGGAAGAGCTATCAGCGTGTGCGCGCAGGCAGCGTGTGGTCCGCAGCCAAGATAGAGTCACTAGGTGGGTCAGTTTTTTAAGTACAGCATAGCTTCTTTCCGCGCCAATGGTCTTGGCACAAAACATGTGTCGATTATTGCCTAAACAGCGAAGACCAACTTTTGCAGGGACTTTCCATACTCTAGCTGGCTTCCAAAGCCGCAACGCCTCCCTACAGGCGCCGCCAGAAGAAGCAGGTGCAGCTTCAACAATTAAAAAAAATGGTCTCCCGCTTTTTCTTAGGACCAAGTCACATCACGAAGCATTATACGGTAGCTATGCCAACGACACAGTAATATAATTTTTCAGTTTTATAGAAACGTTGCGAAGACGCATACATACCCTTATTACAAATGCGATTGCTGTGCAGACATCGCCAGGCAGAGACAGACATGAAGCTGGCAGTTTTGATAGCTAAGACAGGAGGACTGTGGCTATTTGAAAATTATTCCAGTCGCTCTAGCCCAAGTATCGCAGCGGCACAAGAATCGCCGTGCCGGCGGTGTGGGCGCACGCTATCCACATCGGGAGCAATAAGCGCGTACACACTGACGACGCGAAAGTCCATTGCGAGGTGCCAGGGATGGAACGAAGATTTGCCTCGCCTGTGAAAATTTCACCGAGTATGTTTGTTGCTATTGCCTAACACAGTGTCTTCGATATCATGAAAACGTTCCTGAAGCGCTGCTGTTGATCTCTAATAACGCGATCGCCTTGGAAAGCAACAGGCGAGATTTTGAAGCAAGGAAGAACACCGAAAATGCGATCACCGATGGGCGTCGGGCAATATCTTTTACTACAGAAGAGGAGCCAAGGCAAGCTACCACATATCGCTACTCACCGTTCTGGGTGACAGAAACACACGCATTATTAAAAGTGCAATAGCTCCAGGAAAATTTGCTCTCTGATGGCAACAAAGATGTCAGCACGCAAGCATTCCTCCTCTGCCGCTCTATACCCCATATCCCACAAATCTCGAAGAATCTTTAACAGGCATCGCTCAGCATTAGGCGTTATTCTTCGATTTCAAACTCAAGTTCGCATTCCTATAAAAACCACTTTGGCTGCAATGGCTAATGTAGGTCGCAATCAACACTATAAAGTTGCAGGCACAATCAATGTGACTTAGAACGCGTCTGAAATGATAGAACTCAGGTTTTTGCTTGAGACTAAACGAAATCGCTGTCACGCACACAGCCAGCTAGCGCAGCCATTCTGCGTACTCAGGTCTTTGCAACGAATGCTAAATTAGCCTATTATACGCTACACACTGTTCGCACTGCTTTGTGAACTGAGCGCTTGTGAAACTTGTTTCCTCGTAGCTCATCATACGCGCGTTAGCACTTATACAAGTTCCTAGAATGCGTCATTATTATCGGGTACTGTGCGATCGAAACACCAATATTTCTCTAAGAACATAAGTGATCGTGTGATAATTTTTCTTTTCTTGAATATTGGCCTGCAATTGCAAACGCAACGAAGACTTACAATAATATATGAACTCAAAACACTTTGCAGAAGAAATAAGTAAAACAATATGCAGAAATGTCCTCAGTTCTTGAGAAATATTATTTACTGCTTCATCTAGCTAAGCAAACAAATATTGATAGCGCATTTATAAGAAAGAGTTAATTTATCGGAAACGAAGCTATACAATCGCCTTATTTCAAGTGCCAGCAATAATCAGCGCTGGGATATTTATGAAATATTTAACGCAATCATGACACCACGCGCAAATGCATTGTGTGCGAACTGCTTTGCAAGTACACTGAACAGTCGCTCAAGCGAACGACCGCAGATGCTGGTACAGTGTTCTTAGTGCCTCTCCTCTCGCTGCCCGTGTTTATTGTGGGCAGGAAAAATGAGCAGCGAGATATAATATCACACTGTATTATATGTCCACTTCTGCAATAAACGCTGTAGGTGTTGCAGCACGCATAAATAATAAATAAAATAAATATAAGAATTAAACTGCATAAAACTGGACAACATACCCAAAAATTGTTTTTCCTCTGAGATTTTCTGAATTGTTTGCCTCTGAACATGTAACGTACTACCAACGAAGCAATTTTAACAGTTTCTTTGTGGAGGCGAAGTAATGTTTCCTGGAATGTTCACTGGTAGTTTATTGCGCTTTACAGGGCAATAGAAAGAGAGCCAGGTTGGAGAATGTGTGGCCTAGTAATATAACTAAAGCTAGCCCCATGCTGGCATCTTCGTGAAGTTCTAAGAGCACCTTTGTAATGAGGTTCTGCAGGTATGTCATTTACAACATGGACCTGCCTATATCTGTGTCTTCTGCCTGAAATACACTTGACTTCAGGGGTTTGCACATTGACATGACACTATTTCGAATCCACGAATTTTGAACTGAACCTGACAATAAATACAAACCTTTCTAAAACAGTTCATAAATACTTACCAAATCCCTTTCACGATAAAAAACTTTTCTCTCCCTAAGTGCTCAGCTATATAGGAAGCCTGCTGCCTGAACAGCAGTCACTTTGATTCTAGATCAAATAAAAACTCGGCCGCAGTAGTCTTTTGCACTGTGCACCAAGGAAAGAAAAGTATACAACAGCATTATATTGCCTGTACTCACCTACGGGGACGAAACGCGGAGGCTAAAAAAAGGGTTCAGCTTAGACTAAGGACAATGCAGCCAGCCATCATAGAAAGAAAAATGATAGGTGCAACGTTAAGAGACCAGAAGCGGGTAGAGTGGGTGAGGGAACAAACACGGGTTAATGACATCCTAGTCAATATCAAGAAGAAATGGGCTTGGGCAGGGCATGTAATGCGAAGGCAAGATAACCTCTGAAATCCAGGGTTCGACGGAAACCCGTCTGGTCGGGTATGTTCATGGCGGAAAATCTTCAAGCGCCGACCAGTCATTAAAAAGGATGACGTTTCGGCCCCTGCTTACGGGGGCCCTGTTCACAATGAAAGAAAGACAGGAGTGAAGGTAGGTTATATAGGTTTCATGGTATGACGCAAGCAGGGGTAGTATATCGGGGGTAGATTGCCTTCGTCGCGATTAAGCGTGTTTGCCGTCGTCTGAATATAAAAAAATTCTAGGTAAAGCCTTGTCGTCTTGCTCTTTTTTTTCGATTATCTTCGCGCCGTCCCAGTCAATGTCATGGCCATTGGAGATAGCATGATCAGCCAGTGCGTTTGTTGCCACGCGTTTGTTATTGACATCATTTTGGTGCTGCTGCAATCTTTTCCGAAAATCACCGGTTTCACCGATATAGACATGCTCACAATCAGCGCAGGGAACCCTATACACGATGCCCGGGAACTTCTTCTTTATCTTGTCTTTCACTGTAACCAACCCGTGCCGCAGCTTCCGCGTGGGTACATGTGCGACGTCGACTTCGTAAGACTGGAATATGCGGGATAAACTTTCACTTACTCCGGTGATGTAGGGTATCGGAATCAGTTTATTCTTCTCTCGCTGGGGTTGCTGTGGCGGCGGTTGAGCTAGGCGATTCTCAGATTTTTTAATAAAAGAACTGGGATAGCCCGAAGCCATCAGGTCGCGGCGAACGGTGTCCAGATCTGTCTTTTTCTCTTCCAGCGTAGAGCAGAGGTTCTCCGATCAGCGGACAAGCGAGGCAACAACGGACTTCTTGTGACAGGTCGGGTGTACGGAACTGAAGTTGAGGTACATGCCAGTGTGCGTGTTCATCCGGAATACACTGAATGATATTCCAGGGCCGTCGCGTTTCACCAGAACGTCCAAAAAAGGCAGACGGCCATCTACTTCCTCTTCCGTGGTAAACTGTATGGCCGGTTCAATGCTGTTCAGGTGCAAAAAGAATGCACTCACAGCCGATTTCTTGATTATGCAGAAACAGTCGTCCACATAACGAAGAAAGACTTTCGGGCGCGGAGTGAAGCATGAAAGGGCGCGGGACTCCAGTGACTCCATTGTCAAGTTCGCAGCGGTGAAAGAAATTAATGCTCCCTTAGCCGTACCATGAACCTGTTTATATATGCTCTCCTGGAACGTGAAGTAGGTGTTGGACAAACAGAACTGAAGAAGTCTGCTGAGGTCTGGAACTTCAATTGGTGTTCTTTCCGGTAGGGTTGCATCCGCCTGGAGCGCATCTGTGTAAACCTTCACGGCCAGGTCAGTGGGCACGATCGTAAACAGTGACTTCACGTCAAATGACACCAAAATTTTGTTGTCTTCTATAACCATTTTGCGAACCTTTTCAATGAATTCGTGTGAGTTGTGCACGTGCGTATACTCTCGCTGCTTGCGTCATACCATGAAACCTATATAACCTACCTTCAAGATAACCTCAATATCTTAAAGGTAACCGAGTGGATTCTAAGTGAAAGTAAGCGTAGTAAGGGACTGCAGAAAGTTAGGTGGGCGCAGGAGATTAGGAAGTTTGCAGGCAAAGGGTGGATGCAGCTGGCAAAGAAGAGGTTTAAATGGAAAGACATGAGAGAGACCTTTCCCCTGCAGCGGGCGTAGTCAGGTTGATGATGATGCTGCGTCTCATAGACTTTAATTAAGTGCTTTCAGTCGTCATCTTACTCACTTTTCCTTCCTAAATATTAAGCTCACGAGATGAGGGAGGCCTTGGTCATGCCATAGAGCCGGTAAAGACAACAGTTAAAAAGCTAACGTGTCTCTAACGCCACTATTCTGGACCTTGCAGCCTATATGCACATATATGCTAGCCTATATGCTAATCGGTGCGCTGAACCAAATGGAGGCGAACTAGTTCAGGCTGCCCTTGTCCGGTTATAGGCAGCAGCAGCAAATGAAAACTTGACTGCCAGAGTAAACTCCTACAAGATTTAGGCCATCCTACGAATTGACGCATGTTGACGTGTTTTATATTGCATTTTTTTCTGGGACACCTCGACCTAACCTTTTCATGCCGGTGCACACCTCGTTGCAAGGCGCCCTCGGTGTTCTAACACGTTACGAAGGTAGAAGAAATGCTTGCGACAGCAGCTGTGTGTCAGGTAGCAAATGCAGCAAGCACGAAAAAAGAGGCGGCTAATTTCAGCGGACAAAGATGCCAAAAACAAGTGAGAGATGCCGAGAGCGCTCTCAAGTTTCAGAAAAGCGGCTCATGCAGGCGCCTCATTCAGCATGAAATATGGTCACAGAAACAATGCGCTCTACCCAGGTCGAAGAGAAGAAACAGGTGAAAGCTGTGAAACACGGGTTTTGGGCAGAGGAGGAACCGATCACAAAACATTTAAAACATGCGGGCAATATCCAAGTGCAGCTCGCATCATATATGAGTGGTTCTAAAACGTACGTTGTCAAATATTCAGTGAATTTTATGCTTTCGGTTAGCCGCTATACATGGATAAGCTAGGTTTTATATCTTCACGCCTCCATTGACATTTCTGAAATGATCTGCCCATTGTAAACCTCACTCTTGACAAAGCAATACAATAAAGTAAAACGCCATATCCAACCTGCACAACCGGTAAGCTTGCTGCAGAAAGCCGCCTGGAACTCCGACAAATATTAATCCTCTACATATGGCGCGGAAGCAGTTTTTTGGAATCGGAGTTAAGAGGTAATCATAAATTATATTCGCAGAAATAAACACTTTTGAATATATCTAGCACCACAAAGAGGCTGAGCTTTTCCAAATATTCTAACACGTCCAATACTATCTAGTAAAAACAGAAGCCTCGGATCAATTAGCCTCACCTAGACAGTTAGTCTACTTCGTTGTGGCACTTATATGGTCTGCGCATTCAACATGGCCAGCTGGATCCGCATCACATAAAACCCATCAACCACCATTTAAAAGGCGAATACAATGACAGTGCTTATTATGATATAAGGAAAGCCACCCTATCATTTACGTTGAATAAAGGTCGATTTCGATTGGCTGAAAAGGTGGAGCACCGTTTGATGTCTCTATAAACGCGCAGGTACTACCCCCCCCCCCCCCCCCCGCTATATTACATGTCTTTCAGGCCACAGCGTTCACTAGATGTGGAATGAATGCAATTTATTCTGCCTGTAGCAAAACATTGAAACAGCATATCAAGCAGCGAGCTTCTTTACCGCAAGACGAAACCTTCTAGCATATCAAAGATCTGTGGTATTAACTTGTGCCGTGATCGGAACGTAATGCGGGTCGGAAGAAAAACCTTTGCCTTAAAACTTTAGACCAAGAGCGTTCATGTCTCTGGAGCGCTTCTCATTGAAGTTGAGCTTTAGTTCGTGTAGAATTATCGCAACAGGCGACAGGACATTTAGTATAAATAAGATTCCACAACCCACGTACAATGCCTGTATCAGAATTAAATTTTTGTGCTTCGTGGGCAATATAAAGGTGTGTGGTATAAAGCATTTTTTACGTGTATCAACTAATAAGCTTGAAATGTCTAAGCGAATTCATTGTTTTTCATATAGGAATGTGAAACGTACTTCATACAGTGCGTCTAATCGGCGTGGGTTGGGTATGCATAAATATGATTTATCACTCAGATTTTTATTCCGACAATACGCTGAATATTTTGGAACAGAATTTCAAACGATTGGCATGCTCTTGCTTGATTATTGAAACTTGGAACTTCCCAGCATACCCGACAAAAATATTAGTAAAATAAACGCAAGCTGCAATTAAAAATTGCACTGATGCGTCTCTTGAACCTATTACAGCGTCATCGTCTCAAGCATTGCCCTGAGTGCTGATATATTCAAGGATATTTTACACGTGCGGCTCACATATATATATTGGCCGACATGAGTCTGTTTAAAAATCCTGCAAATCACGCGAATGAAAATAATTTTATGTTCGTTTTTGCAAGATACTTTTATTGCAACTTATTGTCTGGATATATAAAATATTTTGTTTTTTAATGCAGTGAAACAAGATAGGTAGACTTTTGCTTCACATTAAAAATATTCAGTTTTCGCTCTAGACACTGCCTTCCTGCCGCAAGAAGAATATACTGCTGGGATGTGAGATTATCTATTTTAGACTTTATTCTAATATATTATCACCGCATAAAAACATCTATTTTTGCATAAACCTTGTTTCAGACTTGGTGCAACAAAGCCCCGATCTCAGATTGCCTGTCATCATCTCGCAACGCGTTGTATTTCAGGGCCGAGCACTCCTGCTCTTGGAGACCTTTATCTTAGCGTGCCATTTTGCCTTTGTTGTTTATCCTTACTCAGCTTCTCATGGAGTCTCCATCAAGCTTGATCATTTGTTTCCCAGGATCTAGGGGAAATCCGGAGTATTATCAGAGGCTTTCAAAGTAGCTGATTACATCACGTAATAAACGTGTGCGCAATGGGTAATTTATATGCACCAGATCTACAGGTCAGCAACCCCGTGAGAAAAGCCCTTCTTTATCAATGTGAAAGAGAGCATCGCATGTTTTTGGAGGGCACTGAACTAGCTGCCTTCTGGGCCGCTTTTTGAATTATTAACAAAATTAGAACCGCAGAAAAAGTTTGTTTAATGTATTAAAACGCTTCTACCTCTCAGTGTCAGGATATAAAGGCGCAAGCGTAGTGAACCTTCAGCAGCAATTACTCTAAGGCTTCCCAACTTTTGCATCACAACGGTAGCGAGCTGAAAGAAGTCAATATATTATCCCGTAGTGTAAATCTAACCATAGGTACCGCGTGGTTACCGGATTTCGGTGCTTCACACCACTCAGCGTTCTCCGCAAGAACTGCCGATGAGTCATCTTATTGCTAACTGGCTGTTGCTGGTGGTGGCTTCTGATGGAATTGCGCTTTGTGACAGTGTTAGATTGTCTGGAATGCCTTGCACATTCACACATGAGGAACATTTATGATTAATGTAGCTGAAATTTCGTTGTAATCGATAAAATTCAGATAATTCCTCTCGCGGAGCATGTTCTCGTGAGTTCGTCGTTGTCTTTCACCTGTTTGCTCCGCACATAGACATCTTCGACGCTAGCAATGCTAATGGCATAGCCGTGGAATTAAGGCGCTTTGGTTCTATAGGAATACATCATTAAAATTACTTTTTGGGCTAGTTGGCGCACTTCTAATATAAAAAAATGTAGAGCTAAAAGGTGGGAAACACATAACAAGAAAAAACGAGATACGAGCGTAAATGTCAATTGAATTTTTTTGTTGGAAGGCATACACCTTCAATAACGCGAGGAACAGAGGTGAATAGGATGAGAGCGAACAATCGGGAACCATAGCAGCACGCGCAAGCAAGCAACAAGACATACAAAACCTCAAACGTTAGCTGGTTATGTAAAGTCGACCTTTGCGGAAAATAAAGATAATGACGGAGTGCTGTTGAAGGAAGCGAACAATCGAGAATTATAGCAACACGCGCAATCAAGAAACAAGACATAACAAAAAGTTATTCGTTACCTGCTTATAAAAAGTCGACCTCTGTGGCAAATAATGGTAGAGACGGAGTGATGCTCAGGGGAGCGAAAAATCTGGAATTATAGTAGCACGCGCAAGCAAGCAACAAGACGTAAAAACCTCAAACGTTAGCTGCTTCTAAAAAGTCGACCTCTGCGGCAAATAATGATAAAGACGGTGTGCTGATGAGGGGGGCGAACAATCGAAAATTATAGCAGCACGCGCAAGCAAGCAACAAGAAATACAAAGACTCAAACGTTACCTGCTTCTAAAAAGTCGGCCTCTGTGGCAAGAAACAATAAAGAGTGAGTGCGGATGCACCTGCTGCCATATCCTTTATTATCACGCTTCCAGGCTGACACGTGCAGTCCTGTCGGCATTCTTACTTACAATCCTGGTCTCGCCGAACCGAGCCACGTATCCTCTGCACTCACTGATGCGCGCAAGCAATTTTGCGTACATGTCCTTTAACTGACTTTAATTTGGGCTTTTGTATCCCAATCGTACGTTGATGCAACGGCCGGTTTTGCCGACATACAAATTTTTATGACTGTTGAACACTTCACAAAAGGATGGTCATGTTGTATCCGACATCCTTGTTTTTGGGAGCTAAAAATCCGTGAGCATAATTCTGCCAGCTTGTTGCGTGCCAAAAAAAAAACAACGAATACACAATGGCTATTGGCCACTTTCTTGATGCTCTGTGACATCTTGTGCAAGTATAGGATAACCAGAGGCTTATCGGCCTTCCGATGATCACCATTCATTCTTCGTGTTCCATTCTTCAGTTTCTGAGGCAGGGCCTCACGATTGTAATGAAGACGGAAGGGGGGATCTGATCCTCAAAGCTTCTCAGCTTCTGATGCGGACAAGGTTTTTGTGACAGAGTTCTATATTGTGCGATGCTAGAGGTATTTTTAAATGCTCTCTAGCCTCGCAACATAAAGCAGGAGACCCTCTCTTGCCCAAGGGCAACAGCCCCAAAAAGTGTGTCTCTCAGAGAGGTTAGTTTCAAGTCTAAAAGCTCTAACACAGCTGCGTCACGTAGTTCATGGGTGAAACTCACCCCGATTCCATGCTCTTTAAATGTGTCTAAAATTTCCCCTTGTGTACAGGAGTAGATGAAGGTCTTAAAGCTTTTAGCAATCATCAGCATATCTAAAAACCTTTACATTCACCCCTTGGTTAAGATACCTATGTAACTGTTGATCTACTTTAGCTAAGAAATATATGACACAGGATTGGAGCCACGGAGGACCCAATATAAATACCATTGTAAACTAGGTTTCAAGTAAAGGTGCAACAGGCTAAATTATCTAGTTACAAGCCTGGTGAATTTTGAAAAGATACGTCCCCGTTTCCTTCAGCGAATTCTTTACAGCCAAAAAGCTTATCGTGAGGTACCTAATAAAACAGTTCTTGTATATCTACAGAGAACCGAAGGCCAATATCATCTGTGCTGTTTTAGCGCAGCTATTTTGTATGCTTGCTTCCGTGGTTGCTTGCTTCGGCGATGCTGTTTTTCTTATAGTCAGAAAATAAAAGTCAAACGAAGTTGAAAAGGGGATAAAGGCTACGAATCTCTTTGCTATGGTCTATTAACAGCACCCAAGCACGATTTAGCGAGAAGCAGCGACAGGTACTGAGCGCCCTGTCCAGCACAAATAAGAACAGGCTGAAAAGCGCGGCCAGTGTAGGGCACGAAAACGGCGGCCAAGGCCAGAGGATCCTGCAGCGAAAGCATCAACAGTGACAGGAGTGGGCGATGAAAGGAACACTTTCAGAAGGTGAAAGCTCAGGCCGGCAAATGGTCCCACTACGGTCCTCTCTGAGCCGGCCTGGATTAGCTACGTCTTGCTTGCCGTGCATACCAAGCTTGAACATGAATCTAATCCGTGGTAGGCTGTAGTTTTTCTTCCAATAAGTGCACTTTCAAGCATGCATTATGCAGAACCCCAAAGACCGCGCAAGGAGTGTTATTGAAATCCAGAACTTTATCACGCAGACATAAAGAAGGCAGGACTAGTTCCTGCTTTGTTGCACTGGACCATCAGGCATAACAGAGATGCTGCGGGTGAGAGAAATGCGCAATCCTGCGAACCGATTTACTTCAAGTCTATGTGGTATTTATTAAAAAGCAGTTTCGCGGCACTTAAGCACTTCCTCTCTCCTCTATGCAATTTCTGTTATTACTTTTGCACGAGACATGCGAAAAAACAACCTCAGAAGAGGACACCTGGCTGTCTAAACTGACCGTGGTATTGCACAACTAAGCAGCACATCCTCGGCCTCAGACTCTTCAGTTTTTTTTTTTCAGATGATATAGCTTTAGAGAATGCCTTGCAAACCACCTCCGTTCGTCTTTTTCCCCTCTCTCTTTGAAATTACCATTGTATCATGCATTTTTCAAGAATCATTCCGGAAGGAAATTAACGCCCATTTTGCAGTGAGAGCTACACTACGCTACCCAGTGGATTAATTCGTTCTCAGGAATCATTCCGGAAGCAAATAAACGCCCATATTGCAGCGAGAGCTACACTACGCTACCAATTCGCAACCAGCCTGGGAGGCCGATAGTGCGCATGCGCGAAATCGGAGCGGAGCAGCAGGTGCGCCACGCATGACGTCAGAGTTTGCCGCCTCCGCCACGCAAGGAGCCGCGCCGGCCCGATTACGCCCGCCGGCGCCGCACGTGAAGGGCAGCAGGTGCGCAGCAACCGGAAAAAGGGAGCAGGTGCGCGGCGCATGACGTCAGAGCTCGGCGGCCGCCGCGGCCCCGTGGGGGGTCTTGTGGATGAACTGCGTATGTTCGGCTTTGTGTATAAAAGCGGCGGTGATATCACTTGGTGTATCAAAATCACCTCGTATGAGTGAGGTAAAGGAGACTCCAGGCGCCGATTTGCATCGGTACAGTCAAGAGAATACCAATTGTTCGTACCCAGAAGTCGTCGCCCGGAAATGGGCTGCTCTGCAGAGAAACAATGAACATCAGAAGGCTAAAGGAGCGGCGTAGACGCCTGAGTAAAGACAAACAGATCTTGTCAGGTGGAGACGCCAAGAAGCGGAGAGTAGCAAGCGGAGCACAGCAGCCAGAATGAATACATTGCAAGAAAATCAAGATGAATCAATGAAACTGAAAAGGAGGATGTAAAATCTCGTCCTGTAACTGACTAAGCGATGAGACTATGGGGAACTGCAGCTCTCGTTACATATATCCTGGCATAGCTGAGCTGAGCAACTGCTAATTTTTCCTGCACGTAATCATACCACAAAACAGAACCAATTGAACTGCTGATTGCCACCGCAGTGGCTCAGGGGCTTTGGTGCTTGACTGCTGACTCGACAAACGCGGGGTGAATCCCGCCGCGGCGGTCGCGTTTCGATGGTGGCCAAACTCGAGGGGCCCGTGTTCTATGCGATGTCAGTGCACGTTAAAGAAACTCGGGAGGTCTAAATTTCCAGAGGTCTTCACTACGGCATCCCTCATAGCTTGAGTTGCTTTGCGAAGGCAAAGCCTCCTGATTGATAAGCCTTTTAATTTTTAGTTTTACTGCGAAAGCAGTTCTAGCCGCACTCCCTCGTTTATAGTTTGGTAACGTGAAAGCGAAGAACGCCAGCACGGTCAACTAATAAAAGAAATGGCATCGTACAAAACGCGCTGCAAAAATCGACGAAAAACGCCGGGAGTGGAAACCTCAGTCGCGCTGTGAGTAGGCATTAGCATTCGCCTACAAATTCAGGAAGTTATGCGTTTTCCTTTTCCCAAAGCCCGCAGATTTTAACTGAAAACATTCTGTTTCGTCAAAGAGAGCTCGGTGGTCGCAGGCCAGTTTTAGGTAGCCGCTTGTTCATTACTGTTGTCGACCTGGTTGGCCCACTCGGCCCCAACTTGCGTCTTCGGGTCTGAGCTGGCCACCCTCTCGACCTCTCACCGCTCGACAGAAGAGATGTGCACTACCTCCGCCAGGGAGTTCTTACTTGGAATCCTATGATATGGCAGTAAGTGGTGCGGTCACCGGTTGATTCTGACAAAACGAAAGCCCATACTTGCTCCATGAGTCAATTGACACCTCAGTCGCGCTTTCTGGTACGTCGAAGTGGTTTGCAAATGCAATAATGATGAGAATAATAATAATTTGATTTGGGGAAAAATGGCGCATTATCTGTCTCATATATCGTTGCAAACCTGAAAAGCGCCGCAAGGGAAGAGATAAAGGAGGAAGTGAAAGAAGAAATGAAGAGAGAGGTGTCGTAGTGGAGCGCTCCGGAATAATTTCGACCACCTGGGAATCTTTAACGTGGACTGACAATGCACAGAACACGGGTGCCTTACCGTTTTGCTTCCATAAAAACGCAGCCGCCGCGGTCGGGTTCGAACCCGGGGACTCTGGATCAGTAGCCGAGCGCTCTAACCACTGAGCCACCGTGACGGGTTTTCCAAATGCAAAAAACCATGTTTTTCGGCCGACAGATAGACAGAGAAACTTTATTGAGCAAGTGAGTTTTAGACCTAGCTGGGTCCCTGGGTTACTGCGCGGTCCCGCACTGCATCAAGTAGGTCATGCCGGGACATGACGTCGGCAGCCCGAGTCACCGCAGCAAGCTGCGATGTCGGGTCTGCAGACATAAGCAGGACCTCCCCTTCCTCCCAGCTCGAGATGGCGTGCTGTCCCCGCGGGGGAGGGTCAGCAGGGCAGCCGAAAAGGATATGGGAGAGTGTGGCGTGGGGGTCACCGCATAGGGAGCATGCAGGCGATGTGCCGCAATAGTGGGATAAAAGCTGAGGGGATGACAACGAGCGGGTCGGGAGGCGTCTGAAGAAGATCTGATGGGAGTGCGTAAGAGAGGGGTGGGGAGGAGGGTGCGTCCGACGGTCCAAACGGGGTATTTGCGTGAGCTCCGCAAAGGTGTGCGCCCGCTCCCTCGAGAATCCTGGATCGAGACTGTCCTGAGCCCAGCAAATCAGACCTCGGGCCAATTTATCGGCAGTCTCGTTTCCAGGGTTCCCAGAGTGAGCCGGCACCCACTGAAGCTCTACCCTGCGCGGTAAATTTTGGGTAGGGTGTTCAACAATTGCCAGGCAGGGGCGTGAATCCTGCACCTGGCAAAGTTGGACAGAGCCGTTTTGGATTCGCTGAAGATGTATGGGGCGTCCGAATGTGCAAGGGCGAGGGCGGTGGTGGTCTCCTGTGCCTCCTCAGGCGTAGAGCCCGAGGGAAGACGATGAGTTAGGGGGTGAGGTAGGGTTGGATTGTAGGCAACTGCTACAACATCATGCGCTGTACATGCGGCGTCTACCCAAACGGCATCGTGGGCTTGTCCATAATACTTATGGAGGGCATTAGCGCGAGCTACGCGGCGAGGGATGTGATATTGGGGATGGACGTTTCGATGAAGGGGCTTCACAACGAGAGGTGTATGGATGTGTCGAGGGATGGCTATAAGGGTTGACTGGTTAGCGGGTATGTTCATGCGAAGGGAGGAGAGTGTATGGCGGCCAGTGGCGCTCGTGGCAAGTCTAAGGTACTGTGTCTGAAGGTGCGCGCCAACTAGTTCCTGAATGGTGTTATGCATGCATAGTGCAAAAAGTTTGGCTGTGCTAGTGCTACGAGGTAGGTTTAGGGCGGCCTTAGTCGCAACGCCGATCATTGCGTTCACGCGTTCGGTTTCCGTGCGGTTCAATTTGAGATATGGGGTTGCGTATAGAATGCGGCTAAGCGTAAATGCGTGCACTACTTTCATGTTGTCCGCTTCGTCTAAACCCTTGTTAAGGGAGGACACACGGCGTAGAAGGTGCAACACGGATTGCGTGGAGGCCTTCAGCCTTTTAAGGGTATGTTCATTGCATCCAGAATTCTGCAAGTGGAGGCTAAGGATGCGGAGGGCGGCTGTGATGAGGATAGGGGATCCTTTTAAATTGATTTGAATGGGCGAGTTAGCGCTAGATTTTGGCCTAATTAGGAAGAGAGCGGACATAGATGGGGAACATTCGAGCCCGATGGATGACGCGTGAGAGGAGATGGTGTGTGCTGATAACTGAAGAGTTTCCTTAATTTCCCCGCCATAGCCATGAGCGGTCCATGTGGTAAGATCATCAGTGTACAGGGTATGCTTTAGGTGTGGGATTAGAGCCAGTTTGTGAGCTAGAAGGATGAGAGCAACGTTAAAGAAAAGGGGAGAAAGGACCGCTCCATGAGGGGTTCCGAGCTCTTCGAGTGTATAAGGGGATGTGGTAATCTGATCTATGTGCAGGGAGGCAGTGCGGCCCGAGAGAAACACGCGAGCGTAATTGTAGGTTTCAGGGCCTACCTGTAGAGCCTGCAGTTCTCGTAAGATGGCATCGTGTCGAATTCTGTCAAATGCCTTGGTGAGGTCAACTGCTAGGATAGCTTTAGTGTGGTGGGGGAGGGTATCATCAAGCACGTCATGCGTAGTTTGAAGTAGGGCGTCCTGCGCAGATAGATGCGCACGAAAGCCGAGCATACTGTGGGGGAAAAGGTGGTTGTCTTCCATGTACGTTGTTTGCCGAGCAATAATTATGTGCTCGAAGACCTTGTCTAGACAGGATGTAAGAGAAATGGGGCGGATGTTGTCTAGGGTGATAGGCTTCTGTGGTTTTGGAATAAAAATAATTTTCCATGCTTCCACGAGGCAGGGAGAGTACCTGCCTCCCAACATTCATTAGAATAGTTGACTAAGTCAGAGATGGAAGCATCGTCAAGATTTCTGATAGCTGCATTGGTAATTTGATCATCTCCGGGAGCGGTATTCCGTAATTTCAATAGGGCGGCGCGAAATTCTGATTCTGTAATAAGTGCGTCAAGCTCGGATTGGGGTGGGCCTGCATAATCAGGATACTTGCAAGGGAGACCGGTGGTTGTATAGGTGCATTTCACCTGGGCGAGGAAGGCGTTGGTGTCCTGTCGATGGTTGTGAGCGAGGCGGCGAATGCTAAGGCGCGTCTGATATTTGGATTGCGTGGGGTCTAGCATGTGCCGTAACAGATGCCAAGCGCGGGTTGTGGAGTGATTGCCGCGGAGACCGTCACAAACCTGAGCCCAGTTAGCTTTGCAAAGAGTGGCACTACATTGTATTTTTTGGGATTAAATCTGGGAAAGTTTTAGTTTTAGTCTCCTATTGTGCTTCTGAGTCTTCCACCTTTGCGTTGTCCTGTGCTTGGAGGAGGTGGGCGAGCTTGCTGTCAATAACAGGGGTGTCTGGCGCAGAGTCGAGCGTTTGAGTGTGTTGGCGAATGTCTTTTTGCAACTGAATAATCCAGGAGTCTAGGTCGAAGGGGGCCTGTGTTGGCTGCGCTTGTCTAAATTTGCGGAGCGGGTCCCAATTAGTTTGCTTAACGGTAAATTAGCGCTGAGATCGGCGATAGTTTAGCGTAATTCGAATTAGGTGATGATCGCTGCCTATTGTGGAAAGCATTTTTTCCAACTGCAGGTGGTCCAAGTTTCTACCAAGCGTGAGGTATGGGCTAGTATCGGCAGTAACACTTTTACCAATCCGCGTAGGTAAGCTGAAATCATTAAAGGTGGTCAGGTGGAGCACAATCGTCTCATTGTATAAAACTGTGCCTCGGTGGTTGGTGCACCGATAGCCCCAGTCCACGTGAGCGCAATTAAAATCTCCGGCAATAAGTAGGGGATTCGATCCGGCCAACTTGGATGCGGATTTGAGAACTGAGGGGAGTAAGTTAATTGGCTGACTTGGGAGAAGGTAGCAGTTAAGAAAGAACAGGCTTGATTTTTCAGGGGTGGGCGGTAAGACTTCAATAAGGCTGTTAGCGATAAGGGAGGTAATTACGTGCTCCACCTAATGCAAGGATTTGCTGACATATGTGACCACCCGATGAAGATAAGTGGGGTCTGAGGGGATAAAAGCGTATCCTGGCAGGTGCCTGCAAACATTGGTGGCCTGAATGGCGATAATGTGTGGTGGGGATGACGAACTTGCGATAATTTGCTGCAGAGGATCGCGCTTGCGCAGAAAGCACCTGCAATTCCTCTGAATAATCTGTAAAGAATTAAGGCCCGTCGGAGGAGCCATGCTGTTGGGTAGTGAGGGGAAGGATGTTTTTCGCACTATATTTTTGTGCCTCGCAATGCTAAACCACCAGCAATGTAATATTACTTGCCTTTAGTACTGCACAATTCCTTTGGTGTCCTTCTATTTACCTTGTTTTTGTTCCGTATCATTTATTATCTCGTTTTATTTCATGTACATTTCTTAAAATACTGTATATTGCTTGTTTTGATTTTCTGCAGCATTTTGTTTCTAATTGTTTTATGCGCTCTCGTGCCAAAAAAATGTTTTACTTCTCTTACGTCTGATACAATGCCCTCACGACCTTAAGGAAAAATTAATTTAAAGCAGAGTTTTGAGGGTCTCAAATCTAGACTGACACCCAAACATCATCATAACGGAAGAGAGGAAGATGGGAATGTGTGGAGGAGGAAGAGCAAAAATTTTATTTAAGTGAAGGCCCGTTTAGCGAGCCTACGGGTGGGGCCCTCATTCCAGGGCCCCACTGGTGTGAGCTGCCCTGCAGACCTGTTGTAAGAGGGCCCGTTGGTCCTCCAGGTTATCGCTGGTCAGCAGCGTGTCCCAACGCTCAAAAGACGTCTTTTCCGTCTGTGGAGTGTTTGGTATGGTCCCACATCCCAACGAAATGTGCAAAAGTGTAGGGCGGGCCTGGCACTAGAGACAGGTGTCGGAGTGTGATGTTAGGTGTATGAGGCGTATTCTTAAAGGTTTGGAAATGTGTTCTTCTCTACCTTCCGTCAGGAGACGGCATCTGGGGTGTCTAATTTCCCATCAGGTTGACAGAAGTGTCTCCTTTGAAGGCGCTGAATCTCGAGGCATTCGTTATAGCTAGAAGGTAGAGGGTAAAAGCGGGCATGGATTGTGGCCCCGCTTGGTTGAAGATGCCTCGAGCTAGAGTTTGTGCCCTCTCATTTACCTCCAGTCCCTCGTGACAAGGAGTCCAGGGGATTTGGTGGTGCTTGGTGAGGGTTGTAGTGCCCATGAGCTGACTAACGTGCTTGGGAACTCAGCCTCTCGGGAAGTTTCGACACACGTGTTGCGAGTCTGTGATCACATGAACACTTTGGCCTTGGGACTCGCAATGCCTTATGGCAATGGCGACGGCGGTGGTCCCCGCGGCAAGGAAAGCGCCTCGAGGAGAGGAAGACAGACCACGGCCCACAAGGCACAAAAAGCTCCCCGAAACAGCTGGTCCAAAAGCCCCCCACCCCCCCTTAATTTGTCAAATACCACCGTGTGCAAAGGCTTCGACGTTACACTTGCGCATTTTCTTCCGACACGCAGCTAAGCCGCAAATACGTGACACAAAATTCCGCTATGTTTTCACGCGCGGATGATGGCCATATATTCTGATACTCTCCCTTCCTGCTTCTGTGTGTTTTCTGTAATTCTTCTTGAACGCATGCAAGACGTGTGTGCACCATTTTGAAAGAATGCAAAGTGCTCTCTATAGATGGAGTAATGCAGTGAGACATCTCACGCTCCAATATAGGTATAGAAAGAAAACGTTGTATGCTTACCGTATCGTCTCGGCTCCGACCATAACGCAGCGGCAAGAACAATTATTGCTAAGAATAATATTGACTTGTATATGGCCATAATCGCAGTTAACTGACAAGCTGCTGTGCCGCCCCTTATGTATACCTAAACGATTCAAAAAGTTATCTCGCACTGAAGGTTGACGAAAACAGGAAAGGAGACAGTTAGGTATTGCCTGCAAGAAATTCTAAATCTGTTTGGCACGAAACTAAGGAATGAGTGCAGAATTCATGTTGCTTCGGGCTATGCGTTTTATACACTTCATCGTCCATTGTTCATTGTGCTTCACTACTTTCTACGCCTACGTAGCATATATAGTTTTGTAATGCAAATATTACTAGTAGAAACATTCACAAAATAAGGAGCTTTTTCCAACAACGCTAAGAAGCTGGACAATAAAGAACGAGACAAACATGACGTCTAGGGCTAGGAAAAGCTCGTCATGGGTTATGAAGTCATCCAATATGCTGTTATTCTGAACAAACCCTACTTCAGCACTCTTTCTATTTCTTTCGTCATAGATGTGCTGTGCAGCAAGATGCCGGCATCGAAAAACAATAGAACAAAATTATCAGAAATTTTTGATTCTACCATTTTATCATTCTTTATAGGAGATTGCTTTTCTCTGAACAATTTCAGTACTTTGATTGGACACACACACACACACACACACACACACACACACACACACACACACACACACACACACACACACACACACACACACACACACACACACACACACACACACACACACACACACACACACACACACACACACACACACACACACACACACACACACACACACACACACACACGCGCACACACACACACACACACACACACACACACACACACACACACACACACACACACACACACACACACACACACACGCACGCACGCACGCACGCACACACACACGCGCGCACGCACGCACGCACGCACACACGCACGCACGCACGCGCACACACACACACACACACACACACACACACACACACACACACACACACACACACACGCACGCACGCACGCACGCACGCACGCACGCACGCACACACACACACACATATATATATATATATATATATATATATATATATATATATATATATATATATATATATAATATATTATTTACTAAATATATAAAACAAGTGCAAGCAAGATAACCAAACAGCACTTGCATTATTTTAGGAAGATAAAATAAAACAAAAGTAGCCCGTTTGTACTTGATGATTTGCCAGACATAATGCAGTGTGTTTCTCCTAACATTTTGTTCAATTTTGAAAAATAGTCGTTTTAGTATAAAACAGCGCTTTTTTCGGCATAGCATTGCAAATGGCGTACTTCTTCACAATACAGCTAAAACGTGCTTAATAGCATGGAGGTAACTAATATAGAATAGATAACTTTTATCTATTAAAGTTAGGCTCTAAAATTACTGAGGCGTGTAGACAACCGTAAGGAATATATTTATCTGTTTTAGAATTTCGAAAATGCGGTTTACTCTCGGCGCTGTGGCCCAACAACTTCTGGCTGCATGGCGCCTAAATACATGCGCCATCCAGACGCTTGCAGGCACAGCAACCTCTCTGCGCTCATAACTAGTACAAATATTCAAATATGTTGGGCCGCAGCCCCGGGGATTACCGTTTTTTCGGAACTATAAGAACTGCTACAATTATTACTTGCGCTGAGAACACGCACCTCAATCATTAGCGAGCTAACTGTAACAGTTAAAGAGTACCCTATTCGATATTAGTTAACCATCCTGCTAGTTTTCACTTCTTCGCTTCATTCTGATGTATTACTCTGCTGATAATAGTATGCTGAAAAAGTCATCTCATAAAAGCTATTTCTAAAAAATTCGTAAAGTCTCACATGAAACATCGTGTATATTGCTGCAAACCAAGCGAACGGTGACGACGCTGACGAAGTTGTTTGTGCTGGGCGCGTTCACGCTGGCCGAATTCGTCGCGGCGGCTTGTGTCTAGAGTTCATTGTGTACCTTGAGTTGTGCTTTTCTAGGCTCTGCGACGGCCTTCTGGCCGGTAACATACAGGTGGAGGTGGTCCCATTCTCCAGGCTCATGCCCATTGCTCATGGAGGACACGCCCACTGCACCATGAAGCTTCGTAGCGGTTGCTACACCGGACCCGTCACAATCTCCCAACCTTTCGAGTCATCTAACCCCCCTACCCCTACTGTCATAGTAATGGCTCATCTCTCTGACCCCGGCTGCTTTTCCGGCACCCCGGGCGAAAACGTTGTCAAGTTGATCGCCATGTACGATTGCGTCCGCAGCCATAGCTGGTGGTACTCCCCAGTGAAGCTGGCGAATGGCTTTTTTTAAGCGAAAGATTTACTGGCTTAGCAGCGCCGATTTCTTCGCGGGCTCCTGTTTGAACTTGCACGCCCTTTCTGCACCGCTGCCATAGCAACACATCGCGTCACTTTGCCGAGTCGCAGAGTCGTCGCCGTCGCTACGGCAGGGATCCACAGCCGCGGATCGGCTGCTGCCTGACGACGTGACCGGCTGAGCAGACGTGTCTTGGCAGTTAATTGTTGACCGAGGTGGTAGTTAACAGTTGGTCGCCAGAGGTGGACCACCCAATGAACGCTGTGGCCTACTGCTGCAGTGCCGCGTGTCTGCCACAACGCTGTCAGCGCTAATGAATGCAGCCCACATCTCTCTCTCACCTCCGCCACGTACCTTAAAGCGCGACTGAGGTTTTCACTTACCCAGAGGGACGGCTATGCGCCCTTGCCTTCCTCAAAATCATCGGCGTCTAGAAAGTCGTCAGCGCCAGCGCCAATGAATACAAAGAACGAAGACAGCTTTCGCTTTTGTATATTCTGGATTAGCTGGAATAATTCACAGTAATATTATTTGACCGTAGCGGCGCGACAGTGGTGTGACACGCGTGAGGCAGAACTGATGAGTAAAAGTGGAGTTTTGGATCTATTGGTTGCCCATCATTCGCAGCTGGGCTTAGCGGGAGTCAGGAGGAGAAGGAGGATAAATTTTATTTGCGTAGACAAAAGTAGTAGATGGTGTGATATTATAGCCACATCCAGTGGCCGTGTGCCCGTGGCGTTCGGCGACTCCTCGCACTCTTGTCACAGCTCGGATCTGTGTGTCCGAGTCGGAACAGAGCAATGCGGCCTCCCACTGGTCTGCATTGGAGACCTGCAGACCTCGCGGAGGAGAGTCTTGAAGGCAAACCTAGAGTATTCTAAGCTTGCTTTTGACATTCTATTTCGTCAAAAGAACTCGGTGGTCGCAGGGAAGTTTTAGGTAGCCACTAGTTCATTACTGTTGGCGACCTGGTTGGCCCACTCGGCCCGAACATGCGTCTTTGGGTCTGAGCTGGCCACCACCGCCTCTCACTGCTCGACAGAAGAGATGTATACTAGCTCCTCCGGAGGCGGTTCTTCCTTACAATCCTATAAGTTGTGGCGGTAAGTGGTGCGGTCACCGGTTGATTCTCACGAAACGTAAGCCCATTTACACCTCAGTCGCACTTTGTGGTACGTCGAAGTGGTTTGCAAATGTAATATTATTAAGAATTATAATATTTGGTTTCGAGGGAAAGGAAAATGGCGCAGTATCTGTCTCATACATCGTTGGAAACCTGAAAAGCGCCGCAAGAGGAGAGATAAAGGAGGGAGTGAAAGAAGCAAGGAAGAATAGGTGTCGTAGTGGAGGGCTCCGGAATAATTTCGACCACCTGGCGATCTTTAACGTGGACTGACAACGCACAGCAGACGGGTGCCTTAGCGTTTACCCTCCATAAAAACGCAACCGCCGCGGTCGGGGTAGAACTCTCGGAAACTCCGGATCAGTAGACGAGCGCCCTAACCACTAAGCCACAGCGGCGGGTTTTTTAAATGCAAAAACCATGTTTTTCCCGCTATATTTTTGTGCCTAGCAATGCTAAATCGCCACCAATGTTATATTACTTGTCTTTAGTAATGCACTATGCTTTGTTGTCCTTATATTTACTTTGTTTCTGTTTGCGTATCTTGTTATTACCTCGTTTTATTTCATGTACATTTGATAAAATATTCTATAATGCTTCTTTTCCTTTTCTGTACTTCTTTGTTACTAATTGTTTTATGTGCTCTCGGGCCAAGGAAATGTTTTTCTTCTCTTACCTGTTATACTATGCCGTCACGACCTTAAGGAAAAAAAAAATTCAAACAGTTTTTGAGGGTCTCAAATCAGGACTGACACCCAAACTTCATCATGACGGATGAGAGGAAGGTTAGCGTGTTCGCAGGAGGAGGAGGAGGAAAAACTTATTAAAGTGAAGGGGAGTTGGGCGAGCCTATGGCTGGGGCCCTAATTCCAGGGCTCCACAGGTTCTAGCTGCCCTGCGGACCTGTTGTAAGAGAGCCGGTTGGTCTTCCAGGTTATCGCTGGTCACGAGCGTGTCCCACCGCTAAAATTACGTTTTTTCTATCTGTGGAGTGTTTGGTATGTCCCCACATCCCTACGAAATGTGGAAGAGTGCAGGGCGGCCCTGGCACCAAGGACAGGTGTCGGAGCATAATGTTGGGTGTATGGATATAGTTTATTGACGTTTGGAAATGTGTTTGTCTGTATCTTCCAAAATGAGACTTCATCTGGGGTGTCTAATTTCCCATGAGGTCGACGGAAGTGGCTTCATTGAAGACGGTGAAACTCGAGGCGTTCGTTATACCTGGTAGGAAGAGGTTAAAAGCGGGCATGGTTTGTGGCCCCGCTTGGTTGGAGAAGCCTCGAGCTAGAGTTTGTGCCCTCTCATTTCCCTCCAATCCCTCGTGACACAGAGTTCAGGGGATTTGGTGGTGCCTGGTGAGGGTTGTAGCGCCCATGTGCCGACTAACGTGCTTGCGTACTCAGCCTCTCGGGAAGTTTCGACACACGTGTCTCGAGTCTGTGATCACATGAACACTTTGGCTTTGGGACTCGCAATGCCTAATGACAATGGCGACGGCGGTGGTATCCGCGGCCGCTGGCGTTTCGGCTCTTACAGAAGCAGTGAATAGAGAGCAGAAGCGGTGGTTCACTGCTCCACTGCGTACTGGCCCTGCTCCGGGTATACTGCGGCGTAAACAAAATCCACGTAGGTGGGATACTCGCGCTCGTCGTCTGCCTGTGTCAACGTATTTAAGCATATGTTTCGGTACCGCGGCCACTCTGATGTATTTCCTATGCTCTTTTTCTAGCGAGGATTGAGAATCTAGTGCGCGGATGTCCGCAACTGTACCTACTCGCGTAGGATAGCTCGTCCAGCTTGGGGGTCTGAAGCCTTTGTTCTTGAGTTGCACAGATGAGTTCTTTTGGTTCCGCAAAGGTGCAAAGTGCATTCAGGTGCTCTGTCGAGGTGTTTTTAGGAAGGTTAAGTGCCGTTTTGTATAAAACCTTATGATGTTGTCAACTTGCTGCTCCTCTGCTTTTGTTAGCGTGTGAACGGGTAGTTCTAATATGATTCGGCTAAGTAGCAATGCTTGCCCCAACCGAAAAGTGTCTTCTCGCATTCTTTGGCGATGCTTGGTAACGCAGCTGGTGATGGAAGCTATCTGGCTGCGGTGGTCTTGAGAGCCTGGATTTTTTGGGTAACATGGGGGTTGCTTTGCATCCAAAGAGCAAGAATGTGTATCAGGCTAACTTCCCAAATGGCTTGACGCTCGAGCGTGAGATTGATGGGGCCTGGAGAGATGTATCTCGGGCCATGCGCTCGTATGACTTCCGATTTCTCCAGAGCGCAGTGGAGGCCGCTTTGTGAGGAGAAGTCGTCGACGATCCGGGCTGCTACTTTTTTGTCCAAGGAACACTTTGTGGCCCATATAGTTATATCATCCCTACACATGGTAAAGTCGACATTTGTAAGTGCATTTAGTGCACGTGAAAGCCTGAGCATAGCAATGTTGATAAGCAGCAGAGAAATAATAGCTCCCTGAGGTGTGCCTTTGTGAGGCATATATTTGACGTCGGAGCGGGTTTGCCCGATGCCTATCGTGGCCGTGCGGCCCGTGAGAAACGCACGCACGTAAGCAAAGATCTGTTTTCCGCCGTTAAGGTCATTTATGGCTTGAAGGATGCCCTCTTGGGATATGTTGTGGAAAGCGCCCTTTAAATCTAAGGCCAAGATGACATGTTCTTCACCTCTGGGGATGTTGGTAAGCACTTCTCGCAGGAGCAAAGCGTCTTGGGCCGAAAGTAGTGTCTTGAACCCAACCATAGTAGGGGGAAGGGGTCATTGTATGCAACATAATTTTAGATGCGTGTGTGGATGACCCGTTAATAGAGTTTTCCTAAACATGATGTTAGGAACAGGGGCAAAGGGATATAAGTGACAACCGCTTGCGGGCCTTGGGAATGATAACAATTTCGGCTTCACGATGTTCCTGAGATGAGCTGAGGTCAGTTTGGTGTGACAAGAAAAAAGAATGAGGTGCTGTAGTAGAGGCATCTGGAATAAATTTGACCACCTGTGGACTTTTAACATGCAATGACATTGCACAGCACACCGGCACCTTTGGTTTTCGCCTCCATGCAAACGCGGCCTCCGCGGCCGTGTTTGAACCTGTGAACTCCGCCTCAGTAAGCAAACGCTCTAAACACTAAACAAAATATACACGAAAAAAATACCAATTACTAAAGAGTGTATTAAACACATGTGGCGGCGCATGCTTAGTCGGGAGCTCATTCTAGCCAAACCGAACTCGGTCCAAGATTCCATCCACACCTGGATTCAGAGAACCTACGGCTACGCACTGTTTTCGCTTTGTCTGCCACGGCATGAAGCTACCAACCATTGTTATATGTCGCTTGTCGCCGCTTTTTGCAATGGGTTTCAAATCCTCATCTGCATTTGCGACATCTCTACATGCGACGTCCGTGGCTGCGAGGAGACAATAAAACACCAGCTGCGCTAACGCGGTATGTTAAGACTTTGAAGACCGAACCGTGCTGTACGCGAAGGGAGGAAGGTGGGAATGAAAGAAAAGAGAGGGAAATACGTGCCGTAGTCCACGGCTCAGGAACAATTTCGACCACCTGTGGATCTTAAGCGTGCCCTGACATCGAACAGCACTGGCGCGCCATTGCGCTTCGCCTCCTCAGAAACGCGGTCACTACAAAATTCTAAATATTCCTCCTAAAATGCTCGACAAGCGTGCCCTGGCTCTCCCTGATTTATCCGCATTCATATTTCGCTTTGCTCTTTTATTTTAACCTGTCTTTAGTTTTCCAAAATTTGCAGCTTTGCCAGCCAGCGCTCTCTTAACGTTAACCTTTATCCTTCCTCACACTTTTTTATCTGCGAAAAAAACTTCGCTCATACCCCCTGAGTTCTGCATTTATACTTTTTGGGTTAATGATGTAAACTTCTCAAAGTGACTCTGATTATTAGAAAAGCCCTACTGAAGGGCTCTGGAAATTTGCGGTAGAGCGCTTTATTTGATAAAGTAATAAATACACTACGATTTCCTCCACACTACAGCGAAAGCAAATAAATAAATAATTAATCCACTATATAGAATGAATGCACAAGAAAATCGACGCTCAAAATCTCTGAACTACAAATTCCACACACTAAAATTATTTTACAAAGGCAAAGCATGACTAAGACCAGGAAGGTGTTTCCGTAATTGTACTGCAGGGAGAACAAAATATAAGAGCAAACGATACAGAGATTGAGAAGTGATATGCTCTCGCTAGCTTCTTACTAATGACGGCTTAGATAATTTCGAACAAAAGCCAAGTGACTTAAATAATGAACAGTTTTGTAGTACATGCAAATACTTGAAAGACCTATTTCATATGCACGAGAAAAGTAAACTTGGGCCCAGGGCCGACAGATAAGAAGGAGAATGACTGCTTGGTCACAATATATTCCTAATTCTGGCTCTTTTATTTGAAATCATCGTCTGGGGAGCATTATGGCAGGGAACATGCTCTTGCGGTTTATGTTATTACACCGCTGAAGATATGCGTCCATTACTGGCTTTATCGGTGTCCTGCGTCCGCGAAATGGCGATGAGGACTGGAGCTGATAGTGTTCAGGGACGCGGGAAAGGCCTTGATGCACGACGTGGTCACGTGATCGCGTTTTTGTGGGATAGAATCTCTGCGTGGCGCTAATATTTCTCATTAGATATATTGTAAGTGTCTTAAGAGATTTGCCTATAGGCTTCCCTCATTGCCGTTGCCTTTATGGATCACCACAGGAAATTTCTGGAATTGTTATAATTATATTGTTTACAAGTGTAGTGGTGTAACGTAAAAACAATGACACATGCCCGTTTACTGGATTACAGTTTTTGAAGCGCAGACAACTGTAAATTGATGCTTTTCCAAAACCGCCAGTGACGGCGTGGCACTTCCGCACAGATCCTCCGCGCCTGCACTCTCCACCGCACTGCAAGCTTACATTGGACAACTGCGCACGCGGGGAACTCGGAATATTTAGGGGTCGATGTTTTGCCCGAGGCCTAACCAACCGGCAGCCGGCCTCTCTTACCCGGATGCTCTCGTCGAGGCCCCCCTATTTTGTGCGGAAATCTCCAATTTCTACAAGGAGACAACACGCGTGTACCCGCCTTCCAACTCCGACCTCGACCGAGCGCGAACCGCCATGCTTTAGCAGACTGCACACCAATTCCATTCTCAGTCGTTTTAGACAATACCTCAACACTGATGGGTAATACGACCCCGCCTGTCCCAACTGCGACCACGGAGTGTTCGCCAATCAAGCACACTTCCTCTTGGCCTGCGAGGTTAACCCGCCCCAACAAAGTTTACTGCCATCGCCATCTGCGGAGGGTTAGATTCAACTTCTTGCAAGACCAGACAAGAAGACACAACTCACACTCATCTCGTGTGCTCAAGACATCGCCCCCACCTGGGGGCCACACTAGGCCCACCTGCCTTAACTCCTAACCCCCAAGTGGCAAAAAGTTGTTCTCGCTCTCTCACTTCAGGGGCATTGCGGGAGGGCAATAAATGCCATTGGGGTTCAGCGTCGCGTCCCGACCGTATGCTCCAGGCACGAGCCACGTACGCTCGGCTGGTCGAACAAAGAAGGACCGCTACCGGGGCGTTTACCCCAAACGCGATGAACGAACAGAAGCAGAAGCCCAGGCAAGCACTTTCCTCACACCGTTAGGTACTTGTGGCTGTTCTAGCTCCTAAAGCCATAAAAGCGACGTCAAAATACCACCTTCAGATTTTCAAGCAAATGAAAGAATTAAAAAAACATTCAATCTAACCGCTATTGATTGTCATTCATATTACGAAAGAATTCAATACCTTTAAAATGTCTACAAATAAGCTAACCGTTGCATTCCTTCATACAATAATTGGAAGCTCTTGGGCTACAAAGCAGAGTAATTTGCCAAAAAAACGAGTGACTAATTCAAAATTCTCAAACCCCTGGTGGCAAAAGTCCTTTTAACCACGCAGTTGCTGTCTATCCGTACCTTCATTAACCCCATGAAAACTCACTCTCCTCTCTGCATGAAGTCAGAAATTGTACCAAGCTATCTATTCTGTCCTGCGTTTTATTACAAGCGGCCGTGTTAAGCTTCTATTAAGAGTGTGTGCTCTCTGCTGGCTACGCTTTAAAAAATAAAATTAGAAGGCCACATATAAAGCGACTACAAAAATTCTGAGGGCACCTTTTCGGAGGCTGTGCCGGTAAGTTCACTCCCAGCGGTGTGTCTTCGACGGTTCGGTAGCGATTTCTGACACCACTTTGTGTAAAATTTCATAAGCGTGCAGCCTGTTATATTACAATCTGCTAATATATTCTGAAGTGAATTATAGCCACTTGCGCATAAAATTCTCCGCTGTATTGCTGGCAGATTAGAAATAAGTTTAAATTATTAAAAGCCGTACTATAATAGCAATTTAACAGGATAAAAGCTAATTTGAACAGTGATAAAGCGTGAAGATAGCATTGCTCAAAAACCGTAATTTACTAGCACTTTACCAGGATAAAAGCTAATTTAAACAGTGATAAAGCGTAAAGATAGCATTGCTCCGTTCACACATAAGCTTGCAATCATAAATCACTGTTTTCCTTTAATTTAACGCGACGGCACTGGAGGGTTATAATGCGTTTAATACATCAGCTGCAATTTTCACTAACATCTGCAGAATATGCTGGTAGCTTTCAATTGCTCCCATATGTTTATTATTGGCGTCCGCTGCTGAGCAGAAAAAACCCCACGTTGTGCGGCGTTTTTTTACTGACACTGAAACCATCCCGCAGGGTCAGCACCACGAGACACACGCGCAGATCTGGTAATGAACGAGCCTCGTTGATAACGAACAGCGACACCGGAACGCGGAACTTGCGTTCGGACTTGCTGAGGAGCAAGCTGCGCCAGTTAAGGAGTGCGCACCATAATTGCGAACTTGCCCTGCTGCGAACGCCCCCAAGGAGCGTCCGTCACACGTCCGCAAGCGTTGAGGTATAAAGTCGCTCCGCGAGCGGCCCAACGCCGAAGAATTGTCAAGGAGCCAATGGCGGAAACAACAGCGGAGTGTGCGCTAAAGGTGCGAACATTCTGAGGAGCGAACGCCACGAACAACTTGGAAGCGCCCGTCGGTCAGGCAAAACCTTGGAGCTAATGGTCTCTTTCGGCGCCCTATTGCCAGCATCTGAGGCCACTTTTCACCGTGAGCCGGCCTAGCCCCAGCAACTCTGTGTTTGGCCGAGCGTTAGACAAGCATTACTTATGATCTGCACATATTTCAACCACAGGGTTGCCGCCAGCATATATAATCATATGTCACCTATAACGTTCCATTGCACCCTACATTTGCTATTATTATTAAGAGCATGACCTCAAAACCCTACTTCCTCTTCTTTCTCCATATTTACCCTCTGCACGGTTTGTGCTATCTGCCTGCTATGTGCACATAGCACGATATTAGCTTTCATAGCCGCTGCAATGGTGTTACCTTAATAAATGGAGCCAAACAACCGTGTTTGACTTATGGTGACTTCCAATCGCAGAGCTGGAGCACTTCTGGAGCAACGTTTCTTGCTCTTTTCGGAGCAACTGTATTCCAAACGCAGATCTGAGGCACGGATCGCGGCTTCCAATCGTAGACGGGGAGCGGTTGCCGAGCCGAGATTGCTCCGTGGAGCAGTCGGGACTGCTCCGCCGAAATCGGCGGATCGGACCTGAAGTTTGGGTCACGTTCTTTTTCAGCGGCGGTAGCGGTGCCCTACATGCTCTGGCCTACATGCTCTGGCCTGCCTGCTCTGGCCAGAGCAAGTGTACTCCAATCGCAATTTCAGGTCGCGCGCTCTGCGCCAGAGCGTGCAGACCAATCCATGCTTGCGATTGGAATTCACCATAAGCCGAGCACCCTGGAACTACTCAACGTGCATAGGGTTCTTTGTTATTAACGATATAAAGTGAGGATCTCAATCCGAATCTATCGCTAAAATATTTGGCCACTAGCTTCTCTCGGGGCAGCAAAAAACGTCGTCTGGATCAGGAAATAAAATAATTTGTTAGAAATTGCAAACCCAATAGTTTGTTTTGTGAGACAAAGGCAGTTACCTACAAAATAGGAAAAGCAACTTATTTGGTTTGTAGAACGGAAAAGAAACAGGACTCGGCCGCACCCCCTCGAAGATTTAGGTGCTTTTTTAGTATCGGAGGAAGCTTCTCTCACTGCTTCTGCGGACAGAAGTATGTTCAAATACCGTCGAGATCACGTGACTGAGGCGGCCATTCTGATGACGAAACGTTTATGCCATCGAAGTTATTTCACTCAGAATTTCCACTGGAATTAGGAAGATGTCGTAGCAAATGCCTTTCTCATTTTCACAGCGATTTCGTGCACAAACGAAAGACAAGCTGGCGTTTGGCCATTGCATCGTACTTTCAGCAAGGAAAGCGCCTCAAGGAGACGAAGATAAACTACGGCACGCAAGGCACAAATAGCTCCCGAATTAGCTGATCCTAACGCCGCCCCCCCCCCTTTCCCTAGTTTGTCAAACACCACCATATGCTACGGCTTGGACGTTACTACTTGCGAACATAAACTGATAAAAACCATTCTAGTAAAATTTTCTCAACACATGCACCTAAGCCGTAAAAACATGACACAAAATTCCGGTATGTTTTCATGCGCGGATGATGGTAACATTCTGTAGTACTCTCCCTTCCTACTTCTGTGTGTTTTTTGTAATTCTGTTTTCACTCATGCAAGACGTTTGTGCACCATTTTGTAAGAATGCAAAGTGCTCTCTATAGGTGATGTAAGGCAGTGAGACATCCCACGCTCCAATATAGGTATAGAAAGAAAAACATTGTATACTTACCGTATCGTCTCGGCCCCGACCAGAACGCAGCGGCAAGAACAATTATTGCTAAGAATAAAATTGACTTGTATTTGGCCATAATCGCAGGTAACTGACAAGGTCCTGTGCCGCCCCTTACAGATTCCTTAGCGATTCAAAAAATTCTCTCGTACTGAAGGTTGACGATAACAGTAAAGGAGGCAATTAGGTATTGCCTAAAAGAAAGTCTACATCACAGCTTGGCATGAAACTATGGAATGAGTGCAGAAGGCATGTTGCTTCGAGCTATGCGTTTTATACACTTCATCGTTCATTGCTCATTGTGCTTCCCTACTTTCCACGCCTACGTAGCATGTATACTTTTGTAATGCAAAATATACCTAGTAGAAACACTAACAAAATAAGGCGCTTTTTCCAACAACGCAACAAAGCAGGACAATAAAGAGCGAGACAAACATGGCGTCTAGCGCTAAGAAAAGCTTGTTATGGATTATGAAGTCATCCAATCTGCTGTTATTCTGAATAAACGCTACTTCAGCACTATTTCTATTTCTTTCGTCATAGATATGCTGTGAAGCAAGATACCGGCATCGCAGAACAATAACACGAAATTATCAAAAAATTTTGATTCCACCATATCATTCTCCATATGCGATGTGTTTTTCTTGAAAACTTGTGTATTTTGATTGGGACATAATGCAGCCCGTTTGTACTTGATGGTTTGTCAGAGATATTGCAGGATGTTTCTCCTAAGATTTTGTTTAATTTTAAAAAATTGTATTGTATTGTATTGGGTATTATGGCTCATTAGCAACAAAGGCTATCATGCGCCATACACATGGTATAATTTATTTCAAGAAATGTGTGTCCTCACTGAAAGTGCTTGTCTGGACAAGGACTCCGAGGAGCCCAACTAATCAAATGTAGACGTCAGTCTTCTTCTCAGGCCTGAGGAAATGATGATGATTATGGATTTTTATGGCACAAGGGCAGCTATGGCCAAAGAGCGCCATGTCACAAGGTATTTTTTCATTTTCTTAAGGTGGGGTCAGAGACCCATTTCCCAAGCATTTCACCCTAAATAAGCCGAGCACCAGACCAGGGGAAAGCTTGTACCCATTGTATCACCGGTGGGTACCCGGCGGCACTGGGGATCGAACCCCGCACCTCCCGCATACGAGGCGGATGCTCAACCACTTGGCTACCGCTGCGGTTGCCCCTGAGGAAATGGATGAGGAGTATCATAAAATGCGTCAAAGCACAGGGTAAGAATTTTTTGAAATAATAGTTTTGTGACACTATATTTTGTTTAAAATCGCTGCGTGTTTCAGAAAACAAAAACAGATGAAGTTCTTACAAGTGGATTATCGCCTAAAATAAATTGGGGTGGAAGGGAATGCGTTCATTGTAAAATACAGTAAAATATTTTTTCCTTAGGCGTTCGAGTTGTGTGCACGACAATTGGATGTGATTTAGTGTGAGCTCACCACCTCATTTCTCACATAAATGTCTCTCTTGTTTTGTCAATAGAAAGTTATGTGCTTTGTATGTGTGTCCAATACGGCGATGGCATAAAATATCTTCGATGAAACGTTTTTGTTGTGAGCATGAATTGCATTCTTCTAATATGGGTTTCACTAAATGTAGTTTATTATTTCTTCCAGTGTTCCACTGAGACTGCCATTTATATCTGATTTTACACGGCACCAGCTTCATGCCCTCTCTCTAAGGAATGTTCACGTTCTATATTTTTTGTTCCGAGCTTTTGCAGCACATGCATCCGCCTTTCACTGCCTGTGATTCCGATGTGGGATGGCACCCAGCAATATTTTGTCTTGACCGTGTGTTGTGGCTCTTCTTATGTTATCAATGACGTCGCCGTTTAGTGGTGTAACTGTATTTCTATAGTGAAGTGAGGTGAGTACGCTCAGTGAATAAGTGTAAATGATACTATTCACCACGTTTTCATTTATAAATTTTTCTACAGCCACAGAGACTGCGTAACACTCTGACGTGAAAATGGATGCGCACTCAGGCAGCCGTAGTGTTTTTTTCCCAATTATTTTTATATCTTCACGTCTCCCGTGACACTTCTTAAATGCCCTGCCCAATGTAAAGCTTACGCTTGACAACGCAACAGAATAAAGTAAAACGACATCTGCAACATGCCAACCGGTAAGCTTGCTGTAGAAAGCCGCCTGGAACTCTGGCAACTATGAATCCTCTACATTTGGCGCGGAAGCAGTTTCTTGGAGTCGGTGTTCATGAGCAATCATAAATTATATTCGCAGAAATAAACACTTTTGAATATATTTTGCACCACAAAGCTGAGCTTTTACGAACATCCTAACGCGTCCAATAATATCTAAAGAAAGCTGCAGCCTCGGATCAATTAGCCTCAACTAGGCAGTTAATCTACTTCGTTGTGGCACTGCAATGGTCTGCGCATTCAACATGGCCAGCTGGATCCGCATCACATAAAACCCGTTAACAACCATTTAAAAGATGAATACAGTGACAGTGCTTATTATGATAAAAGGAAAGCCACCCTATCATTTACGTTCAATAAAGGTCGATTTCGATAGGCTGAAAAGGTGGAGCACCGTTTGATGTCTCTATAAACGCGCAGGTACTACCCCCCTCCCCCCCCCCCCGCCATATTAAATGTCTTTTAGGCCACAGCGTTCAATAGATGTAGAATGAATGCCCTTTATTCTGCCTGTACCAAAACATTGAAACAGCATATCAAGCAGCGAGCTTCTCTACCGCAAGACGAACCCTTCTAGCATATCAAAGATCTGTGGTATTAACTTGTGCCGTGCTCGGAACGTAATGCGGGTTGGAAGAAAAACATTTGCCTAAAACTTTTGACCAAGAGCGTTCATGTCTCTGGAGCGCTTCTCATTGAAGTTGATCTTTAGTTAGCGTACAATGATCGCAACAGGCGACAGGATATTTAGTAGAAATAAGACTCCACAACCCACGTACAATGCCTGTATCAGAATTAAATTTTTGTGCTTCGTGGGCTATTTAAAGGTTTGTGGTTTAAAGCATTTTTTACGTGTATCAACTAATAACCTGGAAATGTCTAAGCGAATTCATTGTTTTTCATATAGGAAATTACTTTGAAACGCACTTCATACAGTGCGTCTAATCGGCGTGGGTTGGGTATGCATAAATATGATTTATCACTTAGATTTTTATTCCGACAATACGCTGAAGATTTTGGAACACAATTTCAAACGATTGGCGTGCTCTTGCTTGATAATTGAAACTTGGAACTACCCAGAATACCCGACAAAGATATTAGTAAAATAAACGCAAGCTGCAATTAAAAATTGCACTGATGCGTATCTTGACCCTATTACAGCGTCATCGTCTCAAGCATTGCCCTGAGTGCTGATATATTCGAGGATATTTTACACGTGCGGCTCACATATATATATTGGCCGACATGAGTCTGTTTAAAAATCCTGCAAATCACGCCAGTGAAAACTATTTTATGTTCGTTTTTGGCAAGATACTTTAATGCAATTGATTGTCTGAATATAGAAAATATTTTGTTTTTTTAGGCAGTGAAGCAAGGTAGGTATACGTTTGCTTCACATTGAAAATTTTCAGTTTTCTGCTCTAGACACAGCCCTCCTGTCGCAAGAAGTATATACTGCTGGGATGTGAGATTACCTGTTTTAGACTTTAATCTAATATATTTTCTCAATTTATATTATATTTACAATATATTTACTCTACTGAATATTTACTGTACGGCATTTAATATATTTACTCGATATTTACTACAAAAGAAGCCATCACTGCGTTGAACTTATCTTCTACCACAATTTCTCGTGAGGCCGTGATATCTCGCAAATTGTATATGCTCTCTCCTTCCGCGGTAGATTGTTGGACGCACCAGTACAATACATTCTACGTATAATTTGCTGCTGAAATTCTTCTTGGTGGTCCTGCCTCTGGGCTTGTTTTTTTTATGAATACAAATGACCCCCTTTCCAGAGTATGCACACTACGAGCCAAGGCGTTCCAAAATTTGTCTCTTCTACAATGACGATTATCACCGCATAAAAACATCTATTTTTGCATAAACCTGGTTTCAGACTTCTTGCAACAAAGGCGCGATCTCAGATTGCCTGTCACCATCTCGCGACGCGTTGTATTTCGGGGCCAAGCTCTCCTGCTCTCGGAGAATTTTCTCTCAGCGTGCCATTTTGCCTTTGTAGTTTATCCTTACTCAGCTCCTCATGGAGTCCCCATCAACCTTGACCATTTGTTTCCCAGGATCAAGAGAAAATCCGGAGTATTATCAGAGGCTTTCAAAAGTAGCTGATTACATCACATAAAAAACGTGTGCGCAATGGTTAATATATATCCACCAGATCTAGAGGTCTGCAACCGCCTGAGAAACGCTCTTCTTTATCACGGTGAAAGAGAGCATCGCATTTTTTGTAGGGCGCTGAACTCGCTGCCTTCTGGGACGCAGTTGGAATTATTAACAAAGTTAGCACCGCAGAAAAAGTCTGTTTTACGTAATAAAACGCTTGTAGCTCTCAGTGTGAGGAAATAAAGGCCCAAGCGTAGTGAACCTTCAGCAGCAATTATTCTAAGGCTTCCCAACTTTTGCATCACAGCGGTAGCGAGCTAAAAGAAGTCAATCTATTATCCCGTAGCGTAAATCTAACCATAGGTACCGCGTGGTTACCGGTCTTCGGTGCTTCACACCACTCAGCGTTCTCCGCAAGAACTGCCAATGAGTCATC
Source organism: Amblyomma americanum (assembly GCF_052857255.1). Lineage (NCBI taxonomy): Eukaryota > Metazoa > Arthropoda > Arachnida > Ixodida > Ixodidae > Amblyomma > Amblyomma americanum. Next base: position 82,679,630 of record NC_135505.1, on the reverse strand, counting down.
TTATTGCTAACTGGCTGTTGCTGGTGGTGGCTTCTGATGGAATTGCGCATTGTGACAGTGTTATGTTGTCTGGAATGCCTTGCACATTCACACATTAGCAACATTTATGATTAACGTAGCTGAAAGTTGGTTGTAATCGATAAAATTTAGATAATTCCTCTCGCGGAGCGTGTTATCGTGAGTTCGTCGTGGTCTTTCACCTGTTCGCTCCGCACATAGAGATCTTCGACGCTAGCAATGCTAAAGGCATAGCTGTGCAATTAAGGCGCTTTGGTTCTATAGAAATGCATCATTAAATCTACTTTTTCGGCTAGTTGGTGCATTTCGAATATAAAATATACTAGAGCTAAAAGCTGGGAAACGCATACCAAGATAGAACGAGATACAAGCGCAAATGTCAATTGAATTTTTTTGATGGAAGGCATACACCTTAAATAACGCCAGAAACTGGGGTGCTTAGGAGAGCGAACAATCGGGAACCATAGCAGCACGCGCAAGCAAGCAACAAGACATACAAAAACTCAAACGTTAGCTTCTTCTAAAAAGTCTACCTCTGCTGCAAATAATGATAATGACGGACGGCTGATGAGGGGAGCGAAGAATCAGGAGTTATAGAAGCACGCGCAAGCAAGCAACAAGACATACAAAAACTCAAACTTTAGCTGCTTCTAAAAAGTCGACGTCTGCGACAAATAATGATAAAGAGTGTGTGCTGATGAGGGGAACGAACAATCGGGAATTATAGCAAAAAATAAAAAACTAAAGCGTTACCTGCTTCTAAAAATTCGGCCTCTGCTGCAAGAAACGATAATGAGGGAGTGCGGATGCACCTGCTGCCATATCTTTTATTATTACGCTTCCAGGCTGACACGTGCAGTCCTGTCGGCATTCTTGCGTAGAATCCTGGTCTCACCGAACCGAACCACGCATCCTCTGCCCTCACTGGTGCGCGCAAGCAAATGTGCGTGCATGTCCTTTGACTTGAATTTGGGGCATTGTCTCCCAATCGTGCGCTGATGCAACGGCCGGTTTCGCCGACATACAGATTTTTATGACTGTTGAACACTTCACGAACGCATGGTCATGTTGTATCTGACATCCTCGTTTTTTGGAGCTAAAAGTCCGTGAGCATAACTTTTCCTGCTTGTTGCGTACAAAAAAACAAACAACGAATACACAATATCTATTGGCCACTTTCTTGATGCTGTGTGACGTCTTATGCAAGTATAGCATAACCAGAAGCTTAACAGCCTTCCGATGATAACCATTCATTCTTCGTGTTCCATTCTTCAGTTTCTGAGCCAGGGCCTGACGATTGTAATGAAGACGGAAGGGGATCCTATCCTCAAAGCTTCTCTGCATCTGATGCGGACAAGATTTTTTGTCAAAGGGTTCCATAGTGTGCGGTGCTATAGCTATTTTGACAATGCTCTCTTGCGTTGAAACATAAAGCAGGAAATCCTCTTTTGGCCTAGGGTAATAGCCCCAGCAAATGTGTCTCTTAGAGAGGTTAGTTTCTAGTCTCAAGACTAACACAGCTGCGTCACGTAGTTCATGGGCAAAACTCAGCCCGAGTCCAAGCTCTTTAAATATGTCTAAAATTTCCCCTAGTGTACAGGAGTAGATGAAGGTTTTAAATCTTTTAACAATAATCAGCTCATCTAAAAACCTTCAAATTCACCCCTTGGTTAAGATACCTATGTAACTCTTGATCTACTTTATCTAAGAAATATATGAGACAGGATTGGAGCAACGCAGGACCCAATATAAATACCATTGTAAAGTAGGTTTCAAGTTAAGGTGCAATAAAGAGACTAAATTATCTACTTGCAAGCCTGATGAATTTTGAAAACATACGTCCCCGTTTCCTTAGGTGAATTCTTTACAGCCAAAAAGCTTATCTTGAGGGACCTAATAAAACAGGTCTTATACATCTACAGAGAACCGAAAGCCAATATCATCTGTTCTGTTTTAGCGCAGCTTTTTTGCATGCTTGCTTCCGTGGTTGCTTGCTTCAGCGATGGTATTTTTCTTATAATCAGAAAAGAAGAGTCAAACTAAGTTGAAAAGGGGATCAAGGCTACGAATCCCGTGGCTATGGTCTATTAACTGCGCCCAAGCACTGTTTAGCGAAAAGCAGCGACAGGTACTGAGCGCACCGCCCAGCGCAAATAAGAACAGGCTGACAACGGCGGCCAGTGTAGGGCACGAGAACGGCGGTTAAGGCCAGAGGATCCTACAGCGAAAGCATCAGTGGTGACAGGAGTGGGCGATGGAAGGAACACGTTCAGAAGGCGAAAGCTGAAACCGGCAAATGGTCCCACTACGGTCCTCTGTGAGCCGCCTTGCATTAACTACGTCTTTTTTGCGGTGCATACCAAGCTTGACCATGAATCTAATGCGTGGTAGGCTGTAGTTTTTCTCCCAATAACTGCACTTTCAAGCATGCAATATGCAAAACCCCACAGACCGGGCAAGGAGTATTATTGAAATCCAGAACAATTATCACACCAGAGATAAAAAAGGCAGGCATAGTTTCTGCTTTGTTGCACTGGACCATCAGGCATAAAAGAGAGGTTCCGGGTGAAAGATATGCGCAATTCTGTGAACCGATTTTCTTCATGTCTATGTGGTATTCAATAAAAAGCAGTTTCATGGCAGTCAAACACATCCTCTCTCCTTTTCGCAATTACTGTTATTACTTCTGCACGAGACATGCGAAAAAAAAACCTCAGAACAGGATACCTGGCTGTCTAAACTGACTATGGTATTGCACAACTAAGCAGCACAACCACGGCCTCTTTCAAACTACCATTGCATCATGCATTTCTCAGGAAGAATTCCGGAAGGAAATAAACGCCCATTTTGCAGCGAGAGCGAGACTACGCTGCCCAGTTGAGGAATTCGTTCCTAGGAATCACTCCAGAAGGATACACTCGCGCTTCTCGTCTCCCTGCGTGAACTTCTTTAAGCATATTTTTTGGTATTGGGGCCACACTGACGTATTTCTTGTGCTGTTTTTCTAGCAGAGATTGAGCATTTGGGGCGCGGATGTCCGCAACTGTGCCTACTCGGCGTAGGATGGCTGGTCCAGCTTGGGTGGTCTGAAGCGTTAGTGTCTGAGATGCACAGATGGCTTCTGTCAGTTCCGCAAAGGTGTTGAAGCTCCTAGTATGGCCAGATGCTCCGTCAATATGTTTTTAGGAAGGTTAAGAGCCGCCTTGTATAAACCCTTAAGATGGCGTCAACTTGCTGCTCCTCTCCCTTGTTAGCGTGAGAACGGGTAGTCCTAATGTGATTCGGCTAAGTAGCAATGAGTGCACCAACCGAAAAGTGTCTCTTCTCGCATTCTTTGGCGTTGCTTGGTAATGCAGCTGGTCATGGAAGCTATCTGGCTGCGGTGGTCTTGAGAGCCTGGATTTTGTGGGTAAAAGTGGAGTTGCTTTGCATCCAAAGAGCAAGAATGAGGATCAGGCTAACTTCCCAAAGTGTTTGGCCCTCGATCGTGAGGTTGATGGGGCCTGGAGAGATGTATCTCGCTCCAAGTGCTCGTATGACTTCCGATTTCTCCACGGCGCATTGGAGGCCGCTTTGTGAGGCGAAGTCCTCGACGATCCGTGCTGCTGAATGTAGGGTTGTTGCTTTGTGGCCCATATAGTTATATCATCCCTGCACATGGTATGTCGACATTTGTAAGTGCTGTTAGTGCACACCAAAGCCTGAGCATAGCAATGTTGAAAAGCAGGAGAGAAATAATAGCTCCCTGAGGTGTGCCTTTGTGTGGCATACGTCGGAGCTGGTTTGTCCGATGCGTATCGTGGCCGTGCGGCCCGTGAAAAACGCACGCATGTAAGCGAAGACCTGTTTTCCGCCGTTAAGGTCATTTATGGCTTGAAGGATGCCCTCTTGGGATATGTTGTGGAAAGCGCCCTATAACTCTAAGGCCAAGATGACATGTTCTTCGCCTCTGGGGATGTTGGTAAGCACTTCTCGCAGGAGCAAAGCGTCTTAGGCCGAAAGTAATAGCTTGAACCCAACCATTGTAGGGGGAAGAGATCATTGTATTCAACATAATTTTAGAGGCGTGTGTGGATGACCCGTTTAATAGAGTTTTCCTAAACATGAGGTTAGGAAGAGGGGCCAAGGGAATCAAGTGACAGCCGCTTGCCGGCCTTGGGAATGATAACAATTTCGGCTTGACGACATTCATGAGATGAGCTGAGGTGAGTTGAGTGTGAGAAGAAACAAAGAATGAGGTGCTGTAGTAGAGGCCTCTGGAATAATCTCGACCAAGTGGGGACTTCTAACGTGCAATGGCATTGCACAGCACACCGGCACCTTTGGTTTTCGCCTCCATGAAAACGCGGCCTCCGCGGCCGTGTTTGAACCCGGGAACTCCGGGTCAGTAAGCGAGCGCTCTAAACACTAAACAAAATATACACGAAAAAAATACCAAATACTAAAGAGTGTATTAAGCACATGTGGCGGCGCACGCTTAGTCGGGAGCTCATTTTAGCCAAACCGAACTCGGTCCAAGATTCTATCCACACCTGGATTCAGAGAACCTACGGCTACGCACTGTTCTACTTGCGGCGTCCGTGGCTGCGAGGAGACAACAAAACGCCTGCTGCGCTAACGCGGTATGTTAAGACCTTGAAGACCGAATCGTGCTGTACGGGAAGGGAGGAAGGTGGGAATGAAAGAAAAATTACTGAAATACGTGGCGTACTCCATGGCTCAGGAACAATTTCGACCACCTGCGAATCTTTAGCGTGCCCTGAATTCGAACAGCACCGGCTCGCCATTGCGCTTCGCCTCCTCAGAAACGCGGTGGATACAAAATTCAAAATTTTTCTCCTAAAATGCTCGACAAGCGTGCCTTCGCTCTCCCTGATTTATCAGCAGTCATATTTCGCTTTGCTCTTTTCTTTTAACCTGTCTTAAGTTTTCCCAAATTGCAGTTTAGCCCGCCAGAGCTCTCTTAACGTTAACTTTTATCCTTCGTCACACTTTCATATCTGCGAAAAAAGCCTCTGCTTATGCAACCTGAGATCTGCATTCATACTTTATGGGCTAGTGGTGTTCACCTCTCAAAGTGATTCTGATCTTTAAGGAAGCCGCAGTGAAGGGCTCTGGAAATTTCCGGTAAAGCGCTTTATTTGTTAAAATGTAAAATACACTAGGATTTTTTCCACACTGCAGAAAATAAGCAAATAAGCATTCTACAACATAGGATGAATTCAAAAGGAAATTGACGCTCAGACTGTCTCAATTACAACTTCCACACACTAACATTATCTTACAAAGGCACAGCATGACTGAGACCAGGAAGGTGTTTCTGAAATTGTACTGCAGAGAGAAAAGAATATCAGAACTACCGATACAGAGATTGAGAAGTGATAATCTCTCGATAGCTTCTTGCTAAAGAAGGCTTAGATAATTTTGAACATTAGCCAAGGGACTTAACTAAAGAACAGTTTTTTAATACACGAAAATAATTTAAAGACTTATTTCATCTGTGCGAGGATAGTAAAGTTGGGGCCAGGTCAGACAGATAAGAATGCGAATGACTTCTTGGTCATAATATATTCAGAATTCAAGCTCTTTTATCTGGAATCATCGTCTGGGGAGCATTTTGGCAGGAAACGTGTGCTTGTGGCTTATGTTATAACACCGCAGAAGATATGCGTCCATTACAGGCTTCATCTGTGCCCTGCGTCCGTGAAATGCAGTGCGGACAGGAGCTGAAAGAGTTTGGGGCAGCGGGCGAGGCATTGATGCACGGCGTGGTCACGCGATCGCGTTCTTGTGGGAAAGAATCTCTGCGTGGCGCTTCAATTTCGCATTAGATGTATGGTACCTCTTTTGAGAGATTTGCCTATATGCTTCCCTCATTGCCATTGGCTTACTGGATCACCACAGGAAGATTTCGGAATTGATTTAGTTATAATGTTAACAGGTGCAGTGACGTAACGCAAAAAAAATGACACATGTGCGTTTACTGGATTAGGGCTTTTTGAAGCGGACACCTATAAACCAATGCTTTCCAAAACCGCCAGAGGCGGCGTAGCAGTTCCGCACACATCCTCCGCGGCCGCACTCTCCACCGCACTGCAAGCTTAGATTGGGCAGCTGCGCACGAGGAGAACTCTGAAAATGAAGGGGTTGACTGTTTTGCCCGAGGCCTAACCAACCGGGCAGCCAGCCCCTCGAAGTTGGATGCTCTCACCGAGGCCCCCTATCTTACGCGGAAATATCCAACTTCTACAAGGAGACAAGACGCGTGTACCGGACTCCCCATCCCGATCTAGGCCGTGCGCAAGCCACCATTCTTCGCAGATTGCAGACGAATTCTATTCTTAGTCATTCTAGATTATACCTCACCACTCTCTATAGTAGATGTGCTTTTCTCTGAATACTATATATATATATATATATATATATATATATATATATATATATATATATATATATATATATATATATATATATTAGCAGACAAGTTAAGGGAAATGGACTCGTTTGACAAATACGTGAAGGAAGCCAACCGTCACCGAAACCAAGGTGCAATGGGGAATGTTTTCTGTTTTTTTTTAATTTATAGTGCGCATTAGTGGGGGAAAAATACTTCAATTAAGCTTTGATTTTTAAAAAAAACTACTTATAAAGCTGCAGAAAAAACAACCATGACGCCGTTGGAATCAGAACCCACGACCTGCGAATATCGCGTCCGGTGCTCTTACCAACTGAGCTACGGCGATGGCTGTCCAATCAGCTGCTCTCGTGGGTATTTATGTTTATTGCGTGTAAGCGAACCTTTGAGAGTGTTCACCAGCGCCACCCTATTCCATAGCGGCGGACGTAGCACGTCCTGTTATATCGCGAGTGTGACGTGGAACCTCATCTAACGGTGAGGGCGGACACTGTGCGAGAGCCCTCTTATGCTACCTATGGCATCAAGACTGCCAGAACCGAGACCGTCGTTAAGCTATTAGCAGGCAAGTTAAGGGAAATGAGGGACTCGTTTGACAAATACATGAAGGAAGCCAACAGTCACCGAAACCAAGGTGCAATGGGGAATGTTTTCTGTTTTTTATTTAATTTATAGTGCGGATTAGTGGGAGAAAAATACTTCAGTTAAGCTCTGATTTTCAAAGAAAAGCAGCAGAAAAAAGAACCATGCCGCCGGTGGGATCCGAACCCACGACCTCCGAATATCGCGTCCGGTGCTCTTACCAACTGAGCTACGGCGACGGCTGTCCAATCTGCTGCTCTCGTGGGTATTTATGTTTATTGCGTGTAAGCGAACCTTTAGAGAGTTCACCAGCGCCACCCTCGTCCATAGCGGTAAGAGTTGGTAAGAGCACCGGACGTGATATTCGGAGGTCGTGGGTTTGGATCCCACCGGCGGCATGGTTGTTTCTTCTGCTGCTTTATAAGTAGTTTTCTTTAAAAATCAAAGCTTAATTGAAGTATTTTTCTCTTACTAATCCGCACTATAAATTAAAAAAAAAAACAGAAACCATTCCGCATTGCACCTTGGTTTCGGTGACTGTTGGCTTCCTTCATGTATTTGTCAAACGAGTCCCTCATTTCCCTTAAGTTGTCTGCTAATAGATTAACGAGGGTCTCGGTTCTGGCAGTCTTGATGCCATAGGTAGCATAAGAGGGCTCTCGCACAGTGTCCGCCCTCACCGTTAGATGACGTCCCACGTCACACTCGTGGTATAACAGGAAATGCTATATATATATATATATATATATATATATATATATATATATATATATATATATATATATATATATATATATATATATATATATTATTCACTAAATATATAAAACAAGTGCAATCAAGATAACAACACAGCACTGGTATTATTTTAGGAAGATAAAATAAAACGAACGTAGCCCATTTGTACTTGATCATTTGCCAGAGATAATACAGTGTGTTTCTCGTAACATTTTGTTCGATATTTAAAAATAGTCGTTTTAGTTAAAAACTACAATTTTTTCCGCATCGCATTGTCAGCGGGGTAGTTCTTCACAATACAGCTAAGACGTGCTAAATGGCATGGAGGTAACCAATACTGAATAGATAACTTTTATCTATTAATGTCAGGCTCTAAAATTACTGAGGCGCGTAGACCACTGTAAGAAATGTATTCATCAGTTTTAGAATTTCGAAAATGCGGTTACTCTCGGTGCTGTGGCCCAAGAACTTCTGGCTGCATGGCGCCTAAATACATGCGCCATCCAGAGCTTGCAGGCAAAGCAACATCTCTGCGCTCATAACTAGCAGAAATATCCAAATTTGTTGGGCCGCAGCCCCGGGGTTTACCGTTTTCCGGAATTATTAGAACTGATACTATTATAACTTGGGCTGAGAACACGCATCTCAATAATTAGTGAGCTAACTGATGTATTTGAAAAGTTCACTATTCGATAGTAGTTAACCATCCTGCTAGTTTTCACTTCTTAGCTTCATTCTGACTTATTACATCGTTGACAATCGTATGCTGAAAAAGCCTCTCAGAAAGGCTATTTCTAAAAAAAGTGTTGAGTCTCAGGTGAAACCTCGTGTATATTGCTGCAAACCAAGCGAACGGTGACGACGCTGACGAAGTTGTTTGTGCTTGGCGCGTTCACGCTGGCCGAATCCGTCGCGGCGGCTCGTGCCTAGAGTTGATTGTGTACTTTTTGTTGTGTGTTTCTAGACTTTGCGACGGCCTTCTGCCCCGTAACATCCAGGTGGAGGTGGAGGCGGTCCCATTCTCCAAGCTCATGCCCATTGCTCACGGAGCGCACGCCCACTGTACCATGAAGCTTCGTAGCGGCCGCTACGCCGAACCGGTCACAATCACCCCACTCTTCCAGTCATCTACCCCAACTACTCCTACTTTCATGGTATTGGCTTCTCTCTGTGACCCCGGCTGCTTTTCCGGCACCCCGGGCGAAAACGTTGTCAAGTGGATCGCCATGTACGATTGCGTCCCCGGACATACCTTGCGGTACTGCACAGTGATTCTGGCGAACGGCATTTTTTAAGCGAAAGATTTACTTGCTTAGCGGCGCCAATTTCTTCGCGGGCTCTTGTTTGAACTTGAACGCCCTTTCTGCACCGCTGCCATAGTAACACATCATATCACTCTGCCGGGTCTCAGAGTCTGCGCCGTCGCCACGGCGGGGATCCACAGCCGCGGATCGGCTGCTGCCTGACGACGTGACAAGCCGAGCAGACGCGTCTTGGCAGTTAATTGTTGACCGAGGTGGTAGTTAACAGTTGATCGCCAGAGGTGGACCACCCAAAGAACGCTGTGGCCTACTGCTGCAGTGCCGCGTGTCTGCCACAACGCTGTCAGCGCTAATGAATGCAGCCCACATCTCTCTGTCACCACCGCCACGTATCTTAAAGCGCGACTCAGGCTTCCATTGACCCAGACAGCCGGCTATGCTCCTTTCCTTTCGTCAAAATCATCGGCGTCTAGAAAGTCGTCAGCGCCAACGCCAATGAAAAGAAAGAACGCCAACAGCATTCGCTTTTGTATATTCTGGATTAGCTGAGCTATTCCACAATAATAATTTTTGACCGGAGCGGCGCGACAGTGGTGTGACACGCGTGAGGCAGAACTAATGAGTAAAAGTGGAGTTTTGGACCGTATGGTTACTCATCATTCGCAGCTTGGCTTAGCGCGAGACAGGAGGAGGAGGAGGATAAAATTTATTTTCGTCGACAAAAATATTAGATCGCGTGGGATTGTTGCCCATCAAGTGGTCATGTGCCCGTGGCGTTCGGCGACTCCTCGCGCTCTTGTCACAACACGTATTTTTGTGGCCGAGTCGGAACAGAGCAATGCGGCCGCCCACTGGTCTGGATTCAGGAGCTGCAAACCTCACGGAGGGGAGTCCTGAGGGCAAGCCTAGAGTATTCTAGGCTTGCTTTTGACATTCTGTTTAGTCAAAAAGAACACGATGATCGCGGGGCAGATTTAGGTAGCCGCTAGTTCAATGCTGTGGGCGACCTGGTTAGCCCACTCGGCCAGAACTTCCGTCTTCGGGTCTGAGATGGCCAGTACCGCCTCTCACCGCCCGATGGATGGGATGTGCACTAGCTCCGCCGGAGGCAGCTATTCCTTACATTCCTATAAGATGTGGCTTTAAGTGGTGCGGTCACCGGTTGATTCTGAGGAAACGAAAGCCCATGACTGGCTTCATGAGTCAATTTGCACCTCAGCCGAGCTTTGTGGTAAGTCGAAGTGGTTTGCAAATACAGTAATATTCATAATATCATTAATTGGTTTTGGGGGAAAGTAAAATGGCGCAGTATCTGTCTCATATCTCGTTGAACACCTGAAAAGTGCCGCATAGGAAGGTATAAAGGAGCGAGTGAAAGAAGAAAGGAAGAGCTGCCGTAGTGGGGATCTCCGAAATAATTTCGACCACCTGGGGATCTTTAACGTGGATTGACAACGCACAGCACACGGGTGCCTTAGCGTTTTGCCTCCATAAAAGCGCAACCGCCGCGGTAGGGTTCGACCCCGAAACTCTGGATCAGTAGCCGAACGCACTAACCACTGAGCCACCGCGGCGGGTTTTTGAAATGCAAAAAAAAACATGTCTTTCCCACTAAATATTTGTGCCTAGCAATGCTAAACCGCCACCAATGTTATATTACTTGCCTTTAGTACTGCATTATTCCTTTGGTGTCCTTCTATGTACTTTTTTTAAGCGATGATTTTTTGCCTCAGGGCATTAAACCTATGAAGTGAAAGATGAGTAAGATGCTTAAATAAATGAAAAAAGTTGAGCTGATCTGAAGAAATCAAGAAGTGAACGATGATATGAACCCTGTGTCCATGCAATATATAAATCCGGATTGTCCGGCGAGAGTCCCACTGACGTCTGGTGCCGATTTCTCGTCGGCTTCAGCGCCGGGCAGCCCCACAGCAGGTGGTGGACATCCGCCTCACAGTCACTGTTCTTGCAGACTGGACACCCGGGGCGGGGATATAAATGTTTGAAATGCAGCCACTTGCTTGTCACAGCTGGAGTTAGGGCAACCCCGACCCGTATCCTCCGAAGCGCAACCTCCTCTGCACCGGTAAGATCACGGGGGAGAGTTACCGCACACGGAAAGATTAGAGCATGTGTGCAGCGTCGGAGGTGTTCCTTTCTTGTTAAAAGGAGGATGGTGTCATCCAGAGTGAGGACTCGAGGCAAAGACGAGGTTGGGGTCGAAAGGCGGGTCGCAGAATCTGAGCGGCTTTGTGCGCTCAGGTCACGCGGGACCCACTCATTACGGATTTGTTGCTTGATGCGTGCTGCTAGACGATGGATGTCTTGGAAGATTTCTGGGGTACGACTGACTCGTCGTAGTAGGCGTGCGACGTGAAGGGCGTCGCTGCGAATGACAATGCGGGTCGTGGGTAGCATGGGAACGGCGGCCACAGAACAAAGTGCCTCTTGAACCTCAAGCATCTCCGCACAGAAGGAGGAAGGAGGTTCTGAGAGGCGAAACCTTGACGTTTTGTTCAGAGCAGGCTTGCAAGGACAGTAAACTGTCGTTGTTTTTTCGCAGGCCTGGATGCTTGCGTCAACGTACATAACGATGGAGCCATGCAGATTGGCGTCTTGCTCCGTAATTCGGTCGAGAAACGACCGTGCCGCGCGTGCTGATGATGGCCGACATAGATCAGTTGGCTTGCCGCTTAGCTGCACAAAACGCCACGGAGGAAGAACTGGCTGGGGCGGCTGTAGAATGGAGTGCGATGAAGCATATTCCCTGATTGCACCCGTGGTGTTTGTAAGGCTTTACTTTAGGCAGCGAGCATCGCGTCGTTGCTGTACCAGCTCATCTAGTGTATTCAGCTGCGCATGTTCTAGGAGTGCCACGATCGGGGTAATGCGGGGAAGGCAAGTGATGACCCTCATTGCCTCTCGATTAACACCTTCTAGGCGATCCCATTGAGCCCTCGTCAAATTCTGGAATTGGGCTTGGTAAACGAATCAGTTGCACAACCGCCCGCACCAACTGTCGTGCAACATGAGAGCGGGCTCCGTCTTTTTTAGGAGCAATGCGCCTAATGAGACCCAACGCCTGAATTTCTTGCTTTTTAGCCCGAGAAAGCCAAGCAGTACCTGTTCCTGACTCGTGTATTGTCAAGCCCAATATTTTTACGGTGGAACATTCTTGAATTGGAGTTCCTGATAGATGGAGACGAATAGGTGTTGCGGCCAGTTTACGGCGCCCCCAGCGGTTGGCGACTGACACGAACGTGGTTTTGCACACGGAAAGCTGCAAACCAATTGAAGAAGCACAAGTCGGCGTAATATCTATGGCTGATTGTAGGCCTGCTGCTTGAGTAATCAGGTCGTTGTGAGTGCTTCAAACCGTTATGTCATCAGCATACAATAAGAACTTAATCTCGGAGACGTCATGCAAGCGCCAAGCAAGGGGGATAAAAGCAATAGTAAATAATGTACGCGATAACATCGATCCCTGAGGAACGCCGTGAAGAGGAACAAAATATCCGACAGCCTACCACTGAGGCGCATGGCAAGGTGTCGTTCTTCAAGGAAGGATTTAACAAAATTGCGCACTCTAACGGGGAAATGCAGCATGTCAAGCGATTCCAGGATGGCAGCATGACTGATATTATTGTACGCCTTTTCAACGTCCATGGCCAGTACAGTACGTACATTGTGGCTGTGAGTTGATACCAGAACTGCTGACGCCAACACAGCGAGTCCATCTTCTGTACCTATGGACGTACGAAAACCAATTTGGGCGAGATGGTAGAAACCAAGATGCTCAAGCTACTACGACAGTCGTGTGGCAAGCATTTTTTCTGTAAGCTTGCATAATGTTGGCGTAAGCGATATATGCCGTAAATTTCCAAGGTCTGTCTGCGGCTTCCCCGGCTTTGGTATGGGGATCACAATAGCCGATTTCCAAGTTTCTAGTACGACGCATTCCATCGATACCTTGTTAATGGTGGCGAGTAGTTGAGGCAGTACAGCGGAACTTAACTCCTTGTAAACCTCGTACTAAATGGAGTCCGGACCGGGCGCAGTCTTCCGACGGGCCTCGTCTATTGCAGCAAGCAACTTGGGCATTGAAAATGGGCTTGCAATTCCCGCGGCGTGGGCTGTAGATGGGAGCTTATTGACACATGCTGGAATGGCAGCCATGGGGGCTCCTATGACCATTGGAGGCAACACATCATACTTGTGGAGAAACTTAAGCGCAGCCTCTCTGGCGAAATCATACGGAGCTAAGTTAGCTGTGAAGCATGCTGTGGCCGCTGCGTCAGTACGTTAAGAACCATGTTTCATTGCACGAAACGTTCGGCAGAGAGCAGCATTCGATGACTTTGTCGAGAACTGCTCATACCACGCATGCCACTGCAGTCGCGAGAGATAGCGTTCATATCTTCGAGCCTTGGCAGTAAGGTAATTCAGCCTTGTCCATGCTTGTGCAGAAGTCGGGTCTCAGGAAGCTGCCATCTCCGCTTGTCGGTGAGCAGCCCACAGGTTAAGCAGGCCAAGATCCGGGGCCGGGCGATTCATGTCCGTCCTAGTGAGAGCAGTAGCCTTATTCAGCGCAGTTTGTGAGCAGTCCACAAGTAGTGTAGATGATTGCAGAGAGCAATCTTCGACGGTGGCTCGAAACTTCTCCCAATTGACCACAGAACACCTACGGCATAATCGGCGGGCCCATGATGGATGAAAACCGATGATGATAGGATGGTGGTCACTACCCCAGCAGTCTGGCTCCAGGTGCCACGATGGAGTCCCGAGACCTGACCACCACGTAAGGTCCGGAGCATATGTTGGACTGCGAGCATGGCGCACAGTCCGCGTTGCTGAATCTGGATGGTTGAATAAAACAAACAGCGCCTCTACGAATGCGTCCCACACACGCCTACCACGGGGGCTTGAAGTGGGGTACCCCCAGTCCGGATTAGGGGCGTTATAGTCACCACCGACTAAAACAGGCCACCCTGGGTGCTGTCGTCGTAGAGTTAATAACCACCCCAGATTAACGCGGAAGGGAGCTTTACCGGCGGGTCTTACATAGTATGACACGACTACAACATTTGCCTAGGGAAGCTTTACAGCCACTGCGACTACCTCTTGATATGAGGTGCACCACTTTTCTAGAGAGAGGCGAACTTGAGGAAAACGCGCATCAACGTACACCGCCGCCTTTCCCGGAGGGGCAGCAGGGTGCACATGATGGTCGTTCATTGAATGAGACATGTATCCAATAAAGCCCGGAATGGATCGCAAGGCATTGGTCCCCTGCAGTAGCAGGGCCCACACCTGAATCTAGTTCATGCGAAGTCGAGATTTCAGCTCTCCCAGCTTTGTGGAGAGGCCTCTGCAGATCTATTGGAGCATACCACAACAACGTGTACTCGCTATTTTCGATTAGGCTTCCAAGCGTTCTAATAGAACTGATGTCAGGTTAGATAATTGATTTACCATTAATCAGAGGAGGGATGCTTTTGAGTTATCCTGCATTGCTGCAGAAGACCTGGGAGAGTCTGCGAAAAACGCAAAAGTGCTGGACGTAGTCGAAGGCGCTGTAGCATTGATTGGCGTGGTGTGGGTGTGCCCTATTTTAGAGACCTCGGCAAAAAGGCGTGCAATTTGGTCGTAAACTGCTGCCATGTCCTGACGCATAGGTTCCAATATGGTGTGCTTTTGTGTAGCTTGAAGGCGACGGCGATCCTTGCGCACTTTATCGCTGTACGACGATTGGGCAGGGGCTGCAGGTGGATTGGGTTCAGAAAGCTCCGGCCAGTCGTCTTCATCCCACTGAAGAGCCGCAACCCTGTTGGATGTCTGTATCGAGGCTCTGTTTTCAATCGGAGGCACTTGCTTACGGATCCAACGCCAAACCTTCTCAGTTGCTTTCTGTTTTGTTGGGCAAGTTGGAGAGGCGTTCTCGTGGTCGTCAGTCTTGCAAAGTCTGCACCTGTAAGACGGTGTGCCTTGTGGCCGAGCCCCATCTTGCGTTGCAAAAGGGCATTATCGGCGCATGTGGCCAGGTCTGTAACAGCTGTAGCAATTGACAGAGCTCGGTTTGTAAGGGCGAGGCCAGAGAATACAGCCATAGTAGTAAAGTCGTTCTGGGAGAGTTTGTGGGCCCTGTAGTATGACGATGCACGAGCGCCCCTTTTCCATATACCGCGCTTGGATGACACGGTGGGTTGGACAGTACAGCTCACGCTGGAGGGTCGTCTGGTCTTCGGCAACGTCGACGTTGTAAACAACACAGCGTTGTAGGTCCGAACCTTCTACATGGTACACCTGAACGGGCACCGAGACCTCGCTTGTAATCGATATGCACTTAAGTTTTTGCACACTTTTGACAGCAGCCAAAGTCAGGAGCCACACAGTGATGATATTAGATTTCGTTCTAGACATGAAGCCACGAAAACCTTTGGTCCCAAGGCACTCGTCCAGGTTCACCTTAAGAGTCCTGTTCGGAATGTTTGTCAGGCTTTTGTCTGCCAGAGCTTTAATGGCCACTTTATACGATACCGATCCCGATGTCGGCATAGCCACCTAGTTGGCATTCGCTGGGCAGGAACGCTTTCCTTGTGAGCTGGAGTTGGCAGAAGACGAATCCTGCGCAGTGTCCCCAGATGGGCGCTTTTGAGAACTGCGGGAAGCCAGTGGCACGGATGGAGGTGCTGAAGACAGGTCCATTGGAGAGCTCTCCTCCTCACGCTGCACGGTCGAAGCCCCATCCAGCAGTGGAGGCTAGGCAGCCATTGCCGAGTTCCGCCCAGAGGGCAGATCGCTAACGGGCTGAGGTGCATTTGAAGAAGGCGGGATGTGCGCTACCGCTGACGGACCAGAAGCAGGGACCGACGCCGGCGAAGCCACCTCTACCAGCGCGTCGCCGGTGGCTCTAGAACTAGCCTGGGAGCCCAGTCCAGCTGCCAGGATGACTGAAGGACATTTGCTTACTGCCACCCAGTCAGACGGTGCATGAGCCTCAGGAGCTTCTTCAGATAGAGCGAAGTCAATTATCTTGATATAAGGAACGTATATATGCGGATGGCGAAATTTTTTTATCTTGATATAAGGAACGTATATATGCGGATGGGGAAATTTTTCAGTGGAGCGATGTGCAGCCACCTTGGGAGAGACACTTCGTCTTCTTCGCAGCTTATTCGCTGCTCATTGCGCTTCTTCTATTTACTATTTCCTATTCAATATATGCGCTTATTTTATTTACTTTGTTTTTGTTTGAGTATAATTTATTATGTCGTTTTATTTCATATACATTTGATAAAATATTTTATATTGCTGGTTTTAACTTTCTGTAGCTCTTTGTTACTAATTGTTTTATGTGCTCTCGTGCCAAGAAAATTTCTTACTTCTACTACCTCTTATACTATGCCCTCACGACCTTCAGTAAAAATTAATTTAAAACAATTTTTGAGGGTCTCAAATCAGGACTGACACCCAAACTTCGTCATAACAGATGGGACGAAGGTTGGAGTGTGCGGAGGAGAAGATGGAGAAAAAAATGTATTAAAGTGAAGGGGAGTTGGGCGAGCTTATGGGTGGGGCCCTCAATCCAGGGCTCCACTGGTTTGAGCTGCCCTGTGGACCTGTTGTAAGAGGGCCCGTTGGTCCTCCAGGTTATAGCTGGTTAGCAGCGTGTCCCATAGCTCAAAATACGTGTTTTATATTTTTGGATTGTTTGGATTAGCCCCACATCCCCACGAAATGTGGAAGAGTGTAGGGCGGGCCTGGCACCAAACACAGCTGTCGGAGTAAAATACTGCGTGTAAGAGATGTAGTCTATGGAGGTTTGTTTGTAAATGTGTTCTGTATCTTCCGCCAAGAGACTTCATCTGAGGTGTGTAATTTCCCATGAGGTGAAGGGAAGTGGCTTCTTTCAAGCCGGTGAGACTCGAGGCGTTCGTTATACCTAGAAGGAAGAGGGTAAAAGCGGGCATGGTTTGTTACCCCGCTTGGTTGAAGATGCCTCGAGCTAGAGTTTGCGCCCTCTCATTTCCCTCCAGTCCCTCCTGGCACGGTGTCCAGGGGATTTGGTTGCGCTTGGTGAGGGTTGTAGGGCCCATGAGCCCACTAACGTGCTTGGTAACACAGCCTCTCGGGAAGTTTCGGCACGGGTGTTGTGCGTCTGTGATCACATGAGCGCTTTGGCCTTGGGACTCGCAATGCCCAATGGCAATGGCGACGGCGGTTGTCTCCGCGGCCGCTGGCGTTTCGGCTATTACAGAAGCAGTGAATAGGGAGCAGAAGCGGTGGTTCACTGCCCCCACTGCGTAGTGGTCATGGTTCGGGTATACTGCGGCGTCAACAAAATCCACGCTCGGGGAATTATCTAGACGTCAGCGTAGGAAGGATTCTCGCGCTCGTAGTCTGCCTGTGTGAATAAATTTAAGCATATATTTCGGTATCGGGGCCACGCTGATGTATTTCCTGTGCTCTATTTCTAGCGAGGATTGACCATCTAGAGCGCAGATGTCCGCAACTGTAGCTACTCGGCGTAGGATAGCTCGTCCAGCTTTGGTGGTCTGAAGCCTTAGTGTTTGAGATGAACGGATGGCTTCTGTTAGTTCCGCAAAGGTGCTGATGATGCCTAGTGCGTTCAGATGCTCCGTCGAGGTGTTTTTAGGAAGGTTAAGGGCCGTGTTGTAAACCGCCTTATGGTGGTGTCAACTTGCTGCTCCTCTCCGTTTGTTAGCGTGTGAACGGGTAGTCCTTATGTGTTTCGGCTAAGTAGCAGTGCTTGCACAAACCGAAAAGTGTCCTCTCCTCGCATTCTTTGGTGATGCTTGGTAATGTAGCTTATCATGCAAGCTATCTTGCTGCGGTGGTTTTGAGAGCCTGGATGGTGTGGGTAACACTGGGGTTGCTCTGTATCCAAAGACCAAGTATGCGGATCAGGCTAACTTTCCTAATGGCTTGACCCTCGATCGTGAGATTGATGGGCCCGGGAGAGATGTATCTGGGGCCATGTGCTCGTATGACTTCCGATTTCTCCAGGGCGCAGTGGAGGCCGCTTTGTGAGGCGAAGTCGTCGACGATATGGGCGGCTGATTGTAGGGTTGTTTCGTTTTGGTCCAAGGAACCCTTTTTGGCCCATATCGTTATATCATACCTGCATATGGTATAGCCTACATTTCGAAGTGCTTTAAGTCCCCGCGAAAGCCTGAGCATAAAAATGTTGAAAAGCGAGAGCGACATAATAGCTCCCTGAGGTGTGCCTTTGTGTGACATATCTTTGACGTCGGTGCGGGTTTTTTCGATGCCTATCATGGCCGTGAGGCCCGTGAGGAACGCACGCACGTAAGCAAAGACCTGTTCTCCGCCGTTAAAGTCATTTATGGCGTGAAGGATGCGCTCGTGGGATATGTTGTTCAAAGCGCCCTTTAAATCAAAGGCCAAGAGCAGATGTTCACCTCTGGGGATGTTGGTAAGCACTTCACGCAGGTGCAAGAAGGCGTCTTGGGCCGAGAGTTCTGGCTTGAACCCAACCATATTAGTGTGAAGGGGTCATTGTATTCAACATAATTTTAGAGGCGTGTGTGGATGACCCGTTAATAGAGTTATCCTAAACATGATGTTAGGAAGAGGGGCAAAGGAATAAAAGTGACAACCGCTTGCCGGGCTTGGGAATGATAACAATTTCAGCTTCACAAAATACCTGAGATGAGCTATGGAGAGTTGAGTGTGAGAAAAAACAAAGAATGAGGTGCTGTAGTAGAGGCCCCTGGAATAAGTTCGACCAACTGGGGACTTCCAATGTGCAATGGCATTGCACAGCACACCGGCACCTTTGGTTTTCGCCTCCATCCAAACGCGATCTCTGCGGCCGTGTTTGAACCCGGGAATGCCCCCTCAGCAAGCGAGCGCTCTAAACACTAAAGAAAATATAACCGAAATAAATAACCAATAATAAACAGTGTAATAAACACGTGTGAGGTGCACGCTTACACGCTTACTCGGTAGCTTATACTAGCCCAAGCGAACTAGGTCCAAATTTCTATCCACACCTGGATTCAGAGAAGCTTGGGCTACGCTCTTTTTTTCGCTTTGTGTGCCGCGGCATGCAGCAGCCGACCATTGTTATATGTCGCTCGCCGCCGCTTTCTGCAAGACGTTTCAAATCGTTATCTGCACTCAAGAAATTTCTACTTTCAACGTCCGTGGCTGCGAGGAGACAATGAAACAGCAGCTGCGCGAACGCGGCATGTTAAGACCTTGAAGATTGAACCGCGCTGTAAGGGAAGGAAGGAAGGTGGGACTGAATGAAAAAGAGAGTGAAATAGGTGCCGTACTGGACGGCTCGGGAACAATTTAGATCTTTAGCGTCCCCTGATATCGAACAGAACCGGCGCGCCTTTGCGCTTCGCCTCTTCACAAACGCGGCCGCTCAAAATTCTGTTTTCCTCCTAGAATTCTCGTCAAGCGTGCCTTGGCTTTACCTTATTTATCCGCAGTCATACTTCGCTTTGTTCTTTATTTTTACCTGTCTTAAGTTTTCCCAAATTGCATCTTAGCCCGCCAGAGCTTTCCTAACATTAACCTTTATCCTTTCTCACACTACCCAATATCCCGAACCCTCACCCTTCTAAGTAATATTCCTTGTAAAAATTGGAGATTTCCGCATAAGATAGGGGGGCCTCGACGAGAGAATCCGGGTTAGAGAGGCTGGCTGCCGGTTGGTTAGGCCTCGGGAAAAACAGTCGACCCCTTCATTTCCAGAGTTCCCCACGTGCGCAGCTGCCCACACTAAGTATCCAGTGCGGTCGAGAGTGCAGCCGCGGAGGATGTGCGCGGAACTGCCACGCCGCCCCTGGAAGTTTTTGGAAATGCATCGATGTATAGGTGTCTGCGCTTCAAAAAGCCGTAATCCAGTAAACGGGCATATGTCATTGTTTTTATGTTACGCCACTACCCCTGTAAATATTATAAATAAAACAATTCCAAAGTCTTCCTGTGATGATCCAGTAAGCCAATGGCAATGAGGGAAGCATATAGGCAAATCTCTTAAGACAGTTACCATTCATCTAATGCGAAATTGAAGCGCCATGCAGAGATTCTTTCCCACAAGAACGCGATCGCGTGACCACGCCGTGCATCAAGGCCTCGCCCGCTTCCCCAAACTCTTTCAGCTCCTGTCCGCACCTGCATTTCGCGGACGCAGGGCACGGATGAAGCCAGTAATAGACGCATATCTTCTGCGGTGTTATAAAATAAGCCGCAAGATCAGGTTTCCTGCCATAATGCACCCCAGACGGTGATTCCAGATAAAAGAGCGAGAATTCTGAATATATTATGACCAAGAAGCCATTCGCATTCTTATTTGTCTGACCTGGGTCAAACTTTACTTTCCTTGCACAGATGAAATGTCTTTAAATTATTTGCGTGTATTAAAAAACTGTTCTTTAGTTAAGTCCCTTGGCTAATGTTCAAAATTATCTAAGCCTTCTTTAGCAAGAAGCTATCGAGAGATTATCACTTCTCAATCTCTGTATCGGTAGTTCTGATATTCTTTTCTCTCTGCAGTACAATTTCAGAAACACCTTCCTGGTCTCAGTCATGCTGTGCCTTTGTAAGATAATGTTAGTGTGTGGAAGTTGTTATTGAGATAGTCTGAGCGTCAATTTCCTTGTGAATTCATGCTATGTTGTAGAATGCTTATATACTTATTTTCTGTAGTGTGCAAAAAATCCTAGTGTATTTTATAATTTAACAAATAAAGCGCTCTACCGTAAATTTCCAGAGCCCTTCACTGCGGCTTCCTTAAAGATCAGAATACCTTTAAGAGGTTAACACCATTAACTCATAAAATATGAATGCAGAACTCAGGGTGCATAAGCGGAGTTTTTTTCGCAGATATGAAAGTGTGACGAAGGATAAAAGTTAACGTTAAGAGAGCTCTGGCGGGCTAAGCTGCAATTTGGGAAAACTTAAGACAGGCTATAAGGAAAGAGCAGATCGAAGTATGACTGCGGATAAATCAAGGAGAGCCAAGGCACGCTTGTCGAGCATTCTAGGAGAAAACTTTTGAATTTTGTATCCACCGCGTTTCTGAGGAGGCGAAGCGCAATGGCCAGCCGGTGCTGTTCGATGTCAGGGCACGCTAAAGATCCGCAGGTGGTCGAAATTGTTCCTGAGCCATGGAGTACGCCACGTATTTCACTCTTTTTTCTTTCATTCCCACCTTCCTCCCTTCCCGTACAGCACGATTCGGTCTTCAAGGTCTTAACATACCGCGTTAGCGCAGCAGGTGTTTCATTGTCTCCTCGCAGCCACGGACGCCGCAAGTAGAAATGTCGCAAATGCAGATGAGGATTTGAAACCCATTGCAAAAAGCGGCTACAAGCGACATATAACAATGGTTGGTAGCTTCATGCCGTGGCAGACAAAGCGAAAACAGTGCGTAGCCGTAGGTTCTCTGAATCCAGGTGTGGATAGAATCTTGGACCGAGTTCGGCTTGGCTAGAATTAGCTCCCGACTAAGCGTGCGCCGCCACATGTGTTTAATACACTCCTTAGTATTTGGTATTTTTTTCGTGTATATTTTGTTTAGTGTTTAGAGCGCTCGCTTACTGACCCGGAGTTCCCGGGTTCAAACACGGCCGCGGAGGCCGCGTTTGCATGGAGGAGAAAACCATAGGTGCCGGTGTGCTGTGCAATGTCATTGGACTTTAAAAGTCCCCAGGTGGTCGAAATTATTCCAGAGGCGTCTATTACAGCACCTCATTCTTTGTTTCTTCTCACACTCAACTCACCTCAGCTCATCTCAGGAATATCGTCATGCCGAAATTGTTATCATTCCCAAGGCCGGCTAGCGGCTGTCACTTCATTACCTTGGCCCCTCTTCTTAACATCATGTTTAGGAAAACTCTATTAACGGGTCATCCACACACGCCCTAAAATTATGTTGAATACAATGATCCCTTCCCCCAACTATGCTTGGGTTCAAGCCACTACTTTCGGCCCAAGACGCTTTGCTCCTGCGAGAAGTGCTTACCAACATCCCCAGAAGTGAAGAACATGTCATCTTGGCCTTAGATTTAAAGGGCGCTTTCCACGACATATCCCAAGAGGTCATCCTTCAAGCCATAAATGACCTTAACGGCGGAAAACAGGTCTTCGCTTACGTGCGTGCGTTTCTCACGGGCCGCACGGCCACGATACGCATCGGTCAAACCCGCTCCGACGTCAAAGATATGCCACACAAAGGCACACCTCAGGGAGCTATTATTTCTCTCCTGCTTTTCAACATTGCTATGCTAAGGCTTTGGTGTGCACTAACAGCACTTACAAATGTCGACTTACCATGTGCAGGGATGATATAACTATATGGGCCACAAAGGGTTCCTTGGGCCACAAAGCAACAACCCTACATTCAGCAGCACGGATCGTCGAGGACTTCGCCTCACAAAGCGGCCTCCACTGCGCCCTGGAGAAATCGGAAGTCATACGAGCACGTGGAGCGAGATACATCTCTCCAGGCCCCATCAACATCACGATCGAGGGCCAAACACTTTGGAAAGTTAGCCTGATCCTCATTCTTGCTCTTTGGATGCAAAGCAACCCCACTATTACCCACAAAATCCAGGCTCTCAAGACCACCGCAGCCAGATAGCTTCCATGACCAGCTGCATTACCAAGCAACGCCAAAGAATGCGAGAAGAAGACACTTTTCGGTTGGTGCACTCATTGCTACTTAGCCGAATCACATTAGGACTACCCGTTCTCACGCTAACAAGGGAGAGGAGCAGCACGTTGACGCCATCTTAAAGGTTTATACAAGACGGCCCTTAACCTTCCTAAAAACATCTCGACGGAGCATCTGGCCATAGGAGCTTCAACACCTTTGCGGAACTGACTGAAGCCATCCGTGCATCTCAGACACTAACGCTTCAGACCACCCAAGCTGGACCAGCCATCCTACGCCGAGTAGGCACAGTTGCGGACATCCGCGCCCCAAATGCTCAATCTCTGCTAGAAAAACAGCACAAGAAATACGTCAGTGTGGCCCCAATACCAAAAAATATGCTTAAAGAAGTTCACGCAGGGAGACGAGAAGCGCGAGTGTATCCTTCTGGAGTGATTCCTAGGAACGAATTCCTCAACTGGGCAGCGTAGTATCGCTCTCGCTGCAAAATGGGCGTTTATTTCCTTCCGGAATTATTCCTGAGAAATGCATGATGCAATGGTAGTTTGAAAGAGGCCGTGGTTGTGCTGCTTAGTTGTGCAATACCATAGTCAGTTTAGACAGCCAGGTGTCCTGTTCTGAGGTTTTATTTTCGCATGTCTCGTGCAGAAGTAATAACAGTAATTGCGAAAATGAGAGAGGATGTGTTTGACTGCCATGAAACTGCTTTTTATTGAATACCACATAGACATGAAGAAAATCGGTTCACAGAATTGCGCATATCTTTCACCCGGATCCTCTCTTTTATACCTGATGTTCCAGTGCAACAAAGCAGTAACTATGCCTGCCTTTTTTATCTCTGGTGTGATAATTGATCTGGATTTCGATAATACTCCTTGCCCGGTCTGTGGGGTTCTGCATAATGCATTCTTGAAAGTGCACTTATTGGGAGAAAAACTACTGCCTACCACGCATTAGATTCATGGTCAAGCTTGGTATGCACCGCAAAAAAGACGTAGTTAATGCAGGGCGGCTCACAGAGGACCGTAGTGGGACCATTTGCCGGTTTGAGCTTTCGCCTTCTGAACGTGTTCCTTCCATCGCCCACTCCTGTCACCATTGATGCTTTCGCTGTAGGATCCTCTGGCCTTAACCGCCGTTATCGTGCCCTACACTGGCCGCCGTTGTCAGCCTGTTCTTATTTGCGCTGGGCAGTGCGCTCAGTACCTGTCGCTGCTTTTCGCTAAACAGTGCTTGGGCGCAGTTAATAGAACATAGCCACGGGATTCGTAGCCTTGATCCCCTTTTCAACTTAGTTTGACTCTTCTTTTCTGATTATAAGAAAAATACCATTGCTGAAGCAAGCAACCACGGAAGCAAGCATACAAAAAAGCTGCGCTAAAACAGAACAGATGATATTGGCTTTCGGTTCTCTGTAGATATATAAGACCTGTTTTATTAGGTCCCTCAAGATAAGCTTTGTGGCTGTAAAGAATTCACCTAAGAAAACGGGGACGTATGTTTTCAAAATTCATCAGGCTTGCAAGTAGATAATTTAGTCTCTTTGTTGCACCTTAACTTGAAACCTACTTTACAATGGTATTTATATTGGGTCCTGCGTTGCTCCACTCCTGTCTCATATATTTCTTAGCTAAAGTAGATCAACAGTTACATAGGTATCTTAACCAAGGGGTGAATTTGAAGGTTTTTAGATGAGCTGATTATTGTTAAAAGATTTAAAACCTTCATCTACTCCTGTACACTACGGGAAATTTTAGACACATTTAAAGAGCTTGGACTCGGGCTGAGTTTTGCCCATGAACTACGTGACGCAGCTGTGTTAGTCTTGAGACTAGAAACTAACCTCTCTAAGAGACACATTTGCTGGGGCTATTACCCTTGGCCAAAAGAGGATTTCCTGCTTTATGTTTCGACGCAAGAGAGCATTGTCAAAATAGCTATAGCACCGCACACTATGGAACCCTTTGACAAAAATCTTGTCCGCATCAGATGCAGAGAAGCTTTGAGGATCAGATCCCCCTTCCGTCTTCAACACAATCGTCAGGCCCTGGCTCAGAAACTGAAGAATGGAACACGAAGAATGAATGGTTATCATCGGAAGGCTGTTAAGCTTCTGGTTATGCTATACTTGCATAAGACGTCACACAGCATCAAGAAAGTGGCCAATAGATATTGTGTATTCGTTGTTTGTTTTTTTGTACGCAACAAGCAGGAAAAGTTATGCTCACGGACTTTTAGCTCCAAAAAACGAGGATGTCAGATACAACATGACCATGCGTTCGTGAAGTGTTCAACAGTCATAAAAATCTGTATGTCGGCGAAACCGGCCGTTGCATCAGAGCACGATTGGGAGACAATGCCCCAAATTCAAGTCAAAGGACATGCACGCACATTTGCTTGCGCGCACCAGTGAAGGCAGAGGATGCGTGTTTCGGTTCGGTGAGACCAGGATTCTACGCAAGAATGCCGACAGGACTGCACGTGTCAGCCTGGAAGCGTAATAATAAAAGATATGGCAGCAGGTGCATCCGCACTCCCTCATTATCGTTTCTTGCAGCAGAGACCGAATTTTTAGAAGCAGGTAACGTTTGAGTTTTTTATGTTTTGCTATAATTCCCAATTGTTCGCTCCCCTCATCAGCACACAGTCTTTATTATTATTTGTCGCAGAGGTCGACTTTTTAGAAGCAGCTAAAGTTTGAGTTTTTGTATGTCTTGTTGCTTGCTTGCGCGTGCTTCAATAACTCCCGATTGTTCGCTCCCCTCATCAGCACACCGTCTTTATCATTATTTAGGAGGATAGATGTGTACGCCAGTTGGTGAGACATGAAGGAGCTAGACACCGCAGCGGACACGGGACAGAGAAAGAAGACGACACACGGCGGTACTAGCAACTAAAATTTTATTTGAAACTTCATGGCTTTATAAAGAGAGAGGCACGTGTGATCCAACAATCAAGTAAAAAAGGGGAGATGAAAAGCAACAGATAACAAGACCTAACTGACAACAATGCACATTAAAGATATGCGAGTCACAATCTACAGAAATCAGACTTTAAAACGTTATGCAATGCTCATCATGCGAGTCACAATCTACAGATATCAGAAGTGTTAAAAAACCGTCGACCGCATGTGGAACCATGAAAACCACAAGACAAAGGAAGAAAAGAACGTCAAAAGGAAGCAGCCCAACCTGTTACCTGTCAAGGAAACCCAGTTCTTTTTGGAGGATGGAAACCGAAGGCGAACTAACGCATTCATCCGGTTGCGAGCGCAAGATGGCAATGGCCTCCATAATCTCTCTCTCAAGCTGCCCCTTCCTTCTTCCAACAATGTGGGTCTGGTTGACCTGAGGCCAACAACCCCGACACTTGGGGCAATGAACAGACAGATTCGAACCCCCCGCCTCTCCCAAGGAACGCGCATGTTCTCTCAAGCGATCATTTAAGCACCTACCGGTTTGTCCAACATAAAAACGCCCACAACAGAGGGGGATCTTGTAGACTACCCCTGTTGCACATGCGACACGCTTATTTTCTTCCAAATGTTTCTTGCCGCAAGTTCCTCGAATCGAGTCCCCCTTTCCCACTAGATTGCATAATCTAGAGAGCTTACAGGGTGCCGAAAATACAATGTCGATGCCATATTTGCCTGAAATCTTTTTGAGATTATGTGAAACCCTGTGCAGGTAAGGAATGACTGCCACTTTTTTCGGGCGGGCTGGTTCTTGGGAAGCAACTGCTTATTTCTTTTTACGGAGCTTATTGGCCACTGTTTTAGCCACCGTGGTTAACAAAAACCTCGGGTACCCTGCCTTTTCCAGCCGCTCTACTTGAAGTGAAAAGCTGGACTTCTACATATGAGTGCATGATTTTAAAACTGCGGATCTAAAACAGGAGGAGGCAATACCCCGCTTTACCACCTTGGAGTGGGAGGAATCAAAAGGCAGCAATGCTTTCTTTGACCTAGGTTGGAATGCCCAGCACACATGATCAATTCTGTTAAAAGAAAACTTTAAATCTAGGAACTGAATGGATCGGAATCCAGGAACGGAATGGAGGTTTTTGTTAACCACGGTGGCTGAAACAGTGGCCAATAAGCTCCGTAAAAATAAAAAAGCAGTTGCTTCCCAAGATCCAGGCGGCCAGAAAAAAGTGGAAGTCATTCCATACCTGCACAGGGTTTCACATAATCTCAAAAAGATTTCAGGCAAATATGGCATCGACATTGTATTTTCGGCACCCTGTAAGCTCTCTAGATTATGCAATCTAGTGGGAAAGGTGGACTCGATTCGAGGAACTTGCGGCAAGAAACATTTGGAAGAAAATAAGCGTGTCGCATGTGCAACAGGGGTAATCTACAAGATCCCCCTCAGTTGTGGGCGTTTTTATATTGGACAAACCGGTAGGTGCTTAAATGATCGCTTGAGAGAACATGCGCTTTCCTTGGGGGAGGCGGGGGTTTCGAATCTGTCTGTTCATTGCCCCAAGTGTCGGGGTTGTTGGCCTCAGGTCAACCAGACCCACATTGTTGGAAGAAGGAAGGGGCAGCTTGAGAGAGAGATTATGGAGGCCATTGCCATCTTGCGCTCGCAACCAGATGAATGCGTTAGTTCGCCTTCGGTTTCCATCCTCCAAAAAGAACTGGGTTTCCTTGACAGGTAACAGGTTGGGCTGCTTCCTGTTGACGTTCTTTTCTTCCTTTGTCTTGTGGTTTTCATGCTTCCACATGCGGTCGACGGTTTTTTTAACACTTCTGATATCTGTAGATTGTGACTCGCATGATGAGCATTGCATAACGTTTTAAAGTCTGATTTCTGTAGATTGTGACTCGCATATCTTTCATGTGCATTGTTGTCAGTTAGGTCTTGTTATCTGTTGCTTTTCATCCCCCCTTTTTTACTTGATTGTAGGATCACACGTGCCTAAGTCTTTATAAAGCCATGAAGTTTCAAATAAATTTTAGTTGCAAGTACCGCCCTTTGTCGTCTTCTTTCTCTGTCCCGTGTCCGCTGCGGTGTCTAGCTTTTTTATCATTATTTGTCGCAGAGGTCGACTTTTTATAAGCAGCTAAAGTTTGAGTTTTTGTATGTCTTGTTG
Organism: Amblyomma americanum; assembly: GCF_052857255.1. Classification (NCBI taxonomy): domain Eukaryota; kingdom Metazoa; phylum Arthropoda; class Arachnida; order Ixodida; family Ixodidae; genus Amblyomma; species Amblyomma americanum. The sequence goes on along the minus strand of NC_135505.1, from coordinate 82,651,843 downwards.
CTTGCTTGCGCGTGCTTCTATAACTCCCGATTGTTCGCTCCCCTCATCAGCACTCCGTCATTATCATTATTTGCAGCAGAGGTAGACTTTTTAGAAAAAAGCTAACGTTTGAGGTTTTGTATGTCTTGTTGCTTGCTTGCGCGTGCTGCTATGGTTCCCGATTGTTCGCTCTCCTAAGCACCCCAGTTTCTGGCGTTATTTAAGGTGTATGCCTTCCATCAAAAAAATTCAATTGACATTTAGGCTTGTATCTCGTTCTATCTTGTTATGCGTTTCCCAGCTTTTAGCTCTAGTATTTTTTATATTCGAAATGCACCAACTAGCCGAAAAAGGAGTTTTAATGATGCATTTCTATAGAACCAAAGCGCCTTAATTGCACAGCTATGCCTTTAGCATTGCTAGCGTCGAAGATCTCTATGTGCGGAGCGAACAGGTGGAAGACCACGACGAACTCACGAGAACACGCTCCGCGAGAGGAATTATCTAAATTTTATCGATGACAACCAACTTTCAGCTACGTTAATCATAAATGTTCCTAATGTGTGAATATGCAAGGCACCCTAGACAAACTGACACTGTAACATTGTGCTATTCAGTCAGAAGCCACCACCAACAACAGCCAGTTAGCAATAAGATGACTCATTGGCAGTGCTTGCTGAGAACGCTGAGTGGTGTGAAGCACAAAAACCGGTAACCACGCGGGACCTATGAATAAATTTACGCTACGGGCTAATATATTGAATACTTCCAGCTCGCTACCGCTGTGATGCAAAAGTTGGGAAGCCTTAGAGTAATTGCTGCTGAAGGTTCACTACGCTTGAGCCTTTATTTCCTCACACTGAGAGCTACAAGCGTTTTATTACGTAAAACAGACTTTTTCTGCGGTGCTAACTTTGTTAATAATTCCAACTGCGTCCCAGAAGGCAGCGAGTTCAGTGCCCTCCAAAAAATGCGATGCTCTCTTTCACCGTGATAAAGAAGAGCGTTTCTCAGGCGGTTGCAGACCTCTAGATCTGGTGGATATATTGTGACGAAGAAGACGACAAACTGCGCAGTGGCGCGGGCAGGAGCGCTCGCTATAGGGGGGCAGCCATTAAATCATCTCATTTCCATCGATCATCGTGTCTCTTTCTTCGGCTGGCCGCCACGTAACATTTGGTGTGAGGTGCTGGGGTCCCTTCATCGCCATCCTGATCCCGGAGCTTCGGCGTCCTGCGCCTGCCGTGGGCGTCGGCCGTGTGTGCCTGGTCCGCACCGCCCGGCTGTGCCCAGCCCGCCAGACCTGAACCGACCTCGCCGCTTACCCCAGCCCCGTCCACCGCCCCGACCACAAGACACGACGAACTGACCACGTTGCCGCGACCGGAATGACCCGACCGACCCGAGACGCTGCCCACACGTGAGGACACCACCCCCCCCCCCCTGCCTCTGCCGTTCGGTGCGTCCAAGGACCTCGGCCGTCGGCTCCTGGCAACCTGCGGCCCGGATGCTTCGTGGACCGGGACTCATTCGCCGATCGTCTCATTAACCGTGGCGGCAAGCCCTTCACCTCCTTCTTCTGTATCCAACCATTTTACAAGCCCATCGTCATCTGCAGCATTTCATCTTCAGTGCCGATCTTCTCGATCGCGATCGGGACGATCGCTCGGTGGCCCCGAGTAGTGTGACGAAGAAGACGAACTGCGCAGTGGCGCGGGCAGGAGCGCTCGCGCTAGGCCGGCAGCCATTAAATCATCTCATTTCCATCGATCATCGTGTCTCTTTCGTCGGCTTGCCGCCATGTAACAATATTTTACCCATTGCGCACACGTTTTTTATGTGATGTAATCATCTAGTTTTGAAAGCCTCTGATAATACTCCGGATTTCCTCTTGATCCTGGGAAACAAATTGTCAAGGTTGATGGAGACTCCATGAGGAGCTGAGTAAGGATAAACTACAAAGGCAAAATGGCACGCTGAGAGAACGTTCTCCGAGAGCAGGAGTGCTTGGCCCAGAAATACAACGCGTCGCGAGATGGTGAGAGGCAATCTGAGATCGCGGCATTGTTGCAACAAGTCTGAAACCAGGTTTATGCAAAAATAGATGTTTTTATGCGGTGATAATCGTCTTTGTAGAAGAGACAGATTTTGGAGCGCCTTGGCTCGTAGTGTGCATACTATAGAAAGGGGGTCATTTGTATTCATAAAAAAACAAGCCCAGAGGCAGGACTACCAAGAATTTCAGCAGCAAATTATACGTAGAATGTATTGTACTGATGCGTCCAACACTCTACCGTGTAAGGAGAGAGCATATACAATCTGCGAGATATCACGGCCTCACGAGAAATTGTGGTAGAAGATAAGTTCAACGCAGTGATGGCTTCTTTTGTAGTAAATATAGTGTAATTTATTAAATGCCGTACAGTAAATATTGAGTAGAGTAAATATACTGTAAATATAATATAAATCGAGAAAATATATTAGATTAAAGTCTAAAACAGATAATCTCACATCCCAGCAGTATATTCTGCTTGCGACAGGAAGGCAGTGTCTAGAGCAGAAAACTGAAAATTTTTAATGTGAAGCAAACGTATACCTACCTTGCTTCACTGCCTAAAAAAACAAAATATTTTATATATCCAGACAATCAATTGCATTAAATGTATCTTGCCAAAAACGAACATAAAATAATTTTAAATTGCATGATTTGCAGGATTTTTAAACAGACTCATGTCGGCCAATATATATATGTGAGCCGCACGTGGTAAAATATCCTCGAATATATCAGCGCTCAGGGCAATGCTTGAGACGATGACGCTGTAATGGGTTCAAGAGACGCATCAGTGCAATTTTTATTTGCAACTTGCGTTTATTTTACTAATATCTTTGTCGTGTATGCTGGGTAGTTCCAAGTTTCAATTATCAAGCAAGAGCACGCCAATCGTTTGAAATTGTGTTCCAAAATCTTCAGCGTATTGTCGGAATAAAAATCTAAGTGATAAATCATATTTATGCATACCCAACCCACGCCGATTAGACGCACTGTATGAAGTACGTTTCACAGTAATTTCCTTTATGAAAAACAATGAACTCGCTTAGACATTTTACGCTTATTGGTTGATACACGTAAAAAATGCTTTATACCACACACCTTTAAATAGCCCACGAAGCACAAAAATTTAATTCTGATACAGGCATTGTACGTGGGTTGTGGAATCTTATTTATACTAAATATCCTGTCGCCTGTTGCGATCATTGTACACTAACTAAAGCTCAGCTTCAATGAGAAGCGCTCCAGAGACATGAAGGCTCTTGGTCAAAAGTTTTAAGGCAAAGGCTTTTCTTCCGACCCGCATTACGTTCCGATCACGGCACAAGTTAATACCACAGATCTTTGATATGCTAGAAGGGTTCGTCTTGCGGTAAAGAAGCTCGCTGCTTGATATGCTGTTTCAATGTTTTGCTACAGGCAGAATAAAGGGCATTCATTCTACATCTAATGAACGCTGTGGCCAAAAAGACATTTAATATGGCTGGGGGGGGGGGGGAGGGGGGTAGTACCTGCGCGTTTATAGAGACATCAAACGGTGCTCCACCTTTTCAGCCTATCGAAATCAACCTTTATTGAACGTAAATGATAGGGTGGCTTTCCTTTTATCATGATAAGCACTGTCACTGTATTCGCCTTTTAAATGGTTGTTGATGGGTTTTATGTGATGCAGATCCAGCTGGCCTTGTTGAATGCGCAGACCATTGCAGTGCCACAACGAAGTAGATTAACTGCCTAGGTGAGGCTAATTGATCCGAGGCTTTAGTTTTTTTTAGATATTATTGGACGCGTTAGAATGTTTGTAAAAAGCTCAGCTTTGTGGTGCAAAATATATTCAAAAGTGTTTATTTCTGCGAATATAATTTATGATTGCTCATGAACACCGACTCCAAAAAACTGCTTCCGCGCCAAATGTAGAGGATTCATAGTTGCCGGAGTTCCAGGCGGCTTTCTACAGCAAGCTTACCGGTTGTGCAGGTTGGAGATGTCGTTTTACTTTATTCTATTGCTTTGTCAAGCGTAAGCTTTACATTGGGCAGGTCATTTAAGAAGTGTCACGGGAGACGTGAAGATATAAAAATAATTGGGAAAACACACAACGGCTGCCTGAGTGCGCATCTATTTTCACGACAGTGTTACGCAGTCTCTGTGGCTGTAGAAAAATTTATAAATGAAAACGTTGTGAATAGAATCATTTACACTTATTCACTGAGCGTACTCACCTCACTCCACCATAGAAATACAGTTACACCACTAAACGGCGACGTCATTGATAACATAAGAAAAGCCACAACACACGGTCAAGACAAAATATTGCTGGGTGCCATGCCACATCGGAATCACAGGCAGTGAGAAGGCGGATGCATGTGCTGCAAAAGCTCGGAACAAAGAAATATAGAACGTGAACATTCCTTAAAGAGAGGGCATGAAGCTGGTGCAGTGTAAAATCAGATATAAATGGCAGTCTCAGTCGAACACTGTAAGAAATAATAAACTACATTTAGTGAAACCCATATTAGAAGAATGGAATTCATGCTCACACCAAATACGTTTCATCGAAGATATTTTATGCCATCGCCGTATTGGACACACATACAAAACACATAACTTTCTATTGACAAAACAAGACAGAAATTTATGTGAGAAATGAGGTGGTGAGCTCACAGTAAATCACATCCAGTTGTTGTGCACACAACTCCAACGCCTAAGGAAAAAATATTTTACTGTATTTTACAATGAATGCATTCCCTTCCACCCCAATTTATTTTAGGCGATAATCCACTTGTAAGAATTTCATCTGTTTTTGTTTTCTGAAACACGCAGCGATTTTAAACAAAATATAGTATCACAAAACTATTATTTCAAAAAATTCTTACCCTGTGCTTTGACGCATTTTATGATACTCCTCATCCATTTCCTCAGGCCTGAGAAGAAGGCTGACGTCTACATTTGATTAGTTGGGCTCCTCGGAGTCCTTGTCCAGACAAGGACTTTCAGTGAGGACACCCAATTCTTGAAATAAATTTTACCATGTGTATGGTGCATGATAGCCTTTGTTGCTAATGAGCCATAATACCCAATACAATACAATACAATTTTTCAAAAATAAACATAATCTTAGAAGAAACATCCTGCAAAATCTCTGGCGAACCATCAAGTACAAACGGGCTGCATTCGTTTAACTTTATCTTCGTAAAATGAAGCAAGTGGTGTTTGGTTATTGTGCTGGCACTTGTTTTATATATAAAGTGAATATATATATATATATATATATATATATATATATATATATATATATATATATATATATATATATATATATATATATATATATATATATATATATATATGTCCCAATCAAAATACACAAGTTTTTCAAGAAAAGCACATCGCATATGAAGAATGATATGGTGGAATCAAAATTTTTTGATAATTTCGTGTTATTGTTTTGCGATGTCGGTATCTTGCTTCACAGCATATCTATGACGAAAGAAATATAAATAGTGCTGAAGTAGCGTTTATTCAGAAGAACAGCTGATCGGGTGACTTCATAATCTATAACAAGCTTTTCTTAGCGCTAGACGCCATGTTTGTCTCGTTCTTCATTGTCCTGCTTTGTTGCGTTGTTGGAAAAAGCGCCTTATTTTGTTAGTGTTTCAACTAGGTATATTTTGCATTACAAAAGTATACATGCTACGTAGGCGTTGAAAGTAGGGAAGCACAGTGAGCAATGAACGATGAAGTGTATAAAACGCATGGCCCGAAGCAACATGCCTTCTGCACTCATTCCATAGTTTCATGCCAAGCTGTGATGTAGACTTTCTTTTAGGCAATACCTAATTGCCTCCTTTACTGTTATCGTCAACCTTCAGTACGAGAGAATTTTTTGAATCGCTAAGGAATCAGTAAGGGGCGGCACAGGACCTTGTCAGTTACCTGCGATTATGGCCAAATACAAGTCAATTTTATTCTTAGCAATAATTGTTCTTGCCGCTGCGTTCTGGTCGGGGCCGAGACGATACGGTAAGTATACAATGTTTTTTCTTTCTATACCTATATTGGAGCGTGGGATGTCTCACTGCCTTACATCACCTATAGAGAGCACTTTGCATTCTTACAAAATGGTGCACAAACGTCTTGCATGAGTTAAAACAGAATTACAAAAAACACACAGAAGCAGGAAGGGAGAGTACTACAGAATGTTACCATCATCCGCGCATGAAAACATACCGGAATTTTGTGTCATGTTTTTACGGCTTAGGTGCATTTTTGAGAAAATTTTACTAGAATGGTTTTTATCAGTTTATGTTCGCAAGTAGTAACGTCCAAGCCCTAGCATATGGTGGTGTTTGACAAACTAGGGAAGGGGGGGGGGGGGGTGGCGTTAGGATCAGCTAATTCGGGAGCTATTTGTGCCTTGCGTGCCGTAGTCTATCTTCGTCTCCTTGAGGCGCTTTCCTTGCTGAAAGTACGATGCAATGGCCAAACGCCAGCTTGTCTTTCGTTTGTGCACGAAATCGCTGTGAAAATGAGAAAGGCATTTGCTACGACATCTTCCTAATTTCAATGGATATTCTGAGTGAAATAACTTCGATGGCATAAACGTTTCGTCATCAGAATAACCGCCTCAGTCACGTGATCTCGACGGTATTCGAACATATTTCTGTCCGCAGAAGCAGTGAGAGAAGCTTCCTCCGATACTAAAAAAGCACCTAAATCTTCGAGGGCGTGCGGCCGAGTGCTGTTTCTTTTCCGTTCTACAAACCAAATAAGTTGCTTTTCCTATTTGTAGGTAACTGCCTTTGTGTCACAAAACAAACTATTGGGTTTGCAATTTCTAACAAATTATTTTATTTCCTGATCCAGACGACGTTTTTTGCTGCCCCGAGAGAAGCTAGTGGCCAAATATTTTAGCGATAGATTCGGATTGAGATCCTCACTTTATATCGTTAATAACAAAGAACCCTATGCACGTTGAGTAGTTCCAGGGTGCTCGGCTTATGGTGAATTCCAATCGCAAGCATGGATCGGTCTGCACACTCTGGCGCAGAGCGCGCGACCTGAAATTGCGATTGGAGTACACTTGCTCTGGCCAGAGCATGCAGGCCAGAGCATGTAGGCCAGAGCATGTAGGGCACCGCTACCGCCGCTGAAAAAGAACGTGACCCAAACTTCAGGTCCGATCCGCCGATTTCGGCGGAGCAGTCCCGACTGCTCCACGGAGCAATCTCGGCTCGGCAACCGCTCCCCGTCTATGATTGGAAGACGCGATCCGTGCCTCAGATCTGCGTTTGGAATACAGTTGCTCCGAAAAGAGCAAGAAACGTTGCTCCAGAAGTGCTCCAACTCTGCGATTGGAAGTCACCATAAGTCAAACACAGTTCTTTGGCTCCATTTATTAAGGTAACACCATTGCAGCGGCTATGAAAGCTAATATCGTGCTATGTGCACATAGCAGGCAGATAGCACAAACCGTGCAGAGGGTAAATATGGAGAAAGAAGAGGAAGTAGGGTTTTGAGGTCATGCTCTTAATAATAATAGCAAATGTAGGGTGCAATGGAACGTTATAGGTGACATATGATTATATATGCTGGCGGCAACCCTGTGGTTGAAATATGTGCAGATCATAAGTAATGCTTGTCTAACGCTCGGCCAAACACAGAGTTGCTGGGGCTAGGCCGGCTCACGGTGAAAAGTGGCCTCAGATGCTGGCAATAGGGCGCCGAAAGAGACCATTAGCTCGATGGTTTTGCCTGACCGACGGGCGCTTCCAAGTTGTTCGTGGCGTTCGCTCCTCAGAATGTTCGCACCTTTAGCGCACACTCCGCTGTTGTTTCCGCCATTGGCTCCTCGACAATTCTTCGGCGTTGGGCCGCCCGCGGAGCGACTTTATACCTCAACGCTTGCAGACGTGTGACGGACGCTCCTTGGGGGCGTTCGCTGCAGGGCAAGTTCGCAATTATGGTGCGCACTCCTTAACTGGCGCAGCTTGCTACTCAGCAAGTTCGAACGCAAGTTCCGCGTTCCGGTGTCGCTGTTCGTTATCAACGAGGCTCGTTCATTACCAGATCTGCGCGTGTGTCTCGTGGTGCTGACCCTGCGGGATGGTTTCAGTGTCAGTAAAAAAACGCCGCACAACGTGGGGCTTTTTCTGCTCAGCAGCGGAGGCCAATAATAAACATATGGGAGCAATTGAAAGCTACTAGCATATTCTGCAGATGTTATTGAAAATTGCAGCTGTTGTATTAAACGCATTATAAGGCTCCAGTGCCGTCGCGCTAAAATAAAGAAAAACAGTGATTTATGATTGCAAGCTTATGTGTGAATGGAGCAATGCTATCTTTAAATTAGCTTTTATCTTGTTAAAGTGCTAGTAAAGTACGGTTTTTGAGCAATGCTATCTTCACGCTTTATCACTGTTCAAATTAGCTTTTATCCTGTTAAATTGCTTTTATAGTACGGCTTTTAATAATTTAAAATTATTTCTAATCTGCCAGCAATACAGCGGAGAATTATATGCGCAAGTGGCTATAATTCACTTCAGAATATATTAGCAGATTGTAATATAACAGGCTGCACGCTTATGAAATTTTACACAAAGTGGTGTCAGAAATCGCTACCGAACCGTCGAAGACACACCGCTGGGAGTGAACTTACCGGCACTGCCTCCGAAAAGGTGCCCTCAGAATTTTTGTAGTCGCTTTATATGTGGCCTTCTAATTTTATTTTTTTAAAGCGTAGCCAGCAGAGAGCACACACTCTTAATAGAAGCTTAACACGGCCGCTTGTAATAAAACGCAGGACAGAATAGATAGCTTGGTACAATTTCTGACTTCATGCAGAGAGGAGAGTGAGTTTTCATGGGGTTAATGAAGGTACGGATAGACAGCAACTGCGTGGTTAAAAGGACTTTTGCCACCAGGGGTTTGAGAATTTTGAATTAGTCACTCGTTTTTTTGGCAAATTACTCTGCTTTGCAGCCCAGGAGCTTCCAAATATTGTATGAAGGAATGCAACGGTTAGCTTATTTGTAGACATTTTAAAGGTATTGAATTCTTTCGTAATATGAATGACAATCAATAGTGGTTAGATTGAATGTTTTTTTTTAATTGTTTCATTTGGTTGAAAATCTGAAAGTGGTATTTTGACGTCGCTTCTATGGCTTTAGGAGCTAGAACAGCCACACGTGCCTAACGGTGTGAGGAAAGTGCTTGCCTGGGCTTGTGCTTCTGTTCGTTCATTGCGTTTGGGGTAAACACCCCGGTAGCGATCCTTCTTTGTTCGACCAGCCGAGCGTACGTGGCTCGTGCCTGGAGCATACGGTCGGGGCGCGACGCTGAACCCCAATGGCATTTATTGCCCTCCCGCAATGCCCCTGAAGTGAGAGAGCGAGAACAACTTTTTGCCACTTGGGGGTTAGGAGTTAAGGCAGGTGGGCCTAGTGTGGCCCCCAGGTGGGGGCGATGTCTTGAGCACACGAGATGAGAGCGAGTTGTGTCTTCTTGTCTGGTCTTGCAAGAAGTTGAATCCAACCCTCCGCAGAGGGCGATGGCAGTAAACTTTGTTGGGGCGGGTTAACCTCGCAGGCCCAGAGGAAGTGTGCTTGATTGGCGAACACTCCGTGGTCGCAGTTAGGACAGGCGGGGTCGTATTACCCATCAGTGTTGAGGTATTGTCTAAACCGACTGTGAATGGAATTGGTGTGCAGTCTGCTAAAGCATGGCGGTTCGCGCTCGGTCGAGGTCGGAGTTGGAAGGCGGGTACACGCGTGTTGTCTCCTTGTAGAAATTGGAGATTTCCGCACAAAATAGGGGGGCCTCGACGAGAGCATCCGGGTTAGAGAGGCCGGCTGCCGGTTGGTTAGGCCTCGGGCAAAACATCGACCCCTAAATATTCCGAGTTCCCCGCGTGCGCAGTTGTCCAATGTAAGCTTGCAGTGCGGTGGAGAGTGCAGGCGCGGAGGATCTGTGCGGAAGTGCCACGCCGTCACTGGCGGTTTTGGAAAAGCATCAATTTACAGTTGTCTGCGCTTCAAAAACTGTAATCCAGTAAACGGGCATGTGTCATTGTTTTTACGTTACACCACTACACTTGTAAACAATATAATTATAACAACTCCAGAAGTTTCCTGTGGTGATTCATAAAGGCAACGGCAATGAGGGAAGCCTATAGGCAAATCTCTTAAGACACTTACAATATATATAATGAGAAATATTAGCGCCACGCAGAGATTCTATCCCACAAGAACGCGATCGCTTGACCACGTCGTGCATCAAGGCCTTGCCCGCGTCCCTGAACACTATCAACTCCAGTCCTCATCGCCATTTCGCGGACGCAGGACACCGATAAAGCCAGTAATGGACGCATATCTTCAGCGGTGTAATAACATAAACCGCAAGAGCGTGTTCCCTGCCATAATGCTCCCCAGACGGCGATTCCAATGCTCCCCAGACGATGATTTCAAATAAAAGAGCCAGAATTAGGAATATATTGTGACCAACGAGTCATTCTCCTTCTTATCTGTCGGCCCTGGGCCCAACTTTACTTTTCTCGTGCTTATTAAATAGGTCTTTCAAGTATTTGCATGTACTACAAAACTGTTCATTATTTAAGTCACTTGGCTTTTGTTTGAAATTATCTAAGCCGTCATTAGTAAGAAGCTAGCGAGAGCATATCACTTCTCAATCTCTGTATCGATTGTTCTTATATTTTTTTCTCCCTGCAGTACAATTACGGAAACACCTTCCTGGTCTTAGTCACGCTTTGCCTTTGTAAAATAATTTTATTATGTGGAATTTGTAGTCTAGAGATTCTGAGCGTCGATTTTCTTGTGCATTCATTCTATATAGTGGATTAATTATTTATTTATTTGCTTTCGCTGTAGTGTGGAGGAAATCGTAGTGTATTTATTACTTTATCAAATAAAGCGCTCTACCGCAAATTTCCAGAGCCCTTCACTAGGGCTTTTCTAATAATCAGAGTCACTTTGAGAAGTTTACATCATTAACCCATAAAATATAAATGCAGAACTTAGGGGGTATGAGCGAAGTTTTTTTCGCAGATAAAAAAGTGTGAGGAAGGATAAAGGTTAACGTTAAGAGAGCGCTGGCTGGCAAAGCTGCAAATTTTGGAAAACTAAAGACAGGTTAAAATAAAAGAGCAAAGCGAAATATGAATGCGGATAAATCAGGGAGAGCCAGGGCACGCTTGTCGAGCATTTTAGGAGGAATATTTTGAATTTTGTTGTGACCGCGTTTCTGAGGAGGCGAAGCTCAATGGCGCGCCAGTGCTGTTCGATGTCAGGGCACGCTAAAGATCCACAGGTGGTCGAAATTGTTCCTGAGCCGTGGACTGCGGCACGTATTTCTCTCTCTTTTCTTTCATTCCCACCTTCCTCCCTTCGCGTACAGCACGGTTCGGTCTTCAAAGTCTTAACATACCGCGTTAGCGCAGCTGGTGTTTTATGGTCTCCTCGCAGCCACGGACGTCGCATGTAGAGATGTCGCAAATGCAGATGACGATTTGAAACCCATTGCAAAAAGCGGCGACAAGCGACATATAACAATGGTTGGTAGCTTCATGCCGTGGCAGAAAAAGCGAAAACAGGTGTGGATAGCATCTTGGACCGAGTTCGGTTTGGCTAGAATGAGCTCCCGACTAAGCATGTGCCGCCACATGTGTTTAATACACTCTTTAGTATTTGGTATTTTTTTCGTGTATATTTTGTTTAGTGTTTAGAGCGTTTGCTTACTGAGGCGGAGTTCACGGGATCAAACACGGCCGCGGAGGCCGCGTTTGCATGGAGGCGAAAACCAAAGGTGCCGGTGTGCTGTGCAATTTCATTGCATGTTAAAAGTCCACAGGTGGTCAAATTTATTCCAGATGCCTCTACTACAGCACTTCATTCTTTTTTTCTTGTCACACCAAACTCACCTCAGCTCATCTCAAGAACATCGTGAAGCCGAAATTGTTATCATTCCCAAGCCCGGCAAGCGGTTGTCACTTATATCCCGTTGCCCCTGTTCCTAACATCATGTTTAGGAAAACTCTATTAACGGGTCATCCACACACGCATCTAAAATTATGTTGCATACAATGACACCTTCCCCCTACTATGGTTGGGTTCAAGACACTACTTGCGGCCCAAGACGCTTTGCTCCTGCGAGAAGTGCTTACCATCATCCCCAGAGGTGAAGAACATGTCATCTTGGCCTTAGATTTAAAGGGCGCTTTCCACAACATATCCCAAGAGGGCATCCTTCAAGCCATAAATGACCTTAACGGCGGAAAACAGATTTTTGCTTACGTGCGTGCGTTTCTCACGGGCCGCACGGCCATGATAGGCATCGGGCAAACCCGCTCCGACGTCAAATATATGCCTCACAAAGGCACACCTCAGGGAGCTATTATTTCTCTCTTGCTTACCAACATTTCTATGCTCAGGCTTTCACGTGCACTAAATGCACTTACAAATGTCGACTTTACCATGTGCAGGGATGATATAACTATATAGGCCACAAAGGGCTCCTTGGACAAAAAAGCAGCAGCCCGGATCGTCGAGGACTTCGCCTCACAAAGCGGCCTCCACTGCGCTCTGGAGAAATTGGAAGTCATACGAGCGCATGGCCCGAGATACATCTCTCCAGGCCCCATCAATCTCACGCTCGAGCGTCAAGCCATTTGGGAAGTTAGCCTGATCCGCATTCTTGCTCTTTGGATGCAAAGCAACCCCCATGTTACCCACAAAAACCAGGCTCTCAAGACCACCGCGGCCAGATAGCTTCCATGACCAGCTGCGTTACCAAGCATCGCCAAAGAATGCGAAAAGAAGACACTTTTCGGTTGGTGCAGGCATTGCTACTTAGCCGAATCATATTAGAACTACCCGTTCACACGCTAACAAAAGCAGAGGAGCAGCAAGTTGGCAACATCATAAGGGTTTATACAAAACGGCACTTAACCTTCCTAAAAACACCTCGACAGAGCACCTGAATGCACTTTGCACCTTTGCGGAACCAAAAGAACTCATCTGTGCAACTCAAGAACAAAGGCTTCAGACCCCCAAGCTGGACGAGCTATCCTACGCGAGTAGGTACAGTTGCGGACATCCGCGCACTAGATTCTCAATCCTCGCTAGAAAAAGAGCATAGGAAATACATCAGCGTGGCCCCGGTACCGAAACATATCCTTAAATACGTTCACACAGGCAGACGACGAGCGCGAGTATCCCACCTACGTGGATTTTGTTTACGCCGCAGTATACCCGGAGCAGGGCCAGTACGCAGTGGAGCAGTGAACCACCGCTTCTGCTCTCTATTCACTGCTTCTGTAAGAGCCGAAACGCCAGCGGCCGCGGAGACCACCGCCGTCGCCATTGTCATTAGGCATTGCGAGTCCCAAAGCCAAAGTGTTCATGTGATCACAGACTCGAGACACGTGTGTCGAAACTTCCCGAGAGGCTGAGTACGCAAGCACGTTAGTCGGCACATGGGCACTACAACCCTCACCAGGCACCACCAAATCCCCTGAACTCTGTGTCACGAGGGATTGGAGGGAAATGAGAGGGCACAAACTCTAGCTCGAGGCATCTCCAACCAAGCGGGGCCACAAACCATGCCCGCTTTTAACCTCTTCCTTCCAGGTATAACGAACGCCTCGAGTTTCACCGTCTTCAATGAAGCCACTTCCGTCGACCTCATGGGAAATTAGACACCCCAGATGAAGTCTCATTTTGGAAGATACAGACAAACACATTTCCAAACCTCAATAAACTATATCCATACACCCAACTTTATGCTCCGACACCTGTCCTTGGTGCCAGGGCCGCCCTGCACTCTTCCACATTTCGTAGGGATGTGGGGACATATCAAACACTCCACAGATAGAAAAAACGTAATTTTAGCGGTGGGACACGCTGGTGACCAGCGATAACCTGGAAGACCAACCGGCTCTCTTACAACAGGTCCGCAGGGCAGCTAGAACCTCTGGAGCCCTGGAATTAGGGCCCCAGCCATAGGCTCGCCCAACTCCCCTTCACTTTAATAAGTTTTTCCTCCTCCTCCTCCTGCGAACACGCTAACCTTCCTCTCATCCGTCATGATGAAGTTTGGGTGTCAGTCCTGATTTGAGACCCTCAAAAACTGTTTGAATTTTTTTTTCCTTAAGGTCGTGACGGCATAGTATAACAGGTAAGAGAAGAAAAACATTTCCTTGGCCCGAGAGCACATAAAACAATTAGTAACAAAGAAGTACAGAAAAGGAAAAGAAGCATTATAGAATATTTTATCAAATATACATGAAATGAAACGAGGTAATAAAAATATACGCAAACAGAAACAAAGTAAATAGAAGGACAACAAAGAATAGTGCATTACTAAAGGCAAGTAATATAACATAGGTGGCGCTTTAGCATTGTTAGGCACAAAAATATAGCGGGAAAAACATGGTTTTTTGCATTTGAAAAACCCGCCGCTGTGGCTTAGTGGTTAGGGCGCTCGTCTACTGATCCGGAGTTTCCGAGAGATCTACCCCGACCGCGGCGGCTGCGTTTTTATGGAGGCTTAACGCTAAGGCACCCGTCTGCTGTGCGTTGTCAGTCCACGTTAAAGATCGCCAGGTGGTCGAAATTATTCCGGAGCCCTCCACTACGACACCTATTCTTCCTTGCTTCTTTCACTTCCTCCTTTATCTCTTCTCTTGCGGCGCTTTTCAGGTTTCCAACGATGTATGAGACAGATACTGCGCCATTTTCCTTTCCCTCAAAACCAAATATTATAATTCTTAATAATATTACATTTGCAAACCACTTCGACGTACCACAAAGTGCGACAGAGGTGTAAATTGGCTCATGAAGCCAGTCATGGGGTTTCGTTTCCTCAGAATCAACCGGTGACCGCACCACCAACCGCCACAACTTATAGGATTGTAAGGAAGAACCGCCTCCGGAGGAGCTAGTACACATCTCTTCTGTCGAGCAGTGAGAGGCGGTGGTGGCCAGCTCAGACCCAAAGACGGAAGATCGGGCCGAGTGGGCCAACCGTGTCGCCAACAGTAATGAACTAGTGGCTACCTAAAACTTCCCTGCGACCACCGAGTTCTTTTGATGAAATAGAATGTCAAAAGCAAGCTTAGAATACTCTAGGTTTGCCTTCAAGACTCTCCTCCGCGAGGTCTGCAGGTCTCCAATGTAGACCAGTGGGAGGCCGTACTGCTCAGTTCCGACTCGGATACACAGATCCGAGCTGTGACAAGAGTGCGAGGAGTCGCCGAACGCCACGGGCACACGGTCACTGGATGTGGCTATAATATCACACCATATACTACTTTTGTCTACGCAAATAAAATTTATCCTCCTCCTCCTCCTGCCTCGCGCTAAGCCCAGCTGCGAATGATGGGCAACCAAGCGATCCAAAACTCCTCTTTTACTCATCATTTCTGCCTCGCGCGGGTCACAGCACTGTCACGCCGCGACGGTCAAATAATATTACTGTGAATTATTCCAGCTAATCCGGAATATACAAAAGCGAAAGCTGTCGGCGTTCTTTGTATTCATTGGCGCTGGCGCTGACGACGTTCCAGACGCCGATGATTTTGAGGAAGGCAAGGGCGCATAGCCGTCCCTCTGGATAAGTGGAAACCTCAGTCGCGCTTTAAGGTACGTGGCGGTGGTGAGAGAGAGATGTGGGCTGCATTCATTAGCGCTGACAGCGTTGTAGCAGACACGCGGCACTGCAGCAGTAGGCCACAGCGTTCATTGGGTGGTCCACCTCTGGCGATCAACTGTTAACTGCCACCTGGGTCAACAATTAACTGCCAAGACGCGTCTGCTTGGCCAGTCACGTCGTCAGGCAGCAGCCGATCCGCGGCTGTGGATCCCTGCCGTAGTGACGGCGACGACTCTGCGACTCGGCGAAGTGATGCGATGTGTTGCTATGGCAGCGGTGCAGAAAGGGCGTTCAAGTTCAAACAGGAGCCCGCGAAGAAATCGGCGCTGCTAAGCAGCTAAATCTTTCGCTTAAAAAAAGCCATTCGCCAGCTTCACTGGGGTGTACCACCAGCTATGGCTGCGGACGCAATCGTACATGGCGATCAACTTGACAACGTTTTCGCCCGGGGTGCCGGAAAAGCAGCCGGGGTCAGAGAGATGAGCCATTACTATGACAGTAGGGGTAGGGGGTTTAGATGACTCGAAAGGTTGGGAGATTGTGACG